>NC_083226.1:30861256-31467506 GCF_032191835.1 Heteronotia binoei
AGCTTGTATGTTCACCCACCAGAATTTGTCTTGAAACAGAAGCATTGTCAGCATTTCTTACTGCTTAAGCCTGCAGCAATCTTGACCAAAGAAACTGAGGTTTCCAGCTCCGAGGTCCTGCTATTCGCTGTTTTCTCAACAGGGGAAATAGTGGATCTCGCACATGTGAAGTTGTCTTATTCTGTATTTGAAGGAGTGTGCTTGCTCACAAAAACTTATACCTTGAATAAAACTTCATTGGGCTAAATGTGTCACTGAATCCAAACTTTGTTCTTCTGTTTCTGACCAACATGGCTGCCCACCTGGATCTGCCTTATTCTGAGCCAAACTCTTGGTCCATTACAATTAGTATTGTCTACTCAGACTGGCAGTGGCTCTCCAGGGCCTCAAGCAGAGCTCTTCCCCATCACCTACAACCTGATCTTTTAAACTGGAGATAGTGGGGAATTAAACTGAGACTGATTCCTCACCAGCAGTTACTGTGCCCCTGGGCTAGTGCTTGAGCCGGCTGAAGTGATCAATTCCCCACCAGTCGCTGTGTGGCCACTTTTTGATCCACGGCTACCTCCTATTCCCCTCATGGTGTCCAGTTCTCCAAAAAACCAGATCCAGTCTCTGTGAGGGGAATGAACATAAGAACATAAAAGAAGCCATGTTGGATCAGACCAGTGGCCCATCCAGTCCAACACTCTGTGTCACACAGTTGCCAAAGAAACCCAAGTGCCATCAGGAGGTCCACCAGTGGGACCAGAATGGGCAGTAGCTGTGGATCAAAAGGTGTGCACACAGCAACTGGTGGGGAATCGATAGTTTGAGCTGGCTCAAGCGGACGCCCAGGGATGGAGCAACTGCCTGTGAGGAATCAGTTTGGGACTTTCTCTGTGCCAAGCAGATGCTCTGCCACAGCATATGTGCCCCCTCCACTGGGGTTAAGGTCACCAGGGCTGTCTGTATCAGAAGACTGCATGGTGGGGGGACACTTAAAACCATTTCTCATCACCGGATCCAAATTGGACCATACACATATCTGGGAATTAAATTCAGAGCATAAAACTGCCAGATCATGTCTGTTCACAAGATCTGGGCAGGGACACTGTGTCCAGTACAGTAATTGTGCCCCCTGCCTTTATGAAGAGGAGCAAGTAGGAGAGGACTCTGTCTCTGATCTGGGAGCCCTAGGCCATCTTCCTGTGAGATGTGATTATGCAATGGTGAGGGAAGGAATGGCACCCATGTTAATACCTGCTCTGCTTTTTATTACTGCTTCCTGTCTCTCTGGGGTGAGCCATAGCTCCAAGCATTTATCAGTCAGCAAGGCAGGGAGGATCTGAAGCTGTAGCCCAGAAGACATAGTGATGCTGAGAGGCCTAAAGAAAAATGTCCTGTCCCTTAAATTAGAGTTGCCAGTCTCCAGATAGCGCCTGGAGATCTCCCACTTTTACAATTGTTCCCCAGCTGGCAGAGATCAGTTCCCATAGAGAAAATGGCTGCTTTGAAGGGTGGACTCTATGGTATTGTACTGTGCTGAGGCCTCTCCTATCCCCAAACCCCACCCTCTCCCGGATCCACCCAAAGTCTCCAGATATTTTCTAACACAGACCTGGCAACCCTAGTCCCTTTAGCAGAGACCTAATGGGATATTATTATACTAGGACAGGGGTGGCCAATGGTAGCTCTCCAGATGTTTTTTGCCTACAACTCCCATCAGCGCCAGCCAGCATGACCAATGGCTGGGGCTGATGGGAGTTGTAGGCAAAAAACATCTGGAGAGCTACCGTTGGCCACCCCAGTACTAGGAGATGCTATTTATTTCATTGTCATGGAAAGCTTCACTGGCCCATTCCCACACAGTAAGATTCTGTGAAGGGGTCACAGCATTTTCCTCCACATCAGTTGGCAAACCCCATTGACCTCAGAGGTCTTCTGTACTCTCTCAGCTTCTGCATCTCTTTACTGAAGAATGCTGATAGATCCTGCCCTTCTAGATTGGGTCTCTCTTGGTTTGTCTGGCCTGCTTGATGCTAAAATCCCAGCTTGATTTCCTGACTGGACCACAAAGCCGATCCTAGTCCTTTTCCCTTTCTTTCTCTTGTGACATGGGAAAGTGGTGGGACTTCCAGTTTTGGTGACCCGAGATAAAGAGCGATCGGGATTTGCTCCCGCGGATCGCTCTTTAATTGGGCAGTAGAGGGGCCCCTGGGGGACTGGGGGCTTGAGTCGCAGACCATGGGGAGGACTGTGCAGGTTGGTGGCTCAAAGAGGGATGGAAATAACAGCAGCGGCTGTATTCCGAGCTCCCTTTTCACCGCTTATCTTGCTGCCCCGATCGCCATTTTGATGGCAGAAGGGTTGAACACCGGACTTTTCTTTTCTTCCTTATTCCTCCTTTTCTTCATTTTTTCTGTTCTTCAATGCTGGATTCTGCATGAGCTGGACTGAAATTGCACAGTGTCATGAGCCCTGACGAGGAGGAGCTGGAAGGGTTAACAAACCTAGAAGAGTTGCCAGCCAGTTCCTCAGCTGAACAAACAGCAGCTGGCTCATCAATCACTCTCCAGTCACCAGTGTCAGCTGTTGACGATCAATCTCCTCCAAGCTCTCCTCCTCTCATCTCAAGAGTTTGAAGCAGGCTCCAGAAAGAACTTTCAGAGCAAAGACATGAGGCACGCCGATGCTTCAGGTCTCTCAGCCCTGAGTTCTAGCAGAGTCACTGCCACCCAAGGAGCAGGCTGATTGAGACTCCCATATAGTTCCCACCCAGGACCTGGTAACCTTGTGGAAGCAACAAGTCTATTCTCTGGCTTGCATCCATACTCTTTCCTGATCCTGACCTGCTTGATTTCCTTGGCTTTTGAATTTTACCTATTATTCAGCCAGCCATCAATCATGGTCAAGAATAGATATGTGCTGGATTTCTACAGATTTGGCTAAGGATCTATCAGAGGTAGAAATCCAACCAAGAGTGATATCAGATCACAATCCAATATCTATTAAGACTAAAGGTCCTCAACTTAGAAAGCAATGAAGGTTGAATACACAAATTTTGAAAGACAGAAATTTTCTTCAAGATACTAAAGTGGCAATGGAATCATTTTTCAAACAAAATGTCACCCAAGATGTGAAGCTGCAGGTGGTATGGGATACAGCTAAAGCATATTTTAGAGGTTTAGCGATAAGATGTAATGCCAAAAAAAGAAAGAAAAATCAGAGAGTTTTCAGAAATTGATGACACAAGCCGGAAAAGTAGAAAAAGATTTGAAAGCGCAGCCTACTAAACAGGAGCTTCAGGATAGGATTAAGAAAATACAGCATCAACTAAACTTGTTACTAGAAGAAGTGAAGAAAAAGCTAAGATTTGCTAAACATTTTTTTTTAATTCGCTAACAAACCTGGAAGATAATTGGCATACAGATTGAGAAAAGAAGGTGCGACAAGAGCAATAACGGTCTTGAGGGATGAAAATAATAAAGCGAAATTTCAAAGACAAGAGATAGCACAAATCGTGGAGTGATTTTATAAGAAACTTTATGAGTCCAAGCAACTTAACGAAGAAGAGTTGGTAGAATATCTTAAAAAGAATAACCTGAATAAATTTACTGAAGAGCAACAGAAAATCTTGAATGAACCAGTGACAATAAGAGAATTAGGAGAAGCCATACCGAACCAAAAGAATGCCAAATCACATGGACCAGATGGTCTTCCTGCAGAGTTTTATAAAGCATTTGAAGACTATTTATTAATACCATTTAAACGAATCAAAGAAGTGATTCAAAAAGAAGCTGAAGTTCCAAAATCATGGCAAGAAGCAATAATATCATTAATTCCAAAAGAAGGTGTGGATTTGAAAGACATAAGAAATTTCAGACCAATTTCACTGTTGAATGTGGACTACAAAATTTTTGCCTCAATTCTTGCTCAACATTTAAAAAGAGTATTATCAATGGTCATACATCAAGATCAGACAGGATTTCTTCCCAGAAGATATTTGAAAGATAATGTGAGAACAATATGTAACATAATTGAATATTACAAAATACATCCAGAGAAGCGGGCCATACTAATAGCTTTGGATGCAGAGAAGGCCTTTGATAATGTTTGTTGGCAATTTATGATACAACAACTGAAGGGAATGGAATGTGGTGAGGTCTTTTTGAAAGCAGTACAATCAATTTACTCTATTCAGACAGCCAATGTGAGAGTTAATGGTGAATTATCAGAAGCAATCCCTATACAGAAAGGAACTTGACAAGGCTGTCCATTGTCACCATTACTTTTCATTCTGACCTTGGAGATATTGAATAATCAGATCAGAGAAGATTCAAATATTAAGGGGGCTTCGATTAAAGGTGAACAATTTAAATTGAGGGCATTTGCGGATTATCTGGTTTTTGTATTGGAACAACCCATGGATTCAATTGGCCACTTGATGGACAAAACTGAACAATTTGGTGTTTGGTCAGGCCTGAGATAACTTATAATAAAACAAAATTTTTAGCTAAAAATATGACAACAGGAACAATCCAGTACTTTCAGCAAAAATCAGCTTTTTGGCATGAGAAAAAGGTGAAATACTTAGGTAGCTACATCTCAAATAAATGTAGTAATTTAAAGATGGACAGTTATGCAAACTACTTAGAGAGACTAAAAAAGATTTGGAAAAATGGCAAGATTTGAATATATCATTGATGGGGGGAATAGCGTCCATAAAAATGAATATTCTACCAAGATTGCTGTTTTTATTCCAAACTATACCGGTGTTTCTGACTAATGCTTTCTTTCAAGAGGTGAATAAATTGATTTTGGGATTTATATGGAAAAAGAAAAAAATAATCAAATTAAAAACACTCCAAGACGCTAAAACAAGAGCAGGTTTGACTTTGCCAGATTGGCAATTATATTACAAAGCTTCAGTGCTATCTTGGATTAGAGAATGGGCACTTTTAAGTGACAGAAGACAATTATTGTTTGAGGGACATGACCATAGTATGGGTTGGCATGCTTACCTTTGGTATCAAAGATTAGATGGGCCCTCATATTTTAAAAATCACTGGTTTAGGAAATCTTTATACCAGGTTTGGTCATGGTTGAAACCCAAAATTTATCAGAAAATTCCGAAATGGGTCTCTACAGTTGAAGCATTAGCTCCACCAAATCTTATAAAATCAAATAAGCTATATAAATATGAAGATCTATTGAAAGAGGAAAATTGTTTGAAATCAAAGAAGAACTAGAAGATATTGGTATTAAAATGAGCTGGTGGATGAGACTGCAAACAGAATCTAGATATTCCAAAGACAAAATAATGGGTTTTAATAAAAAACACTATCCATTTGATAAGCTGTTTTTGGGTCCTCAAGAGAAACTAATTTCGAAGATATATTCCTACTTACTACAAATGAGAATGCAAGATGAGGTCATGAAGGATTGTATGGTCCAGTGGGCTAAGAATATGGGCTGTAGAATTACGTTAGACGAATGGGAAGTGTTATGGAAATCTAATATCAAAATGACTAGATTGGTAGCCTATAAAGAAAACTTGTATAAAATGTTTTATAGGTGGTATGTAGCCCCTCAGAAACTTGCAAAGATGTATTCTAATATGTCTAATAAGTGTTGGAAATGTGAAAAGCAGGTGGGGTCATTTTTCCACATGTGGTGGACGTGTGATGTGGTGAAAGACTTTTGGAAGATGGCTCATGAACTTTTACAAAAATTTTTGAAAACACAGATTTATTTCAAACCAGAACTTTTTTTATTGAACATTTTGCTGAGCACATATACAAAGGAGATGAGACATTTAAATGTTCATTTCAACACAGCAACTGGAATTCTTCTGGCGCAGAAATGAAAACTTCAGGAAACTCTCTCCAGATCTGATTTGATGAGCAAAATTTTGGAAGCGGCGGAAGCAGATTATTTATCTCAGCTGTTGGTGGGGAAGTCGAAGGAGGATGCAAGAAAATGTTGGGAGAAGCTATATGTTTGGCTAGACATGTAGGACTTTGTGGTGTAAACTCGTATTTTTACTAGATCTCCAAAGATATCTACTATATAAAGAGAGGTAATACTCTGTATTTGGAAAGATATTTTTAGATTTGACTTACAATCGTATAAGATTTTTTTAATAGATTATGAAAATAAGCGTAAAATAGCAAAAATTGTTATTATTACTTCTTTAAAGAAGAACTAAGTTCATGCAGATCATACTATAAGTGTATCTTTGAATTGTGCTTTTTACTTTTACTGACTATTTTCTATGTACTTGTTTTACTTTTACTCTGAAAACTAATAAAAACTTCTAAATTGAGACGGGGAAGTGGTTAGCACTTCAGACTGGAATCTAGGAGATCCAGGTTCAAATTCTTACTATGTTTTACAATTGCCAGCTTCAGGTTGGGAAATTCTTGAAGATTTGGGAGGTGGAGTCTAGGGAAGGGAGGGACTTCAGTGGGGTATAATGCCACAGAGACCACCTTTGAGTCACCTCGGAACAGTTGTAATCTCAGGAGACATCCAGCCACCAGCTGGAGGATTGCTGAACTCTGACAGGCTTCAATGTAAATATCAGTGGAAACAAATTGCACTGTCTTGAAGTTCTGGAAAGGACAAGTTCTCTTTCTCTCCCTGTTTTGGGTTTCTGTGAGAAAAAATTCCCCTAGAACAGGAGGTGGACTTTGAACCATTTTTATTGAATACAGTGAAAGAGCTCTGCAGCATATGAATTTAAAGAGATATTTAAACAGAGATTGACACAGAGTTCTGAGAGTTTGGCCACTGTAATTGTGAATTTACATGAATTTTGGCACTATGCAGGGGTGGCCAACGGTAGCTCTCCAGATGTCTTTTGCCTACAACTCCCATCAGCCCCAGCCAGAATGGCCAATGGCTGGGGCTGATGGGAGTTGTAGGCAAAAACATCTGGAGAGCTACCGTTGGCCACCCCTGCATTGTATTATTTTGATAAGAATATATTGTTTGCATTGTGATTCAGTGGAATTTGTTTCCACCACCTGGAGGATGGCAACTCTAGCCAGTAAGCTTCTCAGGTGACTCGATCCAGTCACTCTCTTGTCATAACCTACCTCACAAAGGAGAAACTATAATAGGGAAGAATGACATACACTGCTCTGAGTTCCTTGGATAAAAAAGTGGGATAAAAATGATATAAATAAATGATAAATATGGTAGATGGCGGAACTTGCTGAAACTCACACACACATTTTAGACAGCCTTTCCATCTGGAACAGGGCTGAGGGTGGTGTACATCAGTAAAAACATTAACATACTAAATTCACAACTAAAAATAAAATATAGTAATTAACGTATTAACCAACAAGAGGGCATTAAGACTACCAAATGAGCTACTGTCTTGCTGGGTTCTTTAGGGTTGCCATCTCTGGGTTAGAAACTTCCTAGAGATTTTTTTTTTTTGGGGGGGGGAGCCGGGGGAGAATGAGGTTTGGGGAGGAGAGGGACCTCAGTGGGATATAGTGTCATGAAGTCCACCCTCAAAAGCAGCCATTTTTCTCCAGGGGAACTGATCTCTGTTGCCTGGAGATCAGTTGTAATTCTGAGAGATCCCCAGGTCTTCCCTAGAGGTTGGCAACCCCACCTGAACACTGGAGTCAGCAAACCAGAAGATATCTATTCACTGGTAAACTCTGAGACTATACTGCTCCCCCAACCCTGTCTATAGCTTGCTGCCCCTGTACTGTAGAGAGAAGGCTGGTAGCTTCTAAGCAGAATTAGGGCCTCTAGATAAGGTAGCAGAAGAATCCCAGGTGGTGATAGCCACAGGTGTTATTCAAAGCAGGCCAAAGGCAAACAAACACTTTGTTGAGATAAGGAAATGAAAGGACAGATTGAAGCAACCAATGGCTGAAAATGACAATAAACAGCTGGGTGAAGGAGCAGCTGCTTGGTCTTTGATGCAGAGTCAAACTGCTGAAGAGCAGAATCAAGTTCAGGGTGATTCCAAGGCAAGGTGAAGTGCCATTGACTCCTTGGGTCAGCTGGCAAGCTGCTGAGTCACCAGAATCTAGGCTGGATCTGTTAGGCAGCAGACTTAATGTGCCTGCAAGGTATCTTTCAAAGCAGTCACTTAGCAGAGCTCCAGAACGGGCTCAATTGTTGTGCCTAAAATGTTCTCTTCTCTTAAGCTGCCATGGAGGCCAGGCAGGTAAGGTACTAGATTGGAGTTACTGGAGTTAAATAGTGTATTTAACTATTTAATATTAAATAGTATTTAACTATTTAATAGTTAAATAGGGGAGGGACCATGGCTCAGTGGTAGAGCATCTGCTTGGGAAGCAGAAGGTCCCAGTTTCAATCCCTGGCATCTCCAAAAAAGAGTCCAGGCAAATAGGTGTGAAAAACCTCAGCTTGAGACCCTGGAGAGCCGCTGCCAGTCTGAGAAGACAATACTGACTTTGATGGACCAAGGATCTGATTCAGTATAAGGCAGCTTCATATGTTCAGTGTAGTTTTATGCTACCCAGTTCAGAGCAGTGTATATGGTTCTCCCTTTTCCTATTTTATCCTCACAACAATGGAGCATGGTAGGTGAAACCCAGAGAAAATGACTGGGCCAAGGTCACTTAGCAAACTTTATGGTAGGGTTGCCAGCCTCCAGGTGGGGTCTGGAGATCTCCTGCTTTTACAATTGATCTCCAGTTGTCAGAGATCAGCTCCCCTGGAGAAAATGGCTACTTTGACTCTTTGGCATTGTACCATGCTGAGGTACAATGCCCCAAACCCCACCCTCTCCTGGATCCCCCCAAAGTCTCCAGGTATTTTCCAACGCAGACCTGGCAACCCTACTTTGTGGTCATGTGGGGGATCTGAAAGTCTTCTAGATCCTAGTATGATACCATAATCTCTGCACCACAATATAGGGTTGCCAGGTCTATGTTAGAAGTGGAGACTTTGGGGGTGGAGCTGGGAGAGGGTGGGGTTTGGAGCTGGGAGAGGGGAGGGGCCTCAGCATGGTACAATGCCATAGAATCCACTCTTCAAAGCATTTTCTTACTATATACACTAGTACTGTTTGTTTATTATCATTTTATCCAGAGGAACTGACCTCTGCCAACTGGAGATCAGCTATAAAAGCAGGAGATCTCCAGGCCCCACCTGGAGCATTAGCACTTTTAAAAATTAATTAATTTAATTTTAAAACTTAACCAGATTTTAATTAAACCCTTATAATGTTTAATGTAATTTTATCCATTTGTATAATTCAACCCTGAACTATGTTGTTAGCCGCCCTGAGCCTGCTCCGGCGGGGAGGGCGGGATACAAATAAAATTTGTTGTTGTTGTTGTTGAGACTGGTAACCCTATCACAATAGGGTCTCTAACTGCTATACCATAATACAATGCCTCATGCTTTTTTATAGCAGGAGTAGAAAGTGGGGTTAAATAAGGTGAGGCAACTGGTGACTTCTGGGGGGGGGGAAGGAGACCTCTCTGTTGTTCTAATATTTATTCATGTCAGGTGCAGAGTTAAAATGGGAGGGCTGACGTAAACCTTCAGTCTTTCCTCGCAGGAAAAGTAGCAGGCATTTCTTTCTCCTCTAAGAGGCATTATCCATTGTAAAGGGGGAAGAGCCCTGGCTGTGTACTAAAACACCTGCTGTGTATGCAGGAGGTCCCAGGTGTAATCCTTAACATCTCCAGGTTTCTTCTGAAAAAAGGATGAGGCGGTGGTAGGTGATGTGAAAGCCCTCCACCTGGGAGAACTGCTGCCAGTCAGAATTGACAGTCCAGACTTTGACAGCCCGATTGCTTGGACTCAGTGCAAGGTAGATTCAAGTGTTGAGGGCCATAGTCTTCTTCCAGAGTTCCTCAGACTGTGACTCAGAAGAGTACTTGCTTTACACACAGAAGGTCTCAATTTCAACACCTGCCTACTTTAGTTAAAAGGGAATAGGGAATAGGTGATGTAAAAGAAACCTGTTATGAGTCAGGATGAGCAATAGTGACTTTAATAGGTCAATGGCCGGGTTCTATTGGACTCAACAGAAGGCAGGGGTGGGGTTGTGTGTGTATTTAAAAAGAAAGTTGAGGGATAGCTGTGGTTGCCAGCCTCCAGGTGGTAGCTGGAGATCACCTGGGATTGCAATTGATCTCCAGGTGACAGAGATCAGTTTACTTGGAGAAAATGGCTGCTTTGGAGAGTGGACTCTGTGGCATTGTACCCCCCTGAAGTCATTCCTTTGTCCAAACCCTGCCCCCCTCATGCTCCACCCCTAAAAGCTCCAAGTATTTGCCCACCTGGAACTGGCAACTCTAGATAACTGTAGGTAGTCAGCAATGGAAACAGGTCAGTTACCTCCTGCTTTTATCTTCCCTTGATCTGACTTGAAACCTGGAAGGTACTCCTGTGTACAGGACCCCACCTCCATACTGGGATGCTGGCTGACAAGTCTCCAGAATCATTCTGGGTTGCTCCCAGGAAGTTAGGAGGACTTGAAACAAAACTGCATTGGCCCTATCAGTGGTGGTGTAGGGATTCCCTTCCCAAGAGAGGGGGGCATCTGGAACGTTTGGGGTCAGATTGCGGCCCCAATGAGGTTTGATTAAGAATTCATTTCCCATCCAACCCCCAAAACGACATCACAGAGTCTTTTAATGGAATTGTTTCAAAGTGGCTCTAAGTTGCACTTCAACACATAAATTTGCTTTATTTTAGGATGAAGATACCCCTACAAAGCATTATTCAAGGAAACATGGAAAGTTACCAGATCAGCTCTAAGCATTCATTACTTTCATCCCAGGTAAGCAGAAACACTTGGCAGTGGGCCCTTGCAGAGAAGAAATATAAACTAAAAAGTATAAGTTTTATATTTTGTATGGCGGTCTCTCTGGTGAAGTCATGGCTTGGTTTCTGATGGTATAGGTATGCCAGACTATAATTAACATGTGTGAGAAATTAGAGTGAATTTGGAGAACAATGGCTCGTGTTTTACTGTTATACAAGCTCAGCATAATTAAAAATAAGTGCTTAAGTGCTGTTTGCTTTCTTCTCTGTTGCCAAGTCTATTGTTTGTTTAGATGAAGGAGGTGGGGTGAGGCAGTGTGCTTGGGAGCCACTTGCCTGCGGCAAATGGGGAAACGCAAGGGGAGCAGATAATGCAAGATGCAGATGGGGAAATGCAAGGGGAGCAGATATGCAAGATGCAGATCGGCGTGTAACTCTCAATATAGCTCTTCCGTGTTAATTCCAGACATGTAGTTGTGGTTGTGTTGGTCTGTAGCAGCAAAATAAAACAGGAGTCCAGTCTGCCAACTCAGGGCTCACTTCATCAGATATGCTGAGGAGCGCATCTGTTAGGCCGATGTTTTTAATCAATGCAACAGAAAGGCAGAGAATGGGTGGTTGGAGAGGATGTTTAAGAGAGAGGGCAGTTTAAAACAAGGTCCAGTTTCTCATAGAGTGGGCAAGGAAACTGAATGAACTGAATACTTTTTTATTTGATCTTGTTTTACATTAGCACCGATTCCTCACTAGCAGTTGCTCCTCCCCGGGGTTCTGGTTCTGTGGCTCAAGCGATGGATTTCCCACCAGCTGCTGCATGGGCACATTTTGACTTGTGGCTCCCTGCAATTTCCCCCAAGGCTTCTTTATCTTGTTTTTTGAAGATCGGGAAGCTTCAGGGAAAAATGGAGGGAGCTGTGGGTCAAAATGTACCTGTGCAGCAGCTGGCAGGGAATTGATTGCTTGAGCTGTGGAAAGCAGAAACCCAGGGGTAATGCAACTGCGAGTGAGGAATCAGTATAGCAGACAGTCCAAATAGCTTTGCTCAGCCTGAATTTGTTTGGGCTTTGAGCTAAGCAGAGTTGACCACAGTCAGTACTTGGATATGTGTGTGTAAAGTGCCGCCAAAGTCATAGTTGACTTATGGCGACAGTAGCAAAATATTTCAAGGCAAGTGAGGAATAGAGTTGGTTTGCCATTGCCTTCTGCAGAGTCATCCTTGGTGCCTGTGGTCTCCCTTCCGAGGACTAACCCAGTTTAGCTTCTGAGACCTGACATGATTGGTTATACCATGCTGCTGTCCCTCCCCAGTACTTGGAGAGATCACAAATGAAGACTGGGGTTCCTATGCAGAGGAAGACACTGGAGAACCGCCTCTGCTTGTTCCTGTCCTGGAACACCCTGTGGATGGGGTCACCATGATTTGGTTGAAACCTGACTGCACATTCTCCTCCTCCTCCTCCTCTTTCTGTCTTCTAAAGTGGTCTCTGTTCATAACATCTGTTCCTCAGCCCTCCATTGACTGAATAATGTACTCTTCGGTACATCTGATGAAGAGAGCCCCGAGTCAGAAAAGCTTGAACTGGAATAAATTTTGTTAGCCTTGAAAATGCCAATGGATTCTTGTTTCATAATCCTTACATCTGTTGTGCTAGGAGGCATTTTGGAATACTTCAACTGTGTGTGTATGTGTGGCGGGAAGGTTCCCTGCACATGCAATGAAATCCTGAATATAATTACCTGGGCTTCCAGCTCTTTGGGAGGCTTATTTCTGAGTAAATATGCCTTGGATTGCACTAGGAAGCCTTTTTCACTTGCCAGAGAAAAGAAGCAATATAGAATTTCTGTTTACAGGTACTAACTTGAGCCAACCTTTCTGTTGGTTTTGTACATGTGTGGCTATGGAGGCCAGAAAGTGAAATCCAGCATAATGTGGTTAGGGCTGCCAGCTCTTCAACGAGCTCTGTAAACCTCTGAAAGAGCAGGTCAGTCTATAGACATTTGAAGATAATTTCCTCTCTTAAAAAAAAAAGCTCCAGTGAGTGATTTTGAGGAGTGTGACATTAAATGCACAAAAGCAGCAAAGGTATTTTTCCTGGTCAGGCTGTCAATCCCAAAGAGTTCAGCAGGGTGCGAGGCATCCAGTAGGGAGGAGAAGAGAAGCAACTGTTCACCACAGGGCCATCTATATGGGAGGCCAACAGAACTTGAATCCTACTGGGTTGAATTCAGTCTTGCCAGATGCCGACCAGTCTCCATGACTTCCTTGTGTTGCATCATTTCCTTTTGTTGCATCACTAAGCATGTATCACAAACATGACATTTACCCTACTATAGTTGGGCTGATGTGGTTGATGGGCTGTGTTCAACATGGTAAATAATAGTTGTACAGACCAGGAGTGTGGTACATCCTGGACAGATATTTTGTTCCCAGTGCCTTTCTCTGACTGATTCCCCACCAGCCTTGTCCCGGTCCCACGCTCCTTTTCTCCACAGGGCTTCCTTCCGATTTTGCACAGGCTGCCCCGGGGCTGCAACTCACTCTGCCTCTTTTGTGCAGCAAGCAAGAACCTCTAAAAACCAGTTTCTGCTTGCCATGCAAAAGAGGCGGAGTGAGTTGCACCCCCAGGCCAGCTTGTGCGAAATCAGAAGGAAGAAGAAGAGTGTGAGACCGGGACAAGGCTAGTGGGGAATCGGTCTCAGTCTCCTTATCCTCTTTGCTTCACCAGCACCTCTGTTCACCTGACTGTCAAAGTATGAGTGAATGCAGCCTCAGGACTTTAACACAACCATACAACATGCTGCCTAATGACATTGAGGTTGGTGTTTGGTAGGTTGACTCCATTGAGTTGGTGATGATGGGAACAACAATCCTCCACCACTGTTTATGAAAGCAAGTTAGCAGCTGGGTAAATGTCCTAATTGGATAGGTCAGCTTTAACTCAGGAGGCAATTTGGCCTGCTAGCTATAGTCTAAAAACCAAGTATGCCAAATGCTGGAATGTATGTATATAGCAGGTCCCATGTACACTATTTGAATTTTCATCACTCAGTTACATAATGCTTTGTAACTCTCAGATTCATAGTTACCTTTTAAAATATCCAGCCTTTCTTCCATTGTGAAACTCAAGGCAATGTATCTAGTGTCCCCAAGACATCCGGACACTGTGAGCAGACCCAGACTTGCTTAGTTTCAGCAAAATTGCTACATCATGCCTTCTAATCATAGTACTTGGTGCTAATGTGCACAGCACTTTTGAGCCTGTGGGAATGTTTGGCATTCTGATATAGGGTAGCGGGTACAACCACAAGTGGCTGACATGGGAAATGGAGCCAACCACAAAATGGTCACCACAGAAGGTGGAGCCATCCCCCCCCCCCAAAGTAGAGAGGACAAGAGGAGTAATTTTTAAAAATACATTGGAGTCCCCCACAGCCTCCAGTGGAAGAATGTTTTCACATGCAGTCTGTGTGTGCAGCGTGATGACGTCACTCACAAGTGATGTCATTGCACTAACAATGTCATGCGCTTTAGGAGCTTCCGAGAAAACTCTATGGTTTCCCTAGAGGCTCTAGCAATTCGGGAGGGAAACTCTATGGTACCATAGATGTTTCCCTCCCAAATTGCTAGAGCGTCCAGGGAAACCATAGAGTTTTCCTGGAAATTCCTAAAGCGGCTGGCGCGATGACATAACTGTGAGTGATGTTATCATGCCGGCAACATTGGGGGAGGATACCCCCCATCAGCCCCATGCACGGGAACCTCAGGGGCGGGGAAAACCTCACCCAGCCCGGGAACTTGGCAGCTCTAATAATGTCGCTTTCATCTGTGCAGCCAACCAAGTTTCTGGTGGCCAATCAGAAATCCTGCTGGCCACCCTTGGCCCCACCCACTTTTTAAAAATGCTTGGCATGTGCCACACAGGTGTCCATAGGTACCATTTGAGGGCCCCCTACCCAATGTGAGCAGACTCCATTGGAAACCATTATCTTGAAGAATTTAGGGGTGGGGTAATGGCTCAGCTGCAGAGCATCTGGGTTGTATGCAGAAGTTCCCAGGTCCAATCTGCAACCTATGCAGTTAAAAGGATTAGGTAGCAGGTGATGGGAATGACCTTTACTTGAGACCCTACAGAGCCACTGCTGGTCAGACAAGACAACACTGACCTTGATAGACCAGTGGTGCATTTGTGGCCTGAACTCCTTTGTTACATGAAATTAGAAGTCTTGTCTTCTGTAGAAATATTTGGCCTTTTTTTTAAAGTGGCCAGATGGAGTCTGTGAAGAGTGGCCTTCCTGACCCTGTAAGCTCACAATGTCTCCTTCTCTTGTCATCTGTTTTATTTCTGTGGGGGATATGCAAGGGAAGCAGTTGTCCATTGGGGCAGCAGTAAAAAGCTGTTGGAGTCAATCTAGCAGTCAATCTAATAAAAATAGATGTTGTGACTTGTCTCAGCCCTGCACTTCATTTTCACCAAGAGTTGCACAGTGTCACTTTCTGATTGTCTGACTCCATTCTTTCCCTTTCTTTTGACTAGTGGTTCTAACATGCCTTGGACTCAAGGTATTCTTCCTAAATGCACACTCATACAAGTGATTTCAGAATGGAAATCTTAGAAATGTCAAATAATCCTTATTCTCGTTTCTTATCTATTCATTCTACAAGAACATTTTCCTGTAAACTAGAGAGTTCTCATTAATATTTGGAACATTTAATCATTCACTAACATTTTCCCACCTCACATTCAAGTTTTGAATACGAAATTCTAAATTTTTAGCATGTATATGACTTTGTGAAATGTTACAGTTTGGGATTAAACATAAATCAAATTAAACAAAAATCAAATTAATCATAAACATAAACTGTACTAAGTGTGTTTGAACATGTGTTTGACTTTCACAGCTGTTATATAAAAACTTTCCTCAAAAGTTAAGTTTGTGATATTGTTGCCTGTTGGCCTGCTCCGAATTGTTCTCCTGCAGACACTTCTAGCATGAAACTAATTTTTTGTGGAGATGGGAGGCAAAATGTCTGATACCTGCTGCCACTCAGGCAACCAGCAGTCTCTTAATACCATTATATCACTTCCAGCATAGCCTGGAAGCAACGTAATTGTGTCAGGTGACTCTTAAAAATTTGCCCCAAACTTTATGGCTAAACATGAAAACCTGTTTTGCTTTGAGAGGATGGAGGCCTGCATGAGGCAGGAGTGGTTTACTGAGAAGGGGTGGAACACCCAAGGATGAAACTCTGGACAACCAGCAGATAATGGCAGAGAGGGGAAGAGGAAGGAACGTGAGGCAGTTAACCCTTCCTCCCCAGTCTGGTGGTCAAGGGGCTGGATTGAGTGTACCTGATACTGTCAAGGCAGGAAGGGAGATATGGGGGAAGGGTCTTAACCTTTTGTGTCAAAATGAAGGTTTTTTTTTTTAAATTCAGAATGGAGGGTGTAGTGAATGGGATATTGTCAGGACACTATAATGATTTCCAGAGACATTATCACATTCCGTAAGTAAAATCATAGGATTGACAATCTTTTTGTGGGGTCTGGAGTTCTCCATGAATTCTAGCTGGTCTCTGGACAGACTATAGAGATCAGTTCCCCTGGAGGAAGTGGCAGCTTCAGAGGGTGGGCTCTATGACATCACATCCCTGCTGAGGACCCTCCCCATAGTCTTCCCTTCCTGGGCTTTGCCCCAAAATCTCCAAGCATTTCGTAAGCCAGCATAGCAACTATAGAAAAATCACACTGATGTAGCCAGTGCCACTGGTGGCCCCTTTAGCCAAAATGAGGAAGTAGTATTTGTCATGTCAAACATTTTTTGTGCAAGAAAAAGACTGATGCTAGTTCAAATGGGTAGCCATGCTGGTCTGAAGAAGCAGAACAAAGTTGGAGTCCGGTGATACCTTCAAGCCCATCAAAGTATTGTTTCCTGTGCACCCACATTTCTTCAGATACATTGAAACAGAAGTTAGTAAATATTTACTGCTCAGTTGCTTATATATCTTGACTCTAATTGGCCCTTCCTAATACCCTTCTCACCCTCTATCTGTATTATGGACTGGTAAATTCCATTTCATTGTATCTGAAGTCATGTGCGTGAACACAAAAGCTTATACTCAGAATAAAACTTTGTTGGTCTTAAAAGTGCCAGTGGACTCAAACTTTGTTCTGATGTTAGTTCAGTCTTTCATTGAAATGGGGAACCTATTTAGCACACCTTTTGGGTACTGCTTGCATAAAAGTGTACAAAAACTTTTCATGGAATGGCAAAGAATGGCTGTGTGTCTCCCATTTTTCATTTGTGCTTCCGTTACCTACTGAAATACTGGGATTAACAGTCTGAACAGAGGGACTTTTCTATTTCAGAGTGTCAAGACTAGTTCTTTTCTTGTCTTTTGGCCACACAAGAAAATCATCTTTTCAAAAAACTGAAACTCCACTGCAGAGAAAGTACAACTAGAGCCTCCAGTAGAGATGGCTGAACTCGCTTCCTTTTGAATCGTAGACATAAAAAGATTGCTGTGAACAAAATGTCTACCATGGTAGTCAGAGATTTATAGTGCTTATTCTTCACTTTGGAAGATATATTCTCAGTCGTCTAACCTCCTAGGATAATAATCAGCCTTTCTTCTTCCCCTCCCCTTTTAAAAGCCTCACCTATAGAAAAGAATTTTCTTGTCTTATACTGACATTGAGAGGATAAATGCATTACAAATCTGTAGATAATTCCGCCAGTATGGAGCTGTTTGAATGGGGCTTTGCTGTGCTTAGATGGTGTTATTGCAGCTGAAACAGAAAGTAGAGGTTCTCCAGGTGGCTCTCCATAAAGGCTTTATAATAAGAGCCAGAGTGGGGTAGTGTTTAAGAGCGGTGGACTCTAATCTGGAGAACTGGCTATGAGTCCCCACTTCTCCGCATGAAGCATGCTGGATGAGTAGGCTTGCCAGGTCCCCTTGCCCATCTGGGATTTGGGGGGTATTCCAGGGGTGTGCAGGGATGTTACATGATGTCCCCAGTGTGATGACATCACCCAGAAGTGGTGTCATTGTGTTGAGGATGTCACACAGGGCCACTCTGGTATTTGGGTAAAACTATGGTTTTTTTCACCCTCAAAACCATAGAGTTTGCCCAAATACCAGACATCCCTGTTTAGGGGATGGGTTTTCCCTGCAGGCCAGCTGGTCTGTGATGGAAAGAAGCCTCCAAAACTGGGGGATCCCCAACTCGGACCTGAGAGCTGGCAACCCTAGTCACAGTTCTCTCAGAAATCTCTCTGCCCCACTGACCTGACAAGATGCCTAGTGTGGGGAGAGGAAGGGAAGGAGATTTCAAGTTATTTTGAGACTCCTTATGGTAGAGAAAAGTGTGGTATAAAAACCTACTCTTCTCTTCTTATAATATATTTGTACTTTAATTCTATAGGATATTAGCAGCTGTTTTCTTGTTTGGAGATGGCAGATCTGCTGAAGGGCCAGTATAGAAACTAAAATATGGACTATGAGAGAATTTCATTGTACATAAGGAGATAGCTGAGAGGCTGTGCAGTATAGTGGTTATGAGTGGACCAGGAAGCACCTGCTTCAAATCTTGTCTCTACCATGAGGCTGAGAGGTAGCAACCAACGATAGCCCACTCTCTGCTACCCCTGTGGGGAGGGATAGTAAACTGACCTACTTTATAATAAGATAATGTCCATGAACGTTGCAAATCATTCTGTAAATAATGGGTAGCAATATGGTAATACTACAGAAGGTTGTTTCTAGTTGAAACAGATTTTTCTAATTCGCAAGGAGTTATTGGGAGTCTTTATAGTCAATTTGCGACTGAGCTGGTGGTGTTAAGTTCAAGTTCAGATTTATTACAGTTATCGACCAGTACATTTCAATCGTTTTAAAACAACCTTGAAATACATTGTAGAAAGTCCCAACAAGAACCTACATTGTAGGACCCAAGTAGGTGCCCATAATAACAACTGATAGCTAAAGGATTATGACTGCAAGATAAAATAAATAATATTACCATTTAAACCATTTTAAAAGTCACTTAAGAATTTGTTAAAAGGAAAACATTTGACCTATTTGCTTTTTGTGTCCCTTATAAACCCAGGAACAGAACCTAGCCACCTGTCTTGTTATAGCTGATGGTGTTATTTTGAAAGAGTTTTAGTTTTTTAAACCTATGTTTTCTGCCATTTTTATTAGAGTAAAAATTCAGTTTTCCTATCCATGTTAAGGGATGGGGAGAAAATACACCTAATTCAATCAAAATGAATTGTATTCTAAGTTTTGTTGTACCTTTCTAAACTCTAAATAAAGCATGAACAAAGTTTACAGAAATCCACCTGCATCTGTGGAGAATTTCTGTTGCAACTCAGGGAAATACCTTAACTGTTTATAATTTGAAAAACTGCATATTCATTGTATTTTGTAATAACTTCCATTATGTTAAAATGGAAATAAAAATACACTTCACAATCCTGGGCTCTTTGGGAAGTATGTGGTTTGATGCCAGCACAAGAAATGAACGTTAATGCTCATAACAAAGGTCTCAATCCAGTTAAAACCAGTCCAAGGTTGCTTCTACATGGAAACAATTCCCGTTTGTCACTTTGTGGTTTTATTACAGCTGTGAATATAGAAGCATTTCCAGTGGAAACAGTATACACTGAGTTACTCCTTGTAGTCTCTCTTCTTATTTGCTATTCCCTTCCCCTCTCTCTGCTAGAGTGCTTTTTGTCAACTTTTAAAAAATGATAGTAAATCTATCACTATAGTGTGATGATACCATACTCAGGGACATAGCCTTGGTTCTGGAGCTGTAGCCAAAAGTCAAGGATGGGGCCATGATATCCTCTTTATTCAAGCCAAGGTTAAGAAAACCCAGAAGACAGACAATATTGTAACAGTGTTGTGGAAAGCTACCAAATAAACAACCCCATGACAGGTTTTTTTTCGGGGGGGGGGGGGGGGTTGGGTTTCCACCTCTGCATTGGGAAATAACCTGGAGATTTGGGTGGGGTGGACCCTGGGGAAGGTGAGTTTTGTGGAGTGGCTATAATGCCATAGAAACCACCTTCCAAAGCAGCCATTTTCTCCAGGAGAATTGATCTTGGTTGACTGGAGAGCAACTGTAATAGCGGGAGATCTCCAGATGGCACCTGGAGGGTGGCAGCCCTAGTTGTTGTGCAATAATTCCAGGTAGAAGCACCCTGTGAAGAAAATGGTCCTGAATCTTTGGTTCAGGCCTCAAATGCAGCCTAGAAAGAGTTCCCAGCAGGCCTGTTACTAAATAAAGAGCCATGGGGCCTGGCTCCCTTACAATTTTGGGGTCCCCACACCCCCATCCCAGGGCCACCCCTCTCCCTTATGCATTATTTAAATTGCACAGGAGGGGCATGCAAGAGCAGCTGCTGCCCCTCCCACACCAAAGGGTCCACCAGTCAGCTGATTGGTAGGCTCTTTAGATTGCATGAGGGGCAGCATGAGCAGCCACTGGCCTCCCACATAATTTAAAGAGCCCACCAGTCAGCTGATTGGTGGGTCCTTAAATTATGTGGATGGGACTGCTGCTGCTCCTGCATGCCCCTCCCGTGCAATTTAAATCATTCATAAGGGAAAGGGGCAGCTGTGGCCTCTCCAGCTTCCTGCTCTCACCTCTGCATCCCTTTCCACATGGCCCCCAGTGCCCCCCTTCATACATGGTCTACAGCTATGGGGCTGGTTCCCAGAGATATGGACACAGCTAGCAAAGCAAACTGACCTTGTTATTCTTAGATAACACTCAGCTATGTAGCGGAGTGAATGCCTAGCACCAACTTCCAATTAACACATCCCAACCAATGAGGTCTATGAGTTTCACCTGTGAGAAAAGGGCCAAGACACATCTGCAATGAGTTTCATTTCCTTTCATCCTGGTCACCTTACATCACCTTTAAGGATTTTCACTGGTCCTTCAGGCCTGGAACCATATTAGACTCTTATGCATAGATAGGTTTTTCAGTTCAGTGTGGTTATTTATGTGTGGTGTTTACTGTGTACTACACATAGGGTTGCCAACCTCCCACCGGGGGTGGGGGATTCCCCAGTTTGGGAGGCCCCAACCTGCCAGCATGGAGAAGGCCACTGGGGGGAACCCTGCCCCCGAAGGGCCCCATCATCGCACAACATGCCCTGTGTGATGGTGTCACCTGTAAGTGATGTCATTGTGCTGGAAATGTACTGGGGATGCTCTAGGATTCATGGTTAAACTCTATGGTACAATAGAGTTTTTACTGCAAATCCTAGAGCATCCCCAGTGTGATGTCACTTCCAGGTACCATAGAGTTTTTGCCACAAATCCTAGAGTGTCATGCCAGTAACACTTTAGGATTCATAATAAAACTCTTTGGTACCATAGAGTTTTACCACGAATTCTAGAGTATCCATAGCGCAATGACATCACTTCCAGGTGATGTCATTGCTCCACGCATGCAAAGTGCACACAAGAGAAGTCCCCCGCTGCAGTGGCAGAGGGACTTGGCAACCTTAGCTACACACCATGTAGTTGCTCCAGGCAGCCATCTTGATTGCAAAACAGATCAACAGAGCACAACAGCTTGCTGGCCCTGGCTAACCCTGGAGACAGAACAGCTTGATGCTTCGAACTTTCAGCCTGGTATGGAGTAACATTTGGTAACTTGGAATCATTGTATCACTGTAATAGCTAGTATTTTAATTCTTAGATTTCTAGTTTTCTCTCAAAGTCTTGTTCTTTTAAAAATCTGATTTGAACCTTAATAATATAATGACATTTTACTTGTTGTGGTTTTTGTTTTCAACTGTCCTCAGAACTAACTCCAGTGTTTTGACCCAGTGACCACCTACCAGGTAACTGTTTTTTGTTTTGGAAGCTAGTTTTGCAGGCCCACCCTGCAGGGTTGACTTTCTTGTTAATTTTCCCGAAAGGCTGGGAGACTACTTGCCGTTTTGTGCCTAAGATGTTGGGATGGACTTAAAAGGGCTCATGGCAGCCTACCTCTAGCCTCACTCTACGGTTTCGTAAATTTGTTGTGCTGCAGCCCTTCACCTCCACAGTCCTTTGCCCTGGTTGAGCTGGGGACTTTGGATAGCTACCTTGTGTTATTGGTTTCAATATGACTTCATAACAGTTGATAATAATGGATTACCAAGATCTATCTCTTTCCGCTCCACAGTTTGTCCTGCACTTTGTTAATCTGAAAATGATGTGATTTAGTGGTTAGAGTATTGAGGATTGCCACCTGTTCATCGTTTGCATGGGTTGTTTATATTTTCAGAAGTTTTGTCCATATTTTTGAAGAGGGGAAAAAAACCCCTTATTATGGATAGAGCTGATCCATATGCTTTCCTAGGTTCCAAATTCCAAGTGGCCCATAATATTCCTCAAATGAACATCGAATTAAATGATTGATGATGTGTGTGGCACTGTGATACCAAATTATGAGATCCGTCTTCTGTCAATCATATTATATAGCCTGCTTGGTTTCTGCCTTACACTGCTTAGTTCAAACAGACTGAAAACTTGCCTCGGTGCAGAGAACTCAAGAGCATAAATCCATACAAAGAAAATAATGGAAATGTTCTTTTTAGAAGAAACCTTGATTCTGTCTTTCTCAGGCACCTTTTTACATTGTATTTCATTAAAGAAGGCAGGGTTCGGCTTCTTTTGCCCTATTGATGCGATGAATGGCTGCGCTGTCAATACCTTGACTGTATTAAGCTGCCTAAAACCGAGTCAAGCCATTGATCAGTCTCAGCTACCATTGTCTGCTCTGATTAGCAGCCATGAGCTGAGGCTTCAGGTGCAGAGATATCCTCATCATACCTGGTACCAGAGGTCCTTCAAGCACAGATGAAAGGGACTGAAACTGGGACCTTCTGTGAGCTGATTCTGTCCTGTGGCATCTCTATTTTAAAAAGTGAAAGTTTGTCTGGGAGTTGAACGCAGGGCAGGTCACCCAAGTGAATAATCTCTCCCTAAATGTTAAAAAGCTTGTGCTACAAGCAGGCCTATAGGTACAGGGGGCATGTGAATCTATTTCTGGAGGTGTGCCTGTATAGAAGTGCAGTTGCTAGGGCCCATTGTCATGATAGAATTTAAATCCAGAGCTCATGGGGCCCTTTCTGAGCATAATATTTTTAGAAGAACAGACTGGCAATGTATCTTGCTCAGTTCCCTAAAACTACAAACACTATAGATAGCTAGGTTCGTATCTCCTTCCTGTTCTGCTTTCACTCTCTAACCAATAGAATGTAACTCAGGGAACTTCCTTCCTCTTTGTTCTTTTCCTCTTCCCTTTTTTCTTCATCCCTACCTGCATCAGGAAGAACAGCATGCTGTTTCTCCTCCTGAAATGAACTAAGCAGATGGCCTACTACAATCTGAAGCCATCCAGTTAGCTAGAATACTTTAGACGCTTTCTCTCTACTATTCTCTCCACCAGTATTGGTTTCTTAACTTAAAGCAAGGTTCTTTGTGCAGTTTGTGAGATAGTGTGGTAACCATTAGACACTGCTGCACTGAAACGGAGAAGGAGCACTCTGCTAAATGAAGGTAAGGATGGCTGCCTGACCAGTCCAGCCATCCTAAACCAGACCCAACAAATATTTATGCTCTATCCGAAGTTCCAGTGACTGTAATAAATTATTGCTTGCTTGCTAAGAAACTGATCCAACCTTTATGGGCTTAGTTTTTTTTTTAAAAAAATTTAAAATATCTCACTAATGTCAAGTTGTGATGCTGACAAAGTTCACAAATGACAAGCAAGTATAGATTTTCAGTGCTGATCGCACTGCTTTTTTATTATACATTCAACACCCTTACCCTGAAGCTCTTTACGGTAATGAAACGTGTCTCTGGTTTTCCACCTTTGCCCCTGGATAGGCAGCATCTGTCAGTACAGGCATTTTGCTGTAGGGTTACATTGGGTGGACAAGGAGCTGCTCTTCTGTTCTAGAAGTCCAAGCCTGAGACTTTTTTTTTATGGCACTGTCATTTCCGGAACAGCCATGTCTGCCGTCCAGCAATCTAATCACCCTCATCATCTCAAAAGCCTTCTGCAGTTGCTCAGGCAACTGGTTCCTGCTAGCCTTCCACTGAGCTATCATCCCCAGGTGCTGTAGCGACCTATCAGCCAAAGTGTCATGAGCCAATTTAGAGTTCTCCCCCCCCCCCCCCAATTCTTTGTGGAGGAATCTCATAATGAGTGGCCCAAATGCAATTTAAGCAAGGGGAGAGCTTCACCCATCACTACTACTGGGTTTCAGTCTCGGAAACCCGGCATGAGAGCAGGTGGAGAAATCCACATAAATGAACTCTAATTTTCCCCTTTTCCCCCACAAATATTGCCTCTAGGGAAGCAGCTGTGCCTGAGACACCCACGGGCTAAGGGGATCCCAAGTTTATCATTTGAGCTTCCTGGATGGTACAGATTGGAGCAGAGCAGATAGCCAGCTGCATATTTTGACGAGCACGCTCTGTCTTTGCTTGGCAGCGGTGATCGTGGTGTGCGTCGGCCAGACGTTTCTATCGGTCGTCTAGCTGAATGCCAGCTGCGCACTGGCCGCATTGCTTAGTGAACAAAACAAAATTATACATGAGGTGAAATGAATTGGCAGAAAGGTTTGACGTCTTAGAGAAATGGCTGCGAGTGTGTTGCTTTGGGTACAGGGGAGTGGCTGGAAATCCAGTATGGTTGCTGTCGCTTCTCTGCATGTTGTGATAGGTGGTTCAGGTATTAGGAAACTTTCTGCTGGAATAAGCCACTGTGCAAAAAGCCCACCCCCCTCCTCCATAACTCCTGTGAGTGCGTATGAGTGTGCGTGCGTGCTTACCTGGAAGCAGGCTTCATTTTGGGCAGGAGCTCACAAGAGTGGAGCTCTAGAACCTCTAAATTGTATTGTGCTCTTTCTTTCCTACCCCTAATAATACTTGTTTCTGGGCTCCCAATAATACTTGCTTCTGGACTTCATTGTTGAAACCCCCATGAGAATTTTGCTGAACTCTAAGATTTAATAAACTTTCTAATATTTTCCCCACCAAAAATGGGGAAATAACCAAAATATATAAAGCAGACAGATGGAAATCTTCTTCATGCCACTGTGGCCACACAGGAGAAAGTAATTTAAAAAGTATGATCAGAAAAGGATTTATTATGACAATTATAATTCAAGAAGCATTTTAAGGAAGATGCTGAGCTGATATAATTTAGTACACCTTCTGGTGATGTCAGGGGTGTGTGGCATATGCAAATAAGTTGCACTAATGAGCGTTGGCACCTCTTTTTCTATAAAATGACCCCTGCCTGGAAGTCATTTCAGAGAGGTAGTTTGAAATTGCCTGCCTCTGTGTCCCAGCCCTGGTATTCTCCAGAGGCCTCCCATCCAAGTACTTGCCAGAATCGGCCCTGCTTAGCTTCCAAGATTTGATGAGATCTGACTAGCCTGGGCTGTCCAGCCAGGGAGAATTCCTGTTCTTAATCTTCTGTTGTATTTATTTTTCAAGCTGCTTTCTTACTTTTGTACATCGGATGACAAATTATGAGGAGGCTGCATCCTTCAGTTAATAAGATATCACGCAAATCACCAATAGCATGGCAAAGCTTTCACACTTACACAGTACTAGCAAAATGTCAATTGTCGTGACAGCAGTAGTACATCTACAGGGTGTGTGTATGAGAAACAGATTTACATTTCTCATAGCCAGAAATCTCAGTGTTGTTGTTGTTTTTTTTAAAAAAAAAAAATCTGATATTGTTCGGTTTTAACCATAATCTCTTTGGACATTTTTTTTATCCGAACAGTTCTGCAAGAGCCTTAATGGAGAAGACATGATTTGCCTTTCCTCCATTTTTTTAATCCTCACAACAGCTCTGTGAGGCAGGTGTAGCTGAAAGAGAACGCAACTGGCTCAAGGTTGCCCAGAGAGCTTCATAATGAGTGTGTGTGTATATGATTTTGGGTCTCTCTTGAGGCACAGTACTCAAACAACATCATTGCCTTTTTTTGTGGTGGGGTGGGGGGAGTGGTATTTTTGTATTTGTGTATGTGTGCACCAGTGCTTGAAAGTTGTGGCAACTTCTGGCAACCCTTAGTGGGGCATGGGGGACACTCAGAGAAATGGCTTTGATATGGCCTGCCTCTGCATCCCAGCTCTGGTATTTCTTGGAGGTCTCCCATCCAAGAACCTACCAGGATTGGCCCTGCTTAGCTTCTGAGATCTGACAAGATCAAACTTGCCTGGGCTAATCAGGTCAGGGCATTGGTGCTTTTTTAAAAATTACACTGATACGCCAATACACATGTCCATCCAAGCCGTTTAATGTGAGCCATAGTAGACCTCCTAGCGGTAGAACGTATGTTGTGGGAGAAATGCTTTAAGAAAGATAGCTATGTCTATGCTAGTCTTTTGGCTTCCGACTCAAGGCTTGGATCCTATACCTGGTTCCTGCTTTCATTCCTTTCCCCCTTCCCTCCAATTGCAAGGCTAGTTCTTTACTGTAGAGCATGATCCTCTTGTGCTAGCTCCTCATAGACAATGGTCTCACATGAATAGAAGTGCCTAGTGACAGAGGACTGTCTCTACATGGTGTTCTATGGACCCCAGTAAAGAGTCCAGGGCTTGACCAGTGCCGGATTAAACTCTGAGGGTCCCCTTAGGCGGTTGAAATCTTGGGGGGGCCCTTGCAAATTATCTCAGAGTCTGAGTGCCAACACCACTGCCCATGGCCCATGCTACAGGCACCTTCTTAAAAAGCCCCTTTTCCTAAGCTGTGGGGGAGAGGCAAACTTGGCAACAACACCAGCATCAGGCAAGTCGGGCAAAGAGCAGCACAGTTGCTGACTGCTCGTGCAGGCTAGGAGAGCTGCAAGCAGGGGGAAGATGGAGGGAGGGGGAGCCAGCCTGGGGCCTCTAAAGATGTGAAGGACCATCGGCCAGTGACTACTTGGCCTAATTGTTAATCTGGCTCTGGGCTTGAAACATATATCTTCTTTCTACTTGTGTCCCCTTTTATTTTGCAGAGGTAGTCTTCTCCTGTGGACCCTGTCACCCTAGGTCTGGCTTAGTTCTGTGAAGACTGTCTTGCTTCAGTGGAAGTGCCAGAAGACCATGTAATCTGCAGTGGAGGATGACTTCCATAATGGACAGAGAGGAGTGCTGACGGAAACAAGATACAAAATCCATGCCCAGATGTGTAACTGGTGCATGCTGTATCTTGTCTTTCCACTGTGTCCCCTGCTGGTCCATAAAATCAGGCTGTGAGAAGCTGGTGGGAAATTTTAACATACATTTCATTCCAAGGGGTGAGTGGAGGAGTAGGACATTAGAAAAGCAAGGCCCCCCTATGTCTTTCTCATTCCCTGTCCTCAGTTGAGCCTTGCTTTTTTTCCTGATTGGGCTTGTTCTTTACCAGACAGGTCTCCTTGTGTCCCTCCTTGGTACATGCCTTGCATCGAGTTACCCGTTGCCATGCCAACTGTCCCTGTTGTTCCAGTGTTGGCTCAAACACTAACCATCCATACCTTGTCATACTTAAGTTTTGGATGATTGCTTCTTCCTGATGCTTGTGGTCGGAGGGTTACAGAACACCTCTAGACAAGTTTCAGAAATGGAAGTTTTTTTGTTCTTTCCTGTGTAGGACCCAGCAGTGAAAAGGCTTTCAGAGAGAGTTTGAAATGAATTCTCAGTGCTAAACAGAGTCCCCTGTGCCCACTACTTGCCCCCCTTCTTGCTCCCCTGTCCACATGCCCTGCCCACATGTGTCTGTCCCCTGCTCTCTCTCAAATTCTCAAACCATCTGCAGTCACAGCTGCCAGAGGAGAAGAGATTGGATTTATACCCTGCTCTTCACTTGGAGTCTCAGAGTTTCTCTTCCCCTCCCCACAACAAACACTCAGCAGTGTTCCCTCTAAGTTGAGTTAGTGTGAGCTAGCTCAGTTTTTTAGTCTTCGGCTCACATATTTTTGTCTTAGCTCAGGAAAAATGTCCCCAGAACAAACTAATTTATGCAGCAGTTCACAACTTAAATGCCAGCAGCTCACAAAGTAGAATTCTTGCTCACAAGACTCCACAGCTCAGAGGGAGTATTGCCTGTGAGGTAAGTGGGGCTGAGAGAGTTCTTTCGAGAGCTGTTCTCTTCTGTGAGAACTGTGACTGACCCGAGGCACCCAGTTGGCTGCATGTGGAGGAGGAGTGGGGAATCAAACCCAATTCTTAGAGTCTGCCACTCTTAACCACAACACCAAATGCCCTTTCTCTGTGGCTGCTGGGGGTGTGTACAGTGAAAGGGTGTGAGCTAGGGTTGCCGATCCCCAGGTGGGGGCAGGGGATCCCTCGGTTTGGAGGCCCTCCCCCTGCTTCAGGGTCATCAGAAAGCAGGGTGGGGGTGTCTTCTGGGCACTGCATTATTCCCTATGGAGAATGATTCCCATGGAGTATAATGGAGAATTGATCTGGGGGTATCTAGGGCTCTAAAGGGACTATGTTTTGATGTAGAGGCACCAGATTTTCAGCACAGCATCCTAACCCTAACCCTCTCCCCAAAATACCCTCCAAGTTTCAAAAGTATTGGACCAGGGGTTTCACTTCTATGAGCACCTTATCCATTATTTCCAATGGAGGGAAGGCACTTAAAAGATGTGCGGTCCCTCTCTTTGGAGTTCAATTATGCTTGTCATAACCTTGCTCCAGACTCCACACCCAATGTCTCCTGGCTCCACCCCCAAAATCCCCATATATTTCTTGAATTGGACTTGACAACCCTAATGTGAGCAGAGAGTAATCAGAAATGAGCTTTAGCACTGCCTCATCTCAGGGTATGCTGATGCCAGCCCTGATGCTGAATCAGGCGGGCCTTATGCCTTCATTTTTTTTTCAGCTTCATTACTGACTTTGTTGGTGGTTCATTACATCATCTCTGGAGTCCACTGGTTTATGTAAAATAAATGTGCCCTAAATTGACAGTAAGGGACATCTCTTGCTACGCTTGGCTGTTCCCAAAGCTATCTGCAACAGTGCAATGCAGCCTTCTGCAAATTATATATAGTATGGTTCCTAGTGTGTGGGAGGCACCTGCAACTTGCTGTGACTGTTATTTTTTGTTCCAGACTTTCTAAATATGTAAACAAACCAGATGATCTTTTAAAATAAAATCAAGTAAGAGTTTGGACAGAAATCAAAGCCTGGAAATCCCAGTGAAATTACTGAGTGGCAGGTGCTTCCACTCATCTGTCTGTATAAAATTAGGCTGATGGAGAAATGAGATGACGGCTCTCCCCACCCAGCCGGGTGTGGTTCATAAAGTCCTTCAACAGCTGCTGCTGAGTGCACAGTTAGGTGAGCACACCGGCTAAGAACAGGAATGTGTGTTTCTCTACATTCTGCTTCTCAGCCATCCCAATTCTGCTGATTTATATTACCTGTATGAATCATCAGGGCTTTTTTTGTAGAATTAGCCCAGCAGGAACTCATTTGCATATTAGGCCACACCCCCTGACCTCACCACTATTTCACGCAGGGCTTTTTGGCAGAAAATATCCAGGAGGAATTCTTTTGCATATTAGGCCACACACCCTGATGCCAAGCCAGCCAGAACTGCATTTCTCTGTGTTCCTGCTTTTTAAAAAAGCCCTGTGAATCACATGACTTGGGTATTTGCATAGTTTCTTGTCTTGCAAAATTCTGTGGGTGTTCTCTCTCTCCCCTCCTTTTACATTATCTATTCTGGTTTTGCTAGGGTGGTTCTTCTCTCTCTCCCTATTTTACATTACTTATTTTGGTTTTGCTGGGAAAGTTAGGAAAGACTATTCTTTGCTGGAAATCTTAAAGAGATACTGGCACTGCAAGGAATTAGTACTTAACATGATTGGCCACTAGTTTGATTCTGGCTGCAAGGCAACTTTATATGTTCATATCTTTCTTTCTTTTTTTAAATGAATGTGGGTTCTCAGGAAATTGAATTCTGTATCCAATATTGTGCACCTTTTTCTGCTCTCTGCAGATATGGGCCGTTCACACATCCTTGGTTGGTCTTCATGCTTTTTTGTAAGCTCGTGGCTCAATTACTGTGATGCTCTTAATATGGGGCTGCCCTTTGAGATAATCCAGATGCTTCTGCTATTACAGCAATTGCAGCCTGCCTGAAAGCTGGATGAGGAAGGCAGGAGCTGATCCAGCTGTTGCTGCCACTGGCGGCCCATTTTGTTCCTCCTGGCCCTATTTGAGGTGCTGATTTCCATCTCTTTTTAGCCTTCTCTCCCTGTAGGAACAAATTCCAAACCACCCATACTATCAGTCATTTTGTAGAAAAAGAGGTGCCAGAGCTCATTAGCACAACTCGTTTGCATGTAATTTTTTTTTTGCATAAGTCATTTGTACATGCCATGTACCCCTGACATCACCAGAAGGTGTGCTAAATTATATCAGTGCAGCATCTTCCTTAAAATGCTTCTTGAATTTTAATCGTCATAATAAAAGCTTCCTTCCATCATACTTTTTAAATTACTTTCTCCTATGTGGCCACAGTGGCATGCTAGAGATTTCCATCTGTCTGCTTTATATGTTTTGGTTTGTGGGGGGAAAATATTAGAAAGTTTGTCAAATCTTAGAGTTCAGCAAAATTCTCACAGGGGGTTTGAACAATGGAGCCCAGAAACAAGTATTTTTTGGGGGAGGAGGGGGTAAGAAAGAAAGAACGCAATAATATATAGAGGTTCCGGAGCTCTGCTCCTCTGAGCTCCTGCCTAAAGCGAAGCTGCTTTCAGATTGCTTACCTTCCATGATTTGACAGGCAAGAATGAAAACAGCTGTCCGTGGATGCTGAAAGGATTTTTGGGGATGTCATCTGTAAATCTGCCTCGGGTCTCACTGAAAAAGGTGGACCATAGATGTAAATATAGTAATAATAAGAACGGGTAGGGTTGCCAACCTTCAGGTGGGGCCTGGAGATCTCCCTATTACAATTGATCTCTAGACTACAGAGGTCAGTTCCCCAGTGGCTGCTTTGGAGGGTGGACTTTATGGCACTACCCTGAGGTGTCTCCTCTCCCCAAACCGTGCCCTCCCTAGGCTTCCCTTCAAAATCTCCAGGTATTTCCCCAACCAGATGTGGCAACCCAAAGAACTGGCCAGTTGTCACCTCCATGGGAGCCTGCCATGAGCTATTGATATAATTGCTGGCAGTGTGATGTAAGAATGGCATATCTCACATTGATAGGCTGGAATTGCAAGGACATTTTACACTTCTTGGAAATAGGCAGATGTGATTCTGAACTCTCTCTTCCCTCCTCTTGTTTATTTGTTTTTTGGGACATGTCAACCCACCATGTAAGCCACAATCATAGGCTAGGGTTGCCAGGTTTGTGTTGGAAAATACCTGGAGACTTTGGGGGGGTGGGTCCAAGAGAGGGTGGGGTTTGGGGAGGGGAGGGGCCTCAGCAAGGTACAATGCCATAGAGCCCCCTCTTCAAAACAGCCATTTTCTCTTGGGGAGCTGATCTCTGCCAGCTGAAGATCAGTTGTAAAAGCAGGAGATTGCCATGCCCCACCTGGAGGTTGGCAACCCTATCCTAGGCTGGTACAGAATGACAGTGAAGGCTTGGAACAAGCAGTGCTCTTCTGTAGATTCCTGCTTGCTGATGCAGGAAAAAAAGCAGACTTTCCCCTTAGCATTCCAGTGATCTTCCAGGTGACAGCTGTAGCAGCGTGCTCAGTGGAGCTATTTGCTGTCTTATTACAGTATTATTATAAGTGTTATCATTAGCCCTGAGGAATCCTTGGAATGTACCTCTGTGAGGCTTGACGCAGAGATGAACAAAACAAGAACATGGAGGGGGAGGAGAAAACCTTTTGTTTCTTTTTTTCCTAACTAGGTTCTGCTCTTTGGCATGGCATTAAACTTGAAGGTCACACATTGCTAAATAGTGTTTTCATGCTTAATACCAATATGGATTTTCTGAGCAAAAGAATATGAGTGTGTTAACCTTTCAGATGATTAAAAATATGCAAATTCTTATTTATCTAGATGCCAGCAGGAATGGGATGGGTAGCATTCAGTGTGGAGCAAGGGATTTTCAGCCATAGCTATGAGGTGAAGTCAGGAATGAAAGACATGAATAGTTCTATATAAATTGCACTGGAAGGAGATGGGATAATGAATACGTTGGTGAAGCTGCAAGATGAATCTTGCAGCCTTTTCTGACTTCTGGCTCCACCCACAGTATGGGATAGGTTCTCAGTTTTTAAAATTCTGTTTTTATAATTAGGCAGGGCTTTTTTTTGCAGAAAAAGCCCGGAATGAACACATAAGAACATAAGAGAAGCCATATTGGATCAGGCCAATGCCCCATCCAGTCCAACACTCTGTGTTACACAGAGGCCAAAAAAACCTGGTGCCATCCGGAAGTCCACCAGTGGGGCCAGGACACTAGAAGCCCTCCCATTGTGCCCCCCCAAGCACCAAGAATACAGAGCATCATTGCCCCAGACAGAGAGTTCCAAAGATAAGCTGTAGCTAATAGCCACTGATGGACCTCTGCTCCATATGCTTATTCAATCCTCCCTTGCATATTTTGCCACACCCCCTGACACCAAGCCAGCCGGAACCACATTCCTGCTCAAAAGAGGCCCTGTACTTAGGACAGTGTACAAGGCTGATACCTCCATTAGCCTTCAGAACCACCCTGTGAGGTGTAGGTTACAGTGGGATAAAAAGATAAGCTTTTGGTCACTCAAGTCGGTTTTATGGCAGAGTAGAGATTTAACCCTCACCTGAATAGCCTGACCTTGTCAGGTCTCAGAAGCTAAGCAGGGTTGGCCCTGACAAGTATTTGGATGGGAGACCTCTGAAGAATATCAAGGTCACAACTCAGTGTAAGGGTCACAACTGAATGTCCCTTGCCTTGAAAACCGCATGACACAACCACAAGAGAGAGAGAGAGAGAGAGAGAGATTTGAACCCAGATTTTCCAGATGCTAGTCTAAAACTCTAACCACCATACCACACTGGTGCACTGTAATGTTGTCTGTGGTGGAATATCAGATGTTCTATTTCTTTGGCCATATTTTTGATACAGATTTAAGCACTTTAAGAGTAAGTCATTCTCTCTGGGGTCTCATTTGTAGAGTTCTGAGCCTCGTGGCACAGAGTGGTAAGCTGCACTACTGCAGTCCAAGCTCTGCTCACGACCTGAGTTTGGTCCTGGCGGAAGCTGGGTTCAGGTAGCTGGCTCAAGGTTGAATCAGCCTTTCATCCTTCCGAGGTCGGTAAAATGAGTACCCAGCTTGCTGGGGGGGGGGGGGGGGAGCGTAAATGACTGGGGAAGGCAATGGCAAACCACCCCATAAAAGTCTTCTGTGAAAATGTTGTGATGCGACATCATCCCAGAGTCAGAAACAACTGGTGCTTGCACAGGGAACTACCTTTTTTTAGCATTCTTACCAAGCTACAGTTTCTATGTAGTTTCCATGAAAATTATTGGTTCTTCTATCTGATGAAGGCAGAAGAAGAGTCGGTTTTATACCCTTCCCTTCATTAACTAGCCCCATGGCGCAGACTGGTTAAGGCAATGGCAAACCACCCCGTAAAAAGTCTGCCATGAAAACGTGAAAGCAACATCACCCCAGAGTCAGAAACGACTGGTGCTTGCACATGGGATTACTTTTACCTTTTACCTTTTCACTAAGTGAAGGAGTATTGGAGCAATCACCTTCCTTTGCTTTCTACCTACCCTGTGAGGTAGGTGGGGCAGAGAGAGCTCTAAGAGAACTGTGACTGGCCCAAGATCACCCAGCTGGTTTTATTTGGAGGAGTGTGGAGGGAATCAAACCTGGTTGTCCAGATTAGAGTCCACCACTCTTAACCACTAAACCACACTTACTCTCTTTGACTCCCTGGAAATTGATCGAAGTGGGCAGCCATGTTGGTCCCTGGAAATTGTTGGTCTTTAAGGTGCTCTTGGACTTGAATCTTGCTCTTCAAGGCAGGGTCTACATATTTAATAAATAAATAAATGTTTCCCCTAACTTATTCAGGGATGCTCAGGACTTTGCAACAGCATCCTTGTAATAGCTACCATCCCACCCTGACTTTTTTTCCACCACAAATTGAGCCATATTATTCGTTTCGACTTTTCTGTGTGTCAACCACACCCTAAACTGGGAAACAATGTTATTAAAGGAAAAGAGAGAGGCTGGGCTTATTTAAACTGCTGGCAGAAATTTACACAGTCTGTCTATTGACTGAAAACAAAAGAAGAAGCAGATGCTAACCATAGGGAAGCAGCTAGAATTTCTATGAGGGTGACAGACAAACACAGAATGCAGGAAACTGAGAAGGATTTGAGTGACCAAAAAAAGAAGGAAAAAGAAAAGGGGGGAATAAAACAGCTTTGCCCATTAGGGAAGTCATAGTGACACGGTGCAATTTTGATAGGCTTATTGAACTAGAGTGGATTCTGAAGGCTTGAATTCATGCATGCTTTGTAGCTCAGGTAATGGAAGAGGGATTTTTATAAGGCCCCTGGAAGTGGCTGTGTTTCGGCTGACTTGCTGCTTACATTTTACAAGCTCAAGATTCTTTGAACTTCACAAAAATCTGGCGTGAATACTTCATGCGCATCAAGTGCTTTCCTCCTGGCAAATGTTCCTTTTAAAAAATTCTTGTTAATCCAGTGCTTGGGAGAGTGTGGCACTGCTGCAGAACGTCTTGGCAAGCGGGTGGGAAATGGTGTAGCTTCCCGTGAAATAGGAAGAGAGTTTCAACAAACTAGGAGTCCTGGAGCAACAGTGGAAGCACTGGAATGACGGGGTTATTGAGGAATTAGAAAGGTCACACTGGTGGTCTTACGCCAGGAGAGAGGCAGGTGGAGTGTGACCTTCTTGATAAGTTAGTTCAGGGGTGTAGTCAGGATTTTTTTAGTTTGAGGGGACTTTTTAAAAATCTGGGGGGCACCCACGTTTTTAAATAGCTCCCTTACCTAAAAAGATGGGACCAGCAGGCCGGGTCTAACTGCTTCTCACAGCTGGCCAGAGAAGTCTCCAGCTGACGGCAAAAAGCAGAGACCACCACCCCTTCTGGCTCTCCCATCCTGTTCTTAGAGCATGAGGGGAAACAGAAGCTGATTCCATACTAACCTTGCTCCATGCCAGGCTTCCATTTCTCTCCAGAGCAAGGTAGCGATTTTGCACTAGCTGTTCTGCGCTACCATTTTGGGTGGGGAGAACCCATGCTTGGCCACCCCATAGCATAAACCTGTTTTTTCAGGTTTACACTCCCCATGCAAAATGGCAGTGTGGAGCAGCTGGTGCGAAATCACTAGCTTGCTCTGGAGAGAAACAGAAACCTGGCGTGGAGCAAGGTTAGTGCGGAATCAGCCAGAGCGGCTGGCTGCGAGAAGCAGGGAGACAACCCAACCTGCAGTCTTCCCTTCCTCCTCCTGCCTGAGGGCAGCCCTCTCCCTCCCCTGTGATTCAAATCATGTGGGAGGGATGACAGGAGTAGCACAGGCCTCCCTGTGTGATTTAAGGAGCCTGCAGATCAGTTGGTCAGTGAGCCCTTTAAATGGCTCAGGGAAGCTGTGGTTGCTTCTGTACACCCCTCTCATGCACTCTGAATTGTGGGGGAGGGAGAAGGCCATGGTGGAGGCCACGGCGGTGGCAGGGAGGTTAGATTGCAAGTTGGAGGCCCACCTGGAAGTCAGAGTACGTGCTCCACAGGCCCCCCTGTGGCTATGTGTCTGTAGGACTTCGACCATAATATCCTTCTAGCCTGACAAGCTGAGATGACTGGGATGTAATAGTAACATCCCAATGCTAGGGAGACAGTTGCTTTGTGGCGTTTGTGTTAAGGGACTGACAAGGTTCCATCTTGTTCTCCTTGATGTCTCAACAGTTGGGAGAGGTTGCGTGTGCGTGAGAGAGATATCTGGAGCTAGATGTCACCATTAGAATGATGATGGTCAATTCTGCTTCTCATTCTTCTTTTATTTTTTTGTGAGTATTTGTGTGTGTGCGCATGCCTGGAGACCATGGCTGATTTCTGTTGACCCCTAGTGGGGCTTGGACATTTTAGAGAGGTGGCTTGCTTGCCTGCCTCTACATCCCAGCCCTGGTATTCCTTGGAGGTCTCCCATCCAAGTACTTCCCAGGGTCAGCCCTGCTTAACTTCCAAGATCTGACAAGATCAGACTTCTCTGGGCTATTCAGGTCAGGGCTACTCTGCTTCTCATTCTCAATGGCCAAGTGAGATTATGGAAGTCTTAAACAGGTGTATTAGCTGAATAAGCAGGGCTTTTTTGACCAGGAATACACAGGAATGCAGTTCTGGCTGACTTTGTAAGGGGGTGTAGCCTAATATGCAAATGAGTTCTGCTGAGCTTTTTCTACAAAACAAGCCCTGGGAATAAGAATGGGGAAACCTAGAAAGAGATACTGTTGGTAGATAGCACTTCCAATAGAAGATGAGACCTCTTGTGAATGGGGGTCTCCACTGTGGTCCATATAGGCCCTTTCTTGATAGATGAGGTCACACCAAGATTAGCCATACTGTAGAACTGATTACTGCAATGAGCTGTTCATGGGGCTGCCCTTGAAGATTGTTTGGAAGCTTCAGTCAGAACAAAAGCTAGTTGTGAGATAGGCTGACATAGTTACAGAGATCACATTTCACCAGATTGGAGAAGCTTCATTGATTTTTTGTCCATTTCCAAGCCATGGCTGATTTGTTGGTTATTTCTTTGAATGGTGCTGTTTATTTCTTTGAAAGGCTTAGCTAATTTGTGTCAGAAGAATACTGTATATACTTGTCTTTGCTGACTAAGATCTGGAGAGGGCTTCTGGAGAGATCTTCTGGAAAGGCTCTGGGGTTCAGCTTCAGACGTAAGGGAGCTGGCCATCAGAACTAGAGCCTTCTCTATGGTGGAACTTCTTGTGTCTGGAACTTCCTTCCAGCTGAGATTCACCATGGCTTAGCTTATTTAGTTGCAGGTGGTGCCCCTGAGTTCTGTTTTTCTCTCCCTCCTCTCCCATTTACGGCTGTCTCTGATTTTAAGATAGGCAGATGCTCATTTTATTTCTATAGACTATTTGTGTGGTGTTTTAAGTTGCTGATTTTATTGAGGATGTACTTACATGTTTTCTTGAGAGTGTTTTGAGACTAAGAACGTGTGGGTTGTAGAATACTTAAATTATTGGTTGACACTGGAGTACCGGTGTAACCTCCATAAAAAGGGTAGATTATCTTAAGTATATGTGGTGTCTTCCTACTGCACAGAAAAGCTGGACTGGGACTCCACTGATGAGGGTAATGATGATAATTTCATTTCTATCCCGCCTGTAGCCAAAGCTTTCTGGGTGATCTACAACAAGTAAACAACAAAACACAACAGGTAAACATTAAAAATAAAATTAATCAAATATGAAAAACGATAGACCAGACCCCCAAAGACCTAACCTAAAGTAAAAGAAAAGTACCTGGCTAATTGTGTCGGACCCCTGTATGACCAGGGAGATCTTTAAAGGCCTTTGCAAAGAGAGCTGACTTACCTGACGTTGAACAGATGGCATATTTAGGAGGACAAATCACAGATCATCAGCCAAACCAAATTTGCTTCAAATATTTTAGCAGTGGTTGCTTTGGCCTGTAAGTTTAATAGTGCAATCCTAAATGGAGTTACACCCCTCTAAGCCAACTGACTTCAGTAAGCATAGAAGGGGTAACTCTGCTTTGGATGGCACTGTAAGGGAGCGCATCAGATATTAAGCAAATTAAAGTCCAAAACTGAAATAAGTGCTTTAGGGTTGCCAGCCTCCAGGTGGGGCCTGGATATCTCTTGGAATTTCAGCTGCTTTCCAGGCGAAAAGATCTGTTCACCTGGAGAAAATGGCTGCTCTGGAGGGTGGACTCAATGACATTATATCCTGCTGAGGCCCCTTGCCTCACCAAGCCCTGCCATCCCCAGGTTTCTCCCCCCAGGTCTCCAGGAATTTCCCAACCCATAGTTGGCACACCTAGGCAAATATGTAGCAGGGGTCAGATTGATGTTGGGGAAGAGAATAGGCATCGAGGTCCTTGCAGGGCATGGAGGTCCTTGCAGGGATGTTGGTGTGCCAAACTTCCAAAACTACTTGGGTTCTGCTAGCCCCACCCATGACTAAGATTACACTGCAAGATGGACGTTGTGAAGGCTATTTATTTTATTTTTATTTTAGTCGACTTATTTACTGTCCTTTCCCACAAGTGGGCTCAGGGTGGAGAACAACATGATTTAAAACAGGGGTGTCGAACTCATTTGTTATGAGGGATGGATCTGACATAAATGAGACTTTGTTGGGCCAAGCTGTGTTGGTCCAGGCCTGGTGTATACCTATTTAAGATTATGTAGCAGATATATAAATTTTATAAATGACACAAACACATTTTTTTTTTAAAAAACCCTAAAATAAAACATGCTTAAAACATTAGTGTTAGTCTTAAAGGTGGTTTCTTTGTATCTCCCAGGTGATCCAGGGAACTGGATAAAGGAAACTCTGGCTCTTTCCTTCCTTCCCCAGGGGACCAGGAGGGGGAGGAGCCTCAGCCAATAGAAGGAAGAGAGGCTTGGCTCAGTAGCTCTGCTGTGCAACTGAGAAAGCCTGGTAAAGCAAGCTATCCCTCCCTCCATCCTCCCCAAGGGAGGAGCCTCAGCCAATGGAGAAAATAGAAACTTTGCTCTGTAGCTCCTGTGCTATTGAGCAAGCCTTGCAAAGCAAGCTGTGATGAAGAAGAAAGCAAGAGAGAGGGAGAAAGAAGCAGATGACAGCCAGTTGCTTGGGGACCTGATAGGAGCCCTCCGAGGGCCTGATTCGGCCCCTGGGTCACATGTTTGACATCCCTGATTTAAAACAACAATTAATGCTTACAGATTAAAACAATAATATATAACATGGGCGGCAATTCCAGTTGAGTACACTCAAAATATCAATACAGCTATAGGTCCAAAGAATACAACATAAAATGGTAATAAAGATAATGGTAATAAAGATAATACAACATAAAAAGTAATAAAGATAATGTAACAGCAAGGGAGGCCAAAATATGTATAATATGGACACCCACTGCCTCAACCAAAGGCCCGGTGGAATAGCTCCATCTTATCCATGATCGCCTGGCAGGAATATTTATTTGGTATATTCACATACTGCCTTTCTGCTGTATAACTGGCACCCAAAGAAGCTGACAAAACACAAAGATCACAGACATCACAATAAAAAAAATCTCAAGAACAAATAACAGCTTGACTGGAAAAGCAGTCAAGGGAATAGAAAGCAGTGAAGCAACAGACACAAAGAGCAATGTCAAAGGATCCTGTTTATGTTCTCTGCTTCCTGAGCTGTGAGATGTTCTGGAGACAATTATTTGGGCTGGTTTATTTTGGATGGCAGGTGACTGGAACCTTAAGGTCTCTATGCTTTATTTACAAATCTGTGTGTAGGGTTGCCAGATCTGGGTGGGGAAATACCTGGAGATTTTTGGGGGTGGCGCCTGGGGAGTTTGGGGAGGGACTTAATTTGTGTATAATGCCATGGAGTCCATCATCCAAAATGGCCATTTCCTTCAGGTGAACTGATCTCTGTCAGCTGAAGATAATTTGTAATAGTGGGCGATCTCCAGCCACCACCTGGAGATTGGCAAGCCTAGGTGCAGGTTGAGATGAGCATCCATATCTTCAGGGCTGCTGCTGCACATCAAATCCCAGATAAAGAGACTCCACAGGGTTCCATTTTCATCCAACTCATGGTTCTCTTTGCTTCTCTGTCAAACTCAAACCACTCTTTGTTTTCTGTCCCTCACACACTCATACATACATTTTACCTGCTGTTTTCCCCTCAACTGAGAAAAGCTACATCTCTGTGTGGCATGGCTGATCATTTCTGATTTCTGATCATTTCTAGCCCCATCATTCTAATTGCCCAGTCCTACAGGTGAAAAGCTTTTTATAAGAACTGGAAGTGATACGATACAACCATCACTGCTAGTAGTGTGTGTGATGTGCTGATTTATCTCGACCCCCTGTAGTCCTGAGCAGGTTTTCAAAACACTGAAGAATCCATTTGATCAGGGGTGATGGTGGGGTCTATGTATAAAAGGCAACATTGTGTTATAGATATGGCCAGTAATATCAGAGAAGAGTTGCTAGGCTTGACCAAAATGGTAATGGAAGACATTTCTGCACACCGGAACCATACCTGTTCTAGCCTCTCAGCTAAACAAAAAGGGAATCTAGAGACCCAAGACTTTCCCACATTCTCTTCATTTGTGTGTTCCTGTTCCTGTTGCTTAGGTGTGGGTGTGGGTGTGGGTGTGGGTCTGTTTTGCATGTATTCTGAGCCCTCCAGTAGTTGATTCAGTATTACAGAGCTTTCTGTCCAACATAAAAACCTACAGTGTAAATCTGTAGGGAGATATGTCAGATATAAAGCAATCTAATATCAAATCAACCACTTGAGGAAGCAAAACATGTGCAGAATGGAACAAACCTCCCCACCCCCACCAAGCAACAGGAACACACAAGTGAGGGGGATGTGAATGCGGAAAAAGCCCCCAGAATAGAATTGCCATGGAGAAGAGCAAGAAACAGAGAAGGAGTACAGTAATATGGTCTGTTATAGATTAGAAATTGTCTGATCCATATCAGTGGATACTGTGTGCTAAGACCCTGATGCAGGAGTGTCTGAAAAATGGCACTAATGTCCAGCTACACAGAAGTGAAAATATCATTCAAAGATGGGGTGCATCGGTTAAAAGCCAAAAGATATTAATATGTATGGGAAACTTATCACTATTTTTATAGATTTGATTATGATGAATAGACTTAGTTAGGATAAAAAGCAGCAAGAATTTACTAATAGTTTTTTTAATATATTTTACAAAGATGTTCAAATATAGATAACATTGTTTGGTGTTTGGAGTTACAAGGTAATTAAGTAGCCAAGAATATGTGCCCTTATCTTTTTTAAAAAATTATTTGCAATTATTGTCTCTCTCTCGGCTTGACTTCGCGAACGAAGATTTAAGAAAGGTGCAGTAGTCCATGTCTGCTGCAGGCTCGCTAGTGGCTGACAAGTCCAATGCAGGACAGGCAGGTCCGGCCACAGTGGCTGCAGGGAAAAGTCTGATTTGGGGTTGGTGCTGTAGCAGTGCGATTCTTCCTCAATCTCCTTTTGTCCTCAAGACCAGCTATGCGTGCGTTCTCAAAGGAAGAGACAACCTGGTGGATGGTGTGCCTCCATGCTTTGCGATCTGAGGCCAGGTCAGACCACTGGTGATGGTTGATGCAACAGGTACCAAGGGATTTCTTCAAGGAGTCCTTGTACCTCTTCTTTGGTGCCCCTCTATTTCGATGGCCGGTGGAAAGTTCGCCATACAGGGCAGTCTTGGGAAGGCGGTGGTTTTCCATCCTGGAAATATGCCCTGCCCAGCGCAGCTGCGTCTTCAGCAGCAGTGCCTCGATGCTTTTAACCTCCGCCTGCTTGAGGACTTCAGTGTTGGTCACAAAGTCACTCCAGTGGATATTGAGGATGGTGCGAAGGCAGCGCTGATGAAAGCGCTCAAGGAGTCGCAGGTGATGACGGTATAAAACCCAGGATTCGGAGCCGTAGATGAGAGTTGTCATCACAAATTATTGTAACATGTAATGAAATTCACTATAAAATAAATCATGACCTTAAGCTGAAGAATTCAAATAGAACACAACCAAGCCTATAATGGTCAATAGTTAGCTTAAATTGAAGATCCTAAACTAAAACAAACCAAAAGTTAATAATGTGTTTCTATAAAGGGTTGCCAGGGTACAATGTCTCTTTTTGACATATAATTAATGAGAGGGAACCATTTAATGACAAAATTTTCTTCATATTTTTCAGGAGTTAAATTAAAGAGTGTGTGGAATTTTGCTTAAAATGAAGTGTTCCCATAACCTAGTTTGACGAGTCTATATTCGTGGGTGATTTATCAAGCCGTTTCACTGTGATTATGCCCTTATCGAGTAGGACAGCTAACTATTGTTAGGAGATTGGTTTTAAAAACCCTATAAATATAGAGATTTGATTGGAAGTTTCCTTTTAGAATGGCATCTTTGCTTGTGACCTGCTTATCTTTAGGTAACATTTTAGTGGACTCATGTAATTGCTCTCCTGTAAGGAGCCCCATGGCGCAGAGTGGTAAACTGCAATACTGCAGTTCAAGCTCTGCTCATGACCTGAGTTCAATCCCGGTGGCAGCTGGGTTCAGGTAGCTGGCTCAAGGTTGACTCAACCTTCCATTGTCGAGGTTGGTAAAATGAGTACTCATCTTGCTGGGGGTAAAGTGTAGATGACTGAGGAAGGCAATGGCAAACCACCCAATAACAAAAAGTCTGCCAAGAAAATGTTTTGATGTGACATCACCCCATTGTTGGTAACAACGTGGTGTTCGCACAGGGGGCTACCTTTACCTTTTTAATTATCTGTGTACAGTGGCGTCACTAGGGCGGGGCCAAGGGGGCCATCGGCCCTCCCCCAGAGCATTCTCATTGGCCCCAGGCACTGACCCATGACCCCCCCCCCAACAGGAAGGGGCTAGCCCTGGGACTAGAACGCTGCTGCTGTGTGTGGGCTGGCCGGGATTCTGAAACCGGGGCCGCGCTGCCACCGGCTCAGCTAAAAGCGTGTGGGTGAGTGGGGGAAACTTAAATGCTGCAAAACTGGTATCTTGGATTACGGGGGCTGGTCATGTGACCAGAGGGTGGATGAGGGAGGGGCCATGTGAAGTGGGTGGGGTTGTGTGCGGAGGGGGTGACGCAGCCCTCCAAAAGGGGTGATGCCCAATGGGGGGGGTGACTTGAATCAGTTACACCCCAAGGTGCAACCCACCCTAGTGACGCCTCTGTCTGTGTAGCATAGGATTGCCAGCTCTGGACTGGGAAATACCTGGAGTTTTCGGGTGTGGAGCTTGAGGAAGATGGGGTTTGGGGCATAATGCCATAGTGTCTGACTTTCAAAGCGTCCATTTTCTCCAGGTAAACTGATTGCTGTTGCCTGGAGATCAATTGTAATAGCAGGAGATCTCCAGGCACCATCTGGAGATTGGGAGAAAACCGTGTTACGAGTGAAAAATTACCAACATTAAATCACTGTTGCTCATGAGAAGTACTGATTACACATTACTCACAAGAAGTACTGATTATAAATTGCTTATTATTAATAATGTCTAGAAAAATCATTTAACACTCATACATTGAAGAAAGCATACACTGAAAATATGAACACATATATCAATCTACAATAATTCCATGTATAGTCTTCCTGCACAGGAAAAGCACTTAATACATGAAAATTATAGGAAGGTGCTAGAATTTTCTCATCCAGAAGAACATGTGAATGTGACACGATTCCAATTAAGTTAGTGTTTCGAATGCGATTCTTCGTCTGACAAAAGAAGGTAGTTTTCTGGAACCAAAGCTCAATTCAGAATATGCTTAGGTTAATTTCATTAGGCAACAGTTCTCTATGAGCGGCCAGCGTGGTTCTCAAGTGAGAACCGATAGTGCCTGCCTTTAGTAAACTGATCAGCAACATTGCCATCATAGAATATAGAGCACTGGTTCCAGATTAATTGCTCTCAGTTTGCAGCGTTGGCCCATAGAGAACTGTTGCCTAATGAAATTGACCTAAGCATATTATAAATTGAGCTGTGGTTCCAGAAAACTACCTTCTTTTGTCAGACGAAGAAACACATTTGAAACACGAACTTTACCGGAATTGTGTCACATTCACACGTTCTTCTGGATGAGAAAATTCTGGCACCTTCCTATAATTTTCATGTATTAAGTGCTTTTCCTGTGCAGGAGGGACTATTCATGGAATTATTGTGGATTGATATATGTGTTCATATTTTCAGTGTATGCTTTCTTCAATGTATGAGTGTTACATTTTTATGTTAAAATTTTATGATTTTTCTAGACATTATTAATAATAAGCAATGTGTAATCAGTACTTCTTGTGAGTAACATGTAATCAGTACTTCTCGTGATTTAATGTCGGTAATTTTTCACTTGTAACACGGTTTTCTCCCAGTATTCTACTTTCTGTGTTCCTTTCCCTTTTTTGCCACACCAGGTGGAGGTTGGCAACGCTAGTAGCAGTAGTGGGTGGTATAATTTTGAGTTAGTGTTAAAGATGCTTATAGTTTGTTTGTTGTTCAGTTGCACAGTCAAGTCCGACTCTTTGCGATCCCATGGACCAAGTCACTCCAGGCCCTCTTGTCTTCCACCATCCTCCGAAGTCTGCTCAAATTTGTGTTAATTACATCAGTAACGCTGTCCAGCCATCTCATCTTTTGCCGTCACCTTCTTCTTTTGCCTTCTGTCTTTCCCAGCATCAGGATCTTCTCCAGTGAGTTCCCCCTTCTCATTTGGTGGCCAAAGTATTTGAGCTTCAGCATCTGACCTTCCAGGGAACGGTCAAGGTTGATTTCCCTTAGGACTGCATATAGTTATGTGGTAATAGAGTAAAATGGAAGCAAGGTTTCTCTGTAGTATTACTTGTGTGCTATTATCTGTAATGAACCGGAAACATTGTTGAGGTGTACCTCTTGCCAAGAATTAAAAGGTCTGATATAGGAAAGTTAACTGGATGCCTAGGGCTTCTGAAGTGCACACTAATATCTGAATCAATCCTGACAGGAGTTAGTGAGAACAACTGGGTTGTATCATAGATCCAGGCGGTCTGAAGCAAAAGAACAAAGTTATGGCTCCAGTTGCAACTTTAAGACCAACAATGTTTAATTCAAGGTATGAGCTTTTGTGTGCATGCACACTTCCTCAGATACAATGAAATGGAAATTACCAGTCTATACATATAGGCAGAGGGAGAGCAGTAAATTAGCATGCAACATAATGATGATGTTTATCAGATTCAGGAATAACAAACTTAGTTTATATGGTTACTGTTTGGATTCAATTCCGGAGTGGAGGAGACATACTGAAGGAAATAAATATGTTTAAATTGGAGATTGATGTATCCTTAATTGTGGAATGCTGAGAGCAATTATTTGAGACCCTGACATTATGTTCATTCATCGCCTTTCAAGCAGGGAAGCAACTTTACAGCATCATCTTCTTTGAAGTGGGGTGATTGGATTTGTAGATTTATCTCCCCTATTCCCAGTCCAGAAAAAAATACAGTTCTGTCTACTGTTCCATATTACATTACATTCTACTATTAATTCTATTAAATTAAAAGCTACTATTTTAATCTGTTATTCCAAATAAAAATAAAATATAATAAAGAGGATGTATGGGCCTTCTGGGGGATTGCTGAGAATACAGATAGTAGGGCTGAATGAGGTTAACATGCATAGTGAGATAAACCAATACCCCCAGGGATTCCATTGTTCTGTTGTAATAACTTGCAACTCAGCAATTTCCCTTTCTAGTCTGTTCCCTATGTTCCTTCTCAATAAGGCAGCTACTTTGAGGTCACCTGTTGAATGTCCTGGAAGGCCAATGTGTTCTATAGGTTTCTCAAGATTCTTGATATCAGATTTGTGTCCAATTTAGACATATTTATTTTCCTTCACATGAAAGATCATACCTTGAATAAGACTTTGTTGGAACTAAAGGTGCCATTGGACTCAAAATGTTCTGATTGTATTATAGCTAGGCTCTCTTAGTCTGAGGTCGTTTTCGCACTCACCTTCTGCCGGCGCGACCCCCCTCTTCACCGCGCAGGATCTGCGCGGATTTCGCACTAAACGCTGCGGAGCAGCCAGAAAAGCCAGAAGCTCCCGTCGCAAAAGCCGCGCAAACGCCAAACTGCTTTTTGGCGGTTTCAGTTTGAGCGGCTTTTGCGCCGGGAGCTTCCGGCTTTTCTGGCTGCTCCGCAGCGTTTAGTGCGAAATCCGCGCAGATCCTGCGCGGTGAAGAGGGGGGTCGCGCCAGCGGAAGGTGAGTGCGAAAACAACCTGAGAGTAACAAACATGGTTGTCCTTCTGCAGTCTAAATCTTGGAAGACTTAATCTCATAAAAACTGTCCTCCCGAGTGGGGGTAGAAGGGCTCCCTGAATGACAACTGATCTCAAGAAGGCTACAGAGATAACTTCCCCTGGAGAAAATGACTGCTTTGGAAGGTGGGTTCTGTGGTATATTCCGTTGAGACCTCTTTCCTTGTGTACACCCGTAGGTCACCATTTTGGGAAGTCTGTCTGATAACAAAAATCCACAGAAGGGGACTAACACACTGGAGCAGGGGCGGGTTTTAATGTAGACAGTCCTTTTACTGTATGCCTCTTCAAGTAACAGGAAATACTGGAACATTAAAACACATGCATAGAATAATTTGAATCCGTATGTTTTTAGGGTTGCCAATCTCCAGGTGGGGTCTGGAAACCTCCCGCTTTTACAACTGATCTCCAGCTGGCAGAAATCAGCTCCCCTGGAGAAAATGGCTGCTTTGAAGGGTGGACTCCATGGCATTGTACCATGCTGAGGCCCCTCCCCACCCCAAACCCTGCCCTCTCCCAAATCCACCCCCAAAGTCCCCAGGTATTTTCCTACACAGACCTGGCAACCCTATAACACAGGTCTATTTATGGACAGTTTCAGACAGACGTGGGTGAGCCTTAACTCTCTCGATTTCTGCTTTGGAAGAAATAAACAGGAAACCGTCCCCAAGAGCAGTGAAGCAGCGGCATGACAAGCCTGGTACTAATTAGGAAATGATAGCCAGAGCTCAGACCATGTAGAACGCAAGGCTGTTGCACTTTCCTGGGCCCGATAAAAGATCAAAAAGGCAGAGTCAAGGTGGATGGGAGCTTTCAAACTGTCATTATTCAAAAGCCTTTTTTTTTATTTTCACCAATGCAATAGCTGTTTCTATGGAGACAAGAGCAAACCAATCTCTGTGAAAGAAATGGAGATGGTATACCGTCTTCTTTAGGTCCTTGGTTTCCACAGAAACACACACTGCCTTCGCAACAAATGAAGTTGTTGTTCACACACTTCAGCTAATTCGAGGGCTGGTTGTTGGAGTGACCAACAGACCTTCATGATCTCTGGGCCAACAGTACCATTCAGCGTTAATCCTAATTCAGGTGAAGAAGGAATGGGGACATTTCTACTGTGAAATGTTTGATGTAATCACATTTACAGCTTCTATGTTGCATAGAGGTCTCTACACAGGCTGAAACTCCCTTGTGTGCTGCACCAGTGACATGAGCTCCTTGAGCACATGAAATTTTACACATATTGGAGGGGATAGTGTCTAGGTTGAGTGAAGTGCTCCTCCTGAAAGATGGTAGGCAACAAAATGTAGTATTTCTAATAAGCTAGAAATGATTTTCTTTTTTTACTTCTAGTAGTAGAGTTTGGATATAAGTTGCTATTCCCTATACAGACTAAGAACTTTAATGTGTGTCTGATTGTATGCTTGGTTTTTATGTAGTCATTTCTAAAATAATAATAATAATATTTTTAAAATGCAGTTGCCTGCAGTAATATGTGTGATCTCTGTTGTGGAAAGGTTGAGAACAGCTGTATAACTGATTAAAAGTGGGGAGGGATATGCAGTTCTGAACCAACCTGTCTCATTTCTGTTGCACACATCACCTTCAGGAGCTACCGTACTTTCGCTGCAGAATTCCTTTTATGCACCTTCTCTTCTGTTTGGCTCAAGCGCATAATTCTTACAAGGGATGCCAATTCTGGCTTGAGAAATTCCTGGAGGTCTGGGGGTTCAGCCTGGAGAAGTCTGGGAAGGGGAGGGGAGGGATCTCAGCTGGGTTGAATGCCATAGGCTCTGCCCTCCAAAGCAGCCATTTTCTCCAGGGGAATTGATCTCTTATCTGGAGACTAATTCCAGAAGATCTGCAGACCCTCCTCCATACTTGGAGGCTGGCAATCTTAACTCTTATACAGGTATTGTTGTTCACATTGCCAATCTCCGGGTGAGACTTAGAGCTATTACAGCTGATCTCTAGAACGGGGGGTCCCAACCACTGATCTGTGGACTGGTACTGGTTCATGGCCTGCAGAGGCACCACTCCTCCCCCACCCACCCAGGACCCAGGCAGATGAAAGAGGCAGCGCGGCCTTGCTCTGAGACAGGGAAGCAGCCTCAGAGCAAGGCAGAGCAGCCCCACCACTCCTTCTGCCCTCCTGGCACCCGATCAGCTGACTGGTGGGGGTCTTTAAATGGGAAGGGGAGGCAGATTGGCCTTCTGCCCCCTGGCCACCTGGCGGGGAGGTGGCAGAAACAACCCCAGTCTCCTCCGCATTTAAAGACTCCCATGGGGACAGGGATGGGGTGAAGGCGGGGGGCCAGCCTGGGGCAGCAAAAACCCCAGCGCTGTTCCCCCCTTCCAGTCCACTGAAAAAAATTTTTCCATGAAACTGTTCCCTGGTGCCAAGAAGGTTGGGAGCCACTGCTCGAGATGGCAGAGATCAGATCCCCTGGAGAAAATGGCTGCTTTGGAGAGTAGTCCCTAACAACATTGTACCCTGCTAAAATCCTTCCTCTCCCCAAACTCCATCGTCCCCAGGCCCCAAATATCTCCAGGTATTTCCCCCTCCGGAGCTGACAACCTTAACTGTGTAGGGGATTAAAGGGACAGTTATATAGCCTTGGTCCGTGTCTTCACTCATGGGGAGAAAATGGTTAAGGTGCCTCATAATAAGTAGGATGTTTTCAGGATTGGCCCTGACATGGATGGCTCAGGCTAGACTGAACTTGTCTAGAAAATAAGCAGGGGCTGTCTTGGTGAGTCCTTGGATGGGAGACTACTAAGGAAGTTGAAGGTTGTTATGCAGAGGCAGGCTATAGCAAAACATCTCTTTTTATCTCTGCCCTTATCCAATTCTACAGGGTTGCTGCAAACTGACTGTGACTTGATGGCACCTTCCACTACCATTTCAGGAAGGATTGAGGCTTCCTTACACTGTCTCAGGTGTTTGGTCAAGGCCTTTGTTTTCAGGTTTCTATTAAGATTTTTAATATGTATTATGCTGGTATGCTTTTGGCATTTTATTATGGCCATATTTTATATAAATATTTTCTCAGGACAACATTTTTAGTTAACATTTTACCAGTCTTTTAAAATGGTGGTGGGAATTCTGCTGGTATTTGGTGGCGCATTTTCACCACAGAGGAGCAGCTACCTTGATCGAAGTTGTGAGAGAATTTTGAAATATCTTCTCCTCTCTTTTTTTATTTTGTCTTGTGGTGTTTATCTATAATGTGAGCCTGGCCTTCTGCACTTTAGTCAAGTCCAGTCAGAGTATATTTTTGGTGCTCTCATAAATAGTTGATGATGGCAATGGTGCTGCTAGGCTGCTTAGCATCTGAGCATTGTGACCTTGATGTGCTGAGGTAAACTTTCACACACTGATTGTGACACATGGGGACATTTTTGTCGCTAAGGTAACCCAAGTTCTGAATCATTTTCCTTTTTTTTCACTGTTTATATCTGGCAAAGCTTGTAGGTAGCCACAGAGAAATGCCAGCAGCAAGACTTGCATCATTTATTTTATTTTATTTTTCAAATTTATATTCTGCCCTTCCCGCAAGCTGGCTCAGGGTGGATTATGGGCAAATAGTTAAGCCATTCGGCTTTAACAAAAGTGTATAAATTAATAAATAGCTAAAAACCCATTAAAACAGAGTGCACCAGATATCATGTGCACTTCTATCATGACCGACTACAGTAATACTGAACAATGGGCAAGCTTTTGTGTTCTCCAGAGCTCTTCATCCGTCTGTGTGTTCCATTTTTAAATAAAAGTTTGCTACTTTAGTGAGAACAGCTGTACCAAGGTGCCATTGAGGTGGCATAATTAGTGGACTATCGCTGAGATCTGGGTTCAGTCCCTAAACCCCAGTGATGGTGATCTTGGTTCCATCACATGCTGTTAACTTGCTGAAACAACTGCTAGGATAATAACAGAGGAGAGGGAAATGATTTATTTGGTTATGCATTTCATTTATATTCCAGTTTTCTCACCAATGGGGAGCAGCTTACAACATTCACCCCTTCTCCATTTTTTCTTCACAAGAACCACACTGCAAGGTACTTTAGGCTGAGCGGGGGGGGGGGGGGGTTGTAGAAAAAAACCAGCAGGGACTCATTTACATATTAGATAACACCCCCTGACACCACTATTGTTTCACCCAGGGCTTTTTTTGTAGAAAAAGCCCAGCAGGAACTCATTTGCATATTAGGTCACACACCCCTGACGCCAAGCCAGTTGGAACAAAAAATGCCCTGAGGCTGAGAGTCTGACTGGACCAAGGTCACCCAGCAAAGCTGGCAGAGTGTATGTGAGTTTCAGCCTATATCTCCCAGATCTCAGTTTAACACTCTAAGTGGTATATTGCATGGTGTCTCTGAATATCACCCTAGTACGGTTGCGAGATCCAGGCTGGGAAATGCCTGGAGATTTGGGGGTGGAGTCTGGGAGAGTAGTGTTTGGGGAAGGGAGGGATCTCAGCAGGGTATAATGCCAGAGAGTCCACCTTCCAAAACAGCCATTTTTTCCAGAAGAATGGATCTCTGTTGGTTGGAGACCAGTTGTAATTCCACGAGTTCTTCAGCCACCGCCTGGAGGTTGGCAACCTTAAACCATCACATCAGGGCAGTGGTCTGGCCCTCAAGCAGAATTCTGGGAGAAATCCAATCATCACCTTGAGGTTGGCAACCCTACACCATGAGCTACTTAGAAGAAATCTGGGATAAAAAATATAATGGGTGGATAATTGTGGCAGGATCCTGCTGCATTCATTTTCCAACTATCTTCAGACAAGGAAATGTTTTTAGCACTAAAATGGTTATGTTTCTGAAAAGCGGCTGGGGAGGGGGGAATAAATGCTTCAATTTTCACAGGCTTTTATTTCCTGCAGAACATGAATCTTCTCTTGAAGTGGATGTAGTCTATTTTTGACACATCCCTTTCATATCATCATAATATCATCCTTCAGTTAGTTCAGAGTTTTATCATAACCCACTAATGCTTCTGCAGTCGTGGTGTCCTTCCTCTGTCGGAAGCCTTCCTTAAGCCTTCTGTGTATTCAGGGTCTCATCTGGCAGATGAATCTCGACAGCTGTGGAGCAAAACAATCCTCTCCAAATTGTTCTCTGTCTCCTGTTGGCCAGAGAGACCCAAAGCAGCTCTTAGATCTGTTGAAAAGATGAGTGGCATCTTGGGGAATGAGAGCTTTGGAGAAGAGGCCTGAGTCCCTAAGGCAACCTAAGCCTTTAGTGAAAGATAAATGGGGGTGGCCCATGCTGGCCTCAGGTTGTGTGGCTACTGCAAAAGGTAGGTCAAAATTCACATTTTCCAAAGGACTTTTTTTGTAGCAGGAACTCCTTTGCATATTAGGCCACACCCCACTGATGTAGCCAATCCTCCTGGAGCTTACAGGGTTCTTAGTACAGGACCTACTGTACTAGGAGTTCCTGCTATAAAAAAAGCCCTGCCCAATGTCCATTTTAAAAGGTAAAAGTAGTCCCCTGTGCAAGCACCAGTCATTTCCAACTCTGGGGTGACGTCGCATCAGAAAGTTTTTATGGCAGACTTTTTATGGGGTGGTTTGCCATTGCCTTCCCTAGTCATCTACACTTTCCCCCCAGCAAGCTGGATACTAATTTTACCAACCTTGGAAGGATGGAAGGCTGACTCTACTTTGAGCCAGCTACCTCAACCCAGCTTCCGCCGGGATCAAACTCAGGTCATGAGCAGAGAGCTCAGACTGCAGCACTGCAGCTTTACCACTCTGTGCCATGGGGCTCAAATGTCTTTATTAATTAATTTATTGGATTTATAGCCTGTCCTCCCCTGTACTACAGGGCTCAGGATGGGTAACAACAATATTTAAAAAAACAGTACCTATACAATTGAATTATTAAAACAATTCTCACATTATTGATAGCGAATAAGATGGCACATGAAAGGGAGGCACAACCTGGTGCCCCTTATCCAAAGAATAAGTATCCTACAGTTAGGCAAATAGGGAATAACACATGCAAAAAGGAAGAGGGGCAAGGGAAAAGGGAAGGAAGGGGGGTCGGTCTAGAATGGAATCAGTTCGCGCCCTCAACCATAACATCTCTGTCTTTCAGGCCCCATGGATCTGCACCAAATACTGCAGGGCCCAGATCTCACTCAGTAGAGCGTTGCACCAGGTCACAGCCAGGGCTGAAATAGCCCTAGATCTGGTTGAGGTCAGCCGGATGCTTTTTGGGCCAGGGATCCCCAGTAAGTTGTCATCCATTGAGCATAATGCTCTTTGGGAGATTATGCCAGGAGAGGCAGTCCCAGAGACAGGGGTGGAATTCTAGCAGGAACTCCTTTGCATATTAAGCCACACACCCCTGATGTAGCCACACACTCCAAGAGCTTAACAAGGCTCTTTTTTTGTAAGCTCTTGGAGGATTGACTATATCAGGGGTGTGTGGCCTAATATGCAAAGGAGCTCCTGCGAGAATTCCACCCCTGCCCGGAGGCATGTGCTTCGGGACATCTCTTGGGCTGTTTCACACATGTGTTGACATAAGGACTAGGCCAGATGTTTGGAGGGGGGAAATGGTGTGAAAAGGACACTTTGGGTTCATAGGAAGAACACTGGAGGCAAAACTGCTTTCTGGCTGTTAATAGGCTGTTCCTGCATTTTATAGTGCAACCCTAAGCAGAGTCACACCCTTGTAAGTACCCTGAAGTCAATAGGTTTAGAAGGATGTAGCTTTGGAAAGGATTGGACTACTAATGTATTAGATGTATTATCATCTTGCTGCCCCCACCGTAGTCCTGACTTGTCAGGAGAAAGGCAGGCTGATAAATATTTTAAACCAACAACTATTTCCATATGTACTTGCCTGCTATTCATGGTCTCTCTAGGGCAGTGGCTCGGAGCTCCATCTTCCACTGGGAATTAGCCTTCCTTTTGCAATACTGGTGCAGCTGTTTCAGGAGTTATTTAGATGGAATGATGCAGCAATGCAAAACATTTGTGATCAGTGTTGGCACCAGTGTGAAGAAACCAAGAGTGAAGGTAATATGGGCCGTTTTCTCATTGCCTTACTGGTGGAACATGGGCCTTTGTCCAGTGGGAGAAGAATAATATGGAAGAAATTCTGCCAGCAATGGTGTGACATCACTTCCAACAAAAACCTGGAAGTGATGTCAGTCCTCCCTATTAATCACCAGAAACTGTGGTTTTATAATACAAGCAAAACTTGGAATTGACATCACACTATTGCCAATGGCACCCCCGCATGTCCCTTCCCAGACTCCTGCTGGTTATCAACCAGTTACTGGCAACAGTAATGCAGTAGCTCTTTTAAGTACTGTTCTCCAAGTTGGTACCTGCCCCATTTTTCAAGAAAGTGGGCAAGGCCCATGCTCAGCAGGGCTTGTGGTTGGCAAGTGGTTTCCACCCTGAAACAGCTGCTGCTTGTGGAATGAATAAACTGAAAGCCTCCCCGGGGTGCCAGGGATGGACGGCAGTAGATGCGGCTCTTGTGGCTGATGGTCATTGTGAATGTGCCTGTCCACAAGTCATAGAGTGAGTCCCACTGATCTGTATCATTTTAAATTGCTTTGTTTGGGTTTTATTCTGTGGTTATACCCTGGCTTGTTTTTGAATGACTGTATTTTAATGGTTCTGTGCTATGGCTTTAATTGTAAACTACCTTGAGCAGGTGTCTGGGGAGGTGGCATATAAATAATAAGAGGTACACCTGCCTAAGCCCCACTGCCTTTTATGCAGAGGTGTTGCTCTGTTTAATCTGTCATCATCTGTTTCTGTCTTGAATTAACCCTATATATACATTGACTAGGCTTGCCAGTCCCGAGGTGGGGGATCTCCGGATTTTGCAAGCTCCAACCGGCTGCTGTTCAGCTGGCTGGCGGACAAGAACCCACCCCCAAACAGCCCATCTTTATGCATGGCGACATGCTGATGTCACTTCCAGAAGTGATGTCATCACGTCAGCAACAATGGGGTGACACTCTACTTTTTGGGCAAAACTCTGTGGTTTGAAACTCTTTTTACCATAGAGATTTGCCAAAAAAAGCAGAGATGGCTCCAATGTCACTGATATTCCCTCCTACCCACCGCCAGAATCCCCCCCCCCCCAATTCCCCTGTCAGCATGCAGAAGACACCTGGCAACTCTAACATTGGCCAGCCAATGGCTTGAAGACAAGGGTAGTATTTGTGTGTTGCCATTGTTGTCCATGTGTATTTGACTAATTTTGATTGCTGTTGTTGATTATTCCTTTGTAGCTTTCTGCCACCGATACAAAACGAAAGGACTTTTTTTTGCAGCAGGAACTTCTTTGCATATTAGGCCACACACCCCTGATGTAGCCAATCTTCCTGGAGCTTACAGTAGGCCCTGTAAGAAGAGTCCTGTAAACTCTTAGATGGTTGGCTACGTCAACGGGTGTGGTCTAATATGCAAATGAGTTCCTGCTACAAAAAAAGCCCTGCAAAAGGATGCTTAGAAAGGTGTTCATTTGAGCGGGCAAAGTTTCAGTGTGTTAAAAAAAATAAGTCTGGTTGAAAATAACTTGGGAGGGTTCATTTCCCAAAGGGGGAAACCAAAATCAAAGTGTGACTGTTTGGATTCAGCCAGACCAGCTTTTGTGATTTGATCTCCTCTCCCTTATTCCATTTCTATTAAGAATATCTAGGGCTAGGATGAACAGCTCAGACAAGCGCTCCTAGTAATCCTTTCTCCCCTTAGGAAGCCTTTAGCATTCTCTGCATGCTATGACAATGCAAACATTAGCACAAGGCTTCCACGTTCTCATTTCCCTGGCATTCTCTGCCTTCTGTTTTCAAGGAGGAGAGGGCTTACCATTATACTAACCCACCCCCTTCTTTGTTTGTTAAGCTCCGTTTCCATCCTGGACTTCCCATCACTGCCAATTGCCGAACTGAAGGCATCGCTGCAGCTGGTGCCTGTTAGGAATCGAGATGTTCAGGACACTAAACAAGCGCATAGTAAAGAGGGCAGCAATGGATGATTGGCAGCCCGTAATTGTTCCATGGGGAGTTGCCTCCACCATCCGGTAGAGACTCTGGAGTTCAGCGGGGTGTCAGTGGGTTGCCTCTTGGTCCTGATGGTACGTTCGGCTGCCCATTTCTCTTCTCCTACAGAAAGAAAAGGCTCGTTTGATGGAGAGTGAGCCAGACTGAGGTTAATATTGGGAATTCTTGTGCCGCATGATGGCAGGTGCCGGTGTGGGAATAGAAGCAAGGGAGTCAGTAAAAACAGAGGGATTGCTCATTAATATTTTAAGATAAACTATCACAGAATTGTGTGATTTGATTCCCTTTCCCACATGAATTACTTTCCCCCTCCCCAAGCTTCAAAAGCCAAAGGAATAATAAAGGAAGGGGGGGGGGAAGTGGTTGAATAATTTATTTTAAAATAGATCCTGAATTTTGTCAGCTGAATTATTAAAGGCTGCTACATCTGCCATAGTGCAAAGTAAGGCATAATAGCCCTGTTCTCTTAAGGGCCAAGCAGCAGCTCTCTGATTTTTCTGTAAAGCTAGGCTTGAAGTACATGTTACAAAAGATGGGATGTTGCATGCTGGAATACCTTGCATTTTTCCCATTCTGGAATGTGCCAGAATGGGTAACTGGTAGGAGACCTGATCATCCTAGACATGGAATGGCCTAGGAAAAGGGCCTCAAGTTGGATTTCTGCTCATCAGTCCTCTTTGTAAGCTGTAGTTTAGTATACTTCTTACTTGGATGACGGTGTGATCCGCGTTCTCCCATTTCAGCTGCAAATGGCAGGGTTGCTACTGGCAGAACAATGTACATCGTAATGATGTTATAGCATTGCCAGCACAAGTTAAATAAATAAATAAAACAAGTTTAGCAACCAGTGGGAGAGAAGTAGGGTTGCCAGCCTCCAGGTGGTGGCTGGGGATTTCCCGCTATGACAACTGATCTCCAGGCAACAGAGATCAGTTCACCTGGAGAAAATGGTGCTTTTGAAGGTGGGCTCTATTGCATTTTACACTATTGAAGTCTCTCCCATCCCCAAACCTTGCCCCCTATAGCAGGGGTGCCAAGCATGAGCTCTGGGGTTCAAATCAGGCCTCCGAGAGGGGTCCTATCAGGCCTGTAGGTTTGCAACAGAGCTAGACACCTAAACAACACTTGAACAGCATATTCAAGATTGCTACAGCACAGACCTTGTCTCCAGATTTTGATGCAAGAATTCAGAACAAGAGGTGTTATCAGAGACAGTTAAATAAACAAAACATTGCAAGAGTGCTAATGTTTTAAACAGGTTTTATTTTTAAGTTTTTTAAAAAAATCTTTGTGTTTGTCTGCCTCCTTTATAAAGTTTGTATCTCTGCTACCTGGCATTACATTTTAGGACGCACATCGCCTGGCCCAAAATGGTCTCATATATGTCAGACCCGGCCCCCATAACAAATGAGTTTGATACCTCAGCTCAGCTGAGCAGTGATGTGCAGAACTGGGGTGTGCATGTTGATTTTCTGCCCCTAGCATGAAAATGGCAACCCTATGATGCCAAATAGGATAATTGGAATGAGATACTGCAACAGAGGGACTCAACACAAAGTTGTGCTCTTCTTGGCAGCAATCTCATGTTCTTTGTATTAGGTGTTTCTATTTTTATTGAATAGTTAGATGCAAGTAAAAAGCACTGAAGAGTGTCCAAAAACAAAAAGGAAGACGCAGTTTTTCTTTGTCGGTTTTCTTTTTAAAACTTTGATTTGGTCATTTACTTTTTTTATTAAAGCAATTAGCTGCCTAAGTGATTCTATGCTTTATTCATTTCCATTGATTGCCATCAGGGAACACACTTCCTGCTCCAGCCTTCCCCTGTCCTTTTGGGATTAAATTCTCGATGGGTGTGTGTGTACTCCCCTCTTTACCCAAGAGATCTTGCCTGCTCAATTTCAGACAGATAGGAGAAGGCATCCTTATTTTACAGACAGTTAAGATTCTGACTTGCAGAGGAGATATAGGGAGGCATTTGGCAGCAAACCAGGAAAGAAATAGGGAAGTGGGTGCAAATACTATGTAATTACAAAATGCCACCACAGTTAGCAGAGACTGTAGGAGTGCCAGTGCCCAGGTGGTGGTTGGAGCTCTTCTGAGATTACAACTGATCTCCAGGCAATAGAGATCAGCTGCCCTGGAGAAAATGGCTGCTTTGGAAGGTGGACTCTATGGCACTGTATCCTACTGAGGTCCCTCCCTTCCCCAAACTCCACCCCTCTCAAGCTTCACCTCCAAAATCTCCAAGTATTTCCCCACCCAGAGCTCTACTGCCCTATGATGTTAGAGTGGGAGTTTTTTCTTCTGGATAATCCCCATGTGTTCTTATATACGCATCCACCCTTTCACATCTAAAGTGGGTAGTGTGCCCCGTCTCCTATCTGGGAGACCTGCAGTCCTGTTTCTCTGCTGCCTTTCAGTAGATCAGTGGGGGAGAGCTGGCATCATTCCAGTGCTGCGATGTTACTTCCTCTGTGACCCTTAAAGTGACACAGGGCCGCTAACCTCCAATGGATTCTAGAGATCTTCCAGAATTTCAGCTAGTCTTCAGGCAACAGATATTAGTTCCCCTGAAGAAAGCTGCTATTTTCGAGGGTGAACTCCATGGCATTATACCTTGCTGAGGTGCCACCTCTCCCGAGACCCTTCCCTCCCCAGGCTTCATCTCCAAATCTCCAGGAATTTCTTAGTCCACAATTGGCAACCCAATGTTTTCCTTAAAAGTAGCTGTGGGAGCAAGCCACTTTGCATAAAGATGTGCCACTGGGGGTTATTCCCTATGAAGAAATCCCTCCTACCTGCTGTTAGCCTTGGCAAAGTGGATGTGATGGAATGGATCCACCCATGAGTACTTACGTTTTCTTCCTAAAACAGCAGGTGGGGATATTCAGGAGCACGTGGGCAAGGGCTGTTGAACTTCCCCTTTCACACCTTTCCTCACTTGTACCTGGCTTCTTTCAATAGTTCTCCCTCACCCAGGCCCACTTCCTGTACTGGAAACATGCTGGGAGTAAAATGCTGAACAAACCAGAAAGCAGCCAAGGGAAGGCACGGGAGGGATTGGGGTTCCACCTGCACAGTCACATTATTGCTTAAAAATAGACCGTGCTCCTGTAGGGTTGCCAGCTCAGCACTGACAACACTATTTTCCAGCAGACTGGGTCCTTGTATAACTTACTTTGGTGGTCTTTGACTGCAACATTGTTTATTGTACTGTATGTATATTGTACCTTTGTAGTTGTTAATGTATTACCCTGATTATAAGCATCAACACATAAATTGAATTAGAATCATCTTTATTATCAGGGCTTTTTGTAGAAAAAGCCCAGCAGGAACTCATTTGCATATTAGACCACACCCCTGATATCACCATTGTTCCACACAGGGCTTTTTTGTAGAAAAAACCCAACTGGGACTCATTTGAATATTAGGCCACACCCCCTGGCCCCAAGCCAGCTGGAACTACGCTCCTGTGCACTCCTGCTTAAGAAAAGGCCCTGTTTATTATTATTATTATTATTATTATGCCACAGTTGTTATATTGGCCGGTTAAGCAATGGCAAACCACTGCATAAAAAAGTCTGCCGTGAAAATGTTGTGAAAGCAACGTCACCCCAGAGTTGAAAATGACTGGTGCTTGCACAGGGGACTACCTTTACCTTTTAAATTTTTTGTTACCTGTGGTCCCCTGGACAACTGGCAGGAGCTTCAGGTGGTAGGCCATGCGAATAGGCATTCTAATGGTGTAACATCACTTCTGACGTGGCCCTGTCATTGTCATGTCAGGTGACAGTCTAGGACTCCCTCAAAGTTCTAGAGTGTTTGAGCATCACCCTGATGAGATGAGGTCACTTCCAGAGTCATGCCAGAAGTTGCATTGTTACTTCATAATAATGCCTATTTGCAACTATCACCCAAGGGAGGTGATGCAATTATCCAGGGCTTTTTTTGTAGAAAAATCCCAGCAGAAACTCCTTTGCATATTAGGCCGCATCCCCTGATGTCAGCATTGTTTCAGGCAGCATTTTTTGTAGAAAAAGCCCAGCAGGAACTTATTTGCATATTAGGCCACACAGCCTGATGCCAAGCCAGCTGCAACTACATTCCTGCTCAAAAACAGCCCTGCAAGCATCCTTTTTCTCCTTGCCCTCAGTCTGTAGTTCTGCCTGTGGTTGTTGGGATGCAGTCTTTCTGTCCCTTCTAGTGGTAACCTGGCCCATTGATGTGGGGTGGAACAGAATATTCCCATTTGTTCTAACTCCTCCCCAGCCACAGTCTACCACACTTGCTTGGAAAATGAAGACATTTTCTGCTGTGCCAAACATACAGCAACAGAGAACAGAACAGCAAGTAAACAAGGAGCTGCTACTAATACAGATTCAAAACCCTCCCTGAGCCAGGGGTGGGATTGGTGTAATTTTCACAATCAGTCCTCTTTAATGACAAGATCTGCATGTGTCTCTGTTGACTGGTAAATGACCCTCTCAGTTCCAGAGCTGCTGAATCTCAGGCTCCTTCATCTGACTTTGTAAGAGAGAACAGACGGATCACTACATTTTGGGTGCTGCAAGCTTTTGTTATCGTTCAAATTACTTGTAGAACCAGATTAGCAGTTATGACTCTGATTAGTCAAAACCCAAATGCACGTCCCTATAAAGAGTACTGGGCTGTGATCCAGCTGGGCTTGCCAACTCTTAAAATGAAAAGCTGTGATACCCATCAATGCAGCAGAGGCAGAGCCAACAGAAAACACTGGGCAAGCAAAAAGAGTGGGTAGGGCGGGGCTCGGATGGTCTGGTGTGCCCAATTCCAGTCAAAGCAGAACTTGCTTCCATCTCTTTAGGGTTCCCAACCTCCATGTGGCGGTTGGAGAGCTCCTGGGTTTGTAATTGATCTCCAGGCAACAGGATATAGTACCTCTGGGGGAAATGGCTGCTTTGGAAGGAGGACTCTGAGGCATTACACCCCATTGAAGTCCCTCCCCTCCTGAAACCCTGCACTCCTTAGGCTCTACACTAGGGTTTCCAGGTCTGTATTGGAAAATACCTGGAGACTCCAGGGGTGGATACAGGAGAGGGTGGGGTTTGGGGAGGGGCCTCGGCATGGTGCAATGCCATAGAGTCCACCCTTCAAAGCAGCCATTTTTTCCAGGGGGGCTGATCTCTGCCAGCTGGAGATCAGTTGTACAAGCTGGAGATCTCCAGGCCCCACCTGGAGGTTGGCAACCCCACTCCACACCCCAGATCTCCAGATATTTCCTGACCCAGAGCTGCCAACCCTATATATTATGTCTGTGAAGCTTTAAATCAATTACAAAGCTACATACAATTTAACTTTTAATGGCTTTTTTTTAAAGTAAAGTTTTCATTTCATGGTTAAAAGTGTACAAAATGATGATGTGCTGTCCTTGGGGAAGCTCTTGTAAAGCGTGGCGCCATCACATACTAGTTGGGGAAGTTAATTTTGAGAAAGGGTGGAATTGCAGGTGAAGGAGTCCTCAGTTCATCTTAAAATGAGGGTAGATGGTTGTTCTGTATAAACCCTACTCCGCTTTCCCACAAATTTCAGAAGGGACTGTGAACAGAATCCGACATAGATTCCACAGTCTACACTAAGCACATCGAAGTTGCTTGGAGATCCCCATGCTATACTAGGCCTCTCTTCATATGTTCTTTCAGTTTGGTGTAGAGCGGTTAAGAGCCAGCATAGTATAGTGGTTAATAAGAGCAGCTGCCAACAGACTCTAATCTGGAGAACCAGGTTTGATTCTTCACTCTTTCAGATAAAGCCAGCTGGGTCACTTTGGATCAGAGCGCTCTCAGCCCCACCTACCTCATAAGGTGTCTGTTGTGGGGAAAGGAAGGGAAGGAGACTGTAAGCCACTCAGACTCCTAGGGTTGCCAGGTCCATCTCAGGAAATATCTGGGGACTTTGGGGGTGGAGCCACAGTTGTGACAAGCATGATTGAACTCCAAAGGGAGTTCAGGCCATCACATTTGAAGGGATTGTGCTCTTTTTAAATGCCTTCCCTTCACTGGAAATAATGGAGGATGGGGGCACATTCTTTGGGGGCTCATAGAATTGGACCTCCTGGTCCAATCTTTTTGAAACTTGGGAGATTTTTTGAGGAGAGGCACCAGATGCTATGCTGAAAATTTGATGCCTCTACCTAAAATAACAGCCCCCAAGCCCCAGATACCCACAGATCAATTCTCCATTATACCCTATGGAGAGCAGTCTCTGTAGGGTGTAATGGAATGCCCAGCAGACACTCAACCCCCACCTGCTTTCTGATAACCCTGAAGTGGGGGGAGGGCCTCTAAACCAAGGGACCAGCTGCCCCCAACTGATTCCTTCAACAAATTTGAAGCACATGCTCCTTGTTGAAAAAGAACTGTTTGAATTAGTGGTTCCAAATATAGAAAATTGTTTGTTGAGAAAACAGCCTCTGAAGAAACTAAAGTGAAAAGCCTAGAATAGCCAGGATCAGTGTTAGACTGTTTTCATTGCAATCCATTGAGACCTTCTCTTGTTTATGGACCTATGCATTGTGCCTGGTGGAGACAAGAGACCCACGTCACTGATTTGTTTATCAGTTTAGGATTGCAAGATAAATAGATTGATATACCTAAAACATTCTCAGTGGACTTTGTTTGGAACTGTTTTGTATACCTGCAGATGGATGCTCAGCAGGTGTACTATTCTGTGACACATGGTTGAATTTGTATAAACACTTTAATAGACACCTTGTTGTCTGTTGTAAATATTTATTGTTGAATGACTATTTTTGCACATTGTGTATTTATAGTCCCAACTAGGGACTGGCAACTCTACTTTCAGGTAGTGAAAAGTGGGGTATAAAAGCCAACTCTTTCCTGTATTAGATCCAGAACCTGACAGTGTCAATAAGTATGCTGACTTGTGGGTGCAGCCTGAAATTCTCCCAGAATTACATTCTTCCTCCAGTCTACCGAGATCACTGTTTTCATTGACAATTTTTTTTCATAGGTAATTTGTAGGGTTGCCAGGATGTCCCAGCCTATTGCAGGGGGTTGAGGGAGTAGGATTGCCAGATCCAAGTTGGGGAGCTCCTGGAGATTTGGAGGAGGAGTTTGGGAAGCATACAATGCCATAGAGTCCATTCTCCAAAGCATCCATTTTCCATAGGGGAACTGATGTTTGTAGTCCGAAGATGAGCTGTAATTCTGGGGGATCCCCAGGTCCCACCTGGAGGCTGGCATCCCTATGAGAATATAAGATGGGGATATTATAGGTGCACAAACCACAATGGCATATAGGGTTGGAAAATACCTGGTGACTTTGGGGGTGGATCAAGGAGAGGGGAGGGTTTGAGGAGGGGAGGGGGCCTCACCATGGTACAATGCCATGGAGTCCACCCTTCAAAGCAGCCATTTTTTTTCCAGGGGAGCTGATTTCTGCCAGCTGGAGATCAGTTTTAAAAGTGGGAGATCTCCAGGCCCCACCTGGAGGCTGGCAACCCTACTGGCATATGTTAAAGCTATTAAAAACAAGTGAGCATACATGACGTTCCCATATGACCTAAATTAAATCTAATGGATCCAAGTTCCAGTTGCCTTAACCAAAAGCATATACAGAAAAGGTATCCCCGGTGGATCCAGGTTTGAGATGTCAAGTCAACACATAGGGATAGGAGTTTGTAAGCATGTGTGCATGCAGAAAAACCATGTTTCTGTTAAATTGTCAATTTCATTATGTTTCTCTGAACATAGACCTGATACTTATGCAAACTGCCAGTTTCAGTGTTATTATTCTGTTTCCAAGAATTTTTGCTGGCAGACAAATGGCTACTCGTCAGAAGTTCCTTCAGCTATTATCAGGACTGATTGTTGCTAGATGAATAAACTTCTCAAGGACAGTAACATCAAAACAATGGGAGTGGGAAAAACAGTCCTACAGAAATGCATACGTTCTACATACTATGCATGATTAATATTAAATTCTGCAACATTTCATTGTTTCTACACTGAGCTGCTACATATCTATTTTCCTTTTGTTGTATTTAGGATCCTTATGATCCTAATTGTTTCTCCATACTTATTTGAATCACCTTTGATGTGATATGAAAAATGATGAAGAAACCAAGAAAAGACAACAGATGTACATCAAAGGCATGAGAAAGCCTGGTTGGGGGGGGGGGGGGGACTCTGCAGGCCAGCAACCAAACCATGTGAAGATTCCCATGTGAAAAGGCCCTCAGGTTCCAATCCCTGCTCTGCTCGCTATGTAGTGCTGCCAGCCAGGACCTTGTGCAGGGCAGGAACATTGTGGGGTGGCAGAGACTTGGGAAATAGCATCACAGGAAGCTGTTGACATAATCTCCATTCCCAGAGGTTTTTTTTTGAACAGGAGCACACAGGAATGCAGTTCCGGCTGGCTTGGGGTCAGGGGTTTGCGACCTAATATGCAAATAAGCTCCTGATGGGCTTTTTCTACAAAAAAAGCCCTGTGTGAAACAATGCAGTATCATATTATAGTTCTGTTTCTGGGGATAAAACTGGAGGAGCAGACAAATAAGTTATTTAGGGTTCCCCACTGAGGAAAATAGTATGGTAACTAGCTAAATAAATATATAAATGTTAGTGCTGGCATGTCTGTATGTAAGAGAGAGAGATGAACTTTATTTTACTCAAAACTTAACAGTTTCCTCAGTATGTGAATCAGAACTATGCAGTATCAGGAAGGTTTCATGAATGGAGGGGGGGGGGCATAACTGCCTGCATGTTAAGGATACTTTTAATTCCTTAGATGCTTAATAGTAATTGCAGCCCCGTATTTCGTGCACAAAGCAGCAAGTCAATAGTAACCTGCTGTTAGCTGCCTTAGTAGATAGATGTATATTGACTTCGTAGACAGAAAGACAGGAGATGACTTCAGAGGCCTAGCCAGTGTCCAGAGATTGATTTTTTTCGCCCGTCAGGAAGTAAATTGATCATTTTGTGTTTGTTATCTATAGTTAGCCACAGACAACTGAGGCAAGGGGAGGAAAGTGGGCATTTTTTCCAAGAGTGGGAGGAAAGGTTATCTTGGCTTCCTGTAAATGGCAGAAATGTGTTTATCTCTGGTTTTTTTCTGTGTGTGTTCACACACGCTTGTGGGTGTGAGAGAGGCTTTTCCTTGGAAAAGTAGATTTTAATTCTATGGAAGATTTGTCAAGGAAACTGTGTTGGCACTTCATGTTTAGGGAACAGGTTGTGACAAAGTCTGGAGGAAAATGTCCTGTCTCTTTAATGGTGGCTTAGTGGGATGTTATATACCTAGTAATGTTATTTATGTCCATATATAACATTTATTTATATACCTAGCAACATTATGTCCATGCCTTGTCAGCTGCCCATTTCCACATATTAAACCCCTGTCAATGGGAAAGGGACCTCTTTCCTGGCCTTTGCCAATGCAAAACAAGATTAGTTGATGATTATGCTATAGACAATATGCATAGTGAGGTATGTATTTTACTCAGGGCTTTGGGGGGGGGGTAGAAAAATCCTAGCAGGAACTCATCTGCATATTAGGCCACACCCCCTGATGTCACCATTGTTTCACACAGGACTTTTTTGTAGAAAAAGCCCAGCTATTTGCATATCAGGCCACACCTCTTGGCACCAAGTCAGCCGGAACTGCGTTCCTGTGCATCCCTGCTCAAAGAAAGCCTTGATTTTATTAGGGTTGCCAGCCCCGCACTGGGAGCAGGGAAGTCCTCTGCCCCTACCCTCTGCTGCTGATTAGCTGGCCACCTGGGAGATTTACCAGGAGCAAAAGGGAGACCCAGGCTATACGGTAATGTGGTGACATTACTTCCTTCGTGTACTGGAAGTGATGCCATCATGTCAGCGACATCTGGGCAACGCTGTGGTATTTGGTGGGGAAATTGTATGTTGGAAGCCATTTTTACCATAGCTTTTGCCCAAATACCAGAGTGTTGCTGAGATGTCCCAAAGTGATGATATCTCTTCTGACACACGCTGGAAGTGATGTTGCCAGTCACTGGCAATGTAGTCCAGGGCTCCCTCCTTCCTCCCTACCTCCCACTCCTGGTAAATCTCCCTCTTCCCCTGCTGGTTGCCAGGAAGGATCTGGCAACCCTATGTTTTATACTGTTGTGTTTTTTTTAATTGTAAGCTGCTTCAAATAGGACTCTGAAGGGGAAGCACAGAAGTATAAATAAATATGGCAAATGTAAATCAACTAAGTGGGTGTCTGTCAATATGCTTTCAGGTGGGACAGCTGCCAGAGCCCAGGGCATCTGGAGGGGCTCAGTGCTGCTGATCCCTCCCAACATGCCCCTTCCCTGCCTGCTCACTTGTGACTGCTTTGCTACCCATGTGTCTTACTGCACACGCTGCTCAGCGCCATCAGGGAAAGGGCTACAGGAAGAGCAGGTTGGCTGCGAGCATGGGAAGTGGGAGGGCTTGTGAGCAGGGCAGGGGAAGGGTGCCCAGGCAAATAGTGAGATAGATGGGTAAATGGGTGGGAAGGTGGCCCCTGAGCTCTCTGCCCTGCCCCCCCCCCCCCAACATCTTGAACCAGCCTTGCTCTCTTTGCATGTATTCCAATATCCTGGTATCAGCTATTGCCTGGTGTATTTTTAAAAAAAGATTTCACATTTTTCTGCAAACCTGGGTCCCTTTTCAGGTTTGTAGAAAGATGTCTTGCCCTTCCACAGCTCCAGTCACTGGATCTAAGTATCCAAAGATTGGCCAACTTTGCTATTGGATTATAAGATATAAGGACACAAGCAAGGGCTAGTTGTTCATTCCCATGTTGTTACATTATGGCATGCACCTGCAATGTGCACTCCAGAACACCTCTTTCTCTGCCGTCCAAAGGCACCATCCAGTAAGGGAACAGACCCTCAATTTCCTCTTGTTGCTTCGTAGTGGTGGTGCATTAGTTATTACATTCACAGATTTTTTTGGGGGGGGGGGGTTATTGTAACCCTTGGCGAAAATGGCTGCTTTGGAAGGTGGATTCTGTGGCATTATATCATGCTGAAGTCACTGCCTTCCTCAAACATTGCCCTCCCAAACCCCCCCACCACCAGTTTTCAGGAATTTCCTAACCCAGAGCTGGCAATCCTAAGAGGAAACTGATACATGTAGTTGGGAAATATATTGTGATTCCAGGAGGTTGGCAACCATAGGAGTAGAGAAGGAAACAGGAAAAGGAGGCTTGCAGGAAAGGAAAATGGTGTGTGTGGGGAGGAGTGATATGCTTCCTACAAGTCCTTGCAGGTTCCCACTTGTTATTTTATATTATTCACTGCTGCCAGCTGTTGCAGCTTTGGTTCAGTCCTATGTTACTTCTGATGAAAATTACAGAGGGCAGCACAAAAAGGACAGCACAAATGTATTCCCCTGAAAAGAAGTCTGCCTGTGTAATGAGAGAATTTAGAATTCTCTGGGGAAGAGACTGTCTTCTCAAGCATTTCCTATTGCCACCTGTAAAGAAGAGACTATTAAGGAAATTTATTATTGTATGGCGGTGTGTGTGGTACAGCCAAGGGATCCTAAGATTGTCTGACAGCCAGAAGTTATAGCTTTTTTAGTGCTATGAACCACTAGGTGGCAAGCTAGACTTGTTTTTAAGGCAAGAGACATTTCAGGGGTGTTTTGCTGTTGCCTGCCTCTGTGTCACACCCCTAGCGTTCCTTGGAGCTCACCCATCCAAATATTAGCCAGGGCCCGCTCTGCTTAACTTCTGATGAGATCAGGCTAGCCTATTTAGGAATTTGAATGGAAGGCAGGATTTGAGCATCAGCTGATCCAAGTACCTAAGGTGCACTTAGAAAACTTGTTCCCCTGACTGTGTGATAAAAGTAAGTCAAAACAGCTCTGATAATCTGGTCTAATAATCCAAATCATCCATTCAAGAAAAAGATTAAAAGTAAGTCTTCAATAGGAACAATACTAACGTCCCCCAATGGATTCAGTAGTAAAAGCTGTTAAGTTCAGCCCCTGACCAGTGGGCCTCTGAACCCATACCATCCTCATCATCCTTGGGAAAACTTAAAAGTTAAGAGGAAAAATGGACTCCTTGAGCCAGGGAATTCCAAAACCTGGGAGGCCATAACGGAAAAAGTACTGTTGTGCTTCCTCTCCAGCCTTGCCTGATTCTGTGTTGGTCTGCAGAAGGTGATCATAAATAGTAGGCGGATGGAAGCTGAAATACAGGGGGTCTGGAAAGATTTTTGTGGAGATAATTCCATAATGGATGTGGCTACTGTGGAAAAAAGTAACTTTTATTTTCCTTTTTGTGCTCCATTGTCTGAGCAGGAAAACAAATGAGTAATTCCTGGAGTAGTACCTGGAGATCTCCTGCTATTACAGTTGATCCCCAGGTGGCCATGATCAACTCCCTGGGAGAAAATGGTTGATTGGGGAGTGGACTCTGTAACATGGTACCCTGCTGCAGTCCCTTCCCTCCCCAAATCCTGCCCACCCAGACTCCACCCCAAAAATCTCAAGGTATTTCCCAACCCAGAGCTGGCAGTCCAACCCTAAAATTATTACTATATCATTCAGTAATCTGTGTGGCTCTGCTTGAATTAAATAAAGCTACACATACTGTGTGCTTCTTCTTTTCTGCTGACATCAGCTATTGCACTGTACAAAAGTGGCAACAGAATCTAAAGCAGAAAACAACAATTGTGTACAAAACACACCATAAAAATATATACAAAGTAATTCTTATTGTCTGTGTTTGTTTCCAATAATACCAAATTCACTGTATATCAAAACGTTTCAAAAAAGGAAAGGATCTACAATATTTCAATGTCCAGAAAATGTCCAGTCCTTCTACCTTCTTATTCAATCCTGTGTGGTATCCAAATTCCTTACAAATCCTGGCTCCACCTTATGTGCCAGTCAGCTTGGATCACGTTCCACATATAAAGCTTCCTCAAAGAGCCAATCTGCTCAATTTTTCTTTTTGACGTCAACTAAGACCACTTGATCAAATTTCCAATAGGCGCTAGCTCAAACCAGGGCTTTTTTTGAGCAGGGATGCACAGGAATGCAGTTCCGGCTGGCTTGGTGTCAGGGGGTGTGGCCTAACATGCAAATGAGGTCCTGCTAGGCCTTTTCTATTAAAAAGCCCTGCGTGAAACAATGGTGATGTCAGGGGTGTGGCCTAATATGCAAATGAGTTCCTTCTGGGCTTTTTCTACAAAAAAAGCCCTGGCTCAAACCATCGACATCAGCTATTGAGCTGTCTTGAAAATGGGCACGTGACTTCTAACAGCAGGGCTTTTTGGGTAGCAAGAACGCATTAGCATATTAAGCCACACACCCCCTGATGTAGCCAATCCTCCTGGAGCTTACACGGTTCTTCTTACAGGGATTGGAGGATTGGCTACATCAGGGGTGTGTGGCCTAATATGCTAAGGAGTTCCCTGTCTATCATTATTTCCAAATCCTGGGGAGGGTAGATTGTTGCCCCCACCATCTTCCAAACCTAGAATGACGGGGCATTTTCCATCTGTTTTGAAACCACAATTTATTATTATTGTAGCAGAATGCTACCTACTGATCTCTTCACACCAGCATGAAATCGTTTGTAGAGAGCTGCTCTAAAAGAGAACATGATTACAATTTACAGGAGAGGGGAAGAAAAAGAGAATGTGATAGAGATGGGAAAATGAAAGAACTGGCAAGGTGGTTGATTTCCCCAAATGATCCAGGATTCTATTGATGGTTATATATTTGCTCAAAACACACTAGAGTTCTTTTTATGTTGTATGAGGCACACCACTGAGAGAGGGGAGGGACTTAGTACTTGAGATGTTGTCATTTAGAGTTAACTTGAACTGAATGGAAGATATGACATGGTGACAAAACTGGCATGAGTACAAGAACTGCTCCTTGAACAGTGGTGTGCACTAGGGTTTTTTTGTAGCAGGAATTCTTTTGCGTTAGGCCACACACTCCTGATGAGGCAATCCTCCTGTCCTGGAGCTTACAGTAGGCCCTGTACTAAGAGGCCTGTAAACTCTTGGAGGATTGGCTACATCAGGGTTGTGCGGCCTGCTATGCAAAGGTGTTCCTGCTACAAAAAAAGCCCTGGTGTGCAGTACAGATTTTTGTCAGGTGTAACATGTTCCACCTGCTGACTTATCTATACCATACAACTATTAAAGGAGGTTGAGGTCTATTATCCCCTTTGGCATCTGGTCACGCTAAGCATAGATGACACTCCAGCCTGCTTTGTTTGTTTACACCACAGCATATCTGTGCTCATCTGACCCTCACAGCAACCTTGTGAAATGGATTAATCTGAGAGACCTGATCCAAGGTTAGACTAGTAAATTTCTTGGCTAACGAGGGCTTTGAAATATGGCCTCTGTGGTCCAGCATTCTACACCCCACCCCCGGCATTCCACACCCCTGTTGGATCTGATCAATGGTCCTCCTAGTCCAGCATCCTGTTATACACAGTGGCTGACCAGTTGTCCTGGAAGCCCAATGAACAAGGCACAGAGACTAAGGCTTTCTCTTGATGTTGCCTCCTAGTACTGGATTTCAGGGATTAACTGCCTCTGAACATGGAGGCCCCCCTTCAGTCACCACGGCTAATAGCCATTGATGGACCTATCCTCCATGAATTTGTCTCACCCCCTTCTAGCCATAACTACTTCCACTGGCTGTGAATTTCAGCATTGTATTACTTGTTGAGTAAAGAAGTGTTTCTCTTCTTCTGTACTGTACAAGTTGCCCATGAAATTCATTTGGTGCCTTCCAAGTTCTAGACCAATTTTGCAGTAGGGCTTGTTCTGAGTGGAGAGCCCTTTTGATCCCGACGATTCTCTCCATTTTTGCACAAGTTGCCCCAGAGCTGCGAGTTGGCACGCAAGCAGAAATCGATTGGATGAGGATCCTGCTTGCTGCCAACTCACAGCTCCTGGACAACTTGTGTGAAAACGGAGAGAAGCCCATGGGTTCCATGAGCCCCAGGAGCAAAAGAGCTCTCCACCCAGAACAAGCCTTGTGTGAAATCGGTCCTAGTATTATGGGAGACATAGAAAAAGCTCCCTCTCTCTGATTTCTCCACTCCATTCAGAATTTTATGAACCTCCATTAAGCCCTCCCCCAGCTTTCTTCTTTCTAAACTAAAAAGCATGAAACTCTCCAACCTTTCCTTATTGGAAAGTGCTTTGGGCTGCAACCCTTTGATCATCTTGATTGCCTTCTGTATTTTGTCCATCTCTGCATTATCCCTTTTGGGGGATACAATCAGAGTTGTGCAGGCAGCAGAGTACACAGTGGACCCCACTATGATGTGGAGATGGAGGAGATCTATTATGAAAACGAAATGGTATTGCAAAATTTAGAGAGCGCATATTTCTGATGACTGAAAGCCAGTGCTAAACAATAGGTGTCTGATGTCGTCTAGCTTTGGGGCTTCCCAAAGGCATCTAGCTGACTGGTACTGGAGACATACTCCTCGACTGGAGAGAGCATAGGTAAAGTCCAACAAAACAACTATCCTGTTCTTGAATGCAACTGAAAAATACATACCATGTAGTTCAGATGAAAGGAACTGTATTGGATATCAAAATGATCAAGTTGCTTTGGAGAGGTATGCCATCATTACTGCCCCTGTGAATTCAGTTATTGATATCAAATATGCTTTCTTGATAGTCAGGGCTCCTGCCATCACAGAACAGTGTTTCTGAAAACATTATGATGGATATGAGACAGCGAGCTCTGAAGTTTCTAATTTAAGCTGAAATTTGCTCTTAAGTAGGAATGCTGAGCAGTAGATTTCCCAAACACAGCCTTCTCAATGCTTAAATTGCTTTTGCTCAGTTACCCATGTGGGGGCGGGGGGGAGGAGTTAAATAAATGTATGGAAATACACCTCTGGTAAAAGTTCAGCCGAATATTACGGATGATTGTGGGGATGGTGCAGATGTGGCAGACGACAAGTCTAACGAAATTTGTCAGGAAGTGTCAGATGTAAATTGGGAGCAATTAGCGAGAAGAGAGGAAATTGTGCCTGAAATAGAAATTAGATGCTGAGTTTAAATACATGCAAAAAGTAAATACCTGTCATTTACCAAAAAAAGAAATTATTTGGGGGGCTATTTAAAGCATAAGGCAAAGAGAAAAGAGATTCCAGAGACCAAAAGAAGCTTTAAAAGGAAATTGTGATGAAGGGGGGGGGGGAGGGAATGGAAGTCCCTGGATCTCTTGCAGGACTGGCTCTGTCACTAGGCAAACTAGGCAACCGCCTAGGGTGCCGGCCTTCTGGGGGCACCGAAATGGGCATCCCCCATGTGACTTGGTGATGTTATCAGTGCAGGGGAGAGCACCAGAAGTTAACCTTGCTTAGGGTGGCAGACAGTCTAGAGCTGGCCCTGCTCTTGTCCCCCTGGCGAGTTTCATGGGCAAATCAATTAGGGATAATCAAACAGAGCACATGGTTTTGTCCTTGGAGCATTCTCCAGCGGAGTCAGTCAACACTGAGCACACCTGGAAAAGCTGGTCTGCAGCAGCCAACAGATATTTGCTGCCAGGCGGGAGCTGATATTTAAAGATCCAGCCCGTGAGTAAATATAGCAGTTGTGGGAAAGAGAAGCCGTGCCGTTTCTACAGCGATCTCGAGCCTTTCAAGAAAAGGTGAGAAATAGCAGAAGATGTTTGATATCACAAATGCAGTTCCAAATAATAACAATAGTAATAATCAGAGTTTGGATTGGCCTACTGCTTCTAATCAACGAGCAAAAATGAATTGGGGTGGCTAAGGTCATTCTAAAGCATCCTTATGTGCGGCTTCTATTTTAAGAAGCTTCTTGTCACGTAGTGGTTACTTTTCTATCCATGTTCTCCTTGCTCCACAGTGCCATTCCATTATGAAACCTTATGTTTCATAATTAACATTAAATGTCTTTAAGTGTAACTGCCTATGCGGATTCTTTTGTTTATAAACAAAACTTTTGTTAGAAGACTCTTGTTTTCTTTGTACTTTGAAACTATTGTTGGTTTTGTAGGGTGCCCTACCATTCATGCTTGATAAAGCAGCTTGACAGTTTGGTGCAGTGGTTAAGAGCAGTAGACTCTAATCTGGAAACCTGGGTCTGGTTTCCTGTTATGTATTGTGTTTTACTGGGTTCTGTTGCCTGAGCTTGAGACAGGCACTCCTTGCAAACCAGGCTCTTGAAGCCTGGAAGAACTGGCCAATCAGGATGCTAGACGTATAACAACTTCTAACAAAAAGATGCAAATGAAGGAGTCTGGAGTGAGCCAATAGGAGTAACTGTTGCCTGCTAGGGGGCATGGTTAACCATGGCCAGATTGTATATAGTTGCAGTTTTGCCTGTGTTCCTCCATAAGTGTTTCTTCTTGCAATAAAGTGTTCAGAGCTGGCTGAACTCACTTCATTTCATTTCCCACTTCCCATGCAGCCAGCTGGGTGACTTTGGGTCAGTCACAGTCAGAGCTCTCTCAGCCCCACCTACTTCACAGGGTGTCTGTTGTGTGGAGAGGAAGGGAAGGAAATCATATGCTGCTCTGTGTTTTCTTTGGGTAGTAAAGGGTGTGGTATAAAACCAACTCTTCTTTTCCTTATCTCTTCTCTCTACTCTTTCTTCTCCTTCTTTCTTCTTCTTCTTCGTCAATTTCTGGACTAGTTGGATCTTATCTCTTTGATTCACAATAGGGCTATCCATTAATTTAGACATAAGCCTAAAACTCAGATTGAGAGATTTATAAAGTGGGTGGAATGTGAGGAGGAGATGAAGCAAGGAAAGATCTGCTTATGAGCCACAAAGCTGCCTTAGTTGGAGAGACCACTGATTCGCTGCTGTCCATTTTGGCTGGCAGCAGCATTTCAGTGTCTCTGGTTCCTAACCTATTGCTAGGGATGCCAGGAATGCTCACTCAGTAAGCCAAGTATGTCTGTATCTGCCATAAACAGAGTAAGTAGAATAGAAAATAATTAGTAACGACCTGGCATTAGTACAACAAAGACACACAGAATGTTTATTGGCTATTGCACTTTATTTGCATTGGATGACACTTGAGATGAAGAGGACCAAGCAGACTTCTACATCAGAGAGGAGCTTCAAATGATTGGACTGTGCTTGTTAACACTATAGATCATGGGTGGCCAAACTTTCTTAATGTAAGAGCTTCCTAGAACAAACATCAGATGTTTGTGAGCCGGAAGGAAGGAAGGAAGGAAGGAAGGAAGGAAGGAAGGAAGGAAGGAAGGAAGGAAGAGGAGGGAGGGAGGGAAAGAAAGCAACTTTAAATGCATTCTCCAAGATGATGGTGTCATGGAACCCAAGGGCATCACATTGGGGACCCCTAGTCTGTACTGGCATAATAACACTATGACTCTCAAACAGAATTGGATCTACATGTTTTTTGAGGGGGGAGCAAAATTAAAAAATGACACCCCCTTATGGGTCATTCTATCTTTTAGTCCCATAGAATACAATGGACTCCATACTCAATTTGGTGCCTGCCCTCCATCGGCGTTCGGGGCAAGCACCCCCCTCTGCCCCCCACCCCCTAGATCCGGCCCTGCTCTCAAAGGACTTACAAGCTTTTTTCTTCTTTGCTACCTGAGATCCTCAGTAACTGAAAGGGAATCTTCTGCATGCAAAACCTGTGTTCTGCTAATGGTTCCTAGTTTGCTTCTTGGTTTATTTTAAGATGCTGGATATGCCATTGGAAGCCTTTAATTACCTGGTCTCCTGGAACCACCCTCTCCCTATTTGTACTCTGGACCACTTTGCATTGTAAGGCTGCAGCCACATGTCTCTGGGCATTGCACTATTGTGCAACAGCAGTCATTCACCTCCTGGATTGTTTTGTCCAATCCAATAGTGAGTGACTGCAATAGCACAATAATAGTGCAGTATCCAACAATGTATGGATGTAACAAGACCTTGCATCAACTCTTCCCTCCTTTTGAAAATGGAAGTGATTGGGACAAAATGTACTGACTATTCTTTCACCTGCCCTCAGGAGTTCTGTGCACAGGAAGATATACTCTGCTTTCCTTCTGCTGTTGCAAGGCTGCTTTAAATACATGTTTCAGGTTGCTTCCATGTACAGAAAATGTCACCCCTGTTGTAGAAGCAGCCCAGAGTTGGGTGGAGACCAATAGTCCCTCTAAGCTGTGGAGTCTTGTGAGCAAAAATTCTACTTTGTGAGCTACTGGCATTAAAGTCGTGAGCTTCTTTGCTCTGGGACCATTTTTCCTGAGCTCAGACAAAAATGTGTGAGCCAGAGGCTAAAAAACTGTGAGCTAGCTCACACTAACTCAGCTTAAAAGGAACACTGATGGAGATGTGTGGGGATGGCATCTGCATGCTCTGCCCCCAAGCTGCTCTCCCTGACCCACTCCCTTGCAATCAGTTGCATTGGTGTATTAGTATGAGAATGTTGACATGAGATTATTGAATCTCCTGCGGCAGCAATGGTACAAATGATGCATAAACAGGGAGAAACAGGATTGTACCTACTAGGCCTTGATTCTGCTTATGTTCAATGAGTTTCTGGACATAGCTTGGCCTAAGGTTGCCAATCCCCAGTTGGGGGTAGGGGATCCTCTGGTTTGGAGGCTCTGCCCCTGCGTCAGGGTTATTAGAAAGCCGGGGTAGGGGGGTTGAATATCCACTGGGCACTCCATTATGCCCATGGAGACTGGTTCCCATAGGGTATAATGAAGAATCAATCTGGGGCTGGGGAGGGGCTGTTTTTTAATGTAGAGGCACCAAATTTTCAGCATAGCATCTGGTGCCTCTCCTCAAAACCCCCCTCAAGTTTCAAAAAGATTGGAGTAGAGGGCCTATAATATAGTGGGTTCAATGATGGAGATGCGGTTGCAGTGATCATAGCTCTTTATTGAGTTTACACCATGGTGATGGCTGAACTAAACAGACTTCTTAACTGGGCCAACGGGGCCAACTACATACAGGTCAAGGTTCCCGCACCAGGACACCATTGGATCATTCAAACCAGCAGGGGGCCTGTGATTGGAGCAGGGAAGCAGGGATTTGGATCCTACTGGCCATTGTTCCTGAGTCTCCAAGCTCAGTCCTACAGATTCCAATGAGCCAGGCAGGAGCACTAATGAAATCAAACATTAGTCCACATACACAACAGGGCCTAATTCTATGAGCCCCCCAAAAAGGTGGCCCATCCTCCTTTATTTCCACTGAAGGGAAGGTGTTTAAAAGGAGCTTGGTCTCTTTAAATGTGCTGGCCAGAACTCCCTTTGGAGTTCAGTTGTGCTTGTTATAACCTTGTTCCTGGCTCCACCTCCAAAGTCACCAGATATTTGCTGAGTTGGACCTGGCAACTCTAGCTCGGACATAGTCCATACAGAAGATCCCAGCAACACAGAGAGGGTGGAGCCAGAAGGCATAATCCTTGTACTCCCCCCTTCGTACATCTGTCATTTGCTTTCTGGGATTCTCAGTATTCAAATGTTCAACATTTACCAATTCTGGATATTTAGAATAGCATGATAAGAACCTTTCCCAGTTACTTGATTATTGATGATGTGATTAGTTTTTATACTGCTAGCTGAATATTATTAATGGTATGGTTTTTAGTTGATTTTAATCTGGCATTTATTTCTTTTTAAAAGTAATTTTAAGCATTTGGATAGGGAGAAAATGACTAATTTTATTTTTTAAATTTATTATTGGTTGGGAGTTTGCTTTATAAATTATGGATATTGTTCCCATGGATCAGTGATTGATCCTCCTGCTTTTAAATGAGATTGCACTCATGGCATTAAAGCATTATGTGGCTGCAGCTTTTTTTTTTAATCAAATTAAATACACAGTGCTGGCATTTTGTGGATTTCATAGCCCCTTTTGAAGACTGAACAAGAAATTGTTCAGTTTTTCCAATTATACCTTTAAAAATAAAAGTTCAGAACTACTGAAACTGGTCAGTTGCAGACGTTTATTTAATGCAATATCTATGGAGGAAATCCTACAAGGAAACTATTATCCTTTTATACAAGATTGGCTCCAGAGGATGGTGAGACTGGATAGAGCAGGGGTGGCTAATGGCTGGGGCTGATGGGAGTTGTAGGCAAAAAACATCAGGAGAGCTACCGTTGGCCACCCCTGTTTTACAGTTCTCAAACCCTTTCATTAATTTGTTAATTTAATCATGAGCAATACTCTGGACACTAGAGTTGCCAGATGTGTGTTGGAAAATACCTAGAGACTTTGGGGCGGAGCTGGGAGTAGGTAAGTGGGTAAGGTTTGTGGAGGGGAGGGGCCTCAGCATGATACAATGCCACAGAGTTCACCCTTCAAAGCAGCCATTTTCTGCAAATTTACTTCAGGAGTGAGTGATTATTTTATAGCAGGAATGTTGGCCATTCCTGCTATAAAATAATCACTCACTCCTGAAGTAAATTTGCGCTAATACTTCCCATTTTCTTCCAAGTCTTTCAGTGGGGTATTGGCAGTGTCTGGAAGTGTCTTATCAATCTTTCACATAAGTAGCAATGCGAAGATGGAATGGCCAATTAGTGCATTCCATGCAAGTGTCTTTTACATTCAGGACCCTTTATTGTCATAAGAGTCACTTGTGATGTATCAATCAAAAATGGCAGGTCTTCTGTACCCAGCATGGCACCAGATCCTTTGGGTTTTGAGCAGCCATAGTCAAGTCCAGTAGCACCTTAGACACCAGCAAAATTTTCAGGCTATGAACTTTCAAGAGTCAAAGCTTCTGATGAAGCAAGCTTTGACTCTCGAAGGCTCATACCCAAAAATCTTGTTTGTTTCTAAGTGCAACTGGACTCGAACCTAGCTGTACCACTGCAAACCGATATGGCTACCTTCTGAAACGATCTTTAGTTATTGGTGTTCATCATCTCCTCTTATCTTCCAGTTCATTCGGTTCCTTACAGCAGCAGGTTGAGTTGTAACACAATGCCAACTCTGCTTGTAGTTCTTTTTTCTCAGATCATGCACAGATTCTCATCATGTCTCCTCACCTCCCTGAAACATTGACACATCTTCCACATACTAGCTCAGCAAGGTCTACTGGAGCAGAAAAAAATATAGCTATTTCAATCTCTCTTCTTTGTCACGTTGATTACCCACTTTCCTTTCTGAAGCTGAAGTGCGGTTGTGCCTCCTGGTTTCCACATCTGCTTTACAGTCTCTTGTTTTACGCAGGACGAAAAGCATCTTTGTCTGCCTAAGTGCAACAATTTTGTGAAGGAATCAATAACACTCCAGTGGTTAGCCTTTGATTTGTTCTTTCCAGTGTTGTGTGTAATGCTGTTTTTATTTGTTGATTTTAATATCAGGGGATTTGTGATGAAACTACTGCAAGGACAAAACAAGGACAGACCCTTGAAGGAAAGACTTGTTTTCCAAGCAGACATCTTGAGTCCAAGGCCTTTGATACAGCTTTGATTCCATTATTATTCTTTGTTCCCAGCAGTTTTTTCAATACCCTCTTGAGAGCCAGTTTGGTGTAGTGGTTAAATGTGTGGACTGTTATCTGGGAGAACCAGGTTTGATTTCCCACTCCTCCACTTGCAGCTGCTGGAATGGCCTTGGGTCAGCCATAGCCTTCACAGAATTGTCCTTGAAAGCGCAGCTTCTGGGAGAGTCTCTCAGCCCCACCTACCTCACAGGATGCCTGTTGTGCAGGAGGAAGGTAAACGAGATTGTAAGCCACTCTGAGATTCTGAGTGGAGGGTGGGTATAAATCCAATTTCTTCTTGTTTTTGAAATGTCTTTGCTTGTTTTCATTGAGAAACTGTAGACAAATGGTGTAGGGCTTGGGCTGCTGGTAACCTTGTGGATGGGCTTATACTGGGTGTGTAAAAGGAGGCTGGATGATCTCTGTTGCAGACATGTTAGAGAGCTTCTTTGAGCTGGATCACTTTGGAGTAGCTGAGCTCTGAGGTCCCCAAGCTTGTTGAGTCTGTGAGCACTTCCAGAATCTTGATAAAGCAGTATGGGGTGCCACAACTAAATAACTGCAATGAGAGGCAAGACCATTCACTGACTGGTTGACATGGAGAAGGCAATTACAAAGAGTTGGGAGGTCCCAGATCAAGCACCCCCCTATCATGAGATGAACATAGACACAAAAGTAAATGCCTCCTGGGGTTTTCTGCAGTACCTCCTGCTCCTGGAAAAATGTAAGTGCCTGGAAATTCATTGGTGGATACCATGGCTTCTTTGGGTACCACAATGGCAATCACTAGCTTAGGGACTGAGCAATTCTCTCTGGCCTAAGTCTGGAGAGTCTCCTGGAATCAGAGCCTTTGGGGACTTTGTTCATCCAAGACTGGACACCATCTTCTGATGTGTCTCTTAACTTGCTAATGGATAGACTGACTTCATTGAAGGTATGGAGCTCCTTTGCATATGTTGCTTAGGGCTTGCCTTGCAATGTGACAGCTTCAAGTCTGGGACACTGTTTCTCTCAGTGCTGATCTCTTAGGACTGAAAGGAGAAATAGTGCTCTCTTCTTCTTTGGCTTACGTTACACAAAGTTGGTGTCTCCCAGTGACCTGAAGTTAGGCTGCCAAGAACTTTGCCATTTCACCTTCTCAGGCTGAAACCTCTGATTGTATTAATGCTGACAAACTGGGGGGATAGTAGTTGTGAGACAACAGCCATCAACCCCAGAGGTGCATAGCAGGCAGAAACTGGTACCTTAGCACCTCATGAGGCCATTTCTGGTAAAACAGGAAGTGATTTCATGGGATGCTGTAGGATGCGCAGAACTCTACAGTAAAATCATAGTTTTGCAAACCCTAGCATGCCCCACAACATCCATTCCTGTTTTCACCAGCACCTATGTCAGAGTGCTGATGTGATGCTGGTACTTGCCATTTCATAGAATCATAGAGTTGGAAGGGACCTCCAGGGTCATATAGTCCTGCACAATGCAAGAAATTCACAAATACCTCCCTCCATTTCCTCCCACATTTCTTTTCAACATTGCTTCATGATAGCAGGCAACAAATCAGGTTACCAGGGGCAACTATGGGGTAGGGCTGTCAGGTCCCTGGTCAGGATAGGGGATCCCCTACCCCCCCTCCATTCTTGTTGCCCAGCAGTGCTGGTAGGAGGGAAAAAGTGATGCTATCTGTGGTCTCACATAATTTCTGATAAAAAAGCTAGAAGTGACATAGGGCGTTTTCGCACTCACCTTCAAGTGGTGCGACCACCCTCCGCACGCCGGCGGATCTGCAGGGATTTCGCACCAGAAGTGCCGGCGCACCCAAAAGAGCCGGCGACTTCCATCGCGAAACCAGCTCAAACGTTTTCCTGCTTCTTGGCGGTTTCCGTTTGAGCTGGTTTCGCGACGGAAGTCACCGGCTCTTTTGGGTGCGCCGGCGCTTCTGGTGCGAAATCCCTGCAGATCCGCCGGCGTGAGGAGGGTGGTCGCACCACTTGAAGGTGAGTGCGAAAACGCCCATAGAGTCATTCTAGGAATCACCAGAAACTGTATAGTAAAGCCATAGCATTTCTGGAAAGTCTTAGAACCACCCTATGTAATTTCTGGCTTTTAAACCAGAAGTAATGTGACACTGACATTGTGGGTCTGCCTGTATCTGCTTCCACAGTGCTCCCTGGAGGGAGGTGCACAGCAAAGTGAATTGCGGAATGAATCTGGAGTTCTGTCCTTCCATGAACCAGTGACTCAGTAAGAGAAGGAGGCAGAAGCTGCTGGCAAGCTGCCTCTCCTCTGCAGTATGGCCATTGTGGATATTGTGTGGGGCGCCATGAGTCCCCTCTTTTCATCTGTGTTAGTTTTGATTCTAAATACATAATGTAACATTTGCTTTGCAGTAATTTTCTTTGACCGTCTTATTTGAAACTTCCTACTGCTTTTTCCTCAATTCACTTTGGTCTCTTGTAAAATATCTTGCTCAGAGCTGTGCTAAATTACTCTCATGTTTCAATGTACAAGCTAAAAATAGTGGCTTAGGAGTGGGTGGAAATATTTCCTGAAAAACTGTTTGATTGAGCATAAATTCATCTATCTGTTTGTCCCTTTTGATTCTCCAATTGCTACAGCTGAGCCAGCCATTTATTCCACTCATTACTGACCGCTCCTTCTGGAATTAGTTCCTTAAGTGATCCCAGGTGATCAGGGATCATGTGTTACGTGGGATGTCCTTGTGATGCTGCATTTCCAATCAGATTTGCTGCATAATGACATCACCAAGGACAAATGAAGCCAATTGAAATGGAGAGCACAAGATGAACATGTTTGCTAACTGATGAAAATTGTTGAGGGGGAGGTGTCTTGTTTTTGTTTTGAAAGTGCAGAAATTGTTTCCAAAAAACGATGAACCATTTCAGCTATGCCCTACTTCTTGGTAATACCTGCTGTTTCATCCAGTGTGTACAATCCATATCTGGTAGGGCAACACGCTGCTTTCTCTCATTGTGGTGGGGAATTATATTGCTAGTTGCTGCCTGAGGCTTGGGCGGATTTTCCTCCTTACTATTTTATGATCTGGGGGTTTGGGGGTTTTTTGCCTACATTTCTTCAATGGTCCTTGGAGTTTTATTGCTTGTTTGAAATCAGCAGTGTATAAAGCTCCACAGGACAATGTCAGTAATCTTATCAAAAAAGTCTTTTGGCTTCCCTCACATTGACTCAGAAGTTTTTGCCTGAGGAAGAGCCTCCAAATTTAATTTGTCAGCAAATTTTGCTGACAAAATAAAATTTAATCTATGGAAATTTTGGAGCAGCTCTCAGTCTTGAAAAAACTTCATAGGACCTATTTAAATTTGTTTTGTCTTCCATCGAGGGCCCGAAAGCCTCCAAATTTGCTTCATGCATGATGCATTGATACTATTGATCTCTGAGATGCTCAGCTTTAACGTGGAAAGCATAAAGAAAACTGTCTTCCAATCTGGAGTAAATATTGGAAAACCTATGAATTGTAAAATTAACAAGTTGAATAAAAATGTGTAATGAGGGCTCAAGTTAGCAATAATAGTCAGGAAGAATTATCTGTGTTGCTGGAGTCTGGATGCACCAACAGATTCCATTAACATTCTTGTCAATACTTTAATGTAATTTGAGACATATTTTGGTATATAACATTTTATTAAACTTAATGAAGGGAAGAGATGTAACATATTCTGATTATGCTGTGTTAAAAAACAACATTTTAAAAAACTTATAGAAACCTTTCCTTTAGGGACAAAGTAAGCAAGATGGCATTTGCCTGAGGGACATGCTGTCATTTTGTAGAGTGAGTTCCCACCGGGGAACTTGTTTTGACAGTGCCATGAAGACCAAATTATGGTCAGGATTACCATGGTGAAGGGGTGGGGCAAGGGTTCTCTTACCTTCCTTCTCATGTCATTTTTCTGATCCAAAACAGCTCTTGTGGGGTGTTATTTGCTGACCTGCCCCCAGGTGCTGTTTTGGGTCAGAAAAACAGAAAAGGGCAGGCAGGAACTTCTTCTGCCCCAAAACCCCATGATGGCCCCAACCAGAATCTGGTTTCCAATTATAAGGAGTTTCCTAATGGGAACTCACTCAAACAATTTGGCAGTGAGTTCCTTGAGTGAATTTAGGGATGTTATCTAGTCTGGTTTAGCTGTTAGTGATGGTGACCACAATCCAACATAAGGTACATTTCAGTGGAATGAAGAGGGACATTAAAACAAGTTCAAGGGCACAGTCTTAAGTGCAGATCTTGGAGGTAAACTTCCCATGAAACTCAATGGTATGCATCCAGCCATCCTCAGATCATAAGAACATAAGAGAAGCCATGTTGGATCAGGCCAATGGCCCATCCAGTCCAACACTCTGTGTCACACAGTGGCCAATATGTGTGTGTGTGTATATATACACACACACACACACAGATACATACATACATTCTGTGGCTAATAGCCACTGATGGACCTCTGTTCCATATTTTTATCCAATCCCCTCTTAAAGCTGGCTATGCTTGTAGCTGCCACCACCTCCTGTGGCAATGAATTCCACATGTTAATCACCTTTTGGGTGAAGAAGTACTTCCTTTTATCCATTTTAACCTGGCTGCTCAGCAATTTAATTGAATGCCCACGAGTTCTTGTATTGTGAGAAAGGGAGAAAAGGACTTCTTTCTCTACTTTCTCCATCCCATGCATAATCTTGTAAACCTCTATCATGTCACCCCGTAGTCGACGTTTCTCCAAGCTGAAGAGCCCCAAGCGTTTTAACCTTTCTTCATAGGGAAAGTGTTCCAAACCTTTAATCATTCTAGTTGCCCTTTTCTGCACATTTTCCAATGCTATAATATCCTTTTTGAGGTGCAGTGACCAGAATTGTTCACAGTATTCCAAATGAGACCACACCATCAATTTATACAGGGGCATTATGTTACTGGTTGATTTGTTTTCAGTTCCCTTCCTAATAATTCCCAGCATGACATTGACCTTTTTTATTTCAATCGCACACTGTCTTAACATTTTCAGTGAGTTATCTACCACAACACCAAGATCTTTCTCTTGGTCAGTCTCTGCCAGTTCACACCCCATCAACTTGTATTTGTAGCTGGGATTCTTGGCCCCAGTGTGCATTACTTTGCACTTGGCCACATCGAACCGCATCTGCCACGTTGATGCCCACTCATCCAGATCTCACAGTCTCCTCCTGTTGCATCCTACTGAGCCCTCCCCCAGGCTTGTTCTTGGGGCTTCTGGACCTTCAAGCACAGCATAGCAGTGGTAATAGGTGTCTGTATCAGAAGGGGGAATGACTGGTGACTGCAATTGCCTTCTTCTGCAGGCAGAAATGCCTTCTGTTGAGGGAACTATGCAGTTAGATACAGGCAAGTGAAACTTACTTCCAAGTTTATTTACTGTATTTCTTCCTTGCTTTATAGTTCTCCATTCTTGCAAAGCCCCAAGGTGAAGTATAAAGATTAAAAGCAATAAGTAAAACAATGCACACATTAAAAACTGTACATACATTTAAAACTATCTTGAAAAATTTCCAGAGACATTGAAAGTTATAAAAGATATTCCTTATCAGAAGGATTGAGCTGTATCTGTGTTGGACAATAACATTTATAATTTTTTGTAACTTGAAACAATTAGCATGTAGGCCCTCAGTTATCTGAACTTGTTGGTGGTGGAGATAGATGAGCTCTTTGAGAAATGTATGCAAATCTTACTGAAATTATTGCCTAAAGAAGGCCTTCCAAATTCACCTTGAATTTAATTTCAGAGGAAATTTGGTGACAACCCAAACTGGTAGTATAGGAATGTTTCCTCAGGATGATTTTGTAAAAACAGAGGATGTCCTTCTGAAGTCGAGAATTACCTGCTCACCCTATTATACCCATATTTGATTAGGGTCTGAGGGCCAAGCTAGGTGCAGCTCTGGGAATCTATGATCACAGCTTCCATCTTTGATTGGCCTCTCTTCTCTCCTCTCTCTCCCTTTTTTCCCTCCACTTTTTAGACCAGACTGACTATACACCACCCTCCTCTGTGTTTTATGCCAACTTTCATTATATTGTTAGTTTATAATGTATTGTGTTTCATCATATATTATTAAGTATTTTATTATATTTATTGTATTTATGTGTTGGAATTTTTCATAAGCATAGACAGCTTCAAGAAGGGATTGGATAAACATTTGGAGCAGAGGTCCAACAGCGGTTATTAGCCACAGTGTATTGTTGGAACTCTCTGTCTCGGGCAGTGATGCTCTATATGTTTGGTGCTTGGGAGGCAAGAGTGGGAGGACTTTTAGTGTCCTGGCCTCACTGATGGACCTCCTGATAGCACCTGGTTTTTTTGTCCACTGTGTGACACAGCGTTGGACTGGATGGGCCATCGGCCTGATCCAGCATGGTTTCTCTTATGTTCTCTTATAATGATGTTACCCACTCTGAGCCGGGACATAGGGAGAGCGGGATACAAATCCAGTTCATTAAATAAAAATAATAATATTCTAGTTCAAATTATTACCTGGAGCAGGATGAGGTGGGTTTTACCTCGTCCGTCACTAAGCAAAATCAACCTCCAAACTGAAAGACATTTAAATTGGGGCCCAGTATAGCTGCTGTCTGTTTAAAATAATAGATAATGAATCCAATAATGACTATGAAGTTCCAATAATGATTATGAATCTACCAACATCTTGTCTAGCTGGGACTTGAGTTGTGCGTTCGAAGTCTTAGAAATTCAGTAAGGCTATAAATGTCTCCATGGAGATAGATCATGATGGGCAGCTGTGTTAGTCTGTCTGTAGCAGCAGAAAAGAGCAAGAGTCCGGTAGCACCTTAAAGAATAACAAAATTTGAGGCAGGGTAGGAGCTTCCATTAGTCACTGCTAACTTCTTTTGATAATCTTAAGGTGCTAGTGGATTCTTGCTCTTTTCTGTAACTATCTTATCACTCTGTTAATGGCCTGTTTTTTTCCCACCACCTAGTAAAAAGTCTGTCCTTTAAGGAGTATGCTCATTCCCATAGATGAGATATTGGCTTCTAAAGTCTGAGTAAAGATTTCCCTTCATTTTCTTTATATTCTTATTATGTAAAATAGCTCCAAGGCTTAGAACTGAGAGGAATTTGTGGTTTAAAAAAACCTTCTTCAAGTAATTTGAGGGCTTTCACAATTATAGGGCACTGAAGTGCACCCTAGTCAAAGAATGTCATGGAAGGGCAATTTCTGTCCTCCAGCTTGACACCAATTAAATATGGTTTAATTGTAGCTCAATTAACAAGATACCTACCAAGCAATGGGACTTGTTGACTCACCATTCAAAGCTTGTAATTTTAGATACACAAATAAGAATGAGGGAGAGGACTGGTCTACTGGTGCAATCCTGCATTGAATGAGTAGGGAATGGAATATTAATGAATTTCATGCTGGAATGAATTTCAGGCTGAAAGCAGGGGGCAGCCTTTGAGCTTGTCAGTCAGCGTGAAGACACCTGCTGCTCTTTAACCATGTCTGCTGTGTCACTGGGCCTTTTTTCTGCAGCTTTTTTTGTAGCAGGAACTCCTTTGCATATTAGGCCACACACCCTGATGTAGCCAATCCTCCTGGAGCTTACAGTAGGCCTTGTACTATAAATTTACTTTACTTACTTTACTTTACTCTTGGAGGATTGGCTACATCAGGGGTGTGTGGCCTAATATGCAAAGGAATTCCTGCTACAAAAAAGCCCTGGATATACTATTTAGATCAGGGCTTGGGAGTGAGCTAAAAGGTAGGAGCCAAAGGGTTCTTGGCCTGGGGCTCTTCACCTTCTGGTCTCACAGGCTGCAGTTCAGCTGTCCGGAAGATCCAGAACCCTTAAGAGTAAAAGGAAGAACCAGCACTGCCTTCTATGACATTATACCCCACTGAAGTCCCTTCCCTCCCCAAACCTCATCCTTCTCAGGCTCCACCCCTAAAATCTCCAGATATTTCCCAGTTCAGAGCTGGCAACCCTAGGGGGAAATGATCTTGGTTGTCCGGAGACAATTGTAACAGTGGGAGATTTATAGGTGTCACCTGGAGGTTGCCCAGGGGTCATTTTTGTAGAAAAAGAGATGCTGAAGTTTATTAGCGCAACTCAGTTACATAACTTATTTGCATATACCACACACCCCTGACATCACTAGAAGGTGTACTAAATTACATCAGCTCAGCATCTACCTTGAAATGCTTCTTGAATTATAATTGTCATAATAAAACCTTACTCCCAGCATACTTTTTAAATTGCTTTCTCCTATGTGGCCACAGTGGCACGATGAAGATTTCCATCCGTTTGCTTTATGTTTTGGTTATCCCAATTTTTTTGTGGGGGAAAAATATTAGAAAGTTTGTCAAATCTTAAGAGTTCAGCAAAATTCTTGTAGCAGGGAAATAAACGAGGCACACACTTACTGATTGAAAACGAGGTATTTTACTATTTGGCACCAATAGCAAGGTTCATTTGAGCATCAAGGCTCCCGAAAATAATGAACCCCGGACACTTCTCAAACCATCAGCTTTAAGCAAAAGCGAGCCTTCAGCCTGGCCCCTTACACATTATCTGATTCACTTCCCCCCTCCCCTTTTCTCCGTGGTATTCCAGTGCGTCTGCTTATCTTTTCAGCAAGGAGGTTTTCTTTCAGGAGTGTCTGTCACCAATACACATCAGTGACTCACACCCATGCCTGGTTTCAATAGTTTATCAGAAGCTCCTCTGAGGGGCCTCCCAACAGACACTGTAAATGTTGCATCAGACATTCTCCTTTGAAGGCACAAACCCATATTTTCATTTATTATTATTATAGGGGTATTCATTAATTATTCAGGGGTCTCCCCTTCTTCCCCCCCTTTCAGTCTCTGAAAGTTTTTTTTATTATTGTTGTTATTATTATAATCTGAAGGAGACTGACCATCATCATTAAGCAAATCAGTTTTGTATGCCCATTCAAGAAGGGCAGCTAGGTGACAATTTGATTTTTGACATTCCCAAGAAAGACTGAAATGACATTACAGTGGGTTAATACAATAGTATATTGACAGAGATGGGGTGTAGATGGGTCATGGAAGGAGAGAGACAGTGATGGGATTATCCATTAACACTGGCACATCCCAGTATTGTCCATCTAGAAAAGATGTGTGTGTGGAAGAAGGTCACTCTGAGGCATGCCTTGGCTATGCAGCCCAGCCTTTCAATATGGAGTTTTCCTGGTCTCCATCATGGGGGCTTTCTGGGCACACAGACTAGCTTGAGAGGGGCCCCCATGTCTTTTGAGGCTACCCTCTTTATTTGGTAGCACTCTGGTATTTTCCTCCTCTTTGGCACCGTCCAGTCCTTGTGTGTCACATTTCAAGGTGCACTGCTGATCAGACTTCAAACAACCAGGGTTGTGACACAATTGGGACAAAGGGAAAGGGTTTTAGGAATGTCAATTACCAAAAATAGGCTATGCCTGAGTTAAAAAAAATATAAAATAATCCATTCATGGTATATGCATTGAATAATGACACATGTTCAGTCTAAATTTGTGAACATAGAACTTGGAAGGATCCTAGAGAACTTATCTCTTTATCAATAAAACTTTACTAGTTATGATGTACGAACACAAGAACTCATCTCAATTTCTAAAACACATAAGGGACATATGCAAATGACATGCTATAAACTGAATCAACTCATGTGCCTTTATGGCAAACACCTTGTTGTAGCCTAGGTGATTAAGATACACACTTTCAGACATAAGTGAGAGCATGGCCAGAAACCATATTAACATAAATAAAAGCAGTGCCAGAAATGGGCAGTCCATACTGGCTCATTATTACAATATAAAAACCATTTCACTGTTCATTTCTTGTTCCTCTCCCCCCTTAGTCTAACAAAACGTCTTCTTTCTTGAGTTCATGGAGAGTTTGTGTGCTTTATGCATGACAATATTTTCACAGGGAAATCTGTTTCTGTTGCAGCCAAAAGGAATTCCTTTTCCTGGAAGCACAATTTGGAAGTGACAATGGGCTGCTGTTATAATCAGCTGAGGCAACCAGCCTTTTGCTAGGCAGAGGAATCTCCCTGGAAATAAGTTTTCTCCACAACTCAATTTGGATGGGGTTCTTGGGGAGGCCTTCCTTCCAACATCAATGAGGCATAACCAAGCAAATTTCAGGACCTCTAGGCATATATGGAAGAGCCTGGAAAACATACTTAGAGAAACAAACAGATAAAACAGCAATAATAGGTGTTTTTCTGTTTTAAAGCTTTCCTTGGCTGTCCACAAATTGCCATAACTTGAGTCCAACCCTGTTGAGGTAGGTTTGCATACATTAGCTAAATTACCATACTTGTTTTGGACAGGAGACTTCCTCCTTCTCACATGGTGTTTCAGTTTGACAAGGTCTCTACCCTTCCAATGTTAAAGGACAGATTTCATACAACATACATTATGCACAACACAAATCCACAATATAACCCATGCATCACTTCTCATGATTCAGGCTAGTGTATATCCATATATAAAAAATGAGCACCTAGTGGTTCATGAGAGGCTTATTATTTTTTTGCAACAGATATGAATCTTAAAAAGAAAACATGAAATTGTGCACAAAATTTGGAGCTCCAAAAAGAAATTACCAGAGTTGAAATTACCCCTGGATTATGAAAATGGTCACAAAAAGGGAAGAAAAACTTCAAAAAACCAACAGAAAACAAACTGAGGCCTTAATAGAACAATGCCAGCTTTTATCATACATGTATATGAGGGATCAGACCCAAAAATAATTCGAGAACTGGATTAGAGAATTTAAACCATTGGACCTCAGTGGGGTGTTCAAGTCCCACTGAACCCCATCTTCCTCCGTGTCAGCTCATCAAAAATTTGTTCTGTGGGTCTCACATAGGTGTGAGAGTGGGTTTCATCAAACTTCAACAATAAAAATCCTAAAAGCAAATAATAGTTAAACAATTCTTAGCAGACATACCAATAATTCTTAAAATTATTATATAATAATGTGCATGCACTAAACTTGAATTGCAGATCCCAATTTTCTTCATATATATATAACAAAACAATCCTGGAAGGCAAATTCTGGTTAATACACCTTGACAAAGAAGGTTAAAATAACAGAGAGGCAGAAATTTAAAATAATTAAATAGAAATGTGTTATCCAGTAGCAAGCCTGGCCAGGACTGGAGACTGGATTGAAACACAAACAGAATTGGAGCCCTACCATGGTAAGAACATGGAACATAGAAAGAATTTTTTGAACAAAACACTCAGAAAAAGTCATGCTCTAACAAGATACTTATAGATGTAGGCATAAAATATGGTAGATAAGCATATAGATGCCTTTTTTCACCATCCAGCTGAATAGGAAGATTGATATGCACTGTTCATAGATGGAACATAACTATGAATGACATCAAGAGAACAAATGAAGATATATATTTTAAGGAATGCAGAACATTATTAAAGTCCAGATTGCCAATGAAGACCAAGAGTTTTCAGGAATCCTGCCTACTAAATTACTAAGAAGTCTACAAAAGCTATTTGCATAGGAAATGATACGGAGAATAACTGGATCACTGGTACAGCAAAGTATTAGTTTCTCAAGACTTAAGAGAGAAGATGCACAGTAAGAGGGCAGTTTCACCCAAGGAAGGATATAGATGTTCCTCTATAACACGTTCAAATGAATGAAAAGTTGGGAAGCAGCCCAAAGTAAGACAGAAAAACTGCCAGATGCAACACCTGAAGACCACATGCTTCTGGTTTGAGATGTTCTTAACAAAAATCGCAAGAAAATAAAATTTCCAAAAGGTTGGATACTGTATTGCTTTAGCAGAATAGATGCTCCATATAAATCCAAGATTTCAAATATTAACTTCCATCCCATTGTCCCAGATCAAAAAACTTAACAAGAGATCTGTTAGGTGCACCATTTCTTTAAAGCAAAGATGATCACAAGCTAAATATCTTAAAAATATTCCCCTTAAAATTAAAGCTACACAATCTAAGTGCAAGGGAAACTAATAACGGCCACTAGAATAATATTCTCAGACTCAAAAGGTAAAGCAAAAATAAATAAATTATCAGAGGAATAGCTTCTAATCTAGAAGAACTCTTAGCCTCAAGGCAGTTTACAGGCAGGGTCCTTTCTCTGGCAGAGAAAGGTTAGCTGTAAGTGGAACTTTGGGATGCCAGCTCCAGGCTGGAGATTTAAGAACATAAGAGAAGCCATGTTGGATTAGGCCAATGGCCCATCCAGTCCAACACTCTGTATCACACAGTGGCAAAAAATTATATATATATACATATATATATATATATATATATATATATATATATATATATATATATATATATATATATATATATATATATATATATATATATATACACACACATATATATATATATATACATACACACACACACACACACATACACACACACACTGTGGCTAATAGCCACTGATGGACCTCTGCTCCATATTTTATCTAACCCCCTCTTGAAACTGGCTATGCTTGTAGCTGCCACTACCTCCTGTGGCAGTGAATTCCACATGTTAATCACCCTTTAGGTGAAGAAGTGCCTCCTTTTATCCATTCTAACCCGACTGCTCAGCAATTTCATTGAATGCACACGAGTTCTTGTATTGTAAGAAAGGGAGAAAAGTACTTCTTTCTCTACCTTCTCCATCCCTTGCATAATCTTGTAAATCTCTATCATGTCACCCCGCAGTCGACATTTCTCCAAGCTAAAGAGCCTCAAGCGTTTTAACCTTTCTTCATAGGGAGTGTTCCAAACCTTTAAACATTCTAGTTGCCCTTTTCTGCACTTTTTCCAATGCTATAATATCCTTAGACCCAAAATCAGGAGAATATGAGAATTCAGAAAAATATCTCAATTGTGCCTCCCCCCTTAGATACCATGGGGCATATCTATAAACACAAGATGGGGAGGGTGATGAGATATCTCTGCCTGGTGGGGGTTCAGATTTTACACTTCTTATTTCTACAATTAAAACTAAATTTGGCTATGTACCTTTTCTGGTTATGGATCTGATTTATAAAAAGACAGGTCTCTTTCTGTAAAGATACCTGGTTGCTTGTGCCTTCAAGAGGAGAGACCTGAGGTGAAAATTTTCTTTCCTTCTTAATATCTCAGGGCACTGCATTCTAAAAATTATTATTCCTTTTACCCTTTTCTGGTTCTGTTGAAGATTTCAGATTGAGAAAAGAAAAGGGAATTAACATTCCTTCCCAATGGGGGAGGACAGGAAGGGAAAAGTCCCCTAGGCAAGCACCAGTCATTTCCGACTCTGGGGTGACATTGCTTTCACAACGTTTTCACGGCAGACTTTTTACGGGGTGGTTTGCCATTGCCTTCCCCAGTCATTTACACTTTCCCTCCAGTAAGCTGGGTACTCATTTTAGCAACTTTGGAAGGATGGAAGGCTGAGTCAACCTGGAGCCGTCTACCTGAAAACCCTGCTTCCACTGGGGATCGAACTCAGGTCGTGAGCAGAGCTTAGGACTGCAATACTGCAGCTCTAACACTCTGTGCCACGGTGTTCTTGTGGGGGGAGGGCAGGAGGACTGCAAATTTGCAATCTTTAACTTCCCTGAGCCAGGCTCCAATTTGGGGCTGATTTAGGCACTCTCTGTACATGCTCAGACCCTTCCTAGAACCTGAAATTTATAGAACTAAAGCAGTAAATATTTAACAAAATTAGTTTAATCTCTCTTTCTCAGAGATATTTAGTTCTGGCATTTTAAAGGTGAAAGTAAAGTACAACTCTCTAAATCTCTTTCTCAATCATGGCAATAAATTGTATTTATTTAATTTGCATCCTTGCTGCATTTTAAAGGAGCTGAACCTAGGTTCTTTTGGGCTGACTGTAATGCAGTATCCTTGCACCAACTAAATTTTAATACTGAGATAGCTAAATAGCCTTAACTGGATATACCAGGAGGGTCTGGGAGGCATAAAAAATAACATAATGAGTACATGTCTTTGCCTAGCCTAACAGACTAAAGCCTATTTTACTAAACAGCCTCCTGACATAATTCCATTCAGAGAAACCCTTGGATTCCATCTGGACATTTGAACTCTGTATGCTAATATCTAGCTCTCTGAATTTAGACCCAGTTAGCTAATTACATAGAACAACTCACTAAAACCAATGCTTTCAGGGTCACCACAATCTGAGCCAAACTTATCCACTAGCCTTTAGAAGTACCTGCTATCAATTTGTGAAAACTGACTTGGGGAACCCCTTGCTGCAGTGGTGGGGCTTGGTTTTCTCTAGAGTTTTCCTAATAGGCAGAGGCTTGACTATGGCCTCTGTGCTAGAGGATTTATCCAGTCTGGTGGCAACCTACCTTCCTGGTGTTTCTGGAGGAAATACCAGACTTTGGACCTGTGTTAAACTATGGTCGTTCTCGCACTTAGCGTTTGCTCCCCTTATTCCTCGGCGCAATTATGTCCGGATCATTTTCCTCGTTTTCGCACATTGCCTCTTTAGTGGAGTCGCTTTCCATGAAGCCCCGGCTCAAATCGTTTTTGCACTAGCATCGACTTGAGTTCGATGCCCTGTCAATCATTTTTTTTAAGCGCAAGTCTAATTGCGTAACAACGTAACAACGTAAACCGCATCACGTGTGCCGCTTCTGCTTATGGAGTGGCTGCAGCTGTAGTATCCTCCACAGCCCTTTATGTATTAACAGAAGCATTCACAGTGGAGAATCCCAGCACTAGATTCCCCCCCCAACACAAATTCCAGAGTTGCGTGTGTGTGTGTGTGTGTATGTGGCAGCTTCTTCCTTTCCCAGCCTCGCTCCCTCCCGGGTGGTGAAGCTGGGATTTCCTCCGCGCTCTTCCCCCTCCCCGGCTGGCGCTTGCAGCCGCAACGGGGACCTGACTGACTCCTGCTGCCAGAGCTCCCCCCCCCCGCCCCATTCTCTCCTTCCCCTTCTGTGGCGTGTGTGAAGAGCGACCTCGCGTCTATTTTCCGGAGTTGCGAAATATCGCAATAACGAAGAGAGAGAAATGGAGGGGTTTGTGTGTGTGTGTGTGTGTGGCAGCTTCTTCCCTTCCCAGCCTCGATCCCTCTCGGGTGGCGAAGCTGGCATTTCCTCCGCGCTCTTCCCCCTCCCCGGCTGGCGCTTGCAGCTGCAACGGGGACCTGACTGACTCCTGCTGCCAGAGCTCCCCCCCCCCGCCCCATTCTCTCCTTCCCCTTCTGTAGCGCGTGTGAAGAGCAAGCTCGCGTCTGTTTTCTAACCGAGCGAAATGTAGCCAGGGAGGAGAATGCAGGACTCCAACTTCCCATTTTATACATGGCGATTTTGTGCAGGTCCAGAAATGCTGGTGGCACAGCTGAGGGAGGCATTGCCTTTTTAAAACACACACACATGAACGCTTTGGCCCACGCCGGCACTAGATTTCCCCCCCCCCAACAATGTATAATGCAATTTCGAAGTTGCGAAATAACGCAACAGCGGAAAAGCAACCTCACATACCCGCCGCTTCAGGAGGGTTTTTTTTTTCTATTTGTTAATTTCAAAATATCGCTATTACGCAAGAAAGATGAAGTTTAAAAAAAAATGGCCGTGCGGGCACTTTTGGGAAGCGCCGCGAACGGCTGATGATTGGCCAAGGGGGTGGATGGGGTGGGAGGACGGAAAGGGAGAGGGTGACGCCCACAAGCAGTCGATCCGGCGTGGATGGATTTCCCACAGCAAACTCCGAGGAGTGGATCCGGTGTGGATCCGGAGGTTTTCAAAAACTCCGGAAGGAGGTGGATCTAGATACTCCGGCGTGAAAACCCTGCAGCACCGGAGCAAGACGCAGCGCCGGAGCAACAGGTGCGAAAACCAGGAAAAGATCCGGAGGTAAATGGGGTGCTACGCCGGAGTAAACGCTAGTGCGAAAACGGCCTATCTGTTGGCAAGCCTGCTTACCCACCTTGGCCAGACAGGTGGCAGACTTTGTCACACTAACAGAGATCTGATCTTCTGGGCAAGACCACATTCTCTACAGTTAGTTTTATTTCCTGAATGGGGTTGCCATATCCAGACAGGACAGATTGCTTAAGATCTAAAATGGAAGTCTAAAGAAAGATGAGATCCCAAGGGAACCAGGCTCTGAGCTCTCACTCACACCAAACTTCCATTACCCTGCAGAGAAAACTGAATCTGCAGCCTGGAACTTTGTGCTGTGATTCCAGGAGATCTCCAGGCCTCCCCCTGAGAACTGGTCTCATCTAATTTTAATCCAAATCATTGCTCTTCTGTTCTTTATTTTATTAAGGGGAGAGAGGTCTTTGTTACCTTACAAAGCCAGGTCTCTCCATTCTAAAAGAAATTCAAATCCAAAAGTTAGATATTTTTTTTCTCTCTTGAAAGGGAGGTTTAGGGACAAAGGAGCCTTGCCTGTCCATGTGGAACTACCATTCTCTGACATTTCCCAGAATTCTGGCTTTTTTTTAAAAAAAAAGTTCCCCATGGCACCAAACATTTAGACAAGACACTTCTAGGGAAAACAGAAGAAGAAAAAGACATCGGATTTATATTCCACCCTCCGCTCAAGAGTCTCAGAGCAGCTCACAATCTCCTTTATCTCCCTCCCCCACAATAAACACCCTGTGAGGTAGGTGAGGCTGAGAGGTCTCTCCCAGAAGCTGCCCTTTCAAGGACAAGCTCTGTGATAACTTTGACTGGCCCATGGCCATTCCAGCAGGTGCAAGTGGAGGAGTGGGGAATCAAACCCGGTTTTCCCGGATGAGAGTCTGCACACTTAACCACTACACCAAACTGGCTCTCAAACAGAAAACAGGAGCTGCCAGTAAGGGGTCTGGCAGCCAGGGAGCCCTGAGGGTTTACACTCCCTTTCTCTCGTGACCCAGCAAGATCTCCCTACTGGGAGCTACACAAGAGAAAATCCTTCTCACTTAGAGGCTTCGTTTCTCATTCACACACACACACACCCCACAGAAATCCTTCCAGTTCCTAGCCTCTGTGCTTCAGCTCCAAGGCAGAGCCTAATAGACAGAGCTTCAAGGGTTGATCAAGCCCTTCTTCTCTCCTCAGGAGAGGTAATCCAAATTTCCCAAACGATTCATACTCACAATCCTGAAGATCTTCCAATTCCCTGCACACGTCGGTTCAATCAGGTGCGAGATCTTGGCTGGCTGGCCGAATACCTTTCCCCACCAAGGCAGAGAAAGCTGGACTCAGTCAAAAATATGACTTCTGGCGCCTAGTCTGCTGTTCCTCACCACGAGGGTGAAAGGCAAATGGTTTTGCAGGCCTAGCCAAAGGGTAGGAAAAATCCTCCCCATCATTCCCGGATTCCCGGTATTTCTGGAATTCCCGGGGGCCAATGCACCAAGTTATGTAGCAGAGAAATAAACGAGGCGCACACTTACTGATTGAAATCGAGAATTGATTGAAAACGAGGTATTTTACTATTTGGCACCAGTAGCAAGGTTCATTTGAGCATCAAGGCTCCTGAAAATAATGAACCCCAGACACTGTAAATGTTGCATCAGAAATTCTCTTTTGAAGGCACAAACCCATATTTTCATTTATTATTATTATAGGGGTATTAATTAATTATTCAGGGGTCTCCCCTTCATTCTCACAGGGGGTTTGAACAATGGAGCCCAGAAGCAAGTATTTTTTGGGGGGTGGGGAGGAGGTAAGAAAGAAAGAGCACAATAAAATTTAGAGGCTCTGGAGCTCTGCTCCTGTGAGCTCCTGCCCAAAATGAGGCCTGAGGCTGGCAAGCCTAGGCTACCCTTGAACAAAAAGAGAGAAGCAAAATCAACAAAGGAAGAATACGAACAAAGAAAGGCTCCTGCTGCTCGAACAGCTTACACCCCAGTTCTACAGTATTTTCCAGCACAACCCCAATAATATAGCAAGTCTTACTGTGGGTGGGTGGGGATTCAAGCCAACTAAACCTGCCCCGGTCACCTGATACAAAGAGCAATGGAAATTCTTCTACCAAAGGCCTTGAGAGACACTGCTGTGTGAAATGAGTACATTTTGCAAAAGAAACGGCCTTTGGAAAGGAAGGTGATTTTTGTGTCCTCTAGTTACTGAAAGGGAAAAGGAAACAGTTATGGCAATAGGCTGCAGTGCTCTCAAAGCAGCCCCTGACTTTTATACCAGATGGGGAGCAGAAGCATATGGAGAAGTGAAAATGGCCTGCTGGCAGCCCCCTTTGCTCACTGCCACTCCAAGCAGTGGAGGGGAGGAGGGAAAAAAAAACCCCAAGATCAGCTGCATTGTCATTTCACTTCTGAGAAAAACCCAGAAGTGATGCAGATTAGCTCTAAGAATTGCTGGAAAATCTATGGTCTTGCCATAGAGTTGTGGGGTGGGGTGGTTTGTGAGTTTTATAAGAGCATCTGTGTGTGCATATGCATGTGTGTGTGCAGCTGGTGACTAACCCCTGCTTGGAGCCTGGAGGATATTCAGAGAGGTGGCTGACTAAAGCCTGCTCCCTTCCTCCTGCCTCTGGTATTTCAAGGAGGTCTCCCATCCAGAATCGACCCTTTTTAGCTTCTGAGATCTGATGAGACTGGGCTTGCCTGGGCTATCTTAGAGTTTCTGGTGATTCCTAGAACTATCATATGTTACTTCTGGGTCGTCCCCCCCCCCCCAAGTGATGTGCAGACACTGCTGATATCCCCAACTATCCTGCTTGTTGTTAGGCTTGGTTTGGCAGCCCTAGGCTCCTGGAGCAAGCTAAGCTGAGCATCCCCTCTGCCACTACAAACTAGTGCTGAAGGTAAAATTGCCAGTGGGAGCATGGCGGGGCAGGGAGATAGGGGGTGTAACATCGGTGATATTGCTATGTCACTTCCAGGAGTAGCCATAGAGCTTCCGGTGATTCCTAGAGATACTAGGATTTCCTGGAAGGGACATAGCAACATTGCTAAAAAAAGTTTAATTCCCACCACCTCTTGGAGTAGCTAGATCCAAGTGGGCAGCCATGTTGGTCTGAAGCAGTAGAACAAAGTAAGAGTCCAGTTGCACCTTTAAGACCAATAAAGTTTTATTCAGAATGTAAGCTTTTGTGTGTTCTAAGCACACTTCATCAGGTGAGGAATCAGGTACAGTGAGCAGAGCTACATATAGCTGGTAGGTAGTGGTTTAGAATGCAAAATGGTACTGAGCCAAGGGGCCCACAAGCATTGGAAGAGGTGCTGGGGCTTGTCTCTGTTTGTTCCTAGTCACAGTGACTCTCCAGGGGGAAACGCACATGGTGGCTGGGGGTGGGGCTCCCCCCCGCTGGCCAGCTGACTGGGACTCCCCCCCGCTGGCCAGCTGACTGGGAGCAGGAAGGAGCCTGGGAAAGCAGGAGAACCCCCACTGGGACCTGGGGATTGGTAAGCCTAGAACATATTGTTATTTCCTTGCAGACATAGAGTTTACCTTCAGTCAGACAGTGCTGTGCTGTGGTGGCAGCAACTCAGCCAATCGGATCTCCAGTAGCTGGTCAGAAGATCTACTAGGCAAAAGCCCCATCTCCTTCACCTACTTTCCAAAAATATTTGGCAGGCACCATGTTGCGGACCCATTTTACAGTTTCAGTTGTACACAGTCCTCAATCCTCAATCATCCATTGCGTACCCTTGAAAAAAGGTCTTCGGATGTGAATGGCAACCTCTAGTAGTTGTGTGCAGCCCCACTCAGACCATTCATGACTCATTTATTCAGTGAAGAAATTAGCTTGAAATGCACCGTTTCCATTGCTGCTTCTCTTCTATTGGAAAACAACATACAAAAGATAATAAACGTCATTACACTCTTAGGTGACTCTGCAATACAAAATTATTTTGCTCTGCCTAAATTGACTTAAAAGTGTTCTCTCTGTGCACCTTCTTGAAATCAGCACTGATTATCTTCCTTGTTGCAGGAAGAAAAGAAGCTTCTGCATAAACGAGGAGGAAATAATTATTCTTTAATCCATGTTCCTATAGCTTTTATTAGCATCTTTTCTCAAGGGGTTTAGTCTGTCCATCTCTCTCCACCACCACCACCCCGGCCAATTCTCCTATGCAAGTTTTATCTTGCAAAGTATAATGGCTAATTTCTGAACTTCTACAATGTAGTAATCAAATAAACAAACTGAATTATGAGGCCCGATTTATTTCAACATAGGTTGCATTGACATCAAAGTTTTGAGGACTAGTCTACCTGGACTGTTTGTCCTCATGAAACCTGGTCAAATCTAATGAGGTCTCCCTTAGCCTCGAGCTATGCTTTTATAGTTGGTAATATTCTTTTTATAGTTGGTATGAGCGGTAATTTCACGAGGCATATTTCTAAGTCTCTTTAATACCAGTCTCCAGAGAGTCCCGTCAAAGAAGTAACAGCTCTCTGCAAATGTTAGTGTTTTAATATGTGTTACATTTTTGGTTGGCTTTTGATGTGTTTTATTGTAAGCCACTTTGAGCAAAGAGGACAAGTGGCATAAAAATTTATTCAAGTAATAAATGATGTTGGCAAAATGTATTTTGATACATATCCTACAGAAGGTACTGGCACTGAATTCAATAGATTTTCCTGATTAATGTTGTTTAAAACTGCCTCTAGAATGTGACTGAAATTACTGTCCTCTTCTCTTAGATCTGATGGGACACTCTATACAAAAATGTCCATTGTTTATTTATCATCGTCATCACTTGTCATTGCTCTCAATTGCTTTCCCTGGCACTATCATGCAGGCAAATCCAATTGGTTGTGATTTATTTGCCAACACCTGAAGATGCCATATGTCCTTCAAGTCATGGCATCAGCCCCATGCACTGATCCCTAGTTGTGACTAACTGAAGTAACTGCTGCTAGAGAGGAAATGGAGCCATAGCAGCAACAACCAAAGGAAACAAAAATGCTGAACAGGATTTTTTAAACGAGGCTAATGTATACAAAACTCTAGATGTTATTTCAAGAGAATTTCCACTGTCCTCACTCAGCTCCTCAGTTGTGATTTGAGCAGGGGTAGAATTCTAGCAGCAGCTGCTTTGCATATTAGGCCACACACCTCTGATGTAGCCAATCCTCCAAGAGCTTACAAGGCTCTTTTTTGTAAGCTCTTGGAGGATTGGCTACATCAGGGGTGTGTGGCCTAATATGCAAAGGAGCTCCTGCTAGAATTCCACCTCTGAATTTGAGCATCATAATTGGAACTTTCATTTTCTTTGCAACTTTTATTTTCTTCCTTCCTTCCTTCCTTTTTTTGCAGGATGCACATTTGTTTTCCAGTTGTTGCTAAATGCATTTTTCTTCAGTTAAAATAGGAATGACTGTTCTGTTGATTAGTTTATATATTTCTGCATGTCCCTCTCCCTTGTTTAGGAGGAGTCTAATGCAAAAGTTTTAAAACCTCTACAAATCTTTTTGAACACTTTGTCATATTTTTCTGACCACATTCCTATTTGTGCTTTGCCAGCGGGGACCCTATGCTCTTTGCATTGACTTCAAAGTAGCTGGCATTGGTTGAAGCATTTGGAGGATTAGGCTGTTAATAGAAGATTTAAATGGTAGATTAGATCCAGCTGTTGCGATTTCATCTTCCATTGAAGATGAGCTGTGAAATGTTTTGATAATTCCTCAAGAAACAGGAAGTTATTACACAGGGTGACATTGGCAATAACTGGCTGGCCTATTTCCTTCTGAAATCAAGCCTAGAGCTTTTACTGAGAGATCAAGGTTGGAATTGCCAATTTCTTATATATATTACTTTAATCTGAACTGCTGTTTTCATTCTCACCTTTTGAAACCTTTATTAAAAATGTTTTCCCCATATTTTGTTACAAATCCATGAATGATAAATCATCTTTTTTTAAAAAAAATTTAAAAAAGAGGAAAATTAGAACATATTGTTAAAACTTAAAATAACAGCAATAGCTTCTACATGTCTGTTGGTCACGCACCTCTTTGTTTCTTGGTCACATTAATCCACCAACCAAGAGCCATTCCTGGAAGCAGGTGGCTAGCTGTGTTGGTGTGAAGCAACAGAACAAACAAAGTTTTATTCAAGGTATGAGCTTTCATGTGTTACACGAAGTGTATGTAGCATGAAAGCTTATACGTTGAATAAAATTTTGTTGGTCTTAAAGGTGCTACTGGAGTCTTACTTCATTCCTGGAAGTGTCAGTGAAAAGCTGAAGGAGAGGAATCAACCCCCCCTCGTCCAATAGAGATGCCAGCTTCCAGGTATACCTGGGGATCCCCTGGTAAGAGAAACTGTGGGGTGAATGTGAACAAACGCAGTTCCATGGACTTCATGGTAGTTGGTTAAGCTTGGGGGTGGGGGGATGGGTTCTCAGGATCTTGTTGTGGAATTAGGGCTGGATTGAGTCTAAGTCATCTGCCTATGCTAACCCAGTGCTATTTCAATTTATATATTAATTAGACTCTATAGTTTCCCAGGAGGCTTTAGGATGCTTTGAGTGATGTGGTTCGGATAACGCTGTCTCTTAGCCTCACATGACTTACGCATTTTGGGATGTTTATAGAGCCAGTCTGTTGTAGAGGTTAAGTGCATGGACTCTTATCTGGGAGAACCAGGTTTGATTCCCCACTCCTCCACTTGCACCTGCTGGAACGGCCTTGGGTCAGCCATAACTCTGGCAGAGGTTGTCCATGAAAGGGCAGCTGCTGTGAGAGGCCTCTCAGCCCACCCACCTCACAGGGTGTCTGGGGAGAAGATAAAGGAAATTGTAAACCGCTCTGAGTCTCTCAGAGAGAAGGGCGGGGTATAAATCTGCAATTCTTCTTCTTCTGTATACTATCAAATTCTAAATAGATACTGTATAAGAACTAAGTTTCCTTGACTCTCTGGGTTTTCTTGACTTTCTTGACCCAGAGAGATAGAAAGAAAGGTTGTGTACCTTACTATATGTCAAATGCTTGTCATGGAGTTGATTGGGAGTTACATTGGCTTGTATGGATGGGAAAAGGTACTTAATGTGTGAATGTATTCATGTCTGGGGCTGTTCTGACCAACTACCATGTGTTATGGGACTTGATAGAATAACCAAGAATTATAAAAATACAGTGCGCTCCCATTGGGTATTAATTCTGTATGCTGCATATCTGGGTCTTATATATGATAATGAATTTACATTTGGGATTGCAGTTAAATAAATAAGAGCGTTTTTTAGACCAACTGTCTCTGTTTCTTGATGCAGTTGAGAAACCAGCTTCTCTTCCTTCATAAATGAACACTATAGAAATGGGATTGCATGAAAGGGTTCCTGCATCCTTCATTTCCTCAACAGATATTCTGGAGGAAGAGGAGGAAGATAGTACCATGCACAGTAGACCAATCCTCTCTTCGCCTTCACCCCTATTTGCATGTTTGAGAATTTGGTGCTCTGAAGGATGACCTTGGCCAAGTTACAGATTTTTCAGCATCCTTACCATTTGATAGGAGCTTTGCTAGTATATTATATTCATTTGTGTGCTTTACATGCTTGAATTAGAGGATACTATTTAAGGATTACAAACATCGTTAATCAAATGACCTTAGAGGTGGTCATTTCCACAGTACTTTTACAGCTGAGAAGATAACACTGATGGAAAGTAAATTAGAAAACCCAAATGACTCTAGATTCTTAAATAAAAATTAACAGATGGGTTTAATTAGAGGCTCTGTATTTTTTCATGACAGTATAGATATAAAAGCCCTTTTGTTTTGGAAAAATGGAGCTCTCTCATTGGTTGGGGTTGTGCTCCATCAACCTTTGGCCTGTCAACCCTTCAATCAAGAGTACTTGAATGCCACTGGTTGAATTTGCTCCTCTCTCCCACCAACCAAACTTGGTTCTGACAGTTTCTGGCTCTCCCTGTTCTCCCGTTGGCTGAGCTGCCTGTCCCACTGTTTTGCAGAGGAGAGAAAAAAAGCATTCCTCTATTGGCAGAGGGAGGAGGGAAAGAGCCAGAGAAAGCCTTCTCTCGATTGGCTGGGGGCCCCTCCTCCTTCTCCTCTGGAAGTGAAAGTGACAGAGATACTCATTGGGAACTCATTGGGCCCAGTTCTGACTGGGGCTGCCAGTTCAGGGTTAAGGGGAAATTCCTAGAGATTTTATGGAATACAGAGCCAGAGTTTGGGGACAGAACAGGCCTCGACTGAATATAATGCCATAGAGTCCAGGGGGAAGAGAGATCTGTTGTCTGGCATTCAGTTGTGATACCAGGAGATCTTTCGGCTCCACCTGGAGATTGGCTACCCTATGCCCCCTGGCTATTTGCTCCTGTTCAGTAGTAGCCTCACATGACAACCAGTGTGTTGTGGCAGTCTGTGCTTCAGAGCAGGGTCTGCCAGACCCAGGTTCTTATTGTGGAAGCTGACTGGGTGATTTCAGACCAGTCACAGACTTTCAGCCTAACCTAATTCACATGGCTGTTGTGCAGATTGAAAAGGGAGAGAAGAGAATGACATAAGCTGCTTTGGTCCCCACTGCAGAGAAAGACTGCACTTTTCATAGGTAGAGGCTGCAGGGAGTGGGGAGGAGATGGAAAGCTGAAGTCAGGGGCAGATAAAGGCCAGTTGATGGTTACCTGGGAAGGAAAATTCCTGTAGATTTGGGGGGTAAAGCCTGGAGAGGCTGGATTTAAGGAGGGGTGGGACCTCAGGCAGGAACAAGGCTAAAGACTTCATCCTCCAAACCTGTTCTTTTCTCCTGGGAAACCATTGTAGCCAATCTCCAGGAGAGGGCTGGCGATCACTCAGAATTAGAACCACTCTTCCAGAGAAAGAGGTAGTTGGAGGGGTGGTAGTTGAAGGGGGTGGGAAGACATCACGGGTGGGGGGGGAGTGAATGCTTTCACTAGGTTGAGTGGGAAAACAGCCCAGAGCCTATTTCTAGAGCCTGTTGTATTTTTCTCCACAATGGGCCTTATTCCTAGCTTTGAACATAAAGGACTACTGTACAACAGTAATATGATGGAGCTCCTTCATACTACGCTGGGCAACTTTGTGTATAGTTCAGACAAGATATATGCACAAGAGGACAGAATTAAGGTTACCTTGTATATCTCATCTGAATGCTTTTAAATACCTTCCTAGAGATTGAGATGATGAATTATCCATTCCTGTACGGCAATCAGCTCCTTCCCCCAACCATGAAATTGCTATATAGAGAAAGTGTACTCACTTTTTCAAAGGAATGCAAATGTTATTGAGCTATTTCAGAAAACAACATTTTTCACTCCACGGTGACAGTTTATTCAAGGATGTGTGTGTGTAAAATTCATAGCATAGCACAGAAAGTCTCATCTCCTCCAACAGTACAAGATGCCTGCTTAGAACAATGTAACTACTCTAACACCAACAGTTCGATGCCTATCAGTAGGGCTGTGAAATGAGGCTACAAAGGCCTAGCCAGACACACCTGCCCTCACAGGTAACTTGTAAGCATCATGTCTTTCTGGTTAGTACTAGATCTGTTGCCAGTGTGGAACAGGGGAGGCTCAAGGGCAGCTCAGATTGGGCCAAATTTACTTACATGTTGAGAAAAAATTCAGAGGTGTCACAGAAAACTTGATCTTTCTGCAATGGGGAGGATCTGTCTTCAGCTTCCGCTTCCAGTTCCAGAACTCAGCAACATTACTAGTTAGAACACAGTTAGCAATAGCGGTTATCGAATTGCACCTTCTGGGGTCTGAGAGTCCCTGCAGTTTTACTGATTGCAGAGTGTCCGTCCGCATTACTGAGAGGAAATGGCAAGTGTGCATGGCATCCACAGAAGAGTGGGGAATGTAGGAGCATTTGCTGCTGTCCCCCCCCCCTACTTTTTTATTCTGCATTATTGCTTGTATTGCCAGGGTATGCATGCAAATGTTTGTCCTTGTGCTACATGCATCAGAGAATGAGTATACACAGTCACTTAGGAGCCAAGAGGGCACAGTGCCATTGGCATTCATTTCACCCACTGCATCTTCCTTCACCACTACCATGGCCACTTGATGAGCATGGGGCCAGAACAAATGGTGACCCTCATACTTCCAAGGACCCAGTCAGCATCCATAGGCAGGATCAGTTTGAAACTATCCATAACAAAAGGGCGAGCAAGTGTTTCTGACACCTCAGGTACTGGACCTGCCTTCAACTTGGTCTCCAAGTCAGAACGGATAAGAAAGGCTTCATCCTCAAAGAACCTTGAAAAAACATCACCGCTGAGGGCAAATTTTCATCACCAGCAGGGTTGGACTTAGGTGTTGCCAGATCACACATCACTTTGAACAACTGAGATGGATGAGAGATTGCTGACGCAACAGTCGCAGAAAAGAAAGTCTTCTTCTCTGATATCTTCACCATCTCAAAGGCCTGCAAATGGACTTTATAACATGCTCTGTCTGATATATTCCAAGTCTTCCACCAGTGTTGCTCTAATTGTCTTCCATTTTGCTTCATGATCACCCTGCTACTTGGGAAACCAGATTGCTGGAAACCTCGTAGAGTGTAGAAGACAATGCCAAGGAGCAGCTCTGTCTATGGCCCCAGTCAGCTCATGATTCCATGCAGCTATGAGAGCCTCCAGAGTCACAGGGAAGGCTCTCTAAACCCCCAGAACTGCCTGGAAACCAGGACCAATTCTGCACTCACCTTACGCCATTCTCACGTTCGTCTTCTCAGTGCAGCTTTTTTCCGATTTCCCACTATCTGCCCTGGGGCTGCAGCAAGGATTGGCGTTTTCACGCAGCAAACAAAAACTGCTAAAACCCAGTTTCTGTTTGCTGAGCAAAAACACCAATCCTCGCTCAGCCTTGGGGCAGATAGTGGGAAATCAGAAGGAAGCTGTGCTGAGAAGACGAACGTGAGAGCAGCGTAAGGTGAGTGTGAAATCGGCCCAGGCTTTTTTAGCAGCAGGATTTTATAGTCTGGTGGGCTGTTGATATGGTTACCAACATTACGATGTCTGGAAGAAGAACCAGAAGAAGCAACAACCATAGTTGTCTGCTGCCCCTTCTTCTCCCACCATCATATCTGCCCCTATCTCAAGCACTGTGAATTGTGGCACCTGGATAATCCAGGCTAGCCCCGTCTCATCAGACCTTGGAAGCTAAGCAGAGTTGGTCCTGGTTAGTGCTTTGTGGATGGAAGACCGCCACAGATGTCCAGGGTTGTAACGCAGAGGTTGGCAATGGCAAACCACCTCTGGATGTCTCTTGGCTTGGGGTCGCCATAAATTAGCTGCAACTTGAAGGCACAAAAAAAAAATAGAGCATAGCTCTGCAATCTGCCTTCTGGATATTTGGCAGCATGAGTTTACAATATCTTATTTGCATATTCCTTTTCTGGCAGTGGGGGTGGGGAAAAAAATAGAGCACAGTTTCTTGGGCAGCAGGTGATGCTCTGAATCTCTTGAAAAAATGTGAAGCTATAAAAAGCTGTTGCCATATCTGTGTTTCCCCCCAGGATCCTGGTAGCTGCTTTCTATCTAAGGCATTGCCAGTTTGGTTTTAGCCTGCAAACGCCACAGTTTGAAACTGAAAGGAGACTGAAGGAATCCAAATTTGCATTTCACTGTTAGATGTTTTGCTGGCATTGTTACTGGAAAGAGATGTGTTACTTTTTTAAAAAAACTGTTTTGCTAAATCTGGGAATTCATCCGTAACAATAAACTCTACTTCATAAAGCATCTGTTTTGTGACCTCAGATTCCTTCAGTGGCATATAGGTTGCTAAGATTAAAGAGGCAGAGCAGCATTTGGTCATGAATGAGAGAGAAGGTACCCTTGGATATTGACTAATCAGAATTAAAAATCCTTCATTAATTCAGCTGTTATTAAAACCCTCTTATGACCAATGATTATTTTTATACCCCTTCCCCTTTCCTTTTATGCGCCCCCTTAATTATATGATAAAAAGTATTAATGTAGCTGTTGCAACTCATGTGAATTGCAAAATTATTCCCAGTGCCTGGCTGAAAGATTCAAGAAGAACAGATGAGGGGGAGTGAATGACCCAAGAGCTGTGCAATTGATAGAGGCATTCACCAACAAGCAGTAGACACAGTTGTTGCCACCAAACAGTATCGTGTAGCTAGGTCAGTCTTCCTCAGTGGTTTACTGTCCCACCTAATTGTCTACTTGTTGCCCCTTCTTTGTACACAAGACATTGCCTATTTAACATTTAAACAATATTCTGGACCGGGTGTGACCAGACTTGCTTAGCATAAGAGCCACATAGAATAAATGTCAGATGTTTGAGGAAAAGAAGGCAACTAGATGGGGAGGGAGAGTTGGAAAGAAAGCAACTTTAACTTTAATTGCATTCGCCAAGCTGCTAGCTGGCTTGGCTTGGAGAAGAGAGAAATGCCTTCTCCAGTCGATTTGGGGGGGGGCTTCAAGAGCCACACAATATGTGTGAAACATGTGGTTCCCGAGCCACAGTTTGGCTACCCCTGGTTTGGACCAATATGGAAGAACTCATGGCAAGAGCATTCTTGACAACCTCATGCTGACCTATTGGCAGGGGGGCAACAGCTTTGATTCGCTATAAGCAATTACTTCTCTTTTCTTGCTTCTCTGGTGCAAGTAGCACAATGACAAACATTTGCTTGCATGCCCTGACAATACAGGCAATAGTGCGGAGTAAAAGGGTGGTGCGCAGTGGCAAATGCTCCTGCATTCCCCCCTCCTTCTTGGACACCATGCAGCACTTGCCATTTCCTCTCAATAATGCGGATGGATGCTCTGCAATCAGTAAAACCGCAGGGACTCTCAGACCCCAGAAGGTGCAATTCGATAACCGCTGTTGCTAACTGTGTTCTAACTAGTAATGTTGCTGAGTTCTGGAACTGGAAGCGGAGGCTGAAGACAGATCCTCCCCAGAAAGATCAAGTTTTCTGTGACACCTTTGCATTTTGGCTCAACTTGTAAGTAAATCTGGCCTGATCTGAATTGCCCCCCTTGAACTTCCCCTGTTGTCCAAAACTGGCCTTTCAACAGTAGTGGGAGAGGCCTTTGATGGGCGGTAAGGCTCAAAAACCTATAAATAAAGCAAAAACATCACTCGGAATTGTAGTGTGCTAGCCTGTGGTCCTTAGAGGGTTATGGTCAGGGATACCAACCTAAGGGTGGGAGCTGGCGTTCTCCTGGAATTACAAGTGGTCTTCAGACTGCGGAAATTAATTCCCTTGGAGGAAATAGCAGATCCAGAGAGCAAACTATGGTGTATCATAGAGTCTAAAGTACTGCAGTGGCTACTGAGGGTGGATACTGTAGAATTTCAGTTTTTCTGATATTATTATGATAAAGACTAGGAAAAATTGATGGCCACCTGTAAAGATACTAAAAGCCTGAGAGAAGGATGGAATTGTTGCTGGTTTTCAGGCTCTTGTGGATCTTCAAGTAGGGTTGCCATAAAATCATAGAGTTGGGAGGGGTCTCCAGGGTCAGACTGCTCTGAGACTCTGAGATGCAGAGTATAGAGCAAGATATAAATCCAATATCTTCTTCCTCGTTGAGCTGTCCACTATGGCCCCAAGATCTTTTCCCCTCTCAGTCTCAGGAAGTTCAGAATCAATAAGCCTATAATTGAAGTTGGGATTTTTTAAAAATCTCAATGTGCAGAAGATCCCATCTACTTTAATATGCCTCTCAAGTACGGCTGTTTAAAATAACTGGGGGGGAGGATAACAAGATCCCCAGATCCCTTTAAAGAAAAGGAAGGGGGAGACTTCTGATTCTTAGTATCTCAGGTCTTCTTGTGCTCTTGCAAGAAGGAGGCCACTTTTTCCAGAGACTTTCCTGAAAATACTTGGGAAAAGTAAGACCATTGGGAATCAAGAAGGGCAGGCTTCAATTAAGGTGGCCAGTCTCCAGGTGGGGCCTGGGATCTCCTGCTTTTACAACTGATCTCCAGCTGGCAGAGATCAGCTCCCCTGGAAAAAAATGGCGACTTTGAAGGGTGGACTCTATGGCATTGTCCCATGCTGAGGTGCTCCCCTCTCCAAACCACACCCTCTCTCCAAATCCACCCTCAAAGTCTCCAGGTATTCCAACACAGACTTGGCAGCCCTAGGCTTCATCAGTCTCTGGTACAAACTTATTATCCTGTCCGTTCAGTATTCTGGAAACTGGAAGGTTTGCTTCAAGACAGTATGCTTAGAACTACCATGTAACCACTCAATAAACTGGATCCTCGGTGACAGTGATTTACCCTTAAAATGAAATATTTGCCATTGCATGGGATGAAGAAGCAATGTTCATACCCGTTACTAACTTTTATGCATGTCTACAATGTGCAGTTTCTTTCTAGCCCTGAACTGATTCTGAAAGAACATGGCAAGTACAGCCAATGCTGTGTCCACACACAATTTAGCAAGGCTGCTGACAGACCTGCAAATAAATCCGTGCCGTCTTATTTTCCCGCACCCACCCCAAACAATTAATGCATAGAGATTATTTAAATTAAAGTTTAACAGCATCGTATTAGTATTGTAATACACCATTTGGGCCTGTTCCCCCTTGCACACTTTTCCTTGAACTTGTCTATAATTCTTATTTTGTGTAGGTGGTTGAGTGGGTGTGTAAAATACAAAATATCTTTAGTTTTCTCAAGCTCACTTATCACTTTGACAATATTTCAATACTTCCTGAAAGCACAGAGAGACAGAAATGAATGTATCAATTTTAGCTATCTCTTTAGACTGCAATCATCCTTTATCTTCAACACAATAGGGCTACGAGCAAGGATCGCCATGGGTGACTGGCTTCAAGTAGACCTGAAATGAGTTGGGTTTTTTTTTAAAAAAAAAAATGGACTGAGGAGCTCAACCAAGCTGAGCTGCTTAATTATGGTAAATTGAATTTCTGTGAACATTGGTCCTGGTGTAAATTCTGATTAGAAATTCACTCTAGATCTGAGAATGTGGAGTTTTTGGCTATTGGCTTAGTCCACTGCCAGTTTTAGTTGTTGGCAGCAGTATTCCCTCTAAGCTAAGTTAGTGTGAGCTAGCTCACAGTTTTTAAGCCTTCAGCTCACACATTTTTGTCTTAGCTCAGGAAAAATGATCCCAGGGCGAACTAATTTATGAACTAGCCAGATTGCTCACTCACAATTTTAATGCCAGTAGTTCACAAAGCAGAATTTTTGCTCACAAAATTCCACAGCTTAGAGGGAGTATTGGTGGGCAGGGCTTATTTTGAGCAGGAACACACAGTTCTGGCTGGCTTGGTGTCAGGGGTGCGGCCTAGTATGCAAATGAGTTCCTGCTGGGCCTTTTGTGGGACAACCAGGGCAGCTACTTCAGGCCCTGTACTGGGTTGGGGAACATTAGCCAGGCTAGGCTGTTCAAGTTTGCCTTCATCTCCTTTCACTGCTGACTGGTGGCCACAATTCTGTGCACAATGCCAAGGGCTTTTTTTTGTAGCAGGAACTCCTTTGCATATTAGGCCACACACCCCTGATGTAGCCAGTCCTCCAAGAGCTTACAGTAGGCCTTGGAATAAGAGCCCTGTAAGATCTTGGAGGATTGGCTACATAAGATGAGTGTGGCCTAATATGCAAAGGAGTTCCTGCTACAAAAAAAAGCCCTGACCATGCCTGTTTTTTCTTCCAGCTTCACCCCATGAATAGAGATCTTTGCTGCTGCTCCTCTCTTTGAAGCTGCACATGCAACATTCTATGCATCTGCAGCTGCAAAAAGGGAAAGATAACTTCCCCTGGGTCTGGTTTGGACTCAAGCTGAATCAAGACCTTACAGTTTTAAATGGACATTTTAAATGGAATGGGAACTCATTAAAAAAGCTCTTGTGTCATTTGACCTTAAGAATATGACCCAAATTTGCAATGCGCAGGAGTTCTTCAACCAGTGGAGGTAATAATGGGTCTTTTTTTTTTTTGGTGGTGACCCCTTGCTTTGGATATGCCCCCTGTTTACGGCTCTGCTAACACCTACATTATCCTCCTACAGACACCGGTTCAAAACTTTTCTCTTTCCCTAAGCTTTTAACTAAGGAGTTCCGTATTTGAAAGTCATTTTGTATTTATATTTCCATATTTGAAAGTCATTTTATCGCCTGAGGACAGTTTTATATCAAAGTTTTGTTAGACTGGTCTGTTTTGTGTGCTTCAATAGTCTGGCATACCGTTGCCATCTGTATTTAACCATCACAGTACAGCAATGTGCATTTTCTTTTCTTTTTTACAATGTGAATCCCGGTCATGCCCTCTCCCAGCGGTACCTCTGAGTCGACCACCCCTAGCAGCTGAGGGGCTTGTGCAGGTGAGGCTGAAACTGATGGGCAGCCAGCTTGAGCCCAGGGGGAAAATGAAAGGCGAACTCCATCCTCTTGGCCACAGTGCCCAGACTCCTGTGAAACATCAACCCTCTCATTGCTCTCTTTGGCCAGCCTCTCGCTGATTCCTCATTTTAAAATGAATCCTCTAGAGCAAGGGTGTTGAACACATTTGTTATGAGGGCTGGATCTGACATATCAAGACCTTGTCAGGCTGGGCCATGTGTGTCATAAAATGTAATGCCAGGTAGCAGATATAAACTTTATAAAGGACACAGAAAACACAATTAAAGATTTTTTTTAAAAAAAACCCTTAAAATATGCTTAAAATATTATCATTCTTGCAATATTTAGTGTAACAGTCTCTCTGATAACTGACACCTTTTGCTCTAAAATATTGCATCAAAATCTGGAGACAATGGCTGCGTTGTAGCAATCTGGAGTAGGCTGTTCACATGTTGTTCAGGTGTGTATGTGTGTGTGTAAGATGTGAACCTACTTTTGATTTATTGACATTCATTACAGAAATCTCATGGTCAATGCTTTGAGCCTAAGACCCAGGAAAAAATATGAAATAGCTGGGCATTGTGAGCTTTTGTCCATAAGTTGCTTCATGTGCTGGTCAGCCAATGGAGGCTTTGATTTGTAGCTCCTGTGTGATTGAGCAAGCCTGGCATCACGCTATGAAGCAGAAGGAAGCAAGAGAGAGAGAAGGAGCAGTTGACAGTGAGTTGCTCACAGGCCAGATAAGTGCCCTCTGGGTGCTTGATCTGGCCCTTGGGCCACACATTTAAAACTTCTGCTCTAGAGAGCTTTCTCCCATTCCAAAGTGAACCTTTTCTTTATGTTAATGTAATTGCATTGTAATATAACTGAGCATGCACACAAAAAAGGCACCATTACTGAAGAACTGCATGATGGGAGGTGGCATGGCCCCATTTTGAAAAACTACAGAACAAAATTAGATGGGTCCAATCCTGGAAAACTATGAAGGAAAAGCCCTGTTGAGGAAGGATTGCTGTGAAGTTGCAACATCAGATGGGAATTCAACTCGCTGCTAAAAAGAGGTAAGACCCTATAGTGGAAACAATCAGAGAGGACAGAGATGAGAAATAGTTGTGGAGAAGTCTGAGCAGAAACCTTTCGTTCCCCACTTATCTTTTCTAGATCTCTTTGCCTTTTGTTTGGGAACTTTCAAAAATATATGAAAGAGCTTGGCTTCTCTTGTGTGTAATTTTTTTGTAAGAGAATATTGAATCACAGGCCAGCAAGCCCCAAAGTTTCTCCTGCTTCCATTGCTGGGGGGGATTCCAACCTCAGAATCTGAAATAAGATCTACATGTTGGAGAAAACACCTAAGAGTCAATTTAAATGTTACAAAGTCCTCATGTCCCCCATGTGTCCTATCAACAGATGTGTTCTAGGAGTTCTCTTGTTGGGAACATAATTCCCACGGGTGTGTGAACCCTTTTAGAACTGTGGAGAGAAGAAGAAGACTGCAGATTTATACCCCGTCCTTCACTCTGAATCAGAGACTCAGAGCAGCTTACAATCTCCTATATCTTCTCCCCCCACAACAGACACCCTGTGAGGTGGGTGGGGCTGAGAGGACTCTCACAGCAGCTGCCCTTTCAAGGACAACTCCTGCAAAGCTATGGCTGACTCAAGACCATTCCAGCAGGTGCAAGTGGAGGAGTGGAGAATCAAACCCAGTGCTACCAGAGAAGAGTCCGCACACTTAGCCTCTACACCAAAGCCTTCCACCACCACTCTTTTTCAATAAGAAATGTCCTCAGGGAGCGACTGACATTTTGAAGAAACTTTGGTGTACTGATGGGCCCTCTCTCCGCAGTGTTGGAGGGAAGATACAGAAAGATCCTCATGCCTGAGAGGGTCTGCCCTTTTGGCACTGGTACTGTTGAAACTGTTGAACCTGTATTGCTCTCATATCAATTTTACCAGGAGATATATGTTAAGTAAGTTTATTATCCCCCTATTTTGCAGACACCTGGGTTTTTCCAGTTTTTCTGATTCTGAGCTTACCAAGAAGTTTTTCATGGGTGTCAACCCGCAGATTACAGGTTCATGTGCAAGGTTCTTTTCAGCTGCTTGTAAAATTCACAATGATTATGTGTTGAAGCAAAACATTAATCGTTATTTTAAAGGGTTTATATTGTCATTTTAAGTGATACTTGAATACCTTTTAAGTCATTTTAACTTCTGTTAACTCTTTTGATTTGTGCTGGTTGTTGCCTGTATTAAAATTGAGTTTAAAATTTATTTATCTAATCAAATTTATATCCCACCCTCCCCTGACGGGCTCAGGGTGGTTAACAACAAATGAAAACAACATCAAATATTAAAAACAAATTTACAATAAAATCATTTCCATTATATAGTCATCAAAAGTCCAAGATGCACGTTGATGTTCTAGTTATTCTGACGTTTCTTGTTTCAGTTACATTAGTTCAGTGAGATTGTCAGTGCTGTGGAATAATGGCCACCTCCCCTTAACTGTTAAAAGCAAGTTTGAACAGTTTGGTCTTACAGGATGATGGCCATTTTAAGTCAGGAAGAATGAACTGTTAGGCCCCTCTCCTCTATGCCGGTGTCCTGATCCAAATTAGGCCCCTATGCTCCCGGGAATTAAGTTCCGTGAGCACACCTATTCTACAGGACCAAAGTGGACACAGGGTGGGTTGCGGGGACTTCAGACCTTTGTAACATGTGATTGGCCTTTTCTGTTAAAATCTAGGGCTGCTGCAGTCCTACCTGCTTTTCACCTAAAGGCAGCGTATATTTTTGTTTTCTGCATGCTCGTTGTCTCCCTGAAGGAGGCAGGAAAGCTGTTGGTGATGATTCACACCATGTAATCTCTGTTCAGTGCAAAACGCACATAAGTCAGGGGAGAAAAATAGACATCTCCAACATAATCATGCATCTAAATCAAATGCTGGGCTCTGATTCCTCCAATGATGTATCTTCTGCTGCACGCACTCATGAATGGGCAGGGCATGTATTAAATGAGAAACAGGAGGAGGAAAAGAAATTTCCTACTCAGTTTTTCTTTCTCAGTATAATTCAGCAGCACTCGTTCATGCCTGGGTCTCTGAGTAGCACTTCATAATAGAAGTAGTTACACACGTGGTTTTTCAAGAATGGAACACTCTTGCTGTAAGCAGTCTCTTTAAGCTTCTGAAAATGGTCCTTGGCTTTTTGTGTAGACCAGTTCATGATGGTGCTGATTTCAGGGTCCAGATTAATTGCCTTTGATGGCCACTGGCTAGCAGTTGAACCCAGCCGATAACAGCTGTGTTTTGCCCACACTGCTTAGCAAATGAGATGTGTTTGCAGTCTTAAGTCTGGCCTGAGAGCGGAAGAGCAGCAACAATTAGGACTGCCAACCTCCAGGTGGTTGCTAGAGATCTCCCAGACTTACAACCAGTGTTCCTTCTAAGCTGAGTTAGCTCACAGATTTATAGCCTCCAACTTGCACACTTTTGTCTTAGCTCAGGAAGGATGACCGCAGAGCACAATAATTTCTGCAGTAGCTCACAACTTTAATACCAGTAGCTCACCAAGTAGAATTCTTGCTCACAAGATTCTGCAGCTTAGAGGGAAAATTGCTTTACAACTGATCTCCAAGCTATAGAGATCAGTTCCCTTGGAGAAAACGGCTGCTTTGGAAGGTGGGCTCAATGGCATTACTCCCCACTGAGGCCCATCCCCTCCTGAAACCCTGCCTTCTGCCACCCTCAAAATCTACAAGAATTTCCCAATGCAGAGCTAGCAATCCTAGATGACTTAATTTTGGGCCTGGCTGGGAAAAGAGTACTGACTTGTTTATTTAGCTCCCCAGTAAAGACCCAAATGGGCTTCAGAATCATCCTCCATTTTATCCTTGTAAGAACTTTGTGAGTTTCCTGAGGCTGAGAAAGACAGCAAGGTCTCCCAAGGTCACCCTGTGGGCTTCCATGGCAACAGTGTGGATTCAAACCTAGGTCTCTCAGCTACCACACTGCACTGGCTGACAGGCCTTTGACTGTTCATGGGGGTCATGTGAAAATGCCTTGGGGTTTTTTTAGCAGCTACATGCTTAAGTGCCTCAAGATTTTATCTAACTGGATTATACCACCTGCTTTAGCCAGAGGGGTGAGGGGAAGAAAAACCTTTAAAGATCCAGGCATCCTCTTTTAAAATTTATCTTGATATCTAGGGCATCAGCAGTTTTGACTTGGGGACTCTAGAAGTAGGAACTAGTAGCCTTATTGTGCTGTGTTATCTGGGGTAGTATGCTGAGGCTGATGGCTTTGTATATGTCAGGGATGGCCAAACTTGCTTAATGTGCGAGCCATATAAAATAAACATCAGATGTTTGATGAAAGGAAGGAAGGAAGGAAGGAAGATGAGGAGGGGGGAGGAAGGGGAAGGTGGAAAGAAAACTACTTTAACTTTAATTGCATTCTCCAAGCTGGATAACAAGGCGGTGGGGGCTTTGAGAGCCGCAGAATATGTGTGAAAGAGTCACACGTGGCTTCCAAGCCACAGTTTATCTACCCCTGGTATATGTTGTGCTTCAGAACCACTGCTGTGAAAGCCAGGAGCTCCCAGTTCCACAGGGTCAATTGACACACGATGCTGATAAGACCAAGTGGAACCTGGTAAAGCTCCTGACTCTGGCTTGACATCTCAATGTGAGCAACTGGTTGCTTAGGAACGGACCACTTCCTCCTACCTCAAGTCCCCACTGACCTCCTGATTCCTGGCCCTTAAAGCAAGATGGATTGAATAGCTCAGCCGAAGTCGAAAGCTGCATTATAATAGGAAGCAAGAGCACTTTGAGGTTCAGAATCTGAATAATTTAAATCACCATGTAATAAGCTAAAATGGAAGATCTCAACTGGCGGGTGCTTAACTTTCCAGCAAGCCATACAGAAAATTTTCTCTAAATGTGTTCTGCAACTCGAAATCCACATGTCGTTTTGATATATTACTTGTTTTATCATCTCAAGTCTGTGACGCAGTTCTAGTACAAACAGTCTTTGAGGAAAGTACAAGTTCTAAAGACTGTTTCAGATATATTTAGATGTGGCAAAGTTATTTGTCCCTTAGTTCTTAATTATCAGTTGAAGTCACTGGTTCTTGCATAAGGGTAAACATGCATAGTTTTAGGTTGTAAGAATACAAACTTCACACATTCTCCACTTATTTCCTCACTATTTAGAAGGTGGTAGGGTCTGGGAAGTGGTTAGTTGTTACGTGTGTATATGTGCCTGAGAACTGTTATGGGGGTCATTTAAGTGGTTAAATGGTTTATTCTTTTAGTTTTTATCTGGTTTTTTGTGTTGAGTTTTTATTGGCTGAATTTTTAATGGCAATTAATTTTAATGATTGTGTGTTTTTTATTTAATCTTGTTTTATTTTGTAAACTGTCCAAGCAAGTCTCTGTACAGGTGGCATACACATTCTCTTAATAAATAAGAATAATAAGATACTTTGATACTTCCTCTGATATTTGTGCAAGAAAAGACAGCTTTTTGTTTCTTCCAATACTTACAGGTTGTTCTAAAAAATGTTTTAACCACAACATTCAGGAATGGACTGTATTTGAGAAGTCCAACAACCTTTGAGAAGCTGTCACAAGTCAGTTTTAAGGGGCATCTCTCCAAGCTGTATAATTAGGAAAAGGAACAAGAGAGTACAAAACTCTAAAAGTTGTATAAATATTTGGAATAGAGGTCTTGGATATAATGTGGATGAAGTTTGTGGAAACATTTATTTATAGAAAAGGATGTGCATTTTTTGTGAATCTGTTAAAAGAGAACACCCACAAGATGGCATTGATCACCACTAGATATACAACATGGATACGAATAATTGCTGGTTCTGCAGTTAGAGTTCATATCATTTCTGCATCTGTGGGGGCAATTGCCCCAGGCTTCAACAGTTTTGGTGAACAGCAGCAAAAAATATCTCTGGTAGCTACAATACTATAGTGCTGTGGGTTCCTGATTTTTTTCCCTCTCTTGAATTATCAAAACAATACTAGGCGATAATTCTAAATGCCATTATAATCTTTGAAAGGTTTTGGAGGAAGAATATTAGGCCTCAACAACATTTTGGGGGGTTTTTTTGCTGCCAAGTCACCGCCAATTTATGATGACCCAGAGGAGGGCGGGGAAGATGGTAAGGAGTCTGGAGACCAAGTCCTATGAGGAAAGGTTGAAGGAGCTGGGGATATTTAGCCTTGAGAGGAGGCGGCTGAGAGGTGATATGATCACCATCTTCAAGTACTTGAAGGGCTGTCATACAGAGGATGGTGTGGAATTGTTTTCTGTGGCCCCGGAAAGTAGGACTAGAACCAATGGGTTGAAATTAAATCAAAAGAGTTTCTGGCTCAACATTAGGAAGAACTTCCTGTTAGAGCGATTCCTCAGTGGAACAAGCTTTCTTGGGAGGTGGTAGGCTCTCCTTCCTTGGAGGTTTTAAAACAGAGGCTGGATGGCCATCTGACAGCAATGAAGATCCCGTGAATTTAGGGGGAGGTGTTTGTGAGTTTCCTGCATTGTGCAGGGGGTTGGTCTAGATGACCCTGGAGGTCCCTTCCAACTCTATGATTCTATGACCCCATAGGATTTCCAAAGTGGTAGACATTCAGAAGTGGTTTGCCATTGCCTGCCTAGGTGCATAGCAACCTAGGTGTTCTTTGGTGGTTTGTCCATCCAAATGCTGACCAGGACCAATCTGGCTTAATTTCTGAACTTTGATGAGATCAGGCTAGCCTGGGCTGTCCAGGTCAGGGTCAAAAATTAGGGTTCCTAGCCTCCCACTGGAGGCGGGGTTCCCCAGTTTGGGGGGCCCCAACCAACTGACACGGAGCTGGCCCCAGGGGATTCCCACCCCCAAAGAGCTCCATTACACACAGTTTACCTGGTGCAATGACATCACCTGGAAGTGATATCATTGCACTGGGCATGTCACACTGGGGGTGCTCTAGCAATTTGGGTAAAAACTTTATGGTGCCATAGAGTCTTTACCCAAATTGCTAGATCATCCCCTGCACGATGCGCCCGGTACAATGATGTCACTTCCAGGTGACATCATCATGCTGTGCCCTCAAACAGTCCCCCAAATGGAGCCAGGTAGGACCTGGCAATCCTACCAAAAATGTGTATGCTAATCATCAAATATCCATATGGAAAGACCTTAGTTATGCAAAATCTCTAAGAATACTACAAAAAGATTCTTTTTATAATTAGTTCTCCCCCACCCCATCCATCTCAACATTGTCCGCATGGATCAGGTTTCCTCAAGACTTTGGAAACAAATTAAATTGCGCGGGCAATTGGGTGGGGGGAAAGAGCTGTGCGACTTGAAGGTTCTCAGAAGCAGGTCCGATTGCATCCAGTAGGACTGATTCCCGAGTGTATATGTGGAGGATTGCAGCTTCAGTGTCATTGCTTGGGAGAAAACATTATTCAGGAATGCTTTAAAATAGAATATTTAAAGGTGTCATCTGGAGACAGCCAATTAGCAAAACTAGAAGAGCCTTGAAAGTGAAGTTCCAAAAATTTCTGTAGCCCTTTAGAGTCGTGTCAGAAATAACTGGAATAGAATTCTGATGAGGTTCTTGGCAAATCTCATTTTCCCATTATGACAGATTTTTAAGAGGTGATTGTTTTTATAACCCATCTTTCCTGCCTTCTCCTTTATAGGCCTTCGTTCCCCACTGTCTACCTTCTTCAGTTCTTTATTATGTACCCTTTATTCTTTATATATGTAGTTCTTTAATGCAAAGCTTTTTACAATCATTGACTTTCATTTCTTGCCATAATTACTCCATAAGGTAGTTCAGAATTCTTGTTTTATTCAGGCTATTCCCGATTCAAAATGGGAGCATTTAAAAAAACTGAATAGAAATGACCGGCATGTTTTCAAGACTAATAGCTCTGCTATTTCTTCAAGGGGCCTTTTCAGTAGAATTAAGTGGTAACCCTTCAGACTGCTGCAAATATGAATTTCTAGCACATTTTTATTCTGTGCTTCCTTCTAAGGAGTCCAAACAACACATTTAAAAAAAAATACAGCAACCCCATGGTTTAAGTATAAAAGATTATGACAGGTTGAAGGTCATCCTGTAAGATTCCAAGCTTCATGGCAGAGACAGGATTTGAATCCAGGTCTTCCAGATCTAGTCTAGCATTCTGACAAGTTTTCCAATATGCATTTGCATGTATAATATTATCTTGCAATAAAGAAGACTAAATGGCACCTTCACCATGATGCACTACTTTTCTACGGTCAAGGGGGTTGAATGTGTAGGGGAAAATGCAGATATGCCTGTGAGCACGCAACTCAGGAAAATGTACTTTAAGAAATCTGATTGAGTCCCAGGTAGGCTCCTGGCCACCAGCGTGAGATGGGGGGTAGGGTTGCCAGATCCAGCCTGGGAAACTCCTGGAGATTGGGAGATGAAGCCTAGGGAGAACAAGGACTTCAGTGTTGTACAACGCCACGATAGAGTCCATCCTCTAAAGCAGCCATTTTCTCCAGGGGAACTGATCTCTCTAATCTGGAGATGAGCTGTAATTCTAGCATTCACCAGGTCCCAGCTGGAGGCTAACATTCCTAATATTTTATAGATGGAAGAACTGGGGCTGAGAGGTAACAATTAGACTTGGGAGTTAAAATTATAGTCACGGAAAACATTGAGAAAGGGCTTAGGGCTGCCAAGCCCCGCAGCCGGGGTTCTCCCACCCGGGAGGTTCTCAACCTGCTGGCCCACATTGGGCTGGGGGAGACCTCCCCCAATGTCGCCACTGTGATGATGTCACCCAGAAGTGACATCATCGCGCTGGTTGCTCTAGGTGTTTCCAGGAAAAATCTATGGTTTTCCTGAATGCTCTAGCATTTTGGGAAGGGGAAACTCTATGGTACACTGGGGATGCTCTAGCAATTTGGGTAAAAACTTTATGGTGCCATAGAGTTTTTACCCAAATTGCTAGATTGTCCTCTGGGCGATGTGCCTGGTGTGATGATGTCTCTTCCAGGTGACGTCATTGTGCTGTGCACACAAACAGTCCGGAGGCTTCGGTGGATTTAGCAACCCTAAAAGGGGGTGTTGTTTCTTTGAAAGCTTTCTGGTGCCTAAAATCTCCCTGCCTGTGAAAAGATAGCATCTCAAGTAAGCAGTCTTTAACGCGGTTTCTGAGGGAAGGCAAAGCTTCTCCCAAATGTTTGAATCAACTCAAAATGGAAGGGTTTGCCAGGACCATATTTTTATTCTGTTCAGCGACTTGAGTGCCATATTTCTGGTGGGCAGTACTTCTGCTATGTGTTTTTTTTCTTTACCCCAAGTTATTTTTAAAAGTACTGATTTTTTTTTAAAAAAAATAACAAACATGTTTGAAACTTAGGACTCTTTTCTTGATACGTTGCACTACGTTACAGATGGTAATCTTTGCAAGTTTTTTTTTAAATGCATATTAAGGGGGAATATCATAAAGTAATCAATATAGTAGACCAGGAGGGTTTAATTTAAAATTGTATGCAAGGATACGGTTCCCATCAGAACTGTGTTGTATACTTCTGTGCTTAAAGATAATATCATTTGTAGTTATCTCAAATATCCAGATCAGTTTAAGCCTTATAAAGTTCCCTAAAATATTCATTTAGTCAGGGCTTTTTTTTTTTTGAAAAAAAGCCCAGCAGGAACTCATTTGCATATTAGGCCACATCCCCTGCTATCACAATTGTTTCACACAGGAATTCATTTGCATATGAAGCCATACCCCCTGATACCAAGTCAGCCAGAACTGCGTTCCTGTGCATTCTTGCTTTAAAAAAAAAAAAGCCCTGTATTTGGTCCATTTTATCTCACCTTTCAAGGAATAGAGCTGACAGCTTCTAAGTGAGGCCTAGAGTTATCCTGGAATTCCAGTAACACTGATCATCCCCCTGGAGGAAATGGCAGCCTTGGAAGAGGGACTGTACAGTATCACATCCCTTTTGTGCTGGTATCACCCCATATCTCCAGCAATTCCAAAGCCAGAGTTGGCAATCTTTAGCTCAGGGTAGGTTGCCCAACCTTCTGGTGGTAGCTAGAGATCTCCTGGGATTACAGCTGAAATTCAGGCAAAAGAGCAATTAACCGGAAGAAAATGGCCACTTTGGAAGGTGGACTCTGTGGCAGAGGCGTCACTAGGGTGGGTTGCACCCTGGGGCCAAGTGCGCCCTGCTGGCTGCACAAAAGCGTGGGAAGGCAGGAAGCCCCTCTCCCTCCCCGCCCGTGTTTTGGAGGGAGCTGCGCCCTCTCCGCCTTGTGCAAGCGTCGACGGCCGCCTCTAGTTGCTGCCCGCCCGGAGCCCGCGCCTGGGGCAGAGCGGGCGGATGTGCCCCAGTCGGTAGATGCCGCGAAGCCCCCTTCCCTTCACAGGCCCGCCAGCACCCAGGAGGAGCCGCCCGCCAGCCAACCACCATGCGCCAGGCCTTGACTCAGCCGCGTCCCAGTGCCATCCCCCTCTCCTCCGACTCCATGGGTGACTCACTGCTCCAGGCGCGGGCTCCGGGCGGGCAACAACTAGAGGCGGCCATCGACGCTTGCGCAAGGCGGAGAGGGGGGCCAATGAGAATGCTCTGGGGGAGGGCCAATGGCCCCATTGGCCCCACCCCAGTGATGCTGCTGCTCTGTGGTATTGACTCTGGACTCTGATGTCCCTCCTCCTTCTTAAAACCTGGCCTTCTTAAGCTCCACCCCCCAAATCTCCAGGCATTCCCCCACCCTGTGCTGGCAGCCCTAGCTCAGGGTAGCATACATTAGTCACTCCTCCTACTTAACCATTACACCTCCTACTTAACCATTACACCATTGAGGTAGGTCAAGGTTGAGGGAGAGTGAGTGGTGCAAAGTCACCCAGTGAGCTACATTGCAGAGAGCAGATCTGACCCTGGGTCTCCCAAGTTGTAGTTCAAAACCCTAACCCCTCACTGGCTATTGACACTTGAGTTTCAACCACTCTGAAAGCAGTCACAGCTTTGTAACTGCTGCAGAACTGTCACTGATTGAACATTTAAAACTTAGGAAGATGCAATAGCCAATTCCAACCTAATTTCAAAAGGTGGTTTTGACCAGGGAACTTACAGTACCACCTGTTCAGCCACTGAGATAGTAACTGCTGGGTCATCTGCATAAAATGTGGAAGGTTATAGTGAGAGACAGAGCCTTTTCTGCTGTTGCCTCCTTGTATGTGAAATGCCTTCCCATTGGAAGTCCATCTGTCACCATCCCTGGTCTCCTTTTAAAGGAGGAGGAAGAGGAAGAGGAAGAAGCAGCAGCCATTATGATTCCAAATGCAATACTCCTCATGGCTCTGTAAACCAGCCTTGCTATTCCAGCAACATCCACAAGGAAGCATCTTTCTACAACCACTGATCGCTTGCCTTGATTTAGAAAGCCCAAATATAAAGAAAGCTTTATAATCCTATCAATGTGACATAGATAGCCTGGGTTGAGGGGTTTTTCAGGCTGCAGCCACCTTTTGCATCTTCATGTGTGTTGTGCCAGTTCTGATGATTGCACTGTCAATGGGATCCATTCAGATTTCCCCTAAGGAATTCCATATGTTCTGGGTTGGGGGAGGGGGGGGGTTGCGTTTTTAAAATATGTGTTGAAACGTTTGAGCATTTCAGCAGCCTTGTTCGCTCATCTTTAAATGAGAGTAGCTCCATTTACTTTTGTGTAAAGTGCAGTAGCTAAAGCATAAAAGGTAATTTATTTCATACAATCATAGAGTGGGAAGAGACCTCCAAGGTCATCTAGTCCAGCCCCCTGCACAATGCAGGAAACTCACAAATACCTCCCCCTAAATTCAGAGGATCTTCATTGCTGTCAGATGGCCGTCTAGCCTCTGTTTAAAAACCTCCAAGGAAGGAGAGCCCACCACCTCCTGAGGAAGCCTGTTCCACTGGCTTTGCTGCATGGGCTTTATTATTGAAGAGAGGGACATGATCCTAGTTGTCTCAGAGAGCCAGAGAGAGGAGGCCAGACCAGACTAGACTAGAACCCCCACACACACACACACACACAGAGAAAGATGCATTCACAAGGCAGAGCCAATAGGAAGGTGTAATGGTTAAGATTAGCAGATTCTAATCTAGAGAACTAATGGAAGAAATTTCAGATGGCTCCAAACCATTGAAAGGTTTTCAACTGACTGGAAAGAAATAGGCTTTCTGCTGTTTGCTGTCCTTCCACCTGGGTTCAGTTTAAAAGTAGGTTCTTCTGGTAACAGTTTAACTCATGATAACAGCCCAGTGTGAAAATAGCCTGTGTTTTATCCATGTTCTAATTTGAGGGGGGGAAAGGAAAGGTCCCCTGTGCAAGCACCAGTCATTTCCGACTCTGGGGTGACATTGCTTTCATAACGTTTTCACAGCAGACTTTTTACGGGGTGATTTGCCATTGCCTTCCCCATTCTTTTACACTTTTTCCCCAGCAAGCTGGGTACTCATTTTACCGACCTCGGAAGGATGGAAGGCTGAGTCAACCTTGGGCTGGCTACCTGAATCCAGCTTCCACAGGAATCGAACTCAGGTCGTGAGCAGAGAGTTCAGACTATAGTACTGCAGTACTGCTGCTTTACCACTCTGCACCACGGGGCTGCTAATTTGGGGGACTTTGCCACTTTTGAGCAGTGAGCTTAAGAGCTGATCCTATACATAGTTGTGCACCTGAAATTGTTCTTTACTAAACCAACCAGAATAGTTTATCCATTAATAAGAACATAAGAACATAAGATAAGCCATGTTAGATCAGGCCAATGGCCCATCCAGTTCAACACTCTGTGTCACACAGTGGCCAAAAATATATATAAATATGTGTGTGTGTGTGTGTGTGTGTGTATACACACACACACACACTGTGGCTAATAGCCACTGATGGACCTCTGCTCCATATTTTTATCTAACCCCCTCTTGAAGGTGGCTATGCTTGTGGCCGCCACCACCTCCTGTGGCAGTGAATTCCACATGTTAATCACCCTTTGGGTGAAGAAGTACTTCCTTTTATCCATTTTAACCTGTCTGCTCAGCAATTTCATTGAATGCCCACGAGTTCTTGTATTGTGAGAAAGGGAGAAAAGTACTCCTTTCTCTACTTTCTCCATCTGATGCATTATCTTGTAAACCTCTATCATGTCACCCCGCAGTCGACGTTTCTCCAAGCTAAAGAGTGCCAAGCGTTTCAACCTTTCTTCATAGGGAAAGTGTTCCAGCCCTTTAATCATTCTAGTTGCCCTTTTCTGGACTTTCTCCAATGCTATAATATCCTTTTTGAGGTGCGGCAACCAGAACTGCACACAGTACTCCAAATGAGACCCCACCATCGATTTATACGGGGGCATTATGATACTGGCTGATTTGTTTTCAATTCCCTTCCTAATAATTCCCAGCATGGCGTTGGCCTTTTTATTGTAAACGCACACTGTCTTGACATTATCAGTGAGTTATCTACCATGACCCCAAGATCTCTCTCTTGGTCAGTCTCTGCCAGTTCAACTTGTAATTGTAGCCGGGATTCTTGGCCCCAATGTGCATTACTTTGCACTTGGCCACATTGAACCGCATCTGCCACGTTGACGCCCACTAACCCAGCCTCAATAGATCCCTTTGAAGTTCCTCACAATCCTCTCTGGTTCTCACCACCCTGAACAATTTAGTGTCATCCGCAAACTTGGCCACTTCACTGCTCACTCCCAACTCTAAATCATTTATGAACAAGTTAAAGAGCACGGGACCCAGTACCGAGCCCTGCGGCACCCCACTGTTTACCGTCCTCCACTGCGAAGACTGCCCATTTATATGCACTCTCTGCTTCCTATTACTCAGCCAGTTTTTGATCCACAAGAGGACCTGTCCTTTTACTTCATGACTCTCAAGCTTTCTAAGGAGCCTTTGATGAGGAACTTTATCAAAAGCTTTCTGGAAGTAAACAACATCTATCTCCTTTGTCCACATGTTTGTTCACCCCGTCAAAGAAATGTAACAGGTTAGTGAGGCAAGATCTTCCCATGCTGAGTCTTCCTCAATAACACGTGTTCATCAATGTGCCTACAGTAATGTTTACTGTAGAACAAAAATGAGCCTTTAAAACTCTGAAAAGCAGATTTTTATTCTAACATAAACTTCCATGGCTGGGAGCCCACTGTATGGAATGAACGCCAACTTTGTCTGCTGGTTAAACTGCTACTTAGCAACCAGTTTTCTTATCTAACCAGGAATTAGCATGAGGTCAACAGGAGAAAGGGATTTCATTCTAAAAATTCTTTGCAACTTTCTTGTGTGCTAATTTTAACATGGGGGGAGGCGAGGGGGGGAGGGCTTGGAACAGTTTTGCCAGCAGTATCAGTAAGGGATTGTAGAATCTTTCGGGCTCAAGTGCCGTGTTCTACTGGAGAAAGTTTTTCTTCCAGACGTTTCGTTCTCGGCTGCGGAGAACATCCTCAGTGGCGTTGCAGCCGGAGCAGGCGCTCTGACCTGCAACCAGTAAGGCTGCTCAACCTCCAGATGGGGCCTGAAGATCTCCCAGAATTTCAACTCATCTCCTGATGACAGATATCAATTCACCTGGAGAAAATGGCTGCTCTGGAGAGTGCACTTTAGGAGATTATACCCTGCTGGGGTCCCTCCCTTCCCCAAGCACTGTCTTTCCCAGGCTCTTCCCCCCCCCACCCCCCCAAAAAAATCTCTAAGAATTTCCCATCCCAGAGTTGGCATCCATATTTTTACATGAGCCAATGGGCAAGAGCCAAAGGCTTCAGGGGTCTTCAACTCTAAGCCTGTGGCTTATCTCCTATGGCCCTGAGTGAACCAGGAAGGGGTCGAATTCTAGCAGGAGCTCCTTTGCATATTAGGCTACACCTCAATGATATAGCCAGTCCTCCAAGAGCTTACAAAGCTCTTTTTTGTAAGCTCTTGGAGGATTGGCTACATCAGGGGTACGTGGCCTGATATGCAAAGGAGTTCCTGCTAGAATTCCACCCCTGGAACCAAGTGAGTGAAACTAGAAGAGCCCCAGGGTGCAAGAGCATTGCTCTGTGTGTGTAAATTGCATTTGTTTTGCATATGGTTTGTAAGCCACCTCCCATGTGTGGGATGAACCAGGATGTCAGTGCTTTCAATAAAAGGTTTTGATATTTTAATATCAGACTACTTAATGTTTTGAACAAGTGCATTCCAGCTATTGCTGTTCAGGTCTCTGACAGTTTCCCAAATATTTGAAGAAAATAGCCTGACATGAACACTTGGGACCACCTTACCCTGAATCAGAGCACTGGTATATCAAAGTCAATACTGTCTACTCTGACTGGCAGCAGCTCTCTGGAGTCTTAGCAGAAGCCTTTCACCTCACCTGCTGCCTGATTCTTTTGACTGCAAATGCCAAGGATTGAACTTGGGACCTTCCGCATGCAAAGCAGATGTTCTACTGCTGAGCCAGACTCGTTCACCTGTAATGGATGGTCAGTCTGCAGATACGGCAGTGTGGAAATCAAATGGCTGTTATAGGTGCAGAAGTCTTGATGATTCTATCACTGTCACACACCCCTGCTGGGTCCAAGCAAGATGTAGTCCTCACCCCATTTGAGGTGGGTAGGAGCTACCACAAGCTGATTGCCCCAGATTCAGACCACATGGATGTGAGCAGCTGCTGTTGGAAGCCGGTTGCCCAAGCCAGGGATGGTATGGCATGGCAGAGCAGCAGGCAATCCAAGCCCCAAACAAGGGCAGACACAAACAATGGCTCTGCTGTTCTTATCCACCCCACAAGGGGGCAAATCCTTTCTGGGGCTGTTTTTATGTCCCAATCTACTGATCACTAGGGTTGCCAGGTGGTAGTTCCTGCTATTACAACTGATCTCTGGGCAACAGAGATCAGTTCATCTGGAAAAAATGGCCGCTTTAGAATGTGGACTCTGTGGTATTATACCCCAGTGAAGTCCCTCCACTCAACAGACCCCATTCTTCTTAGTATCCACCCCCAAAATCCTAGGTATTTCCCAACCCAGAGCTGGCAACCCTATAACTGGGAGTACGGGTGGGGAGGCTTTAGGGCAGTGGCTGGCAGCTGTGTCAGGGGGCCTCTCACCTCCCTACAACCAGAGCTTTTTCTGAGCAGGACTGCACAGGAACGCAGTTCCAGATGGCTTGGTGCCAGGGGTGTGTAGCCTAATATGCAAATATGTTCCCTCTGCTCTTTTTCTGCAAAAAAGCCCTGTGTGAAACAATAGTGACATCAGGGTTGTGGCTTAATATGCAAATGAGTTTCTGCTGGCTTTTTCCTACAAAAAAGCCCTGCCTACAACTGATAAGTCGTGGGCATTGCTATGGAGCTGCTGCCAGTGTAATTCCAGAGTGGCCAGCTCGGTAGCAGCTGGGTGCTCAGGGCCTCCCCCAGGGCAGCTGACCTGTTGCCCCATGGCTAAGACCTCCCCCAAACAGGAGGTTGTTTACAAGATCAGCAACCAGCCCTCTACAACTGTACATCTTCCCAAGGAACTGAGGCTTCCTCCTTAGCAATTTATTTTAATGGATACCTATTTCATCTTCCCACGTGTCTTGCTAGTTTCTGCAGTGGGCAGGAGCCTCTGCCTCCACATCTAGATGGCAGAAGCAGAGCAAGTGGGACCATTTCATTTTTGTGCTGTGTACGACACAATGCATCTTGGGATGCGGTGCAGAAAGCCACTGACATCCAGTCTCTTATGTGTATTCAGAACGACAATGGACCATTCTCTCGCATGGAAAGAGCAGTTAATTAATTGTGAAATCTTTAATAATAAAATGATGTCTCAAATGGCAAGATTACACAGAGAGTGAGTTCTGACAATAGAGTTTGCATTCATATTGAAAGCCGGCTTCATATTTGTCAAATTACATTGGGGAGGACTATGATTAGAATTTTCATTACTTTGAGGAATTTTGGAGGTTGTTTGTATTGGGACTGCCAGATCTCTTCCCGTTCATGACTCTCTTTTTGTCATTTTCTAGTTTCATAATACATTTCTCCATAATCCATGTTTATTTCCCGTTCCCCTGAGCTCTTATCATACTGAAATTCCTTTGCAGGTAAAGCATCCTCAGGGTCCATAACTAGACAGCAGGCTCAAATTCTAGGTGGAAATATCCATGTATGTAACTTGGTTTGTTAGCTCGAGCTATCTGGGAACTGATATATGTGTTCCAAAAACCTCTCTGCTATGACATGTCTCACTGTGTCCTTATATGATATGAATGGGATGGTGCCCTTTGCTGGGGGGGAAAAAAATCAAGACTATGTGCCCTTTGCAAATAGTTGGGGATTCAAATTGTGCTTTTTGATTTTGGATGATCTTAAGAAAAGCCATGATCCCTAGGTAAATATTATCTCACTTTTCTCCCTAATGGGTTGTCAGGTTGCAGCTAACTTATGGCAGCCCTGTAGGGGTTTTCAAGGCAAGAAATGAACGGAAGTGGTTTCCCATTTGCTGCCTCTGTGTCACCCCACCCTTTGCTTTCCTGGTGGTCTCGCCTCCAGGTTCTAACCAGGGATAACCCTGATTAACTTCTTGAGATCTGATGAGATCAATCTAGCCTGAGCCACCCAGGTCAGACCACTTGCAAAAATAAACAATCATAAAAGAAAATAAAGAACCAAACAACAAAAATCCACAAACCCGCATGCTGGGTAGATTCTAAATCCAGTGGCCAGTTTGCTTCATGGCCACGGGATGTGAGCCAAGGGAGAGAGCTCTTTGGTTTGTGCCCCTGGCCACGCTTAGGCTGTTAATTCTTGCAAACAGGAAAGAGAGAAAAACACAGCTGAGAGGCTGTGCAGCTGTCAAGATATTCCTCCGAGAATTCTGACCTGATGTGATGGAATGATGCAGCTACCTAGTCTCCCCCCTCCAACTGCTAAATTGTGAGTTCTTATCCTTTCCCACAGCCATCCAACCCAGTGCCATATGCTAAAGACATTTTTAATGCAGCCCTGAAGGCGTATAAAATTGTCCTCGTTGCATGTGTAATCCTGCTGCAGTTGCCAAAAGTGTGGCATTTTTGTTTGTGGATCTTTCTACCTAGCACAAGACTGTTCCATAACATAACTGCAACTCCCATCCCATGCTACAAACCCCTCCCCCCCCCAAAAAAGCAGTGGATTCTGTCTGCAGACTCTGTCATGAGCTGGGTTGAATTCTCTGTCATGAGCTGGGAGAGCCAGTTTGGTGTAGTGGTTAAGTGTGCGGACTCTTATCTGGGAGAACCGGGTTTGATTCCCCACTCCTCCACTTGCACCTGCTGGGATGGCCTTGGGTCAGCCATAGCTCTGGCAGAGGTTGTCCTTGAAAGGGCAGCTGCTGTGAGAGCCCTCTCCAGCCCCACCCACCTCACAGGGTGTCTGTTGTGGGGGAGGAAGGTAAAGGAGATTGTGAGCCGCTCTGAGATTCTTCGGAGTGGAGGGTGGGATATAAATCCAATATCTTCTTCTTCTTCTCTGTCTGCTGGAATAAGCAGGATTTTGAAAACCTTTTCTGTTATTATCCCTAGAGAAAAAGTCATGTAAAGGCCTATGACTATTCAGCTGTGGAGCTCATTGAATAACTGTGGTGGGCAAATCCTTCAGTCCCACAGTATCAGTGTTTATATGAGAATAAAATAGAGATGAATGGGCTATGTAGGCTGCCTTGAGAAGAGGAGGAGTTGGTTTTATAACCTACCCATCATTACCCAAAGGAGTCTCAGAGCAGCTTACAATCACCTTTCCTTCCTCTTTCCACAACAGACACCTTGTGACGTAGGTGAGGCTGAAAGAGCTCTGAGAAAATTGTGACTGACCCAAGGTCACCCAGCTGGCTGCATGTAGAGGAGTGGGAAATCACTCTGCTGCTCTTAACCACTATGCCAAACTTGACCACTACACCAAACTGAGCTCCCGGGAGAAGCAGTAGGATAAAAAGAGAAACATGAAAAAGAAGAAAAAGCTGAACTGGTGGTCGTTGGCTTCTTTAGAACTCAACTAGATTTAACTGTTTTACGCTATGTCTGAGAGCAAGTTGTCGTACAGGAAGAAATATTGGTGGTTTGAAATAGGAGCTCCAATTTGGAAAGAGAACTGCTGTATTCGATATTTTTAGTTTGTTTCTGCAGAGGTACTTCTTAATGCTAAGAAAAGCAATAATGCCTATTGATTAACTCATGGTCTAAATATATGGTGGATCAAGGGAGCTGTATTTCTTGAGCTGAAAGGAGAATTTCGGCAGTTAGGTGTGGTTTCCCCCAGCATCTTCATTAAAGATTGATGCTGCTTTCTTTGTTTTTCCTCCCCGCATCTAATAAATATGCCATGACAGTCCTTAAGCATTAAAAACCACAAGTTGTTTAAGTGCTATAAGACGTGCCCAGCTAGATAGTTGGCTCCTGAAATATTGGGTTTTTTGTCTAGATATTTTGGTTTCAGCTTCCAAAGGGAATTGCAAAAATTCCAGTCATCTGTGAAAGAAATGAAAAGTAATCGAGACAATGGAAGCAGCTCCCCCCCCCCCCCCCACTTCCCGATTCCTGTGAATAGATAGACAAATCACATCCACGTTTACACTGTCATTTCTGTGAAGAGAGACATTCGGCATTGTAACATGCTGCCTTTGTTTTTGAAACTATTTTTGCTGTTGGTGTTAGTGAAGAAACACCTACAATCATTAAGGGTTGCAGACCTGCAAGCAAAATCAACAACAATGACCTTTAATGGGATACAACAGCATCACAGAGAGGCCAAGAAATACCAGTAATAAATAATTGACACTTATTAATACAGACTTTCTTATTGGTGGCCAGAAGCAAAAGTTTGGCCACCATTTCCTTAGTCACGACACAACAGTTAGAGAGTAGAAAAACTGTGCTCATCAGGTTGATTTTCTTGGTCTCTCAGTAATGGCTCCAAAAACAAGGTTCAAAGGTCACAATAATAGGCACAGTACAAAAGGATATTATCCAGGCTTTCTGTTTCCTTAGCATCACAAACCAAATCAAGATGTATGTCAGCTACCAAGCATACTTTTGATTACTGGAGAAAGAGAAGTCAATTAAGGTTGCCAGCTTCCAGATGGAAGCCTGAAGACCTCCCGGAATTACAGCGAACCTCCAAACCACAGAAAGCATTTCCCTCTGGAGCAAATGGTTTCTTTGGAGGGTATACTCCAAGGCATTATACCCTACTGTGATCCCTCCTCTTCCCTCCCCAAACCCTCCCCTTCCCAGAAGAAGAAGGGCTAGTTGTTATACCCTGTTTCTCTCTACCCTAAGGAGTCTCGAAGCAGTTTACAATAACTTTACAATAACTTGTATGTGAGAGGGGAAAAGATCCCATAGCTAGAGTTATTAGGCCAAAGGGATGGTTTTCAACTAACAAAGAAGCAAAAATCGGTTTAGTGTTAGCTATGGGATTCCTGATTGGCTAGGATCATCCTAGCGAAGCAGAAAGAAACACCACTGATTTTTAAATAATGGTACCAAAGCAGTTGCAGGGCAGGGGCTACAGTCAGCATGAGAAAAATGTAGAGATGTGAAAAGTGGCTTTTTTGAAACCCCTTGAAAGCTAACTTTTTCGTTGTTAGTGTTATAATGTAAAAATTCATTACAACTCTAATTTATAATTTGAAATTATTCACCAGCTGGCACCTTTTGTAAACAGCAATAAGGGACTTTCTAAATTTTGGACTGTGGAATCATATTCAAAATCCAAATCTGAACTTCAAAATTTCGTATTGAAAATGCAACTGAAAGTCTAGGCAAATCGTGATTATGGGCAGACATTCATTCCAAACCCTAGTAGGTTGTAATATGCAAGCAGCAAATGACTAAGCTACATGTTTTTTGTGACAAAATGGCAGATAGTAATGGAAAGCAAGGGAGACAGAGAGGCGCTACCCAGAAGATTAATCTAAAGCTGTCCAATTTGCTGGAGGACATCGCTGACATGTTGAAGTGAGCGAAGCATTTTGAGAAGCTATATCATGCTGGTGTACAGACAAGACATAAGCACTGAAAGGATTGTCAAAACTGCAGGAAACAGCCAGTCAGGCTTTCTGGGACATGGTCCTGTGAGCCATGTGGGAAATTATGCTTGTCATGCGTTAGGCTGTGAGTTCATCAGACAAGCACATTGGTTGTGACAGTCTCTTGGCTGTTTTTCTGTCACTGTCGACTTTCCATTCAAGTACATAGGCAGACAAAAAGGATCTGTAAGAAGGGGAAAGTATTCCACTTGGATTTTAAATAAAAGTTAATGCTTTTGTAAAAAGAAAATTAGATTGGTTCTGGTTAAACCCTCAGAAGTTCAGATTGCACAAACAAAGTAACAGAGAGCAAGTCACCTCGTGCAGTGGGAATTATGGGAAGGGAGAAAGAAAGGAGTAAAACATTTTGCTTTGCCTGTTCCCTGTTGCCAACCCTCCTTGATTCAGTGGTTGGAGCCTTGGTTTTGGAGAGAGCTTATTCTGAACTCAACCCAATCCTCACGGCCACTTTGAAGGCATTCCTGAAGAAACCATGGCAGGCAAGGAAAATGGAATCACCTTTCTTTCATTTCTGAAACAGCCACTGGGTGGGGGGGAGAGGAAACAAGGCATATGCCCTTTTATTTATTAAACATTTCCATCATAGCTCAAGGTGGCTTAAAATTCCATGATCTAAACTAGCATCTATAGTACAACAAAACCTCATTAACCCTCCCCCCCCCAAATTACCTACTGCACAAACCCTATTAAAAACCCTTGCAAATAAACTGGTCTTACAGCACCGCCTAAAAATTTCTAAAAATGGTCCCCCCCCCAAAACAAAAAAAACCCCCCATAATGAAAGCCTGTTCTACAAGGTAGGAGCTACTATAGAGGGGGGGGGGAATGTGTTCTAATACATAGATTGCCATGTGGCAGCCTCTCTGAGGCCTGGCTGGCCAGTGAGGATCGTGGGACCCAGCCGCACTGTGCTTTTCCAGGGCCCAGAAAAGTTACTGTCACAGTTGAGTTTGCACTTGATTATCCCAGATGGTGTGGCCTAATATGCTAATATTAGGGGATGTGGTCTAATATGCTACTGAGTCCTGCTGGGCTTTTTCTACAAAAAAACCCCCTGGACCTGTGCATTTGCCTAGGGCGGCGGTCCAGGGGTGTGTGTGTGTGTGAGCCAGATTAGGCTCTCCCCACATGACTTCAAATAGAAAAACAATTATTTGCATTAATTTTGCTGGCCTGAATCATTCTTCCTCGGCGGAGCACTGTTTTTTAAGTTGATAATTTTTTATGGCTCGTGATTGATGTTAGAAATATCCGTATGGCGCTTGGCAGAAAAAAGGTTCCCACCTGTCCTAGAAGGTGGCAACCAGAAGACGGTATTTAGCTCAGTTTGGTGTGGTAGTTAAGTGTGCGAATTCTTATCTGGGAGAACCAGGTTTGATTTCCCACTCCTCCACTTGCAGCTGCTGGACTAGACTTCCCAATCCCCAGGTCCCAGCTGGGGATCTTCTGGTTTTACAGATTTCCCCCACCAGCACCACCAGCCAGCTAGCCGGCGGGGGAAGCCCCACCCCCACCCTAGCTCATAGCTCTAGATCTCTGGCAGTTTTAGGGAATAATGGGGGATTGATTCATGGATATCGGGGGCTCTAGGGGGGCTGTTTTTTGAGATAGAAGCACCAAATTTTCTGAATAGCAGCTAGTGCCTCTCCCCAAAATACCCTCCAAGTTTCAAAATGATTTGACCAGGGGGTCCAATTCTATGAGCCCCAAAAGAAGGTGCCCCTATCCTTCATTATTTCCTATGGAAGGAAGGCATTTAAAAAGGTGTGCTGTCCCTTTAAATGTGATGACCAGAACTCCCTTGGAGTTCAATGATGCTTGTCACACCCTTGTTCCTGGCTCCGCCCCCAATGTCTCCTGGCTCCACCCCCAAAATCCCCAGATATTTCTTGAATTGGACTTGGCAACCCTAGAAGGGCCTTGGGTCAGCCATAGCCCTTGCAGAGCTGTCCTTAAAAGGGCAGCTTCTGTGAACGCTCTTTCAGCCCCACCTTCCTCACAGGGTGTTTTTTGTGGGGGAAGAAGGTAAAGGAGATTGTAAGCCGCTCTGAGACTCCGATTCAGAGAGAAGGGCAGAGTATAAATCTACAGTCTTCCTCTTCTTCTTCTTCACTGGAATATAAGGGAAGAGATGGTCCTTCAGCTATGTGAGTCATAGGACATGAAGGAAATTAAATATTAGAACCAGCTTATGGAAGTGAACTTTGAAACCAACCGACAGTCAATGAAGATGCTTTAAAATAGTTAAGCTATGTCTCCTTGGCAACTCCTGACAATAATCAGGCTGTCATATTCAACCAGCTGTAGTTTCCATGTTGTGTTCAGGGGCTAACCAGCACAGATCATGTTTCAGTAGCCAAGCTGTGAGATTACAAAAGCATGGGTTACTTTTCCTTGCCTGCTATTATTTCAGAGAGAGAAGGACATCTCAGCCTTCCTTACCTTTAAAACAGCTATGGAGATAGCTGAGACTTGGCATAATCCTCTCCTAGACTGAATACAGCTGGCCTATTTGGGCCGACACAAGAACTCCCCACAGCCAGATTTAAATTGCACGTTCACACATGGACATCTGGTCATGGCTTCCTCCTGCCTTTATGTCATCCTCGGGTACCTCTCTGTCACCTTAAAAAACTACTACTTATGAAGTGGTAGCAAATCTCTGAAGAGCTTCCCTGTCACCTTTCCTGGCCATCTGAACAGCCGGGGAGCACTAGGGAAGCGCCTCCCATGTGCTTGAGCAGTCTGACCGTTCCTCCAGAGCATGTGCAGGCCATTCCTCTTCTGACTTTGTGGTGCACGCTGTCTGGCTGCCCCAGGTTACCTTTGACTGTGCCGGCTTTTTTTCTGAGCTGGGAGGTTTCTGCCCCAAGAGGCCTGTCTGTACGCAGCCATAGCCTACTTTCCTCTCTTGCTGCCACTAGGTCCCTGGAATATCCACAAATGGATATCCCACTTTGGGAAATATTAAACGTGGCAATGTGTACAAATTCCATGGCTCATTTTATTCTCCAAAGCAGAAGGTGTAAAACACGAAAATGGTTTAGAAAGTTGTTTCTTAAAAGAGGAATCAGGTTTCAGGGAAGCTCAGGCCCAGTTCATTCTGACTTGCTGTTGTTCCATGAGAGAGTGTGCCCCCTTTGTTGCCATGAAACATTCCTTTTTAATGCATGCCACATGTGAGATAAATCCAGTCCCAAACTAGCATACTGCAATTGCAATGGGGTCGGTGTCAGGGGAGTACAATTATGCTCATGTGTTTCCCGCCACTCTGGCGATGTAACACATGTTGCAGTTGTATGGATGGCTGATTCATGCAATCATCTACCTCTGCCCGTTTGCTTGTGATGCAAAGATTAAGTGAATCATCCAAGCATATGGCTGTGTGTCACTTTATATTGCAGGTGTGGTGAAAGCCATGTGAGCAGTCATGCCTAAGGAAAAGATATTTAGTCGTGCGCACTGAATCTAAGAAGTCAGTCCCTCGAGCATCTCTTCAGCGCTCAGTCTGTTCTCTTGAACTGAAGAATAGATGTATTTGTTACAGTTGTGTGTCACTTTTTTTTTTTTCCCTCCAAGGAGATTTGAGCAACTTTTCTGCCTCAGGAGAATGCTGTGAGCTAAATTAGCATTGAGAGAGAGATTTTCACTTTGATGGAACAGGGATTTGATTTTCCTCATGGAAACCAAACACTCTTGCTGCCCTTCCACACTGTGTCTCCTCAGGCACTTAGAGGCACTGTTCACTAGGAAAATCTCCTGTGTGATCCCCTTAAAACTGAATTACTGCTTTTTAAAGGGATGAGGGTTCTTTTGTGCAACTTTCAGAGTTAAAACTGAGAAAACCAGCTTCATATCCCCAGTGCCATGAAGCCTGCTGAGTGATCTAGAGCCAATCCCTCTCTGTCAGCCTAACCTACCTCACAGAGTGGTTGTGAGGATAATAAAGTTGTGAAGGGAAAAGTGAGTCCACTGGGGAGACAAGCAGGTTTTAATATCTAAATAAATAAGAAAATGCAATTCAGTCACTGATGAAAATCAGTGACAGACATGGTGAATTGTCAAGGAGGACAAGAAGTGGTAGCATTGCTCAAACTTAGCGGGTTTGGACCCAATCAGTCCCTTGGGTGTAAGGCCATCTAAAACTTCATACAAAATTTGGGGATAATAAGTTTTTTGTCTAGATCAGTGGCTAGCTCCCATTGACTTCCATGGAGCCAGCAATTACTTCATTGTGTACATTTTATCTGAGGTTATATGGAAAATTTATGAAATTTGTGGAGACTGAAACTATACACGTAATGGCTGTCATCCCAAGTTTGCAGATGTGTGCACACTGATTTCTACTGAAGCTGCTCCCACCAAGAGCATGAGTGTGTTGCAGTCTGGGGCCTGGAGAAGAATGGACCAGTAGATAACTGTGTGCTGAGAAACGAGAGGGTCTCATGTTAGCAGAAACAATTTTCAAATTGTGTTGCATTTGAGCGGCGCTGAAGGCTGAATGGAATGAGGAGAGAGAAGATTCAGTTAGAAGCCTATCCCTTCTTGCCAAGGCGAAGGGTAATGCCCATAGTTCTTCCAACAACAGCCATGGCATTCAACCCATTTGGGATGACATTTTACTGCCCTTGAAGTTCTGCCTTTGGGGTTCTCCTGGACCCAGCCCTGTTCCTGGACAGTGAGGTGGCAAGCATTAGCTGTGGTACCTTTTATCTGCTCTGACTGGTAAATCAACCATGATCTTTCCTGATGAAGTCTGACTTTACAATTACACATGTTTTGGTAATCTTCAGTTTTATTGTACCACACTCAAGGCAGGGCTGCCTTTGGAAAGTTCAATCAGTCCTAAATATGGCAGCTCCATTATTATAAGGGATCACAGTACAACCAATGGGATCACCTTACACCATTCTGATCCAATGGCATCCACACAGTGTAGGCCTGCAGGACTCTTCAGGGTTGCCATGGGCCTGAAGGAGGGGGTGGACTGCTTGTTACCCTCTGTAAGCAGTTTGCCTGACATGTTGCCTCTAGTCTAAGTCACTCACATCCGTACCAATTTGTCCATTAGCAGTGATGAGGGCAGATGGTGCCAGCTGCTAGCCTGCCTAGCTGTGTGGAATACATTCCAGTTTATTGAGTCTGAGGATGTGGACAGGATTCTTGCAAGTCTGAGACCTACAATCTGTATGGCTCTCGTCTCTCTTGGTTGCTTAAGTCTGCCAATGGAACCTGGTTGACAGGGTCAAGCAGACAGTATATGCTTGCTTGGGAGGGGATGTCACCCCAGCCTTAAAGCAGGTGATGGCACATCTACTCCTAATGAAATCTACTTTGGACCCACAAGATTTGAATGACTGTTATCCAGTCTCAAATGCACCATTCCTGAGCATGGTGATTGGGTGAATGGTCACTGGCCAACTTCAGGAATTCCTAGATGGACTGGATTGTTTGGATCCTTTCCAGTCTGATTTCAGGCCTGGTTATGGAACTGAAATGGACTTGGTCTCTGTGGTGGATGACCTGCACTGGGAGATAAACAAAGGGAACACATTTCTGTTGATTCTCCTGGACAACTCAATGGCTTTCAATGTCATCAATCATGGTATCCCAGACCACCTTCCAGGGTTTGAATGGGTGGCACAGTTTTGCAGGGGTTTTGGTCCTACCTGAAAAGTAGGTTTCAGAAGGCAATGCTGTGAAATTGATGCTCCACCACTTGGTCACTGGCCTCTGAGGCCCAGCAAGATTCCTCCTTTCCTCCCATGATTTTTAATATCTACACAAAACTGCTGAGTGAGGCCATCTGGAGATTTTGGCTGGGTGATCACCAATATGCAGATGATACTTGGCTCTATCCTGTGCTTCCAGTGGATTCCAGGGAGGCTGTGGAAACCTTGAACCAGTGCCTAAAATCAGTTTTGAGATGGGTGAGGTCTAATAATTTGAAACTTAAGCCCAACAAGATGGTGGTGTTAATGGAATCAGAAGGATTAGCCTGCAAACTGAGGTATCTCCTGTTCTGGATGTGGTTGCACTTTTCCTGAAATGGCAGCTTCATAGCTTGGGGATACTACTGAAAATAGACCTCCTGTTGCATAAGTAGGTAACCGCGGTCTAGTTTAAGGCAACTCCATTAGAAGAATGACTTGCATTTTACTTCCTGAGAGCTGTTTTTTTTCTGATAGTTTTAGGGGGGGGGGCGGTATTTTAATTGTACATTGTATCCATTACAAAGCAGGACCTAGTAGTTACATCTCCCCAATGGTGTTGGATTCATTTTCATCTAACTGGTTTTGGTTAATCTTGAGGAAAACACAATCAATTGATATACCTCTGGACTCTCTTTTTCTGTTAGATGAACTTCAAGTATTTAGATCCTTGAAGCGGAGATTCCTTGCCATGGAGAAACAAACCCTTGAGAAATAAACTTGTTCCCCTCTGCATTTTACTATTGACATAGAGACACAGGCTTTCAACTGCTTATTTTATAGAGCTTACAGCCCCACAATTATGTCATGCTTTTATGCTTGCACGATTTAATGTCTTCCTATCAGTGGTTCTTTATGGGAGATTTGTGAATTTGCCTTACCACGAAAAAATCTGTCCATGCATTCGTAGGGAACCAGAATCGATTGCTCATATTTCGCTTTGATGTGAATTTTCTGTCCAAATACAGGATATTCTAATTATCCCTATTTTGCATAACAGGCATGGCCTCCCATAAGTGAGACTTGTTTCCCTTCTTTTATCAGATCAGCGTTCCCATATCACCCTCTCAGTAGCGAGGTTTCTTCTAATTGCTATGAGAATCAGGGAATATATGATTAAAGTTCTGGAGAGATGATCGATTTTTGATTGTACTCTGTATATTTTAATATTGGCTTTGTTTGATTTTAATTTATGCCAACAAAGGTGCTGACTGACTGGCATTTTATTTTTGTTTGGGTAATGTGTTTATATATTTACAAGTTGCTTTGAGGGCACTTTGCATTAAAAGGTGGTGTGGAGAAATGCATGACACCACAAAATTCATATCAGTATTCCAAAATTTGGGGCTGGGCTATGAACAGGAGCCCAGCTGCAAATTCATAGCTGGCAAAAAGGAAAGGTACCAGGGGATGCACCATCAAACAACCAACTACAGAGCATTTAAGTGCTTAGAGAAGCAGATGGACCTGGCCCAAGTAGAACAAGAGGTCTACCACTTAACCCCTTGCTAGAATGTCACATCTAAAGAACAGCAACTGGAAAAGTTAGGCTTTATTTTGTTCTTTTTGAATCAAGAAGACCAGAACCGACTCCAGGGCAGGATGGACTCTCAAGGGGAAATTATAAAATCCCAGGACATGAAGGAGAGTATCTCTTGTTCTTACTCTGACTTCTGGCTCTGGCCTTAAAGGACTACTCCTTTGCAAAGGGATTCCATCTTGACCATGTGTTGAGGGACAATGGGAGAGGTTCAAAACTCTGAAAATCGGGGTAATTTTAAATGCTGCAGCTTTAAGAGATACTATATCCTAATTTAACATACTATACTATATCCTACTTTAACAAGTGTAGAAGTCAAGTTTAGAAGACTGTGTGTTTTCACTGTTTCTTTTTCTCTTTGCTGATTCTAATGCTTGTACAGGTCATGTATGCTCTCTACATTTGCTTATTAAAGTTTTTATATTTCGAATGCTCAAAACATAGTCTATGTAAATACACCGTGCCTAATCTGGTCCCATTTTCCAAGCAGTCGTAAAGGGGGAGGGACTGCAGTCAAACTCACTGACCCTAAAGGGGGAAGATGTGGCAGGGCCGGTGCTAGGGTTTTATCTGGAGGTGCCATGGACAAGACCTTCACATGACCATTTCTACTGGATCCTTTTAGTTAGTGGTGCCAGTGTGACAAGACCTTGTGCAAACGAGAAAGATGCCCTACCACTGAGCTATGGCTCCCACCCCATGGTTCTGTTAAAGTAGAGTAGGAAGGATGACTGTAATTGGCTCTTCTTCATTTTTGCAATTGGTTAATTTATCCCTGCCAGGCTCCGAGGAGCACACTGCACAGGCACCGTCCACTTTCACATTTCCTGTAACAGACTCGAGGAATGCAAAATTGGCCAGGCAGCATCTGCGCTCCATGGAGCCTGTTTTCCATTGGGGAAGGCAGGCTCCAAGGAGCACACGTGCTGCACATGGGGAGAAGGGGTGTCTGGTGGTGCTCCCTAGGCCAGGTGGTGCCATAGGCGGCCGCCTACTTGGCCTACTCCCATGCACCAGCCATGGGTGTGGTAGATCATTTGTGTGCTAGCCAACAGGAGGAAAACAGGAGATTCAGCAACTAGGCAAAGCATTAAATGACAGCATAATTAAGAGTGCTGGAAGAACAAATCTTTTTAGCAGGACATTCTCTTCCAGATTTGATGGTGGCAGTGGCTACCACCCAGAGAGAAGGTATTACTCCTGGGCGTGAGGAAAAAGGGCAGCCTCACCAGGTGTCATAGAATAATTGAGTTGGAAGGTACCATCAGTGTAATCTAGTCCAACCCCCTGCACAATGCAGGAGATCCACAAATCCTCCCCCCACAGCCCAAATGACACCCGCTGCATGCCCCAATGGTGGCAACAAAAGATAGCTGCAGTACTTTCAAGCTCTGGGGTCAACATGGGATGGGGCTTGCAAGACCATTTCCTCATGGGTGCAATTAAAAAAAAAAGATTACTGCAAATTAATAAATGCATGTTACTTTTAAAAAATATGTAATCCCTTCCCTGGCTTTATTGTGATTCAGATATTCCTATGCTATAGATTGCCCCCTTTTTAAAAAGGCATAATGGTACTGTGACACATTACCTAAGTATAAACTACTTTATGCATTGTATTTTCATCTCTTGAAATTTGAAGAAATAGCTCCCAAATGGGTGGGTGAGGAGAAGATAAGCTTTACATCACTAGTTGCAGTCAAATGGTGATGGAACTTTCTCAGCATGAAAAGTATGCAAATCAGATATTTGGATATTTAGTACCAGATAAAAGATGTGAGAGAAAAAAATCATTTAATAAGTAAGGATCAAGTGCCAAGATTAGTATTGAATGTAAGTAAATGGTTATGTTTTAGCCTCAGAGCTCTCTCCTGTTAATTGAAGGAGTTCCCCAAATCATGGATAAGCCACAAAAGAAAGATCAGATAGCTTTTATTTAGAATTGCAAAAGGCCTTTCATCAAGCCCTTTGGAAAAGCTTATTAAAGATACTTTGGGGACAATGGAGAGAGAGAGAGAGGTTAAGTGACAGGGAGGCACAGATATAGGACTGAATGGGAAAATTTTGGTGTGAATGGGGTTTTTTAACTATGTGATGACTCAAGGTGGAAGCACTAAAGCAGGTTTTGATTGACGTAGAAAACTGAGGCTTCAAAATGACAAGAAGTGAGTGACAGTGTACAGATGAGAAGGGTTGATTTGTTGTGTCTCTGAAGAGAACTGACACAGGGAATGTCAGAAGGACTTAACACCCCCCACTTCCCCGCCATACACACATGCTGCTGCCACTCAACACAATGACAGATAAAATTCAATTTAGATAAGTACGTGGTAAATTGGCCAAGGACAAAGGAAGGGACAATTTGAACTACTTGAACATGCTGATGGGTTCTGAATTAAAAGCAACCTCTCTTGAGATGGGGGGGTGGCATTATTATTGTGGACCACCTAGTGTGCTGAAGGTGGTGACGGGGACAGCACCTTAAATAAGAAGCTGGGGGAAGGTGGGTCTTGACACTAGTGAGGACAATTGGACAATTTTTAATATTGTAGTGGAAGAACTGAATAACACTGTTGTGGTGCGGGCAACTTCATTATACTGAAGACATCCAAGGGGGAGGAAATAAAGGGGGAATGCAAAGATACTAAGTATTACTGTAATAGAGCGAGAAGTCCATAAAACAAGAGAATAAACCCGACAAAGAATCCTGGCAAGGAAAGAAGAATGTGACAGAAGCGTAGCAATTAAAATAATGACTGTTCAGATTCTCTCAGTCTTCTTGGGGAAGGTTGTGAAGAGCACCCAAGAGTTTCAGAAGCATCATTGAGAATTCTCTCGTAATTTTAAAAATCCCCATCCTCTCTCTTTCTCTGTCTCATTTTACTGTCATGGAGTCTTCAAGGCCTCCTAGGGCTGCTTCTCATAAGGGTGCCTGTCTGACTCTGTACGTGGACTTGCATATAGATACCTGTGAGTCCAGAACCTCAAGGCAAAAGTAAAATAACTTGTGGAAAGGAGCCAGTGGCAGCGGGGAGTCCAGGCTTGTCTTGGGCAGGGCCCCTGAACTTCAACTCAGCCAGGTTCCCTTGAGATCAAACTCCATGCCAGAGTTACGCTCAGCCCACTTAAGAAACTGTCCAGCTGGGCTTTGCCTGCTGAATTCATTGTTTTTAGCTGTGCCAGACCTTGAGGAAGTAGAGAATTTTCATGACGCATACATTCAAATTCACCTCTCCCCCCGCCCCCCAATGTGAAAAATGGCTAGTTCTGAATATTTTCCTTGTTCCAGAGGAGAAGGAAACTCTATAATTGGATGCAGTAAGCTAGAGAGTCAGATAATTGTCGGACTTCCATTTAAACTCTGGGTCTCAAATTGTAAAAAAGGTAAAGGTAGTCCCCTGTGCAAGTACCAGTCGTTTTGACTCTGGGATGATGTTACATCACATGATTGTACAGGACTTAAAATAGCTCTCTAGTGCAAGTGTTCGGCTTTTTAGGAGCTCTCCTTGGTCCTGAACAACTTGCTTCATTGTACCTGCTCCTTCCTGAGCTCTCTAAGCATTATTCTTTCTTTATCACCTGGAGCCTCCTCACGCAGTCATTTCATGGATCTTAAGTCAGACTGGAGCAGACCATCCTAATAGCTGCCAGCACTCATAGACTTGAAGCAATTGTTCTTTACAAGAATTTGTAGGTGGCTTCTTGCATTATATGCTCTCCTGGACAGGGCTTAGCTCTCATGTACAGATCATTAGCTGAAGAAGCAAACAGAAGGCCTTTCTGCATTCAGTCCTTGCTCCTGATTTTTCCAGAACTTGAGGCAGTATGCCTTTGCTCCATATAATTTACTTTCATTCTGCATATGTAATTATTCTTTGACACTTGGTGCTGGAAACTCAAGTCTCTGCTGATGATGCTTTCTGCATACTCATAGAAGGAAGTGTGTTTTGAGCCGTGATTGCTCTTCTCCTTTGGAATAGAGTAGCCAAGGCAGCAGCATGATACTTCTGTGTTCACTTCAGTGTCCTATGTTTTCTCTTCCTTTTCACAGAACCATGGCTGGTGGGAGGAGTTCTTCCAGGAAAATCAGAATGACATTGAGTGGATGAGGCATTTCAGCGTTAACAGGGCAATGTTCACTAACATTATGTAACAGGAATAGTCCAAGGATAATATGCAATTACCAAAGGTTAGTACCAAATCAAAATGCAAACCATCAGTCCACGCTTCTGCTTTTGTTTTGGGGAAATTGTTAGTGATCGAAGTCTGTTTGGCTTTGAAGTGCCTTCTTGAAAAACTGGTTATCTTCCAGTTACTCTCCCTTCCTCCAAACCACTGTGGACTCTAAACAAATGTAATTGGTCAGCAATTGCCCAATGAGAAACCTGTTATCCAATCGTCAGCCTTTATCAGCATATATCAAGTAATAAATAAAAACAGTGACAAATATAGAAGTAACAAAAAGAAAGAAGATATTTCAGTCATATACATCTAAACATTAAACATTCAATCCTTAATTACCAAACTTAAACATAAAGCTACCTTTTCAGTCATTTCAGGTGATGAATCATTCAGGAGGTGACACAAACCTGTTATCAGATACATTGGCTACCTAACATAGACCAAAGAGAAAGAGAGTGAAATGGGGAGGGGAGTCGGTGATGCTTAAATATTCACAGAAGTGATTCTACTTTGAACAGTAGTATTCATTTCAAAACAGAACAGAGAAAAGATTCATGGGAAAAGCACTTTTGGGAAGTGTGGGGAAACAGCATGCTGGAAGTGGTCTGAGTGCTGATCCCCCTAGAATAAATGCAGAACTGGGGGGGGGGGGGTTGTAGCAGGAACTCCTTTGCATATTAGGCCACACCTTAATGTAGCCAATCCTCCAAGACCTTACAGGACTCTTAGTACAGGGCCTACTGAAAGCTCCAGGTAGATTGGCTACATCAGGGGTGTGTGGCCTAATATACAAAGGAGTTTCTGCTACAAAAAAAAAAGCCCTGTGCAGAACCAAAAAGAAGCACCAACACAAAGTGACAGTGAAAGCGGGAGAGGGAATGCGGAATGGAAGATTGAGATGTGATCCGAAAAAGAGGGAAAAGACAGGTGCAGAAATGGCCAACCACTCTATGAGTCTAGTTGGGCTGCAAGTGTGCGATTGGTCATGCAGTGATCTTCATGACATAATAGGAATTTAAACCTGAACCTCTCAGATCCTTGGCTAACCACTATACTATGTGGCCCCTCACTCCTCAGTCAATGCTTGACTTTAGGACTGCCACTTTTGCTCCTGGGAGCAGTTCTATGCAGAGCCAGAGCCAGTTTAGTGTAGTGGTTGTGTGGACTCTTATCTGGGAGAACCGGGTTTGATTCCCCACTCCTCCACTTGCAGCTGCTGGAATGGCCTTGGGTTAGCCATAGCTCTCGTAGGAGTTGTCCTTGAAAGGGCAGCTGCTGTGAGAGCCCTATCAGCCCCACCCACCTCACAGGGTGTCTGTTGTGGGAGGAGAAGATATTGGAGATTGTAAGCTGCTCTGAGCCTCTGATTCAGAGAGAAGGGCAGGGTATAAATCTGCAGTCGTCGTCTTCTTAATGGCAGCATGCCAGGCTGAAATTCAACAGGGTGCATCAGGTGCCAAGGACAAAAGTGACACAAAAGAAAGGTGGCCAACAGAATCAGACATTTTACTGGGGGGAAATACATTACGACTGCTTAGCTTGTGACCCACTAATAACGAATGCAGCTGCTCGGTCAAATACTATGACCTGCTTGACCATTCTCCTTTTTTAAAAATTCCAGGCAGGCAACAGAACCAGAATGTTTTATCATGCTATTGGTGAGTCACCATACGTAAGTGGTGGGTTATATATTGCACAGACCTCATTTACAATCTGGCTCTCGTTCTCAGTAGTACTGCATGGGTCTCCATCTCGTGGATTGTTGACACAGAAATGGTCTTTTTAAATGGGATATGTTTGAACTTGAAGGTGGCTTTAAAGAGAACAAAAAGTGAGGTCGCTTGAGTCAACCTTCTGTAACTGGCCATGCTTAATTATTCCTGTGTCTCCTCCTTGTTTGCCAGGTAAAAAAGTAACCACTGCATGCTGGTGAGAAAGGCGTCTATGATTTGATTCAGCTCCATCATCACTGGTAAATGCATAAGGAAATAAAGCCTCTTCAAATCAAATGTCCCAACATTCCCCAAAATGGGTAGTAAAATATATACAGTCTTGGGCAGAATTCTTCTCAAAGGTAAGACTGCACTATATATTTTAATCTCTCCCCCCCCACCCGCCAGTACTGGATAGCTATAATATAGCTATGTTGTGGTTTCCCTCCTCCTCCCCCCAAAGTAAACCATGTAAAGATAAAAGGAATTGACGTTTTCAGTAAATACCTCTGAGTGATTTTTCTTCTCTTATGAACACATCTTGGAAAATTGTCTCCCTTCCATTTGTGCGAGCTGAAACCAGATGTCATAAACGTAGCATTTTAATTACATTTGCTGCAATGAGTGGGGAAATATGCGCCTCAAGTGTTCGAAATTGTTTCTGGTGAAGTCAGTATGAGAGTGCAAGCAACAAAAGAGTGGAAAATCCAGACAGTGAGCGGCACTTCTTAGGAGAGCTCCGAAGAAATGCCTTTTTGGAACAGGTCTAGGTATATCTGGTACCATGAACAAAGGCAAACCAGTCAGTGCAATTGGGTCATACTGATGGGGGCAAGGGTAAACAGCAACAATGGTAAACATATGGAGTAGCAAGGGGGGTCAGCACTTTAAACGAGGAACCTTTCTAAATCCCTGTCCTTGTGAAAATGACAGTACCCCATTTTTGAGATGAATTGCCTCAAATACATAGTGTTGCTGGTTTTAGGCATGGCAGAAATATCAGCAGGTAAGGTAACATTTTGTATTTCCTCAATCCTCTCGTCAGCCCCTCTTTTGAATTGAATTAATCACATCCACCCAGTGCTTTCCTCTGTTGCTATAGAAAGCGCTTGCGAAATGAGGCATTTCCCCAAAGGAGCATAACTATCAGTGCTTATTGCATAAGGAGAAGTCTCCCCCATCCAAACCCCAGGTTTAAAGGGAGGAGATGTTTTAATTTAATAAGCTGATTGCTCAAACAGTAGAGCTCTAGCAAATGGGTATTATGCTGCACTCTGCTCTTCTACAAATCAGTGGATATCTCTTCACCACAATATGGCTATTGACCTAATGCTAAATAGGTCGCTGGAGAATAACAACAGCTCCCTGATGTCAAAGGTGAATGATTCTGTCTTCAAGGAATGCCAGCTCTGATGTGCAGAGCAGTTGGCATTAATCAGACACAATCTCAGTAGGTGCTGGGGGAGGGATGCATTTGTAATTGCTAACTATCTTGTGATCAGACAAAAGGTGTCTCATTATTTGTGCAGGCCTCCGTTCCTAATAAGCCAGGCATCCAGTGTTTGCTGTCTAATTTATGAGGCCAAGAACCTTGTAAATGTGTGTGTCTTCTTTTTATTTTTTTCTGAAAGAGGAATGTGCCGGCTATGGAAAATGATAAACTGTAGTATGAGTTTAAAAGAGCTTCTGAGCTGATGGAAGGTTGCTTGGGTTCCCCCCCCCCACCCCCTTCACTGACTGCCTGTTGTGTAATTTCACAAATTGCCAAGTTCAAGGGCGCAAAGTGTTATTTTTGCCTGCACTGTAGGTGGAAAGCATCTTGGATACACTCTCTTCTGACCTAGCTAGTCCTTGCATGTTTTTCTGAAATGATGCCACAGGCAAAACCATGAAGTACATTGGCATCCAAGTTCCTTCAGGCCAAACTACATGCAAGGCTCAACGGGCACAAAATGGCTTCTACATTTTCATTCCATTTGTCTTTTAAAAATTCTTATTTCTTTCTTTAAACCAAATAGTGTGGGCAGGGGGGGGAGAGGAAAGAAAAAAATACTCAATATTCAGCAACTAAATAGAATTTTTAAAAAGAAGGTATACATAAAGTCAAGACAAAGATATAACAACTGGTGGCAGATCTACACATAAGTTTCCATTGAAGGTTTCCAAATATCTAAAAATAAATCCATCTGCAATTGTTGCCTATATACCATATGTTCAAATACTGACAAAGTTTTAATGTTCACAGACCACTGATTTATAATCCATGGGTGGGCATTTAAATTTCCAATGTTGTAATCAAGCCTTTTTTTGTAGCAGGAACTCCTTTGCATGTCTGGCCACAGCTCCCTGATGTAGCCAATCCTCCAAGAGCTTACAGGGCTCTTATTACATTGCCTACTGTAAGCTCAAGGAGAATTGTCTACATTAGTGGGGGGTGGCCTAATATGCAAAGGAGTTCCTTCTACAAAAAAAAAATCCTGGTTGTAATACAAGTCTTTTAGCTGTAGTAAGGGTTCGGAGGGTCCATTTTTGTTGATCATCAGCTAGCCTCCAAGAGATGGGCAGATCTTTTAAAAGCACATAAGCATCCTCAAAAATCAATTAATGTTCTAGTACAAAATTGATATGAGTAATAACTTCCCAGAAAAACCGAATGACTGGACACATCCAATGCATATGTTTAAGGGATACATCCTGCGAGTTACAACACTAGCAATTAGACACTTTACTCAATCCTTTGCCAAAGAGTCCTGCGCATCTTGAAACTTGCTCAGGATGGCATCCCTGGTTATCTCCTCTTAATTTTATTCTTGCAAAAGAGGGGTTAGATTGAGGATGTGTGATTGGCTTGAGGTCACCCAAATTGCTTCCTTTTAGAGTGGCAGGGCTTTTTTGTAGCAGGAACTCCTTTGCATATTAGGCCACACACCCCTGATGTAGCCAATCCTCCAAGAGCTTACAGGGCTCTTAGTACAGGGCTTACTGTAAGCTCCAGGAGGATTGGTTACGTCAAGGGTGTATGGCCTAATATGCAAAGGAGTTTCTGCTATAAAAAAGCCCTGCAGAGTGGAGTTATAAACTAGTCCTACTCAAGCACTCTAAACACTGCACTACATTGGCAACAGACCAAGGTATTAATCTGGATGAGGAGTCTCGTATGGGCAAAGGCATTCTTGAGTATCATAGAACCATTAGGGCTTCAAAGGTCAATATGCCCTGCTCTTTAGGCTGGCAACCAGTCAAGACCTCCTAATTTAGTTGCTCTTTTGATATACCACCTCTCTCCAGAGACTTACTTGAGGCAGCTCACAAAATAAAAACAATAACAAAGAAATAACCCTAAAAACAATAATGTAAGAATGATCAGCATTAAAAAGGGCATAAACCAGATGTTAACTTGGATGAGGAGGCTCCTATGAGGCATTCTTGGGTATCATAGAACTGGACCATTAGGGCTTTAAAGGTCAACATGGCCTTTTCTTCCGGCTGGCAACCACTCAAGACCACCTAATTTAGTTGCTGAGAGGTTTCGCTATGCCACCTCTCCAGAGACCTGCTTGAAGCAGCTCACAAAGTAAAAACAATTACAAAGAAATAACCATTAAAAAACAACATAAGAATGATCAGTATTAAAACAAGCAAGGGGCAAAAACCAACAGCCTACACTGGCCTATCCGGCTAGCACTGGTTAGTGATTGCTTTGAACCAAACTGAAACTGATCCCGTCAAGGGTGGAATATTATGCCACACACCCCTGATGTAGCCAATCCTCCAAGAGCTTACAAATAAGAACCTTGTAAGCCCTTGGAGAATTGGCTGCGTTAGGAGTGTGTGGCCCAATAGGCAAAGGAGCTCCTGCTAGAATTCCACCCCTGGATCCCGCAGTCGCTGTTGCTCCGCCCACAGGCTTCTGCTTTCATCAGAACAAGTGATCGATTCCCTACCAGTTGCTGCATGGGTGTTTTTTGACTTGTGGCTCCCTCCAATTCTTTCCATGCTTTCCCGATCTCTAAAAACATGATTGAGAAGGCACGAGGAGAACTGGAGGGAGCCACAAGTCAAAATGCACCTACTTAGCGACTGGTGGGGAATCGATCGCATGATCCAATGAAAGCAAAAGCCCAGGGGTGGAGCAATAGCGACTGTGGAATCAGTCATAGATTGATTGGCTGATAGCATTTCCACAACGAAGAGAACCCCAGTACTTCCCTTAGCATATCAACTGAGGTTTTACCCCCTGCAACTCCAAAGCAATTAACGTCACCTGTGGAAGCAGAATCTATCAATGTAAATTTCTCTAGATATACAGGTTGTTAATGTTGAGCAAGATTTAAGTCCAGTAGCATCTAAAAAGGCCGACAAGATTTCCAGAGTATACATTTCCAAGTGTCAGAGCTCCCTTGGTTGTATCTGATGAAGAGAACTTTGAGTTTCAAAAGTGTCTGCCCTGGAAAACTTGGTTCTTAAGGTGCTACTGGACTCTGCTCACAACCTGAGTTCGATCCTGGCAGAAGCTGGGTTCAAGTAGCCAGCTCAAGATTGACTCAGCCTTCCATCTTTCCGAGGTCAGTGAAATGAGTACCCAGCTTGCTGGGGGGGGAGCGTAGATGACTGGGGAAGGCAATGGCAAACTACCCCATTAAAAGTCTGCCGTGAAAACATTGTGAAAGCAGCATCACCCCAGAGTTGGAAACAACTGGTGCTTGCATAGGGAACTACCTTTACCTTTTTACTAGACTAAAATCTCACTCTTCTAATGCAGACCAACATGGTTACCTAGCTGAAACAAGCTTGCAAATGTTGTTACTCCTGATGTGATAAATACTACACAGCTCAGGGCTGTTTCTTTGCTGTAGTCACCTTTGTGTTGTATATGTGATTTTTTTCCCCCTCACATGACACTGGTCACAGAAACAGCAGCAAGTTTAAAGAAAACCAATTAGCCTGTGATAACTGGTTATGTGTACAGTAAGTGAGAAACTAATTAATGGTACAATGTTTCATTTTGCATGTGCAAAGTGAATGACAGGCAGGCAGGAGATGTAGGAAATGGAGGGTCCTTTCTGCTGGAGCTATGTCATTTTCCAACTTTTAGAACTGTTGATCTTGGAGGAGTTTACAAGAGTTAAGCTATTGCAGGGCATGGGGGGAAGCAGCTTTAACTCAGTTACATCCTGGCTTCTGATCTATGATATGTATGGATACTGCATTTTCTTCTGAAAAGGTACATTTAAGGTCATTTCATGCCATGTTATGTGGCAGAACAGCTGGATGTTTGACCAAAAGTACATAAACTCACCAGGGATATTGGATGGGCTGTGACTTCATGTTGAGTGTATATATATGACCAATACTCCCTCTAAGCTGTGGAGTTTTGTGAACAAAAATTCTGCTTTGTGAGCTACTGGCATTAAAATTGTGAGCTATTGCATAAATTAGCTTGCTCTGGGGCCATTTTTCCTGAGCTAAGACAAAAAATATGTGAGCTGGTGGCTAAAAAACTGTGAGCTAGCTCATACTAACTCAGCTTAGAGGGAACACTGTGTATGACATGTATTTGCAAGCACAGGGCTGGATTCAGCAGTAGATTTCCACTTTAGAATTTAGCAGTAGATCTTCACCCATTTTCTCCCTAATTTGCCTCTCATGGTGCTTCTTAGGATCCCCTGTATCCAAGGAGCAGCATTTGGGGAGTGTTTAGGGCTGCATTTTTTTTAAAATGTTCAAAACAAATCGAACATCACAAGAACATTGGTAGAAACATTAGCAAAACAGCCATAATAATATTAAGAGGGATTAGATAGATCCATGGAGGAGACATCTATCAATGCTACTAGCCATGATGACTGAGAGGAACCTCCATATTCGGAGGCACCAGACCTCTGAATCCCAGGGCCAGGAGGCAACATCAGGGGAAGGCCTCCATCTCTATACCCTCTGTGTTGGACCTCCAGAAGAACTGGTTGGCCACTGTGTGAAACAGCATGCTGGAATAGATGGACCACTGGTCTGATCTACTAGGCTTTTTAATGTTCTTATCAGAGGTGGAATTCTAGCAGGAGCTCCTTTGCATATTAGGCCACACACCCTGATATAGCCAATCCTACAAGAGCTTACAAAAAAGAGCCTTGTAAACTCTTGGAGGATTGGCTACATCAGGGTGTATGGCCTAATATGCAAAGGAGTTCCTGCTAGAATTCCACCCCTGGTTCGTATGTTATCCCTCCTCCAAAAAACACCCCCAAACAACAGAAATTAGCAAGCATCAAGTGCTGCCAAAATTATTAATCAAAGTTAATCAAGCAAATTTTACAGTTTTAGTTCTCTGGCCAAAGAAGGCTTCATCACAGATGGAAATGCTACAAAAGGTGGAGGCATGCACAAGAAGAATTGCAGATTTATACCCCTCCCTTCTCTCTGAATCAGAGACTCAGTGCGGCTTACAATCTCCTATATCTTCTCCCCCCACAACAGACACCCTATGAGGTGGGTGGGGCTGAGAGGGCTCTGGACAACCTCTGCCAGAGCTATGGCTATCTCAAGACCATTCCAGCAGGTGCAAGTGGAGGAGTGGGGAATCAAACCTGGTTCTCCCAGATAAGAGTCCACGCACTTAACCACTACACCAAACTGGCTCTCTCTTCAATAGAATCTCTAAGGAATATCTCTGTTACATTTATAGAGAAGATAGTCTCTGATGTATCCTGGACCCAGACATTTTAAATAAATGCCCAGAAGTCTGAATGGGACTCAGAAATGAGTTAGACCCAGTGTGGGTATTGTAACATGATATATTATATTAGGCCAGTCCCTTTCACTAATCTAGCAGCAGAATTTTAAAATAATTACAGTTTTCAAACCGTTTTTCAAAGGTTGTCTCACCTTAAGAACATTAATCCAATGTAGATGGGCAAGAGCTGCCACAGTGCAGTCCTTAACTTCTAAGAAAGAGCACAGATGCTGAACTGGTCTTCATTGGTAAAAACACTTGGCAGGTGCCAGAAAAGTTGTCAGTGGGTGCTGTTGTACCTGTGGGAACCATTGCCCTAGATGTTCACAGACCTTTTCCCCAGTCTGTTATCTGACCTCATCACTGTTTCCTCTCTGCTCACAGCTCCCACTGAGACCCAAGACAGCTCCCCTTGGGGAGGAGGACCTTCCAGAAGTGATTTAATTTACCAGTTGTTATCAAAGCCCCATGGCACAGAGTGGTGAAGCTGCAGAACTGCAGTCCAAGCTCTCTGCTCATGACCTGAGTTCGATCACGGTGGAAGCTGGGTTCAGGTAGCCTGCTCAAGGTTGACTCAGCCTTCCATCCTTCAAGGTCGGTAAAATGAGGACCCAGCTTGCTGGGGGGGGGGGGGGAGTGTACATGACTGAGGAAGGCAATGGCAAGCCATCCTGTAAAAAGTCTGCCATGAAAACATTGTGATGCAATGTCACCCCAGAGTCAGAAATGACTGGTGCTTGCACAGGGGACTACCTTTACCTTTTTTATCCAGTTGTTGCTGTGCCCAGAGGGAACAAAGCTTCTTCTCTTGAGCCAACAGCATTCAGAAGCTCCTTCTTTTTCATGGCAGCATCACGAAGACGCAACTGGGGGGGGGGGAGGCTTTGATTGTTGACAGCGTTTCTCCCCCGTCCTCTAGCTGACCCGGCTGCGACTTGCTTTCTGCCTCCCAGCTCCCCAGTACAAGTCCCGCTGTGTATAATGCCTACTCCCAAGGTGGATGCACATGGGATTGCATCCACCTCCATAAATAACTTTTGACTCGATGATTCCTGTTTACCAGTCCAATGAAGGTCATCTTAACTTACATAGCAGAATGGCTCTTGATTTTGATGGGGTTGAAGAGGGGGAGAAGAGAAATAAACCTTGCATATGCACGCTTTATGCAGAATCGCCCCAAATAGTTATCACTACACAAATGATAGCGTAAGAGCGTATTTAGCTTTACACATACATGGCTGCAATTGGTTCTGCTATACTGACAGCAAAATTGCAAGGTTTTTCTTGTTTGGGTGTCATTTTTCTGTGTTAAATCACGAAGTGCACACAAGAAGCAATTTTAATATACTTTTGCAGCAAGGCGGCAAAGACATTGGTTGCAACTTTCAAGGTGAATGGAGCTAGCTGGGCCAAACTCCTCTCATTAATTGGTGTGTGTATGTGTTTATGTGTGGGGGGAGGGTGTAAAACTCTCTTTGTGTCTCAGAAATCTAAAGCATTGATTTTTTTTTAATGGAGGAGAGATAGATAAGGAAGTTTTATGGCACAATCAATATGACTGAAACAACTTTTAAGCAGAAATGGCTTTGTTCAGTAAAACTTTTGTTCGGTTAGGTTCTATATTGAAAAAATGTATTTGGTTAATTGTTTTTTTATACTGTTCTCTTGTTTTCTGTTGTTCCAAGCACAAGGATGGATGAGTGGTAGGTAGCCTGTGAGCCCACAAAACAATTCTGAGTCTGAATGTAGCCAATCCTCCAAGTGCTTACAGTAGGCCCTGTAATATGCAAAGGAGTTCCTGCCACAAAAAAAGCCCTGAATCTAAATACTAATAAGAAATCCATAGACACTAGGGTTGCCAAGTCCCCAGCTTCCCGCAGCAAGGGACTCTCTTTCACACACAGAGCGCACGCATGATGCAATGATGTCACCCGGAAATGACATCATCAAAATGGCAGCACCCATGCGGGCTGCTCTAGGCGTTTCCAGGAAAACTAGTTTTCCTGGATGCTGTAGCCATTTGGAAGGTTAAAACTCTATGGTACCTATGCACCATAGAGTTTTTACCTCCCAAATAGCTAGAATGTCCAGGAAAACCATAGAGTTTTCCTGGAAATACCTAGAGTGACCCCGCATGGCAGCCACCATTTTTATGACGTCACTTCCAGGTGACATCATCACGCCAGGACATTGGGAGAGGTTCCCCCCACTGGCCCAATGTGGGCTGGCGGGTTGGGAACCTCCCGGGTGGGAGAACCCCTGCCCGGATCCAGGGATTGGCAGCCCTAATAGACACCCCTCCCTGGGTCAAGGATAGTTAGGACAATTTGTTCAGATTCAGAACTTCTCCAGTATTCACAAATGGTGTTAAAATAGGATCTTGGTGAGTATATTTCTGGCTACACATCCCTAGATCCAACTAGGTCACAATCTTCCTTTCTTTCTTCTAGAGAACTTCATCAACCTAAACAGCAAGGCTATTTCAGTCTACAAAGCTGGCTTAAAGCAAAACTGAAATGGGTCACAATAATTTGTCTCTTTCACCAGCCAGAGAACCTGAGAGGCCATCACCTTGCCTAAACAAAGACATAAATTGGAGATTGTCTTGTGGTTTTCATGGCTATAAGGATCAAGTGAGAGCTACTTCAGAAGCAGATAAATTGCTCTGTTCCACAACTAATTTTGCTACCAAGAGAAGAATGGGAGGTGGTTGGTCCCATCCTAAAGCAGCCACAGCTACTATATTGCTTCCATGTGCTTTTTCTGCTTCTAGGGTGGTGTGCCCCTCTGACTTTCTCAGTAGTTTTAGGGTGTCAAGTGCCCTCCCCCTCTGACTTTAACCTCAGCAGTTGTAGGGAGCCAAGTCCCCCCTCTCTGACTTCAGCTCAGTTGCTGAACCCATTATACACCTCCCATTAAAATGTCTGGTTTTATGAGAATACCTAATGAGCTGACAAGACTTCAGGTTTTCAGCTCATGTGGACAAAATGAGGTTGCAGTGTACTTATTTTTTAATCAGACATAATGGCAATCCATTGGGTTAGAAATTGCAAAGAAACAATCAAAGAGGGGAGGGGAAAGACTAGCACTGTGTCAGCTTCTTTTGTACATATTGTTTTTAAACTTCCTTTTCTTGTGTATGTTAAGAAACTTTAAAATTCTCCAGAAAGGGATCTTTGCTTTGCTGAACATAAATGAACCTTCTCCAGAGCCAGTTTCAAAGTCTTTCAGCAACAGCTATGTAAAACATGTAAAAGCCAAAGCTTTTAATTTAATCAAAGAAAGCGGATTGTTTGAAAGCGAGAGTTGCCCCTATGACTTTTGTATTAGTTAAATGCATGTGTAACCATTATTTGCCCTCTCGGGTATTTTAAAGGTCTTTATTCTTTTACAGAGTTTTTTCAGTTCCTAAAAAAAAAATAATTGTCAGGTTATTTTGCAGTAATCCATGTTCACTCATGTCTTCACTCAGTCAGATGTTGCTCAGTGTTCTGTCCTCTCACCATTGCCGGAAAGATGTCTGTCTGGTTGAAAAGTCCTTTTCGCTGTCCTGTCACTTGGTGTCCACAGTTACACCATGTATGTCTAGATAAGAGGCTGAAGAGTGGTTCCCACAGAGCTTCCCCTCTTAAGCTGCTGTTGACTCTGATGGAAGTAAGCAATTTAGGGCAAGGAGAGAGGCCATCCCAGACCCAAAGACACCATTTAAAGAAGGCCGCTGTCGGGAAGGAGAGGGCAGTCCCTGACTTCTGTCTTGGAATGCATGCAGTTATTATTCCTCAGAGCCAGTTTGGTGTAGTGGTTAAGTGTGCGGACTCTTATCTGGGAGAACCGGGTTTGATTCCCCACTCCTCCTGATGGGAATGGCCTTGGGTCAGCCACAGCTCTGGCAGAGGTTGTCCTTGAAAGGGCAGCTGCTGTGAGAGCCCTCTCAGCCCCACCCACCTCACAGGGTGTCTGTTGTGGGGGGAGAAGATATAGGAGATTGTAAGCCGCTCTGAGTCTCTGATTCAGAGAGAAGGGCGGGGTATAAATCTGCAGTCTTCATCTTCTTCTTTTTGGTCACCATGAAAAGAAACACAAAGCTAACGTTCTGAAAACACACTGCTGTTGTGTCATTTACAGTGCATTCCTGTACAGTCCTGAATCCATTTATTTCAGTGGGCTTAGACTGGAATCATTCTGCATAGGGATTGCACTTAAATATATCCAAGAGCAAACCTTAAACTTCTGCTGTGACTCTTGCTCGCTGGGTAAAACTGGAAGTGATGTCACCACCATCATTGCAAGCCATTGCAACGGAACAGCAGTATATACTCATAATACAGTATATGCTAGCAGGTATACTCATAACACAAGTGCCTCTGAGCAGGGCTTTTTTTGTTTTGTAGTAGGAGCTCTTTTGCATATTAAGCCACACATCCCTGATGTAGCCAATCCTCCAAGAGCTTAAAGTAGGACCTGTAAATTCATGGAGGATTAGCTGCATCAGGGGTGTGTGGCCTAATATGCAAAGGAGTTCCTGCTACAAAAAAGCCCTGCCTCTGAGAAATCATGAAGTATCTTTCTCATTCCAGTATGAAATGGTAGCCTGTCTCCAGAGACTGAACCAGCAGTATTTCTTTCCAAGGCAGATGTCTTTCCAATGACACAGGACTTTTTTTTTTAGAAAAAGCCCAGCAGGAGCTCATTTGCATATTTAGCTACACCCCCTGACATCACCATTATTTCACACAGAGGGTTTTTGTAGAAAAAGCCCAGCAGGAATCATTTGCCACACCCCCAATGCCAAACCAGCCAGAACTGTGTTCCTGTGCTTAAAGTAGGCCCTGTAAATTCGTGGTTAATTTAATCCTGCTCAAAAGAAGTCCTGGAGAACACCAAGAAAGCTCTCTCATACCAGTTCCCAACTATCAGCGCAAGTAACCATAACTGGCATTCTGGTTCCTGTGGGCACTTTTTGGAACAGGAAACTAAATGCCATGGAGTAGTGGAGGGAACCAGTCACCAAATGGCTTCCACGAGAGCTCAGTTTAGTGATAGAAAGTTGAAAGAGTCCATGTTTTAGGAGGTTGCAAGCCAAGCATCTTCCTAAGATGGAGGCACCTGGTTCCAGTTGGGTGCTTTCTGTGGATACAAAAATAATGCTGCCTGGCTATTCCTACTTCAGTAAAGTGGAGGAAAGCCAAGTCTGGCTCTTTGTTTAAGGGTGAGATGCTTTGTGGAAAGAGCTGCTGGGCACAAAGAAACACATCCACAGGTGCCACAGTGCCCAGGGGCAATTATATAGAGTGCTCCCTATATAATTTGCTGGAAAAACTAGCCTGGGCACCCCAATCAAGTCATTTACACAAACTGGCATGCTCCCTAATCTCAAAAGTCATTGAGATAACTTTTTGCCTCTTATGGATTTATAGAAAAGGGAGGAAATATTTATTTATGAAATCATTATGATTTAGCTTTCACCAGAGCTTTTTTTGTAGGAAAAAAACCCAGCAGGAACTCATTTGCATATTAGGCCACACCCCTGATGTCACCATTGCTTCACACAGGGCATTCCTCTGTGTTTCTGCTTTTAAAAGGTCCTGTCTTTCACAGTATGCTCCTGGTACTGTATAGCACTAGCTAAAGATAGTTTTAAAAAAACATTAAAAACCAGCGATCTACTTCACCATGGCTAAAACACTAATAGCAAGCAGGCCTTCCATTTACTCACATGGGATAGGGAATTGTGTTCTCAGCCCTAATTTCCTACATCCAAGGAACTGGGGAGCAGGTGAAAAAGAGCCACATATTGGTGTTCTAGGAATTTCCTCTAGTCTCAGGAGTAGTTGACAGCATTACCCAGAAGCAGCATAACATCCTTCTTAAGCTCCACCCCAAGCACTACCTCCAAAATCTCTCAGCAATTGACATGGCAGCGTTGGGAACCTTCGTACGCATCCCTCAGGCCTGTCTGAACAAGATGGACATGTGTCGTTTGGAGGACTGCAACAAGGTAGGAGTAGGGGTTGTTCTGTTCCCACATGGGGTGGGAAATCTCCAGTCTCCAGTGGGCCTTGACCCTCGCCCAACAACCATCAGGAGAAAGGAGAAAGAATTGTTTTTTTAAAAAAAGGAATAATTTCTTATTTTCATGTGGTAGTAAGACAGTTGGGAAAATGGCAGTTGGACTGCAAAGCGAGAGAAAGGAGCAGAGCAGTTAGCAGGCATCAAATTATGGGTGTGGGGTTTTTTTTAAAGAAAAGGTTTTCTTATAGGCTGGGGATTTAGGCCTAGCCCACATGTGCTGCAGAGTGAAGTCCCAGTATATTGAGACTAGAGAACAGGCTACACTACTGATTGTTCAGAGCTCCTCTACATTAATAATCCACTGTAAGTTGAAAACTAGCCTGGTGAGCAGATGTCTAGACAACAATTTTTCTCCCTGATATGCTAATTTTTTCTTTGTGGCGAGTTTTTACATGGGGAGAATTAACAATCTGACTCTCTCCCTACTGCAGTCTAAAGTGGTACTGTCAGGGCTGCCATCTCTTCTGCTGCCTCTTGCAGCAGTGGCAGCAGAAGAAGAATCACCACCTGGCCAATGCCATGATGTCACTTCCTAGGAAATCCTGGAAGTGACATCACACCTCTCTAGGAATTTCCAGAAACTCTATGTCCTTGCCTACCCCCAAGCTCCCACTGGTTGCCACTTGCCAAACCATACCTGGCAACTCTAGGTACAGTCCATTCTACCTTCCTCGAGGTTTTGCCAATTCATTCTGTTGCAGATCTTATAAATTTTGTTCAGGAACTAGGATTATCAGTTCTGGATTTGGAATTGACTGAAGACTTGTAGGGAGTACAGCTTGTGGAGGGTGTTTTCAGGAGGAGCCTCAGTGGGGTGTAATGCCAAAGAGCCCATCCTCCAAAGCAGGTATTTTCTCCAGAGATCATGTATAATTCAGGAAGATCTACAAGCCACACCTGGAAATTGGCAACCCTATCAGGAGCTGATGCATCAGGCCTGTCTGGATTCACACCAGGGCTTTTTTTTTAAAAAAGCAGGAACTCATTTGCATATTAGGTCACACCCCCTGATGTCACCATTGTTTCACACAGAGCTTTTTTATAGAAAAAGCCCAACAGGAACTCATTTGCATATTGGGCCACACCCCCTGACTCCAAGCCAGCTGGAACTGTGTTCCTGCTAAAAAAACAAACAAACAATAAAGCCCTGATTATAACTATTATTAAAAACCATTATAACTGTTATTAAAAACCAGTTCCCAGTTCTCTTTTCCTCAAGTTTGGAATGTTTATAACCTGTTCTTTGTAGTTCTAGATAAATATTTGTCTTTAAGAACCTGTGTTTGGGCTCAGCATAGGCTCCAGCCTTCAGGAAGGCAACTGGATAGGTAAACGTTCTAGTCCCTATTCAGGCCTGTAAAATGCATCCTAGGTAGGAGATCTAAGCAGACACTAGAATTTGCATTGGTCTCAGGACAAAATAAAGTTTCCTTGCTGCAGTGGTTGGCATCTCTGCATTTTACCTCTTTGGGCAACCCACTGTGACCATTGGGTCCCAGTTTTAATATCCATTGCAGTTTTGAGTACTCTTTTTCCTTTTCATTTGTTTGCTCTTAATGAGTTGTTTTTTGTCTAAGATGACTTATTTGCTGCCTATTTTTACTGTTCAGTTATAAAGGTACTCCTGGTCATATGTTGTTAATGCATACTGATGTTGCTCAGCTATGCTGATGCATTTTGCAAAAACATTTTCTGTTCTTTAACGGGGTGACATTTTTAACCTGTGTTTGTTGGATTTTAATTCTATTTATTGTTTTATTGTTTACATTTTTATTGCCATAAGGTTTTTTTAAAAACTTGTTCGGTATTGCTTTGGCCAGCAGCAAATATAATTGATATTTATCTCCCCCCCCCCCCCAAAAATGTCATAATCCTGAGAGCTACCCTCACTTGTGGAATGACCAACTAAAGACCATGAAGTCAGCTGCCTTTCTTTGCCCAGGCATAGGGGATGTAACAACTGCACTGGATATATTGCAATGATCATCCATTACATTCTCACGGCATAAACAGGAGCCCATTAGAAGAGGGAAAAGGCCCCAGCTTCCATCTTTTTGGCTGAACATAATTTCTCAGTCCTGGTTTTCTCACTGGGTTTGTAGAGTACATTTCGCTTGACAGATGCCTAAATGAAGGCCCTTTAAGACTCCGCATGGAATCAGGGTGTGTGCGCTTGTGCTTTCTCCTAACTCCAAATGAAGCCTTAATGTTGGTCTTACATTTTTTATGAGGAAGATAGACTTGGGTCGGTAATTGCTTCTAAGTGTTAGATCTTGGTGTTCATTTGAGACACTCTATTGATTAAATCTCAGCAGACTGCTGCACAATCAGAAACAGATAGGCCTAACATCCGGCATCTGGTTGTTGTTTTTTTTAAGTCCATTAATACTTAAGGAGCTGTCCATCATTAACTGGTGCTGTATTAAACATAACTTTAATGTCTCTTGTTCTGTGCCACCTCTTGCCCCTTTCAAGGAATGGACAGGCAATGCAGTCTTGGAGGTTAGACTCAGCAGTAAATATGTCTACTTGCAACTGTATGGTTGCCAACTCTGGATTGGGAAATTCCTGGAGATTTAGGGGGTGGAGCCATAGAGTTCAAAGCTGCCCTTTTCTCCAGATCTCTGTTGTTTGGCAATCAGTTATAATTCCAAAAGATCTCCAAGCCCTACTTGGAGGCGGGCAACCCTACTTGATATGACTAGGGTTATTTTAAATGCATGGCAGTAGCACTGGCTCCAAAAACACTCCTGTATGCCTTACTCCATTTTCCCATCTGTGTGTCTTGGAAGCCACTTCCTGTGACTGCACACTGTTACCAAACTGTTTCCCAGCTATCGTTCCACAAAAACACAAGAATTTTCAGCGGGCCCAAAATACCCAACCACAAACGAGGCTGTTCTCCATGAATGATGGTATGAACTGCCTAGGTTGCGCCCAAGCAACAACTGCATAGGACAGACAATTCTGGATCGTTCAACCATTTCTGATGCCAGTGAGACAAAATCTCCTGTCCTCAGAAGACGCATGCCCAGAACAGTAACTCACACCAAAGAGCAGAGGGCAGGCTGCATGAATTCATATTCTTCCTAAAAGTAAAGCTTTTAGATGTAAGAATAGGATCCCTCCAATTTCAGTTGAGAAAAAGCGATCAGATGGTTGTTTTATGGGTCAGCCACTGGAGAAGCATTGTGGGATTACTGGTTAGCCACATTCAGGGCTTTTTTTTTTTTTGTAGCAGGAACTCCTTTGCGTGTTAGGCCACACACTCCTGATGTAGCCAATCCTCCAAGAACTTACAGGGCTCTTTTGACAGGGCCTACTATAAACTCCAGGAGGACTGGCTACATCAGGAGTGTATGACCTAATATGCAAAGGAGTTCCTGCTACAAAAAAAGCCCTGGACACATCTCTGTCTTACAGAGGGAAGTCCTAGTAAATTCTGTTGCCACAATTAGCCTTTCCATATGCCTTCTCTGTCCTTGTGCTGTGTTAGCATTTGAAGGGGTCCACTGGTACTCCTCAGTTCAGTCTTGGAGCTTCCAAAGATCTAAAAGACAGTTCACTCCAAGGCACTAGCTATGGGAGAGGTGCATTGGCTCAGTGGTAGAGCATCTGCTTGGTAAGCAGAAGGTCCCAGGTTCAATCCTCAGCATCTCCAACTAAAAAGGGTCCAGGCAAGTAGGCATGAAAAACCCTAGAAAGGCCCTGGAGAGCTTGAGTCCCTGGAGAGCTGCTGCCAGTCTGAGTAGACAATACTGACTTTGATGGACCAAGGGTCTGATTCAGTATAAGGCAGCTTCATATGTTCATATGGATTTCACACTCCAGGGATATGGTGCAACACGTTTCCAACTTTTTATACAAGTTTAGCAGAGAACGACAAGATTCTACATCTTGTTCTTCTGTTTTTAATTCATTGCATTGCATTGATTGGGTTTTAATTGAGATGTAATTTTCTTTTTGTTAGCCACCCCGAGGCATGCAGCCAGATATAAATTGCTAGAAATGATAATAAAGACAATCTGAGCTGCAATCCAAGAAGGAAACTGATATGAAATAATGATCAAAAATCTTAGCTGCAAAGTGCCGAGCATTGATGGCTCCCCTTCCGACCTTTGCAAAATAATTACTTCTCTTACTGGTGAAACCATTGATGTGCCCGCTTAATAGCAATGCAATCAATATACCATCTCCTCATGTCTGACCTTGTTGCTGAATCCTCAGAGCAATCTTAAGCAGATCTACTCAGTAACCTACCCAGGCTTATTCAATGGCGATTACTCCCAAGAAAGTGCCCTTAGGATTGCACTGATCACTGCATTGCTAGTGGCAAAGATTCTACCAGTACACTGGGAAACTTCACTTCACGTAGGTCTTATACCCAACTGCAGGGAGGCAGATGAAGAAATTTAGTCTTTTCCTAAAGTTCTATCTTCTGTTTCTGTAATCCTGCTTCTTCCTCTTGCAGCTGTCATTGAAGCCATTGCTTGAGATGCAGCAAGATATTTCTAAATTTTCTAAATTCCACACTTGTACTCTCCCAAACCTTGCTAATTTGTGGTGGGAGAGCCTCCAAAACATGCTGGCAATTCCCTGCAGCCTAGGACCTGCCTTCTTGAGGGTAGGAGATGGAAATCCCTCTTCTGAACCCAGCCCTTTAAGCAGGCAGAAAAGGGACATAACTTCCCCCTTCACTTAAATGGTGTCCATGAGATTGGGGCTCAGACTTGTTCCCTGCTTCTGGAGAGGAGTGATCATAAATGTTAAGTTGGCCTCATGTGAATGATTGTGTCCCAAATTCTGCTTCTGGGTCACATTAAAGTGTGATGGGAATGTTCGGATGTTGGGAGCTGGCTTTTATAGAAAGCAAAACTGGATACTCAGCTGTAAATAGGGAGGGAAATGCTTCATCTGATCTGGATGGAAAATGGAAAGTAATTCCTGATGGAGAGCTTACTGAGTGACTTCTAGAAAGCCATTAGTTTCTCAGTCTCGCATCCCTATGGAAATACCAGACTACCTTATTTGGCAGTTTTGAGATTTACTGAGATAATACACATGATGCTCATTGAATGATATAAATAGCCTATAACGTTATGATGTCTTTTCTTTTCTTTTCTTTCTTTCTTTCTTTCTTTCTTTCTTTCTTTCTTTCTTTCTTTCTTTCTTTCTTTCTTTCTTTCTTTCTTTCTTTCTTTCTTTCTTTCTTTCTTTCTTTCTTTCTTTCTTTCTTTCTTTCTTTCTTTCCTGTATATCCAAGGATCAGTGTTTCCAGTTTTTTGATAGCTTGAGGCATTTTTTCTTCAGAATTAAAAATTTGGCACTGTTGAATTTTAAAAGGCTTAGTTTTTGAGTGTGGAAGAGTAAGAATTGCTTGTCTTTGTGAGTCAATGTTCTGGATGTACTTCCTGACTAGGAAGATATAAACCCAGGTCTATAACATACAGAAATACAGCTGGCAGACTCCTCAAAGGACAGAGAATTCTGCAAACCGTGCCTTCCTCAGACTGCATCCCCTGATCTCCATGTATTTCCCAACCCAGGGCCAGCCACCCTAATGGGTGTCTCCCAGCACCGGATTTGGGAATTAGTGTAGCGAGACAAAGGACATTTCAGTATATAAAATGGAACAGTATAGAAAATCAGCAATGACTGGAACACTTTCTGGTTTGATGTCAACAGACTTAAATTGGAAGTCACTTAACTGGTATGAAAGATACGGGATTTGTCGGACATATCATCAGCCTGAATGGCACATTTCTTTGCTGATTTAAAAAAAAAAAATCACTATCAAGCAGCCTGGAGAAATAGAGGAACAGTCAGTGAAGTGTATAGATTAACGCTCCTGGTTTGCTGCAGGCAGTAGAAATTCTTTGAAGCAGTAATGGTAAATACTAGACTGCTTTTCCTCCAATCATAGGGTTGGAAAGGTAGCTATTTTCTGTACTTCCTTGAAACATGATTTTTAGAGCATTTTGGAATAGATATCACCTTCTTACTGTGCAGGGAATTGTACACATAACTTGCAATACATCTAATAATGGCTAAATGGTTTGTTCTTGACTGAGGTAGGGGTTATGTTTCTCAGTCTGTACCAGTTAAAGTGAGAATGTGTATTGGAAATCAGATATGGCAGCTACAGACAAGCACAAATGCTCTGTTTTCTGATTTCTATTTATGTCTTCCCGGAAATGTGCACTGAAAATGAGTGGCTTTCAAAATGGACAGCTAATAGTAGACTCCTCACAGAGATGTATTTTGGGTCACGTCTTTTATTGTTGGGGAAAACTACTGTGGCTTGTGTGTTACAAATCATTGCGGGTCATTGCACAAGAATCATCTTCGCAAAAGATTTTACAGACAAGCTGATATACATCATAAATTAGAAGTTGGTTATCTTGTCTTTGTTACTGCTCAGAAGTTACAGTGTTCATGAAAATTTCATGAATTCATAACAGGTCAGGCAATGGCTACTGCAAATCTTGTAAGCAACAGAATATTGATAAATAGTGCAGCTGGTAGAATCATAGAGTCAGAAGGGACCTCCAGAGTCATCTTGTCCAACCCCCCAGCTACCTCCCCCAAACACCCCAATGACTCCTGTTCCATGCACAGAAGATGGCAAATAAACCTCCAGGATCCCTGGCTGAACTGGCCTGTAGAAAATTCCTTCCTGACCCCAAAGTGGTTATCAGCATTTCCCTGGGCATTTAAGAAAGCGCCACAAGAACTAAGCACTGATGCTATGCTGCCTGCCCTCCCTCTCATAATCTGCCTAAGTTCACAGAATCAGAATTGCTGTCAGATGGCCATCTAGTCTCTGTTTAAAAACCTCCAAGGAAGGATCACCCACTACCTCCCGAGGAAGCCTTTTCCACTAAGGAACCACTCTGTCAGGAAGTTCTTCCAAATGTTCAGTTGAAAACTCTTGATTTAATTTCAACCCACTGGTTCTGGTCCAACCTTCTGGGGCAACAGAAAACAACTCTGCACCATCCTCTATATAACAGCCCTTCAAGTATTTGAAGATGACTATCATATCACCTCTTAGTTGTCTCCTTTCCAGGCTAAACATACCCAGCTCCTTCAACCTTTCCTCATAGGACTTGGTCTCCAGTCCCCTCACCATCTTTCTTGCACTCCATGTCCATCTTAAATTGTGGTGCCCAAAACTGAACACCAGAGCAAAGCAAAGCAATACCATCACTGCACATGATCTGGACTCTACACTTCTGTTGATACAGCCCAAAATCACATTTGCCTTTTTTAGCTACCACATCACACTGCTGACTTATGTTTAGTGTATGGTCTACTGCAACCCCTAGATCCTTTTTGCATATACTACTGCCAAGACAAGTCTCCCCTGTCCTATATTTATGCATTTGATTTCCCTACCTAAATGCATAACTTTACATTTACCCCTGTTGAAATTCATTTGTTTTAGCCCAATTTTCCAGCCTGTGAAGATCATCTTGTAATCTGACTCAGTGTTGTTGTAATCTGACTCTGTATTTTCTACCCTCCCTATTCAGTATCATCTGCAAATTTAATAAGCATCCCTCTATTCTTTCTTTCAAATAATTTTTAAAGATGTTGAACAAAACAGGTCCCAGGACAGGTGTAGGGAAAGTGAGAGAAGAATGCTCAGCTAAATTGTTCAAATACAGAACAATGTAAGTTCTTATATAGTTATGTATGGATCTTCATAAGGCCCATGTGCTGTTCCTTCTGGCCTCGTATTACATTTGATCAAGCTTTTTTTTAGCAGGAACAGCCAGTTCCGGCTGGCTTGGCATCGGGGGTGTGACCTAATATGCAAATGAGTTCCTGCTGGGCCTTTTCTACAAAAAAGCCCTGCATTTCATTCATTTTGATACTTGACTATTGTTTTAGGATTGTTGAACAAATATGACATATTTAACTTCCCAGAGGTTGTAATATTTGAAATCACAGTTTAGCTTTAAGGTCGCCGAATAATAGCTCTTCCTGATTTCATGACTATGTGGACTTCCATCTTTTTGGTGTCATAATCAAGGAAAATAAACTCAAACTTTATAGTATTGTATTTTGCACTGTGAGTGCCAGCTGTTTGACTGACCATCCTATTTTTGGACTTCTATTCCCAGGTCAGCTGATCCCCTTTCACCTTTGAAAAGCTTATAAACGCACTACTGTCCCAGAAAAGATTAGATTTCTCAAGAACCTTTAGGCTGCATTCAAATATCAGATTTAAACACAAATAAAGAAAAATGTGCACAAACCTAACTTGCTGTCAGGTTCATGCATATGCTTCTGCCCTCTACTCTGCCATCTTGCATGGAGCATTACAGTTAAAAACTAATTCCAGTTTTACCCATGGTGTATAAACATAAGCACATGAGTTAATTAGTCCCCTGTACTCATGCACTAATTGGGACTGTAAGCCATCCGGGCTTAGAATTTAAGTGGGGATTTAGCAAACTAATATCAATTAACCCTTGGGCCTGCATTCATACATCATGAGTGACTGGAGAAAGATTTTAACCATAACTCCATACAAAAAGGCAGAGTGGAAGAGGAACGTTATACGCAAGATAGGCAGCAGGGTAGTTTTTCACATGGTTTAAGAACATAAGAGAAGTCATGTTGGATCAGGCCAATGGCCCATGCAGTCCAACACTCTGTGTCACACAGTGGCCAAAATATCCAAGTGCCATTAAAAAGTCCACCAGTGGGGCTAGAAGCCCTTCCACTGTGCCCCCCAAGCACAAGAATACAGAGCATTACTGCCCCAGACAGAGAGTTCCAACAATAAGTTGTAGTTTATAGCCACTGATAGACCTCTGCTCCTTCTTCTTCATTCAGGTTAATTTATTTGTTCTATTTGTTTGTTTGTTTGTTCGTTTCTGACTATTTATATCCTGCTCCTCCAAAAACAGCTCAGAGCAGCTGTTTATTTACTTCATTTCTTGTCCACCTTTCTCAAGACAGATTGCAGAGTTCTTAAAGACAGTTAGTAGGGTTCAACTAGGTGGCACTGATGAAAACAGGAAAACAGGTGTCCCTTTGACAGCCAAAAAAGACTGTGTGAGGGACTGTGGGACCTTCATGGACAGAAGGCATGTGAGACAGGGGCTATAGTAAGTGTTGCTGGTGGTGGTGGAGGAGGAGGAGGAAGAAGAAGAGTTGTTTTTTTGTATCCCATCTTTCTCTACGCTAAGGAGTCTCAAAGCAGTTTGTAATTGCCTTCCATTCCTCTCCCCACAACAGTCATCTTGTGAGGTAGATGGGGCTAAGAGAGATATGAAAGAACTGTGACTGGCTCAAGGTCACCCAAAAGGCTTCATGTGGAGGAGGAGTGGGGAATCAAATCTGGTTCTCCAGATTAGAGTCTGCCACTCTTAACCACTACTCTACACTGGCTCTCAAGTAGGGAAACTGAATGAGACTGAATGAAAAGCTGGTTAGTCCAACCTAAGTACACTATACTGCATTCAGTGAACCATGCAAGGAAACTGGATCACATAAATTAAACAATAACACAGCAACAGTATAATGCAACACATAGACTGAATTTCACAATTGGAGTCCTGGAGTTCTTTGCTCTTACACTTATGACTTTGGCTCTTACTACTTACAGTTTTAAATCTTCAAGGAATTTGTATTTGATTTTGCTGTGCAATCATGATTTGGTCAATTATGCCAAAAGTTTGTTATCTAGGCAAGAGGGATATCAACATTATACCAAATAAAGTAATAATTAAAAAAGGACATGGCTCTCTGGGACTTGCTATTTCATACACACACCCCTTTGAAATTAATAAAAAACACCATAAATAGAATGACTGTTGTTAGCCTGATGATTGTTTGTTTTCTCTCTCTCTCTGCTGCTTTTTAACCTCCGTGTGTGTGTGTGTGTCTTGTACATATCCTTAGATGCTATGTAACAGAAAAACAATACCTATAAACAAAATGGCAGCTTTCATTCATTTCTGTGGGGCATGTGTAAGAAACCTTCCTGGTGGATCATACTCCATAGTGGGTTTTTTTAAGAGTGAATAATAAGTGAACATCAGGCTACAAAATCACAGTTTAAATCACCTTTGAGAAATGGATGACAATAAATATGATAAATCTGTTGAACTTTAAAGCACTTTATAAGCACACAAAATGTATTTATAAAACAGCTAGCGTGATACCCGTGCTTTGCTATGGTATTTAACTACCTTTAATCTAGTTACAATACCTCTGTGTATATAAATTTTCGTGTGTGTTTTAGGAAGGGTGTTTTGTTTTTGGGATTGGTTTTGTAATAGAATAGCAGTAGTAATAAGGCCTGTTGTGAGGAGAAATACAATGGGCTCTAGGAAGAGGCTCTGGGCAACTACCCCCCTTGCTGTCTTCTCACCCACCATTCATTCCCCCAACCTTGGTGCCTTCCCACCCACCCAAGACAGACATTTTATGTAGGGGAATTGATCTGACTTCAGCTTTCCATCTCCTCCTCCCTCTCTGCAGCCTCTACCTAGGAAAAGTACATTCTTTCTCCAAAGCAGCTTACATCATTCTCCTCTCACCCCTTTTGATCTGCACAACAATCCTGTGATGTAGGTTAGGCTGAAAGTCTGTGACTGGTCTAAAATTACAGGGTAGAGCAAAGCAGACATGACCTCAGCAGGGCATAATGACACAGAGTCCACCCTGCAAAGCAGCCATTTTCTCCAAGGGAGCTGATCTCTGCCATCTGGAGCGCAGTTGTAATTCTGAGTGATCTCCAGCCCAAACCTGGACAGTGGCAGCAACGGTTCTCCAGGAGGAAGTGGCTGGTTTGGAGGTGGAGTCTGTGGCACTGTACCTGAGCTGGAATAAACTTGAAGGTATAGTCATCAAGCAATGTTCCCTCTAAGTTGTTGAGTCTTGTGAGCAAAAACTCTACTTTGTGAGCTACTGGCATTAAAGTTGTGAGCTACTGCATAGATTCATTTGCTCTAGGGCCATTTTTCCTCAGCTGAGACAAAAATGTGTGAGCTGGAGGCTAAAAAACTGTGAGGTAGCTCACACTAACACAACTTAGAGGGAACACTGTCATCAAGTGAAAATAAGATATTTTATATAGTTATTTTTTAAAAAATAAACTCAGTAGTGAAAGGTGTTTCTTAATGGACACTTTAGTGGACACTGTTGGCTGAAGACTGGTTGGCTCAATTGACATTGATAGCTTTAGCTACTAAGTATACACCCTTGGCCTGGATGGCTCAGCCTAGACCAACCTCATCAGATCTCGGAAGTTAAGCAGTCTTGACCCTGGTTATTACTTGGATTGGAGACTTTCTTGGATTGCCAAGAAAGGATAGGGTTTCTGCACAGAGGCAGGCAATGGTAAACCACCTCTGTCTCTTACCTTGAAAACCCTAAGGGGTCACCATAAGTCACCTGTGACTTGGTGATATTTTCCACCACCACTAAGTAAACTGCAGCTACTTAGTTGTTGAAGGAAAGAAATTGTTTGGCAGCTTGAATGTAGTGGGCAAAGAAACCAGAATTTTGAGTTGTGTAGTATCCTGGCAAGGAGGAGTAGGGTGCAGAAGTATCTAAGGATGTTCTGTTGGTTTTTAGGGAGGTGATGCTGCTTTACCAACAGTCACTATCTGGTTGAAAAAAATGCAAATGCTTCAATAACAGAACAGCAACCAATCCAATTAGATCAAATACTCTCCCTCTCTCTCCCTCTCCTGCACACACAGACACACACACCACTTCTGTTTATATGCATCTCATACAAGTGTTGTTAAAAACAAAGATGTATCAGTTATAAAACCATTATAAAATTTATACAGGGTATGCAAATATGTCACAGGTATCCGGTGGTATTCCTGTTTCAGACATTTTAATTGATGACTCCAGAGATAACATAAGACTTCTGAATCACTGCATATTTACTTGTACGAGTTGAAACGCATCAAGATAGCAGCCGCCCAGATAAAATTCCAAAACATCTTTCATCAAAAGAGACTCAGAGCTGTTTCAGCCACTGATCAAACTTGAAGGCAATCAGTGTTTCAAATCCTGGATTCACATTAGTTTTTTTAATGGCTTGGAGTTATCCCAAGACTTCCAATTAGTCTAACCCAGCCCACTGCAATCAATCAGGATCGCTTGAATTATCTGTTGCCGCTCCAACATCTGAAACATTCTATAAAACAAAACATCCAGAATAATGGTGCACTGATCACAAAAAGTTAGGTATTGTGTTTTTTCATGCCTGTATGATGCCGTCTGATCAGCTAGAATCTTACAAAGCAATAGGGTTTCACATATCCCAATTCCCCAAGCAATAGAATGAACTGAGGGCAACAGTTTCTTTGTAAAAGAGGAAATAATGGAGGATTGTGGTCTTTTTATAAGATTTGTTTAATTACAAATATACAAGCTGATCAAACAGGAACATCCAGGCATCTGCTGAATGATGTGAAAATGCAATACCTAACTTTTTGTGATTAAAAAAAAGTAAAATATTTTCACTCATATTCCATTAAATAGAGTGATAAAGCCCAAGTTACATGATAACATAGCTCTAAGGGGTTGTTGCGGCAGTGTGTACCAGCAGAAGAAGGAGGCACTTATTAGCACACTTTTTGACAGCACTGAAAAATGTCTCTTTCAGGCAGGATTTTGTCAGCAGTTGTTTCAAAATGGATCAGATGTGCTCACCTTTAAGGAAGTGCTGCCATTAAATCTGAATTGGCTTCCATTTATCCTCAGTGGTAGTGGAATGTTGCCTGCTCTGGCTATATATCATTGTAACATCCTCTTCCCAGGTAGAAGATGCATTAAATAAAGAGAAAGCACTGGAAATCTAACATGTAAGAAGTCATTTCATGGTATCTTCTCCTATTCAATGTGGCAGATTTATCCTAAGTCCTGACATCAACAGAGTGTAAATTAAACATTTTCCCTCCCCCCCCCCCCCCAAACCCTGTCATTTCACAAAACACTATATTTTTTAACTTCAGAACGTTCCTTATACTTCTACTGGAAAGTGACAGATGATGCTACCTTACACTGAATCAGACCATTGGCCCATTGAAGTCAGTATTGTCTATTCAGACTAGTAGTGGCTCTCCAGGGTCTTAGGGAGAGGTCTTTCACATACTCTGTGGCCTGGTCCTAGCAAATGGAAAAGGTGGGGATTTAACCTGGGACTTGCCAAGCAGTTCTGGGTTCTTGCCAAGCAGATGCTCTGCCATGGAGCCACAGCCCCCACCGCCATCTTTCAAATAGGGTTGGAGGGTTGTATATAAAGCTGGAGGGCTGTATATGAAGAAACACCCCTGAAGTACCACCTGCAGCAGAGAGGGGGCCCTCATTATTAACACCCAATAGGCTACTTATGTCAGAAAGGTTAAAACGCTTGGGGCTCTTTAGCTTGGAGAAAGGTCAATTGAGGGGTGACACAATAGAGGTTTACAAGATTACACATGGGATAGAAAAGGTAGAAAAAGAAGTACTTTTCTCCCTTTCTCACAGTACAAGAACTTGTGGGCACTCAATGAAATTGCTGAGCAGTCGGGTTAGAATAGATAAAAGGAAGTATTTCACCCAAAGAGTGATTAACACGAGGAATTCACTGCCACAGGAGATGGTGGCAGCTACAAGCATAGACAGCTTCAAGAGGGGACTGGATAAACACAGGGCTTTTTTTTTTTAGCAGGAACACACAGAAACGCAGTTCCAGCTGGCTTGGTGTCAGGGGGTGTGACCTAATATGTAAATGAATTCCTGCTGGGCTTTTTCTACCAAAAAAAACCTGGATAAACTCTCTGTCTGGGGCAAGTGATGCTCTGTATTCTTGGTGCTTGGGGAGGGGGGAGCAACAGTGGGAGGGCTTCTAGTGTCCTGCCCCACCGATGGACCTCCTGATGGCACCTGGGTTTTTTGGCCACTGTGTGACACAGAATGTTGGACTGAATGGGCCATTGGCCTGATCCAACATGGCTTCTCTTATGCTCTTATGTCAGTCAACTGGTTCCTGTGTCCTTGTTTGGACACTGTTCTACACTGTGTTAAATACAGTGTAACTATTGTAGCATCATCCATCCAGGGATGGGTCTTCTTCTGTTCCTCATGTATTCCTTGTAAGCAGCCTTGCATACAGACTTAAACAGAAGTGTTTCTCCAAAACTTTTATTGACTTCAGTGCCTATTTAAAACATGCACACACACACACAACCCTTCAGGCAAAGAACAGAACAGCTAGAACCCCAGCAAAAAGAAAAAAGAAAAGATCCAGTCAGCATGAATCATTGAAACTGGCAGGCACGGCCTGCAGCACTCGGACTGCCTCTCTCTGTGTTTTTTAAATGACTTTAACTTCTTTGATTTCCACCAAATTGTATTTCCTTAGCTCATGTGTTAATTGTGTTAAAAGTATCAAAATAGCCACAGCTGGAAACCATCCAGGCTGGCATTAATCAGCGCAGTATGTTGCCCTTTCGGAAAAAAGAGGAATGAAACCCTTGGGATGTTTCCTCCTGGTTTCCTCCAGATTCACCCCCTTGAGGATTCCTGCTTTGTCAGATTCTCTTCTTCTTGCAGTAAAACTATATATAAAGCCAATGGACAAAGTTTAGAGGAATGCCCCAGATTTTTTTCATTTGTACTCAGGGTCATGCTGGACCAGATACACAAAGACCTGTGGCTGGATCCTTCCAGCATTTTTTTTAAAAAGGCTACTGTGTTCACACCTGCACAACAACACTGTTCAGCATCTGGAGACCAATACACGTATTACATAAACATGTCATGTGGACCATCAACAGAGTTGTGCCTAGATCTCCTTGCTGGGAACCTCATTCCCAAATCTATGATACCCCAGTTCAGAGTGGGGTTTTGGGTGCATGAAGAGAAGTGTCTTAAGAGCGGCAGACTCTGATCTGGAGAACTGGGTTTGATTTCCCACTCCTCCACTTGCAGCCATCTGGGTGACTTTTGGTCAGTCATGGCTCTCTCAGAGCTGTTTCTCTCAAGAGCAGTTCTCTCAGAGCTCTCTCAACTCCATTTATCTCACAGGGCATCTGTTGTGGGAAGAGAGAGGGAAGGAGATTGTAAACTGCTCTGAGATTCCGAGTGAAGGGTGGGGTATAAATCCAAACCTCTTCCTCCTCCTCCCTCTCTTATATATACACACAAATGTGCACACACACACACAAGCATACATTTTCCTGACCTAAAATGGTCTCAGGAGCTGTTATTTATCCCACCAGGGCAATTTACCTATAGTCATCATGCATGTAGGTTTTCTGGATGAAGTAAATAGCAGCAAAAGAATAGAAAAATTTGCACTCACCTATGCAGGATTGGGGGTACAGTTAACCCTTTCCATCTGCCTACTCTCAGGATAGGATGGTAAATAGTATTCTGCAATACGGCAAATTCTTTCTAGAGTTGTTTATTGCCTTTGTTCCTTTTGTAGGAAAATCAACAGGAGATTCTTTTCATATAGAGGTAGGGTGGGGGAAAGGAAAGAGAGGGGTTCATAAATTATCTTTTGCAGAACTAATTTTGCAACGGATTGCTCACTCCTTACCACCCCATGCTAGAGCAGACTTCATAATTATAAGCAGGAATCTGCCAGTGAAAATGGCTTTAATTGTTTTTAAATAAGGCAGACAATGATGTTTCTAATTAGAAGAAAGGTTCCCTGCTTGGAAGGCCCTTTTAATTCTGTGCTAACGTCAGCCTGCTGCTGCAGCTAAATGTTTGTTTTTGGAACTGGCCTCATTTGGAACAGAACCTTCTAAAAGCCCTGGAATTTCTGGACCTGGCTGAGCCCAATGATTACCTGTAGGTTAGCTCTGAAAAGCTGAGATTTCGAGCAGCTACGTGAAGTGAAATCCTTGCCATGGAAACAGTACCAATTGAATTATAAGAGTTCCTGTCCAACTAGCGATTAGAGCTTTCTTTCTTTCTTTCTTTCTTTCTTTCTTTCTTTCTTTCTTTCTTTCTTTCTTTCTTTCTTTCTTTCTTTCTTTCGTACCAGAAGCTGTTTCTGCGCAGTGGAGGGCCTCATCTGCGACAGTGACACAAACAGAAGGAAGTCTTGGGATCCAGGCTTCTATTGGCATACTTATGATCTTCTTTTATTGAGAAGCTTTATATGCCACCTCTTTGGAGCCCTGCAACTAAAGCAGTAAAACAAAGGCAAATGAACCATTAAAAACAAGCTAGATCACACTTTCAAGGAATGTCCAAAGCTTGCACTGTCTGCCTAAGGAGAGACACGACGTGCCCTGGAGGAGACCTGAGAAACATCGCTGGGTGTTGCCTGCGTATTTGTGGCAACTCACTCTAAATCCCCAGGCGATCTCTCCCACAGGGTTTTATGTAGATGTTTAACAGTGTGCTGTATCTTATCTGTTCCATTTTGGTGAATGGCAAGGACCTGAGATTTTCTTTCCATTCAAATCCCAAGGCTCTATTGTCTTCCCTTGTTAGAACTGACAGTGCCTAGGGGCACAGTTAATGAACGCTTCAGAGATGATTCTGCAAAATCGTTCTACTTCCTGAGATATGAGACTTTTTTACATATCACACTGTCTTCTGGCTGTTCCTGAGCTGATAATAATAATTAAAAAAAACTTGATTAACTGTCTTAAACGAATAGGTCCTTGCAGACAGTTTCATCCCAGGGATGAAACAAGGATGACTTGGATGAAGCAGGGTGGGGACAGGGGCAGTCAGGATAGCCTCAGGAAGAAGAAGACGACAGCAAGTTTATACCCCACCCTTCTCTCTGAATCAGAGTCTCAGAGTGGCTTAAAATCTCCTTTATGTTCCTCCCCCACAACAAACATCCTGGGAGGTAGGTGGGGCTGAGAGAGCTCTCCCAGAAGCTGCCCTTTCAAGGACGACTCCTGCAAGAGCTATGGCTGACCCAAGGCCATTCCAGCAGCTGCAAATGGAGGAGCAGGGAATCAAACTCGGTTCTCCCAGATAAGAGTCCGCACACTTAACCACTACATCAAACTGGCTTTTGGCAGTCTGCCCCAGAGAAGCTCAAAAGTTGTGGAGGCAGGGAGCAATCCTGGAGGGGAGAACAAGGGCTCAGGTGTTTTCAGGCCGGTGTGGCTGTGAGAGCAAGGAACAAAGAAGATGGGTGGTAGGAGAAGGAGAAGTAGGAGGGAGGTTACAGCATTGTGCCTCTTCTATGTAATACAATGTAAGCCTGAGGTGGGTGAAGTGAACCACAACTTCAGGTGTCTGGATTCGTGAATCGAGCCACCTGCATAATGAAACATTGACTGGGCTCATAATTCCAAGACCCCATAGATTCCAGGTGTTACAGGCTTCCAAAGAAGAGATACACCTTTTTCGTAAGGGGTGAGAGAAAGAGAAGCTATCTAAAACAAGGATTTACCATTTAAGAAATGTTCTGCACAAAGTAATAAGTGATCGATGTAATTGTGTTTAACTAGAAGCGTTTTCCTGTATGTAAAGATCTCAAGTCAGAACATGCAATTTGCTGACAGCCTTGAAGGTTGTGCTTAGGGCCAGCTCAAGTTATTTTGCTGCTCTTGGCAGATTCAAGGTGATACTGCTGGGGTGGAAATGGGTGTGCCCTGCATTCATTGTCCAGAGCTTGCCTTCCTGCTATGAGGCATAGTCTACACAGAGCCCATATTCTCCTTCCATGCCACCTATGGCCAACCAGAAGACAGTGATGTCGCAATGCTATAGCCTGTCATGTTACCGGTGCCAGTGGAACTCTCCTTGGACCTGGACAGCAGTGGGGTAGGTCAACAACAGGAGCAAGCCACACCTGTTGTCCCTTCCCACACTCTGCCCTACCTAAACTGTGATGCCCCAAGCACATGCTTGGATGATTTCTTGTGCAGTGACCCAACAAGTACCTTTGTAGAGCTCCTTAGCCACAGAAAACCTGATCTGACTGAGCAGTGGTTCAAGGTGATTGAATGGACAGTGCAAAAATTAGAGTTGCTATTACGCTTGATTCCCAGCCAATAAAGATCAATTCCCCTGGAGAAATAGCTTCTTTGGAGGCTAGACTCTATTATACTGTACCCCACTGAGGTCCCTCCCCTTCACAAATCCCACCCTCCCTAGACTTCACCCCCCCCCAAAAAAAATCTCTTGGTTTATCCAAACCCAGGGATGGCGATCCTAGAAGAGCTGGAGGACACAATTGGCGCTGGGCAAATGAGACTCTCCTATTTCAGTTTGCAGATATACCGAACTGAGGGCGTTTTCCCACAGAGCTTACTCCGGAGCGACCTCCCTCTTCACCGCGCAGCGTCTGCGCGGATTTCCCACCAACTGCTCCGCATAACCAGGAAGAGCCACGGCTTTTGCGTCGCTAACGTAAACTGGTTTTTAGCGGTTTACATCTGCGACGCAAAAGGTCCGGCACTTCCTGGTTATGCGGAGCAGTTGGTGGGAAATCCGCGCAGACGCTGCACGGTGAAGAGGGACGTCGCTCCGAGGTAAGCTCTGTGGGAAAACGCCCTGAGTGTTTGAATGTGACCTGCCCATAAAGACTCTTTCCACCTACAAAATGGCATGTCAGATCGAACAGCCTTCTTTGTGCTGTGTTTGTTTGGAGAATTTAGAAGCTTTGTTTTGCCGATAGGAGGGAGCATTCAACCCCTTAAGCCCCCCACCTGCAGTCTGAAAGGCTATGGCCCAGCACCAGCGGAGCTGCATCACAAGGGGCTGCTGATCGTGAGTTATGTAATATTTCCACAAGCACACCATGCCAGAAGGATTGCAAGTTTTATTGCAGGGATGGCCAACAGTAGCTCTCCAGATGTTTTTTGCTTACAACTCCCATCAGCCCCAGCCATTGGCCATGCTGGCTGGGGCTGATGGGAGTTGTAGGCAAAAAACATCTGGAGAGCTACCATTGGCCACCCCTGTTTTATTGAAACAAAAGCAGGGCCTTTCCGGGCCTCGGTTTGAACAAAAACCGACAGCCAACAACCAGCAGGAAAGGAAAACTAAACTACAGCACAGGCTTTTTGGCTCTAAAGGAACCAGGGGAAAAATAACTAAATGATGCAATAAGGGAACATCACCAAACTCACAACTTGCCATGATATAATAGGTTGGACCTTATAAATTTGTTCCATTAACAGTAGTACCTTCCCCTGATACACAGGAGGCTGTTCTATTAGCAGAAAAGCTTCTTGTATCTGTGATGCTCCCTTTGTTGTGTGAGTTCGGACTAGGGTACTTGCTCAGAGATGGATGTGTTCAAAGCAACATCCATGTACTAGCAAGAAGATATGGGAATGGGAATAACCGGTTTGAGGACAAGGAAGTTCCTGCTGTCTGCAGTTCTAACTGACAAACAGATAGGGTTGCCAATCCCCAGTTGCGGGCAGGGGGTCCCCTGGTTTGGAGGCCCTCCCCCTGCTTTAGGGTCATCAGAAAGCAAGGGGAGGGAATTGCTGCTTGGCACTCCATTATACTGTATGGAGATCGATTCCCATAGGGTATAATGGAAAATTGCTCCGTCGGTATCTAGGGCTTCAGAGTGGCTGTTTTGTGAGAGAGGCACCAAAATTTCAGCATAGCATCTGGTGCCTCTCCTCAGAACACTCCCTAAGTTTCAAAAATATTAGACTGGGGGGTCCAATTCTATGAGCCCCCAAAGAAGGTGTCCCTATCCTCCATTATTTCCTACGGAAGGGAGGCATTTAAAAGGAGCACGGTCCCTTTAAATGTGATGGCCAGAACTTCTTTTGGAGTCCAATCGTGTTTGCCACACCCTTGCTCTTGGCTCCATCCCCAAGGTCTCCTGGCTCCACCGCCAAAGTCCCCAGATATTTCTTGAGTTGGACTTGGCAACCCTAAAAAACAGAACTAATGGATGGGGGGGCACCCCATGAGAATAAACCAACACACAAATATCAGATGTGGGGGGGAGCAGACTGTCCATTGTAATGCATGCAACAAATGCACCAAACTGGCAAGCTTGCACTGGAGGAAAGTGCTATGATTAGTGGAAGAACAAATCCATAGGATACAAACCCATGTGTTTTGTCTCTGGAATCTTCAGTGGAAGTAAAGGTACACTTTGCATTGCAGGTGCATGAGTAGCTCAAATTAGCAAAATACTCAAGGTGTTGTGCTATGAATTCACTAACTCCTAGCACTATATAACCTAATTGAATCTTTTTCAAAAAAAAATGTATAATGTATGTACTGAATGTGTTCCAGCACATATTGAATGTGTTCCAGCACATAGTGTTCTTCAACATATTACAAGTGCTGAAGCAGTTCTATATAGAACATACTTGAATATCATCCTTTGTGAATATAGGCAGCTAGTTTTCTCCAGAGATTCTTGACCAAGTCTATTAACATAATAGCATCCTCAGTCAAGAGCCTTTTCGAAAGCCCATTGCTTTTTATTAGTAAAGCCGTTTTTTTACATCAAAGATTTTTTTAAAAAAATAATTCAGCATAACTTCAATGTAGACACTGCCAAAATAAATGAGACAATTATGTAGAATAAAAATATAGCCCACACCATTGTTTGCATAATATTGTCAAACCAAAATGTAAAACAGATCGGCAGTGAAGTCCAAAGCAGGTTTATGCTCTTCTAAGAACTTCAGATTAGCAACTCTGTTTAGGATTGCACTGTAAGGGTCAATTCAGCCCCACACCACCAGTTATTTTAAATTCCATTGGTTTCTAAGAGAGATAATATAGGGACATTCATTCATCTGTCTGTTCAGACCATAACAGTTAAGTTGCAAGTGAGGACTTCAGACCTCAATCTAAGTTTGAAATTGAATTTAAAATGTCTTGTGCATATGTGCTTCCCTTCTGCTTTCCTTGTGCTCATTACTAAACTTTGGACTTTTTCTGCATCAAGTTTCCTTGTTTGTGTATTCCTATGGTTTTATGTTTGGCATAAAAAACTGCAATTTAAATCTGCAGGGAGGTATGCAGAGCATAAAACAATGTAATACTGAATTGACCACTAGAGGGAGCAAAGCACATGGAGAACAGCAGACACACACACACACAAAAGCCCTGAAGCAAGAGGAACACATAAATGAGGAAAATGAGAATGTGGAAAAGCCCTTTGTTATACATTTAAAAATTGACTAAAAAGGAAATTTGAATCTGTTAGTGGTGGAGATGGGGAGATGCATGGTATGTCTCTTTATTCTAACTGTTTTACTTGGCTCATACAGTGTAACTATAAACACTTTGCTGTGGCCAGGGGTCATTTCATAGAAAAAGAGTTTCCAGAGCTTGTTAGCACAACTCATTTGCATATGCCACACACCCCTGACATCACCAGAAGGTGTATTAAATTATATCAGCTCAGCATCTACCGTAAAATGCCTTGAATTATAATAGTCATAATAAAACCTTATTCCCATCATACTTTTTAAATTCCTTTCTTCTATGTGGCCACAGTGGCATGATGAAGATTTCTATCTGTCTGCTTTATATGTTTTTGTTATTTTCCCATTTTTTATGGGGGGGAAATATTAGAAACTTTGTCATATCTTAGAGATCAGCAAAATTCTCACAGGGGGTTCGAACAGTGGAGCCAGCCCAGAAGAAAGTAATTGAGGGGAGGGGTAAGAAAGAAAGAGCACAATAAAATTTAGAGGTTCAGGAGCTCTGCTCCTGTGAGCCCCTGTCCAAAATGAGCAGGGCCGGCCTTGCCACTAGACAAACTAGGCAATTGCCTAGGGTGCCGGGAGGGTGGGGTCGCCGAATTGGGTGCTCCCGCACCCCCCCAGTGTCCTAAGCAGATGTCCCAGCTTGCACTGGTGCCTGATGGCTATGCTGAGCTTCCCTTCTGAATTGGAAGTGAGACAAAGCAAAGCAAGTCAGCCGGGGCCAAACCAGCCTGGGGTGCCCTCCCCACCCCACCTCGCTGCGGCACGGGGTGGGATGGAGGAAGGGTGCCTGCTGCGGAGCACAGCTTTCCTCCTGCATTTCCAGCTAGGGCTGGAAATGCAGGAAGATTGCCTCCCCCTCACCCTGTGCCTCCAGGGACTGCCCCAGAAGCACAGAGTGGCTGACTTTCCTCCTGCATTTCCAGCCTCGGCTGGAAATGCAGGTGGAAGATCTACCCCCCCCCCTTTTCTTCCCCCCTCTATTCTATCCTATGTGAACATAGGATAGAATGATGTCCATTCTATCCTATGGGCCCATAGGATAAAATGGGAGGGATTGGGCCACCTCTACGATGCGATCCCAGAGAAGCGGATTAAAGTTTAAAACCCCTTCTCTAGCGTCGCACTAGTGTGGCCTGGTCCCTCCATTCTATCCTATGAGTCCATAGGATAGCATGGAGGCCATTCTATCCTATGAGACCATAGGATAGAATGGAGAGATCCGGCCAGCACCGCCGGTTGACATTAGAGAAGGGGTTTTAAACTTTAAATCCCTTCTCTGGGGTCCCGCTGCGAGGCAGCCCGATCCTTCCTATTTATCTTATGGGCTCATAGGATAGAATGGGGCAGGGGAGCGGCAGAAGTAGTTATTTCTGCCTAGGCCGCTAAAGGCTCTAGGGCCAGCCCTGAAAATGAAGCCTGGCTGTGGCTGTCACCCTCCCCCATCCATTCACCCAACAGGGGGAGGGGTAAAATCTCAATTCACACAAGAGGTGATTTCTTTGGTTGTTTCTGTTTCTGGGCTGGAGGGAGGGAAGCTGCACTTCTTGCCTTGCTACAGTCTCAGCCTTGCCCATTTCCCCTCCCTGCTTGACTCCCAAAGCCAAGTGTGTTTGTTTCATGTGTATGAATTGGACTTCTCGGTCTGCTATCTAGGAATTGTCATTCATCCCAGTCAGTTCTCAGCATGTTTCAGCCCCGTCAGCGCAAAAAACTGTGCAGACACAAGAGTAAACGCACCCATGCAAACTTAGTTGATTTTTAAGTAGCTGCTGTGACCCTGGGCTATGCATAAGCCAAGTGAGCCAAAAATTTTAAGCATGTATGAGCATTCCCTACCTGGCCAGCCACCGCACAGAATACCACTTCTCAAAATATTATTCACTGGCAATTGTAAGCAAATTGTCAAACCAGTCGTATGAGGGGCTGAGCTTGATTCAGAATGAACTTCAAATATCAATGGCATTTTTTCATAAAGTTTGCACCATGGAAACTGAGAGTTAAAACCCATTGAATCTAATGCCCTGAACAGGCATCTTCTGATGGAAGGGCCCTTCTGCTGGTACAAGAGGCTTTCCTACTTTTTGTAGGAGATGACTCCCATTTCCATTTGTGCACTGGAGCCGCAGGGTCCAGCTTAAGGGAATTTAGAAGTGTCTCTCTGTGTTTGGATTGTAACTGATGAATGCTTCAGCTATAGCCGCAGAAAACTCAACAGACAGCAAGTTCAGATTGCAAAACTGAGGAGCTGTATTTTGGTTTTTTTGCTTTATGGTACTAATCTATGAAGGTCTCTGATTTATGCAAGGAATGGTCTCTGGGTAAGTAAGAGGTCCTCCAATTTGACTGTGCTGATATTAATCTTATATGGTGCATAGTTTTTCTCAGCAGTGAGAAAATCCTGTACTTGAATGACAGGTAGGAGAAGTCTCGCTTTTTAGGCAATCATAGTTTTGCTGTCTGTGGTAAATGCAAAGTACTTTACAATTTCACAGTCTTGTTGCATGTGGGAATAAGGGCCCTTTTGAGTGCATCCTCTCCCACCAGCGCTTTTCTATAATCCTTCACTATAATTTTAGTTTGAAAATGAGACAGTGGAGGCTCATGTAATATCCAGACAGGGTTTTTGAGACCACAAAACAGAATGAGTTGGGTGGTTGCAAAATACTGTATTATCTCTTAGCAAACTTTCAATGAGCTATAGAGACAACATTCATATTTTAAACTCTGTTCAGTTGAACTTGTTGCCAGTCTGTGTGCCAGACTTGGCCCGTCTCTTTCCCGCGGCAAGCAGAAACCAGTTTTCAGAGGGTCTTGCTTACTGCGGGAAAGAGGCAGGCCACGTTGCTGCTAGGGTTGCCAAGTCCAATTCTAGAAATATCTGGGGACTTTGGGGGTGGAGCCAGGAGACATTAGGGGCAGAGCCAGGAGCAAGGGTGTGACAAGCATAACTGAACTCCAAGGGAGTTCTGGCCATCACATTTAAAGGGACAGCACACCTTTTTAAATGTCTTCCTTCCATAGGAAATAATGAAGGATAGGTGCACCTTCTTTTGGGGCTCATATAATTGGACACCCTGGTCCAATCGTTTTGAAACTTGGGGGGTACTTTGGGGAGAGGCACTAGATACTATATTGAACATTTGGTGCCTCTACCTCAAAAAACAGCTCCCCCAAAGTCCCCGAAACCTCCAGATCAATTCCCCATTATACCCTATGAGAATCGATCTCCACATAGGGAATAATGAAGGGCCAGCAGACGTTTCTCTCCCCCCCACCACCCCCGTTCTGGCGACTCTGAAGTGAGGGATTGGCCTGTCTACTCACCAGTTGCAGCCAACTTCTTCCAAGTAACACAGACACCCCATCCCAAGAGGAAGCCTTTCCAATCGGAGACTGGAGCCTCTGGAGGGGGAAAGTCACATGGTGGCTTTGGGGGAGGGGCTTCTCCCCGCCGGCCAGCTGACTGGGGGCGGGAAGGAGCCTGGGGAAGCGGAAGAACTCCCGCTGGGACCTGGAGATTGGCAAGCCTAGTCGCTGCAATATGGCAGCTTGCGCAAAATCAGATGGAAGCGTCAGGGGAGAAAGAGTTATGATGCTGGAACAAGCCTAATAGGGAATCGGTCCTAGATTTGAGTCCAGTAGCACCTCAGAGACCAATAAGGTATGGGGGTATAAGCTTTCGAGAGTCAAAGCTTTTGAGTCAAAGGTATCTGACAAATAGAACTTTGACTCTCAAAAGCTTATACCCTGAAATCTTGTAGGTCTTTAAGGTGCTACCAGACTTTAATATATATCTGTCCTGAACTGCAAATCTGATCTTGTCAGATCCCAGGAGCTAAGCAGGGTTGGTCCTGGTTAGTATTTGGACAGGAGATCACCAAGGAAGTCCAGGGTTGCTACACAGAGTCAGGCATCAGCAAAATCAGGCCCATAGCCAAAGGGGCTGTGGGGGCACTGCCCCGACTTCAAGGTAGGAACCCCAGTTTTCAGGGGGCCCTCTGGGGTCAGCCTGCTCTCCACCCCTCTTTTGCCATGACAGAGCCGGCAAAGTGTCCGTCAGTGGCAGCCAGAGCCAGGAGAACTGAACAGGCCACATTGCACTGCAGTGGCAAAAGCAACAGACAGAGAGGAGGGAGGTGGAGGGGGCCGGGGAGGGGGGAACAGATGGAGCTGCTGGCCGCAAAGTGCTGGCTGGGGGAGAGGGAGCTGGAAGGAAACCCCCTGTTTGCGTGCAAAGTACAATCCCTTCTTGACTCCAAAGTTTTAGGGTTGGCTGCCTCAACTTGGCCACTTTCAGAGCCTCCAGCTTTTGCCCCTATCACAGAAAGCTTCTGAGAAGTGGCATGCCCCACAGTGGACGAGAAAGGGTGCCCCTTGACTTTTAAAACAAACAAACACCTGACTTTTAAAATCCTAGCTATGCTCCTGGGCAGAACACCTCTGAACATCCCATGCTTTGAAAATCCTACGTGGTCACCACATGTCGGCTGGCACTTGATGGCACTTTCCACCACCACTACCAATATCTTCTACAAAACGAATCAGCATGGTATCCTTTTAGCTGGGTAGCTGTGTTAATTTGTCATAGTACAACAAAATTTCATGAGTGAAAGGTGTACCCTTGAAAATTTTGTTGATCCTTCAGGTGCTATTGGATGCTAATTTTCTTCCAGCATGGTGCAGTGGTTACTTAGGTCTGAGGAGACCTGGGTTCAGATACTGACTGCACCAAAACTCCCTGGGTGACCTTGGTCTTATCACCTTTCCTACCTCACAGGGTTGTTAGGATGAAATAGGAAGCGAAGGCACCTTGTAGGCTACCGTGAGCTCCTTGAAAGGACAGAAGAAAGGAATTCTATGTCTGCATGTGTATTTCAGTCTTTAAAGCTTTTGTAAGCTTGCCTTTCTCCTAAGTCACCGCTACACAAGTCTCTAATTTAAAAACACATAAATCACACAAAAAAAATTAAAACTGGGCGTTCCTAACTTCTTCTGGCCACAGGGATGGATTTGCTACAGTAGACTTGCCAGCTTCGAGTTGGGTAGTTCCTAGAGGTTTTAGGGGTGCAGTCTTCGGCAGGGGAGAGACCTCAGCAGGGTATAATACAACTGAGTTCACCCTCTGAAGTAGTCATTTTCTCCAGGGAAACTGATCTCCCTTGTCTGGAAATCAGTTGAAATTAGGGGAGATCTCTGTCCAGAACCCACCTGGAGGTAGACAACCCAATGCTATCAAGGAAGCCTGTGAGCAAACAGGAATGTAATCCTTCCTCACAGGGTATGGGATAACAAATCAGTGTTGCTATACTGACCTACGGTTTGGGGGAGTGGGTGGTTGCATTCTTTCCTGAAATTAGGCAGTGAAGCCTATTCTATTACAATCAGTCTAGGCCAAGCGGGGGAGGGAAAAAATCCATCATTCACCAAGGAGCAATGAAAAAGAATATTACCTGAACTTGCATTTATTTTTTTGTTTCCTTGACAAATGGAAGGCTGGCAGTTCTGATGTTTGTGTCTGGCAGGGTTCCTGTGCTGGAGATGCAGTAAAGCATCACTAACAAGCTGGATTCTTGCTTATCCATATCGCCGTTAAAGAACGGAGAACTCTACCAGTCAGACTGGTGTTCTTCTGGGGCCGACTCTGCCACAAATACAATGGAAAGCATAGGTGGATATTGACATGCCCGTTAAAAAAATGTTTTCTAGGAAATGAAGTTTTCCATTACTTAGGAAAGAGCCATAATCACCCACTAGGCAGAACTGCATAGACTAGGAAAGCAGGTACTCTGAAAGAACGTCATATGCTCGTTTTGAAAGTCATCTGCTATTGTGTGGCAACTGGGCGCAGCCGGGGGAGGGGGTGGGGGGAGATCATTTGTCCACTGTTAAGCACTGAGGCAATAATTGCCTCCATTATCGTTTGCATGAATGTGAGCCTAACGAGTTGCCACTCTGCAGACAGCCTCAAAGGACAGCCTCCGAGTGTCACTCAAAATGTGTAAGAGTCCTATTTGCATTGAGCGGCGACAGGGAGAGCTTTTAAAATAGGCTTTGACACATCAGCTACGCATTACTCATGCTTGGGTCCCATTTAGACTGGATTATTGTAATGTGCTTGGTGTGGAGCCATCTTTGAAAAGGGCTTGGGAACATTGGTTGGTTGCAAATGCCACAGCAAGTGTTATGACTTGTACTTGCCTCAGAGACCCTATTTTCCCCACTCCTTTAGCAGCTCCAAGGACTGTTGATTGAATTCAGGACCAATTCAAACCAAGGCCTTTTTTTGTAGCAGGAACTCCTTTGCATTTTAGGCCATACCACCCTGATGTAACCAATCCACCTGGAGCTTACAGTAGGCCCTGTTCTAAAAGGCCTGTAAGCTCTTGGAGGATTGGCTACATCAGGGGTGTATGGCCTAATATGCAAAGGAGTTCCTGCTAAAAACCTGAAATGGCTGGTCACCAGTGTGGGCCCATTTCCCTTCCCACTAACCTGCTCATTAGCTGTTCTCCATAAATGAGAGAAGACAGGTTGACTTGGATGCAGAAGGTACACTTCTAGTGGTAGCCCCCAGTTTATGCTACCCTAAGAAGTTCCCCAGGCCTTCTTATTTTAGGGCTTCCAGAAGGTATTGAAATCTGTTCTGGGGGCTCTGGGGGAGCTGTTTTTTGAGGTAGAGGCACAAAATTTTCAGTATAGTATCTAGTGCCTCTCCACAAAGTACCCCCCAAGTTTCAAAAGGATTGGACCAGAGTGTCCAATTCTATGAGCCCCAAAAGAAGGTGCACCTATCCTTCATTATTTCCTATGGAAGGAAGACATTTAAAAAGGTGTGCTGTCCCTTTAAATGTGATGGCCAGAACTCCCTTGGAGTTCAATGATGCTTGTCACACCCTTGCTCCTGGCTCCACCCCCAGTGTCTCCTGGCTCCACCCCCAGTCTCCTGGCTCCACCCCCAAAGTCCCCAGATATTTCTTGAATTGGACTTGGCAACCCTACTGGAGATGGTCTTGTTTGTGGTTTTTATTTCTTTAAAATATTGCTTCTATACCATATTTCAGTCATGTACAGAAGGTTAAAGATTAAAGCCCCCAGCATCTGTTTATCAGACTTTCAACCCAATATCTCAGTATCTGTGGGCCATTTCAAAGAGTTCAGTCTTACATCTTTTTTCCCTCCTCAATCTGTTTGCTGTTGAATTCCACTTTTGTGACTTGTTCCTGGGATTGCTGCTCTTGGGCTGCTTTACTTGCTGTGTTTTATCATGCATGTGTCACTGTTTTGTCTTAATTCTCCCATTTTCTTTATTGGCTTTATTGAGGGAGTTATATTGTTTACCATTCTGAAGGCTGATTTTACTCTGCAGATAGATGAGATATAAATGTTCTTCAAACAAGTGGAGGATAACAATTTCACACATTCATTTATTGAAAAAGTATACATAGGATATTGACTTTTAGACAATATAGGAAAGATCAGGTTAAAATTCACAAGAACAAGAGACCCACCAAGCATTTAAAAATAAAAAATACATATTTTTTAAAGTTCCAAATTAAAAGCCATAAAGATGCCAAACCAGTCAGCAGACTTACTTCTTGGTTGGAGGATAAATATGTCTACATACTATTACCCATGTGTGGGCACATCTGCATATACCTAAATCCAGGGCTTTGTATGTAGAAAAAGTCCTACAGGAACTCATTTGCATATTAGGCCACACCCCTGACATCACCATTGTTTCACACAGGACTTTTTTGTAAAGAAAACCCAGCAGAAATTCATTTACATATTAGGCCACACCCCCTGACACCAAGCCAGCTGGAACTGCACTCCTGCTCAAAAAAAGCTCTGCCTAAATCCATGGGTTGGGGCCACACTGGCATTAAGTAGATTTTTCTGCAAATTTGAGTGACACCCCAAGTTTGTAGAAAGATCTGAAATCTTCAAAACAACAACATGGGGGTTTAAATCCCCCCCCCCCAATAAAATAGCATTCTCTTTGCAAATGCAGAAAACGCTCTTTGCTTCCTACCTTCTGTGTTGCAAAGCATCCAGGGGGCTGTGGCAGACCCACCAATGGCAAAGCATCTTCAGGGCTGTGGTGGACCTGGAGGCAAAGGTGAAGTAGGTTGGGGGGGGCATGCCGGGCCCAGAGGCAGCACTGAAGCAACCTGGGAGCCATGCCAGACCCAGAGGCAACTGCAGGAGAAACCAGGGGTCATGCCAGCCTGGCAGGGGCTGCAAGAGAACCCAAGCACCGCACTGGTGAGTCAGTGTGTGTGTGAGGAGATGGGATTCCCCTGCCACAAGTCTTGTGCGCCTCCACTTGTAAATGACTAATAACCATGATATGGAAAGGGTAATATCTATGTTCTTTGATTCAAGGGCATTGGTGTTATTCCTGGGCACTCAGTGTTTCTGTGTTATTAGTTTTGCATTCCTAAGAGTCAGGACTCAACTCTAAAACATTCTTCTTTCCCTATTAAAATGTATCAAAATGTATGCCATCAACGTCTGATTGCTATTCCCATGTCTCTCTTGCTCGCTCGGCCTCCTCCAGGCCTAAATTGCCCTAGGTCTGCAGAGGTGAGATCTGAGTAGGGTTGCCAAGTCCCCCCAAGCCCTCCCAAATTGCTAGAGCGCCCAGGAAAACCATAGAGTTTTCCCGGAAATGCCTAAATTGGCCGGCGCACGGTGTCACCGGCGCGATGATGTCGCTTCCGGGTGACGTCATTGCACCGGCGACGTCAGGGGAGGTTCCCCCCCACCAGCCCAATGTGAGCCAGTAGGCTGGAGAACCCCCACCCGGCCTGGGGGCTTAGCAGCCCTAGACCTGAGTGTTATGCTAAGGAGGGCCATAAAGGCCTATCTGCAAGGAAGGAATGTGGTTTCGTTTTCTAAGCTGAGCTGAGCCTCTACAGGAAAATACTCTAAAATGTGCTTTTGCTCTAGCCCCTATATTCTATCTATGTGCTTTGCTATTTCTGCTAAAGCTGATATGATATTGCGATAAGAGATCAATGGGTAGTGTCAGGAAGTGTCAAAATGTGCTGTACCCATATCACATATCCATGACCACAATGCCCAGCTAGCCTGAGCTTGTCAGATCTCGGAAGCTAATCAGGGTTGGCCCTGCTAGTATTTTGGAGACCACCAAGGAATACCTGGGCTCAGTGGGAGGGGGGGGTGTTGTAGAAAAAGCCCAGCAGGAGCTCATTTGCATATTAGGCCACACCACCTGGCCTAGGAGCACGTGGCTGCTGCATGGTGGGTCAGGCCAGCCGGTGGAGCTCTGTTCCTGTGGGCTCTGGCAAAAAAAAAAGCCCTGCCTGGGCTGTGACATGAAAGCAGGCTATGGCAAACCACCTTTGGATATCTCTTCCCTTGAAAACTCTACAGGGTCGCCATAAGTCAGCTGTGATTTGACTGCACACAACAACAACAAAAATCCATGTTCAGAGATAATATACTTCTGCATATCGTATGCTGGGCATAAAGGTGATCTTTGTACCTTGCAAATGAACTCTCAGAAGCGTTTGACTCACTGTTGGGGAATAACAGAATTCTGAATTCAGCAGACATTTGCTCAGTGGAGTCCATCTGGGGCTGTGGACAGGCGGATGCTCAGCATCATAAATCAGGATATGTATGGAAAACACAGACCATGGCATGGATACAAGTGTTTCTGTTTACCTCAAAAGTGACATAGATTGCTCTTGCTCCTGCTAAGCTGGACATTTATCCATATTGCAGAACATCGCATACCTGATTTCATTGGAGGCTGTGGAAATTAATATGCAGGGGAAAGATTCCTGGTAGGAAGAATATTAAGCATATAGTAAACTCCCTCTCATCCTATTGGTTAAAATGTACATATTACATCAGTAGGGGTATGAGCATATCTCAATCGTATGAAAAAACACACACACAACCCTTAAAACCAAACTTCTACTGTAAGGTGAACTGAGAGAGCACAGGTGAACCGAGAGGAATGGGGAGGGGACGCACAGCCTTCAAATCCCTGCTCTGCTCCAAAGCCTACCAGGTGACCAGCTGTGATCTCACAGCCTAGCCTAACTGACAGGGTTGGTGTGGGGATAAATTGAAGCATGAGATAGGGGAAGCAAATATATCACTCTGAGCTCTCTGGAGGAAAAGTGGGATTTAAAAAAAATATATGGTTTGTGTATTAATCATTTTAGTTTTGGAGAATACTGAAGTTAACTGCTCCTGCCTCAGTTTGTGTCCTGAAGCACAGAAAACATATTTGTGTACATTACAAGTTTACTGCACACTGGAGGAGCCATCTGCTTGCCCCCAGCGGGCCTTTTTGCCTGCTAATCTATTAACTTGTCTGCTGATCATCATGGTAAGAAAAAGAGAGGGGGGGTTGCATCTGAACCTGGAAGTCATGGGCGATATTCTAGGAATCCTTCCCCCAAATCTCTGTGATTTACCATAGACACTTGAGTGATTCCTAGAGTGTCACCCAGAAGTGATGTCACTTTCAGGTTGGAATGCAGCACCCCATAGGGTTGCCAAGTCCAATTCAAGAAATATCTGGGGACTTTGGGGGTGGAGCCAGGAGACATTAGGGGCGGAGCCAGGAGCAAGGGTGTGACAAGCATAAATGAACTCCAAGGGAGTTCTGGCCATCACATTTAAAGGGACGGCACACCTTTTCAATTCCTTCCTTCCATAGGAAATAATGAAGGATAGGGGCACCTTCTTTTGGGGCCCATAGAATTGGACCCCTTGGTCCAATATTTTTGAAACTTGGGGGGTATTTTGGGGAGAGGCACTAGATGCTATACTGAAAATTTGGTGCCTCTACCCCAAAGAACAGCCCCCTCAGAGCCCCAGATACCCGCAGATCAATTCTCCATGATTTTCTATGGGAATAAATCTCCACAGGGAATATTTGAGTTCCCAGCAGACATTTCCCTTCCCTCCCCCCGCTTTCTGATGACCCTGAAGCGGGGGGAGGGTCCCCAAACCGGGGGATCCCCTGCCCCCAACTGGGGATTGGCAACCCTACCCCAAACCATACTTTCTCCCTCCATAATAATCTGTAGGCCTGCTGACCTTACTGTGCACTATATAGATGCCAAGAGTGTTGTGTTATCTGCTCTTGGAAAGGATGTGATGCTCTGCTAGAAATATTCATGGTACAAACTGCCATGTTTACAGCTTCTAGCAACACCAAACACTGGGGAAAACAATGTAGATTGCCTTAATGCTGTATTTTGGTTTGTAATATTCACAGTGGGTGACACAACACAGATCAACTGGATATCCGTGTCAGCAGCATCAGCAGTTAGAGACACTTATGATTGCTGTGTGACACATATTGGTTCTGTGTATTAATTTTAAATCCCTTGCGGTGAAAAAAAAATCACAGTCTTGAATGTCAAGCCTGCATCAGGTCAGAAAAAGTGTGCTTTCCAGGCTGAACTAATCTTTATTTCAGAAATATATATTGATAACAGTATCCTATCTTCTTCCTGCCAGACACCATCACCAATATCTTTGGAAAGTGTAAAAGTTGGTCTGTTGTTATACTGCCTCCCCAATTTTTAGTCTGCACATCATCATCATCATGATGGCTTTTTTGAGCAGAAACTCACAGGAGCGCAGTTTCAGCTGGCTTGATGTCAGGCCTAATGTGCAAATGAGTTCCTACTGGACTTTTTCTACATGATGATGATGATAATGATGATTAAACAATTCAAAGAAGATTACTAGGAGTGCTTTCAAACTTAACAGATTTTGTTAGATCATTGCAAACTCCTAAAATATGAAGACCAGTTTCCTAAATAATAAGCTTCCTAGCTTTGTGGGTTCAATTATGGTTGAACAAGACCTTTCTTAAATAAATATGAAAGATCTGCAGTAGTTTTATAGCTGAGTTGGATCTCTGGGAGCACAGATATAAAGAAATAGATAGGAAGCTACTCTTGATTTTGGCATTAATATGAATTCTGGTCACACTTCTGATCCTGAATATCAAAAGTGCTTTTAACAGTTCACCAAGTCCCTTATATTCAGTAAGACTCACCCCCCAAGTAAAGTGTGCATGGGATTACAGTTTGAAAGCAAAGGAAGATGCATTCTTAGTATGGTGGAAGTGGTTTGAACACAGATTCCCTGTCCTGATAACAAATGCTCAGAATGCAGCAAAACCACAGTCACTCACAGTGGGCTCAGAATATGTCTCGCTTCTCATGAGTGACAGGTGCGCTGATCCTCCCAAGCAGCCTGTGGAATTGTAACAAGGCTTTTCTCATTTCAGGGTATTCTTTCAGACTCATTCCAGAGTCCCCACCTTCTGTGAGGTAGAAACGGTTAGTTAAACAAAATGGAGCCTGCAAATTAATCCTGAAGGATCAATGATGCACTGATTTTCTTCAGAACACTCAGAATGTTTTCACAGTGGGTTGGGCAAACTGGGGAGGTGGGGTGGGAAATGGAGCCTTAATTACCAAAATTAGTTCTGCCAGACTGTTCTAGTCAGCAAAATTCAAAGTAGAATTGGTTCGTTCTTTTTTGTAAATCCCTCTCAAAGAACAAATGTTCGATAAGAAATTCTATGCCAGTGGGTTATTAATCCAATTGTTCCATTCCTGTAAAGGCACCCAGGGTTTCTAGAGGTGAGAAGACTGTTGGATTGTCCTGAATCTCAGACCTTTTCCTCACCTCAGTGTTGCCACTGTCTCCCAGCAAGTTGAATCCCCAGCGGTTGCTCCAATTTTTCTGCCACCTTCCACAACAGGGCATTTATTTCAGGGATTTTTTTCCTTTAATTTGGATCCAATTCTTCCCATGTTTTACGCACTTCCTTTGAAAAGGAGTTGTGCTACCATGTGGGCATGTACTCTATCAGCAATGGAACCTCCTTTTTTTTTACGCATGTACAGTAACCTTATAACATCATAGCATTGTAAAAAAAGCTGGCTATATCGTGGGGAACAGCATAGTTGCCACCATTTCAGTCCTCCTCCTGTTCCTTTGTCTTCAGTGAAGGAAATTCCAGTGAAGATTCCTAATCCTAATGGAAATAGTATTCCGTTAACAGGTGTCATATTGGATACACTACTTCATAACAGTGTTATTCAATAATTATAAAGCACGTGAGTCCTGAAAGCTGCAGCATAGTGGAGCATGAGAACAAATCAGAGGTTAGGAAAAAAGTATGGAACAATAAACTCAGGGAGATACTAGAGAGGTTCTCTGCAAAATATCAGGAAGAACTCGACAAGATTTGTCAGATCTGTCATGATCCATCTGAGGAAATGTGGAAGCTAAGGAGGGCAGCTCAAACTTATAATAATTACCGTAAGTAAAAATAGAATTGGCCCAGGGAAAATATACAGAAGTATGAAAGTATAGACTAACAACTTGACCTAATGGAATTATCTAGACTCTGTACCTAGATTTGTGGTTCTTAAGAAATACATTCCTATTCCTGTAAGAAAAGTGAGAAGCTGGGAGGCGGGTAACCATGAATGCAGTCAAATTTGTCATATTATTTTCAAAATAGATGAGGAAGTGTTCTCATTTGCTCTCCCCTCCCCATACTGAGGGAACACATAGTGTTACTAATTTTATATTGTCACTGCTATCTTATGAAGTAATTTTGAGATACCATGTCCTTTATTTCTCTTTCCCTGTATCTGAATTGTAAACATTTTAAATAAAAATAATTATCAAAAAAAATAATTATAAAGTGTGGTAAATGTGTCATCATATACATCATCAGCAATGGAGCCGCCTCTTTTTGCTCAAATGCAGTAATGTTATAACATCATAACATAATTTTTGAAAAGACTGAATGTATTGTGGGGAACAGCATGGTTGCCGCAATTTCAAAGATTCCCTGTTCCTCCTTAGTCTCTAACTAGGAAAATAGCTGGTGAATATCAAACTCAATACACCAATTCATAACCGTGTTATTCAATAATTATGAAGCACACTACATGATGTACCTCATCAGTGACAGAATCAGGGCTTTTTTTGTAGCAGGAACTCATTTGCATATTAGGCCACATCCCTGTGATGTAGCCAGTCTTCCAAGAGCTTCCAGGGCCTACTGTAAGCTCTTGGATGATTGACTACATCAGGGGTGTGCAAAGGATTCCCTACTATAAAAAAAAATCCCTGAACAGAATCATCTTTATTCATATGTAGTAATGTTATAGCATTATAACATTGTAAAAACACCAGGAGCGATAGGGGATGGGATGCAGGGAGAGAGAGAATGAAGAAACAACACAAGCATGTGATGTCAATACGTATCTACCCAAAAAAAATGAAAGGAAAAGAACTTCATGGATGGGTAATTGCACAGAGATGCCTACTACATGAAACTTCACTGCCTGTTTTGTCCCAACATTATAATATTGCTATTTTATAATGAAAAGTTACGCTTTTAAAAAAAAAATGCAGATTGCTCATGAGACAACCTGAGGGGGTGGGAGAGGGAGTGAACATGCAACACTGATGGCACAAAAGGATGGCAGGAAACAAAATTTGAAATTTTTCACTGGAAAACTGCAAAGTCAGATCCAAAGGGAGGGGGGGCAGGAATTGCAGCAAAAGTAGATTCAGAAAGCACTGGGTAACAGAGCACTAAATTCTAATCTAATCCTGGGGATGCAAAAAATTGTGCAGAAAGTTTTACAAATTTCAGTTATTTAAGAACGCTGATGTGGAGGTTTGCACTTGTGCAGAAATGGTCTAATTCAGGGTTTTATCAATGCTTGTAGACCTCATGTCCAGAACGTTGGACCATATCAACTCATGGTACTGGATGTTTCAGTTATGTTATCCTGCGTGTTGCAACTTTAATAAGCCCCTCCAACTGTGGAAAAGTGCAGATTTAATTTTATGTAAATAGAAATTGTCCAGTGAATCTACTGTTAATCAACTTCATTGGGTGTCCCTGAGGGCTGGTATTACAAGAGAGTGAAAACAGTCCTCTCTGTTCACTTCCTTTACCCCATGCATAATCTTTAAGTCCTCTTTCATGTCCCCTCACAGTGAGGCTGAACATTACTTCGGCAATAGCACACTAAGATCACGGTGCCTTGAGCTTTCCTTTACAGTGGTTTCCAATTTCTTCACAGTGCAGCTTTTGGGAGTGTTTTCTGATGAGCCAAAATTGAAATATCCATAAGAAAAAGCCACACGCATTGGACTGGAATGATAGTGTGGACTATTAATTGTGCTATGGCATCATCTAATGTGACCTTTTAGGACTCTATAACATTTGCTTGTTGAATTGTGAATTGTAACGGTTATATCTAGGTGGCCATCCACATTCAACAGTTATGTCTCCTTGGTGTTTGGACATTCACAGAATTTTCATGGGATTGTCAACCTTTGCTAGATTTTGGACATTCACCCATGCACATGAAACTCAAATGCCATTTGCATTGTAGCAGCCAACAGCTTAGTCACCAGCTGTTCATAGGGCTATGCTGTTCTTTCATTTAGAGTTTTCTTGCTTGGCAATTTTTTTAGGATCACCTATATATGCACAATCACATTTTGATGTAGGGGGCATGTGCGTGTGGTTGTTATAGAAACTGCAAAGTTCTAGGTAATAGTGTCTGTAACTCCTAATCTCTGTTAATGGAGATGCCTGTACAAGACACATATGAAGCTGAGACAGCTGTACATTATCTATGGAAACAGCAGGGTGCCAAACAGGAGCGCTATCCGGGGCTCTCATCTAGTCCAACTGCGAGGAGGCTGCGTTAATGTACATCATGCACCTTGCAGTGATAGCTCCAGGTTTCCATGGAAACCAAAGGATTCTTTTGTCTTTGAACAGGCCTGAATCTTTGTTCCTGGGAGGGAATTCTGCTGGCTCGTGAAGTCATATTAGCAATCACAATAGAAGCCCCCCCAGGTAGCCTCTGTGGGCTAGAACAATTTGCTTACACATACAAGTCTTCAAAGCCCACCCACAGAAATAGCACTTCGTCACACTCACCTGAGCAATCAGTGAGGCAAAAATCACTGGTGTTAACACATCAATCCACCACTGCTTCCCCGGGAAAGTGTTCAGAACATTCTATTCAATGTCACTCATGTGTAGATTGCATCTGTTCTACCCATTTACTCTTGCAGGCGCTCGTTAAGCGGCTCTTCCAATCCTGACATCAAAAGCTCCTTGCTGATTAAACATATCAGCACCTATAAGGCAGTATAAAGGTCAGTGATTTATGCTGGCATGAGGAGGTGGAGAATTAAATAGACCCTTGATAAGGGCCTTTTGCATTTAAATCACCAGCAGGCACTGCCAGGGTGATGGGCTCGACTAATGACTGCAGTTGCTATTTGTGCTCTACAACCAATCCTTAGCAGTGTTGCTGATTTGAACCTTCTTGGTCTCTTTGACTCCTTGTTGCTTACATTAGATTCCTGACCCACTGGCATCTTAGCAATTGTTGTCTTCCTAACAGCTTCTATGGAAGGAATCTGGAGGACAAATTGGTTAATGGCTTTTGAATGCAACAGCCCCTTGAATGAACATTGGTAACCGCCAATATGGAGTCTTGGCAGCCACCAAGGCAGTTTTTGGCACATATGTGTTTCTTTCAGAAAGTATCTCTTTTCTACAGCCATTCCTGGCTTTGCTTCACTGGAATAGGAAATACTTCATAAGAACCCAGAAGGCATCATTTTTCTGTCTGCAGGGTAGCAAACAGCTACCTCTTTCACTAGAGAATGCTTGGTTTGAAACCTCTTAACATTTTGTTGAACATTCCATCATTTTATGGTTGGACATGGACTACGTCAGAGCCATTTTACAATTGGTTGTGCTCTCCCATGGCAACCATTTTATTCTGGCGCCCACTACCTCTTCTCAGAATTCTAAAAGTGATTCAATAAGAGATCCCTGTTGTACATCAAGTCATCATTTAGGAGATATGAAGATATGAAGCTGCCTTATACTGAATCAGACACTTGGTCCATCAAAGTCAGTATTGTCTTCTCAGACTGGCAGCAGCTCTCCAGGATCTCAAGCTGAGGTTTTTCACATCTATTTGCCTGGACCCTTTTTTAGAGATGCCGGGGACTGAACCTGGGACCTTCTGCTTCCCAAGCAGATGCTCTACCACTGAGCCACCGTCTCTCTTGAAAGCTAACTCAACCTCCCATTGGTTTAAGGAGCTATCTGTCACAATTCCAGGTAACAGACAGGGGAAATCTGGAAGAAAATGGCGTATTGGAATTCAAAGAGAAGGAACAAGCCCAATAGGTATGAAATGTTATTATATAGTATTAGAGACACAGAATAGTGAATGTTGTAAAACTAAGCCTTTGACTGTAAACAGCTTTTCTTTCAATACAGCTATTTTTACAGTCAAGAGATTGGTCTGCAAAATTAAGATTTATGTATATAACTGCAAATAGTGGGAGGGTTATTGTGGACATTCAGATCTTGTAAAGGGCACTTAATTCTTCCAAATACTATTTTGGTTAGACCCAGCCAGCATTTTCACTCAGTCTTGCCAAATTCCCTCTTTTCTCTTCAGTCCCTTGTCCCACATGGCTTTTGTTCAAGTAGGTCCCATAAGAATATAAGAAGTCCACTGCTGGATCATACTAGTGGTCCATCTAGTCCAGTATCCTGTTCCAAATAACCAGTTGTACAACTTTCGTGTAGTTATTTGTGCTCTTGAAACAGTGAAGAATCTGGATTTCGGTCCCCCTCCCCATCAGAGTAAGAAAAGAAATTTATTTATTTATTTACATTAAACTTTTATCCCGCCCTCTCTGCAAGCGGACTCAGGGCGGCTCACAACATTCGTTTACACGATTTAAAACAAGTCAATAAAATCTATAAAACATTAATACAATTAAAATTTAAAAACTATTTCACAGTACTGTACCATTACTATGTTGGCGGTTCTGTTTTTCAGACGGTTGGTCACCGGAAACTCTAGCTGATGTCCGGTGGCAGCTCTCTCTCTGTTTAAGCATCGAAGACCTGTCGAAACAATTTGGTCTTACAGGCCCTGTGGAATGTAGGAAGGTTCCGCAGGGCCCTTATGGCCTCCAGGAGAGCATTCCATAACTCTGGTGTTGCCACCGAGAAGGCCCTGGCTCATGTCAAACGCAACCTGGCCTCCTTTGGTCCAGGGGTGGACAGCAGATTTTTTGTCCCTGAACGCAGTGCTCTCTGGGGGATATATGGGGAAAGGCGGTCCCGCAGATAAACAGGTCCCTGACCATAAAGGGCTTTAAAGGTCAATACCAACACCTTGAAACGGACTCGGAACACAATAGGTAGCCAGTGCAGCTCTTTCAGCACTGTCTGAATGTGCTCCCATCGAGGGAGCCTCATTAACAGCCGTGCTGCAGAATTCTGCACTAGCTGTAGTTTCCGAGTCAGCGTCAAGGGTAGCCCCATGTAGAGAGCATTACAGTGATCTATTCTGAAGGTGACCGTAGCATGGATCACCATTGCTAAGTCATTGTGCTCCAGAAAAGGAGCCAACTGCCACACCCGCCGGAGATGAAAAAAGGCGTTCTAATAGTGGCTGCTATCTGGGCCTTCATTGTAAGGGAGGACTCAAGGAGCATGCCCAATCTCTTGACCTTAGGGGCTGGTATCAGTGGCACCCCATCAAGAGCCGGCAGCTGGATCCCTCCCCTTGGACCACCCTGGCTCAGATAGAGAACCTCCGTCTTCGTCTGATTCAACTTCAGCCGACTCAGCCTGAGCCAAGATGCTACGGCTTGAAGAGCCAGGTCCAGATTTTCCAGGGTACAGTCGAACTAGCCACCCATCAATAGATAGAGCTGGGTGTCGTCTGCGTATGGATATATGTGTCATATATGGATATGTGTGTCATATGTGAAGGTATGTGCTATGTGAGGGTCAATGACCAATACACAAAGACCAAAGCCTTCACCTTGTATTGCCTATTAGCATTGGATTTCAGAGGTTGACTGCCTTTAACTATGGATTCCTAGAATGATCCCATATAGCTATTTGGGGTGACTAAAATAGGCTTCTCTTCATTCTTTCATCAGCAGAATAGCTGGTTGGATCCAACCCTGTGTGTGCAAATTGCTCCCCAATATTTGATATTCAATATCAACATCTGACATCAGTTATGTTACAGAATTTGAAAGGTGGCATGAAGTAGGAGTCAATATTGGTCAGGGATCTATTATTAAATATTGTAAATGTTGTTGACAGTTGTCCTATTTTAGCAACCACTATTTCATAAGATTTGACAGTGGGCATCTCCTAATATTCGAGATAAGATAGCATCTGTCTTGTATTTGACTGGATCTGATATACAATTTAGTTTTACATTGCGGCAAAGTATAGAAAATGCCATGTCAGTGGCGTGCTTTTCATTCAGTCTTATCAAAACAGTTGCATTTTTTTATTCATTTTTTATTCTGATTGACTTTCTACATTTTAAAATTAACCCAATATTGAAATTGTGCTTTGTTTCTACTATACCATACCATAGACCTTTATTGGCATTAATACAAGAATACAGTATACTTTAAAACCAACAGTGACACTATAGAATATAATAAAACCTTAAAAAACAGCAAAAGTTAAATGACATAAAATAGCAGTAGGCTATGCATGAGTAAAAGCCTCTCTTTGGATCGCAACCTGTAAAAAGCAAGCAACGTGAGTAGTGACAAAGTTGTGTTTCCCGTGGAGTAAAAAACGAACCTTGGCATTGTCAGAAAGGTCGTGATGGTCAGAAAGCAGTGCATCTAGATATCTTGCACGTGGACTGCTATAAAAAGGGCAGTCCAAAAGAACATGAGGGACTGTTTTGATGACTCCTTGACTACAGTGGCATCGTCTAAGATTGCGGGGGATTCTGTGGTATCTTCTGAAAAGGATGGCCGATGGTAATGCATTAAATCTAACCAGCATGAATGCTCTTCTTTGGTGAGGATCAGTTAAAAAGAGGAAATAGGGAGCTAAAAGCCCAGGAATCTGGGATAAACCCAGATAGCTTGGGGAGCAAGTTTTCCGAGCTGCCTCAGTTAGACGTTGCAACTGGATATCTAGTAGTCTATGTTTGATGGATTGAAATACCGCAGAAGCAGAGGATAGATAAAATGCATCCAAGGAAATTCCTATGGATGTGATTTTCTTTTATAATAATAATAATAATAACCTTTAATTTCTATCCCGCCCTCCCCGCCAAAGCAGGCTCAGGGCGGCTTACAACATAAAATACATTATACATCAAATTACATAAATTGCAAATAAAATCCAAGTTAAGACAATTTACAAGTTAAAATTTACAAATTACAATGGTGCTAAAACATTCGATCTTCAATAATTCCATAAAATTCAGTAACCAAGAGCAATTTTTTAGAGGCATTTCCTAGTTTATCATTGGTTGAAGGCTAGTTTATAGAGGTGGGTCTTACAGGCCCTGCGGAACTGTTCCAAACTCCGCAGGGCCCGCACCTCTACCGGGAGTTGATTCCACTGCAGTGGAGCAGCAATAGAGAAGGCCCTCTCTCGGGTGGCCTTCAATCTGGCCTCCCTTGGCCCAGGGACGGTCAGCTGGTTTTTTCCAGCCGACCGCAATGCTCTTTGGGGCTCATATGGGGAGAGACGGTCCTTCAGGTAGGCAGGTCCTCGGCCATATAGGGCTTTAAAGGTGATAACCAGCACCTTGTAACGAACTCGGTATCCCACTGGCAGCCAGTGCAGTTCGCGCAGCCCCGGCTGTATGTGCTCCCATCTTGGGAGTCCCAACAACAGCCTAGCCGCCGCGTTCTGCACCAGCTGCAGCCGCCGAGTTCGGCACAGGGGCAGCCCCATGTAGAGAGCGTTGCAGTAATCCAGTCTCGAGGTGACCGTAGCATGGATCACCGTTGCTAGGTCACGGCGCTCTAGGAAGGGGGCCAACTGCTTCGCCCGTCGGAGATGAAAGAACGCGGACTTGGCAGCGGCCGCTATCTGTGCCTCCATTGATAGTGAAGGCTCCAGAAGAACCCCCAAGCTCTTGACCCTATGTGCCGCTTTCAGCAGCACACCGTCAAAAATCGGCAAGGGGATTTCCCTTCCCAGGGCACCGCGACCTAAGCAAAGGACCTCTGTCTTCGTTGGATTCAACTTCAGCCCGCTCAGTCTGAGCCAACCTGCCACGGCTTGCAATGCTAGGTCCAGGCTTTCTGGGACGGAGTCAGGTCGGCCGTCCATTAATAGATAGAGCTGGGTGTCATCTGCATATTGATGGCACCCAAGCCCAAACCTCCGGGCAATCTGGGCAAGGGGGCGCATGTAGATGTTAAATAACATTGGAGAGAGAACTGCCCCTTGTGGCACCCCACACACTAGGGGGTGCCTCCGGGACAGCTCCCCCCCAATTGCCACCCTTTGTCCCCGTCCATCAAGGAAGGAGGAAAGCCACTGTAAAGCTAACCCCCTTATCCCTGTGTCGGCGAGCCGGCGGGCCAGTAGCTGATGGTCGACCGTATCGAACGCGGCCGACAGATCTAACAACATCAGCACCGCCACGCCGCCTCGATCCAGATGCCGCTGGAGGTCATCCATCAAGGCGACCAGCACTGTCTCCGTCCCATGACCCGGACGAAAGCCGGACTGGTAGGGGTCTAAGGCGGAAGTGTCATCCAAAAAGCCCTGCAACTGCGACGCTACTGCCCTCTCTAAAACCTTACCTAAAAATGGTCAACCATTTGGATGCATGATGGTCCATCAGCATCAAAAAGGTGAAAGAATTCTGATCAGAATTAAATAGAGCTGAGACAGGCAGAATGAAAGACCAGTTAAGAATAACAGTTCTGTGGAATAAATCGCGAAGTAAGCTTGTCGAGTCTACATTGTTAAAGATGGTCAAAAATAAGTCTGGAAAACGTCTGCCTGGGATGATTTAGTGATAATTAGTCCCCTCTTATGGTAATAAGATGGCTTTCAAAGGTGCTTTCCAGGTTTCAAATGCATTGCTACATTTCATGCCGTGCTGGGTTACCTTGGCTTGCATTCACATGTCCCTCCATTTCCCTTCGTCAATGCAAGAAACATATTGGGCTTGCATCCTGACACTTGGCACAACAAAGTTGAAAGCTTTCCTTGGTTTCTACATTTTGCTAAGCTTCAGCTGACACCATGTTCAGGAATCTGGCTGCTGGCAACAGGGCCTTGGTAATCAAGGCTTTTTTAATAGAAGAAGACTGTAGATCAGAACTTAGCATGACCAATGGCTGGGGCTGATGGGAGTTGTAGGCAACAAACATCTGGAGAGCTACCCTGCTGTAGATTTATACCCCATCCTTCTCTCTGAATCAGAGACTCAGAGCGGCTTACAATCTCCTATATCTTCTCCCCCACAACAGACACCCTGTGAGGTGGGTGGGGCTGAGAGGACTCTCACAGCAGCTGTCCTTTCAAGGACAACTTCTGCGATAGCTATGGCTAACCCAAGGCCATTCCAGCAGCTATAAGTGGAGGAGTGGGGAATCAACCCAGTTCTCCCAGATAAGAGTCCGCACACTTAACCACTACACCAAACTGGCTCAGCACGAACTCATTTGCATATTAGGCCACACCCCTGATGTCACCAGCGTTTCACATAGGGCTTTTTTGTAGGAAAAGCCCAGCTGGAGCTCATTTGCATAATAGGCCACACCCTCTGACTCCAAGCCAACCAGAATTGCATTCCTGTACATTCCTGCTAAAAAAAAAAAAGTGCCCTGCTGGTAACTTTTTTTGAGTTACACTACAGTGCTCTTGACAGAGAATTCACTGTGAAGATGATTTGGAAACATGCCTTGAAAACCCTATAGGGTCGCTGTAAGTCAGGTGTGACTTGATGCACTTTACATCATGAGCTGGCACATTATTCCCTGGTTTGTATTCAAACACACTGATTGCCTGTTTGCTTCCAAGTTCAATTCAAGAGACTTGTTTTTCACCCTAAAAGTCCTACATTGTCCTCCCAAGTATCCCTTTCCCAGCAATTTGGTCTGCAAAGCAAAGGATCTGTTACTTAGGCTGTCATCTTAAGCAAGTTATTCTCATTGGTGTTGCCATAATTGTTGAACTCCTCTCAAGAGACTTTGCTAAACTGGTATTTGAGAATTTACAAGGAACAGGAAGCATTTTGAGTTATGTATAAGTGGTTTTTCCCTGACCTGGGTGGCTAGAGTTGCCAGGTCCGTTTGAAAAATAGCTGAAGACTTTGGGGGTGGAGCTGGGAGATGGCAGCGTTTGGGGAGGGGCCTCAACATAGTGGAGTGGGGAGTGGAGGGGCCTCAACATAGTACAATGCCATAGAGTCCAACCCTTCAAAGCAGCCATTTTCTCCAGGGGAGACAGAAACACTGAAAGGCAATGCAAAATGTGTAATATATAAAGTGAAATGTTTTCTAATCTCTAATAACAATAAACAATTAGTAAATATATTAATCACAATTATAATAGCCAGATTCCCAGGATTCTGTAAAAACAATGTCTCTTTCAAGTCCTCCTGCTGCAAAGCTCTTTTAGAGTCAATTTCAATATGCTTCATTCAGGGGAGCTGATCTCTGCCAGCTGGAGATCTGGTGTAAAAATGGGAGATCTCCAGGCCCCACTTGGCAACTCTATGTGGCCCAGGCTAGCCCATTGTTGTCAGATCTTGGAACCTGAGCAGAGTGGTCCCCTGGCTGGTGCTGGATGGGAGACCAGCAAGGAAAACAAGGGTTGCTGTGCAGAGGCAGGCAATGACAATCCACCTCTGAACATCTCTTTTGGAATCATCATAAGTTGGCTATGCGTTGACAGCAAAAAGAAGAAGAAGAAGAAGAAGAAGAAGAAGAAGAAGAAGAAGAAGAAGAAGAAGGAGGAGGAGGAGGAGTTTTTAATTTAAACTGCATTGTTAGGTTTTATGTCCAAGTTGTGTTGTGTTGTAGTTACAATGTTTATTTCTTTTTAAATTCGGCATGCATACTAGCTTTGGCTTCTTGCTGGAGTAAAGCAGGTTAGAAATGAAAGGAATGAATAAATGTTACGATTTTATTAATTTAAGTGTTATGTTTAGGCTACATCCTCTACCAAAGTGCTTGAGGAGGTTCGTGGAATATAAACGGAGCTTCATGTTGCCTGGCGGCATCACGAATATTTTTTTCAGTGGGCACATTTCATGCATTCGACTGCTCATTAGTAAGCACTGAATAACCAAACGAGAAGAGAGTACGTGACACATGTGTGAACCAGCCTTTAAGAAACAACAGTTTCCCCCCTTGTGTGGAATGGGTCCTAAAATACAATTGTTTAAAAAACATCCCATTCTAAATCAGATTAGATTTCTGTACCTAAGAGAATCTAAATGAGATTTGTTCAGTAAAGATAAATGTGTGCAGTTCTGAATCTGTAGTCAAAGAAAGATGGTGAGAGAGCAAAAGTCTTCAACAAATGTAGTTGCAACATACTTTATTTGTTCTTATGCTATTTGAAGACTTCAAAATGTCTTTGTCTTGGGAGTGGGGTACCCATTGTCAGAACATGGTTCCATTGAATCAGCAGTGAAGAGAGAAAGAAGAAGAATTGCAGATTTATACCTTGCCCTTCTTTCTAAATCAGAGACTCAGAGCAGCTTACAATCTCCCATATTTTCTCCCCCCCACCCACAACAGACAACCTGTGAGGTGGGTGGGGCTGGAGAGGGCTCTCACAGCAGCTGCCCTTTCAAGGACAACCTCTGCGATAGCTATGACTAACCCAAGGCCAGTCCAGCAGGTGCAAATGGAAGAGTGGGAAATCAAACCCGGTTCTCCCAGATAAGAGTCCACGCACTTAACCACTACAGCAGGCTGGCTTTTTGCACTTCATACATATGCTTAGAGGGCCCTTTTAGTCATAGAAAATATTAGTGTGCGTAACTACTGATCAGATGAACTGGGAGGCAGGGATAGCTGTGTTTATTCACAGGGAGGTGTAAGACTGGATTTGTCCAGATGTGTGCAAACACATGCACAGAAAATGCATAGTGGCATTTGCTACATAGATAAGTAAAGAGCACATCCTTAACTCTACTCTTGGTCTGTACCTCCTCCACAGCTTGAACATTCACTGGCCCCATCTCCACAATTCTCTGTATGTGTGTGTGTGTTAAGTTCTGTCAAGTTGCTTCCGACTTATGAAGACCCTATGAATTAACGTCCTCCAAAATGTCCTGTTATTAACAACCATTCTCAGGTCTTGCAAACTAAGCGATGGCTTCCATGACTTGAGTCAATCCATCTTATGTTGGACCTCTCTTCCTCTGTTCTTGCATACTTCTAAACCTTAGCAGATCTCCTGAGTGTTGGCAAGGAAAGGGTATCCATGGCTTAAATGAAATTTGAACCATTGGCTCCTTTTCCCACCAGACCACATTAATACAGGCTGAACCCACCAGAGGATTCAAGTGTGCTGATTCTGCAGAAGGAAAAAAACCCAAATTTTTCACAAATCTGTTGTACTACTAAATAAGCAGGGCTCCAGTTCCAAGGACATGACAACGAGAACACTATAGCCAAAGACAATGGTTTACAGTAGGATGAGAATGTAAAATAAGAAATCAGTTTTGATTCCAAGTTATTAAAGTGCTAACAATCTACCTGGCCTTTATGGAACAACACAAGGAAGAAACTAAGCCTCTACCATTAGAATCATCTAACGCCAAAATCTCTAGATCAGGAGTGGCCAAATTTGCTTAAAGTAAGAGCCACACGGAAGAAACATCATATGCTTGAGAAGCCATAAGACATGAACATCAGACGTTTGAGAGCCATAAGACAGGAAGGAAGGAAGGAAGGAAGGAAGGAAGGAAGGAAGGAAGGAAGGAAGGAAGGAAGGAAGGAAGGAAGGAAGGAAGGAAGGAAGGAAGGAAACTTTAAATGCATTTTCCAAGTCACGGCTGGCTTGGCTAGGAGAAATGATTTAAAGATGGGGCAATGGAGGCTTTGAGAGCTGCACAACATGTATGACAGAGCCATTTGTAGCTCCCAAACTGCAGTGTGGCCACCCCTGCTCTAAAGTTTTGGAAGCTAAATCACCTTGATGGCCAGATGTGTCTCATGGGCACCCCTGCTGTACATTGCCAGAAGACGTGCTGCTGAATCTGTCTCTGGAATACACTTTCCTAACAATACTCTTTTGTCCCTGGTACACAACAAAAGTTTGGCTTTGTTCCATGATTCAGCAAAGAATTAACATCTCAGACTGGTCCCAGCAGGGGCAGAGATGGACTTTGACAGGTGACATAAGGAGCCAATAAAAAAAAGAAGAAGGCGGGGGGGGGGGAGATAGTCTTTTATTCTATTAAGTATTCACACCTCCCTTCTCCCCCTTGCAGTTGTTTATCTGAACATGACAGAACAACCATCAGGAGAGAAAAAATAATAAAACAAAGGCATTTAAAGTTCTTTGTGCAATTCCCCCGGCAAAGCACCACATTCACGGCTGACTTCAAAGGTGTGGGGGGGATAACAGTCATTAGCACTGTGCGATGCTGCCTGGTGAGAGAGTACAATGTAGAGATGGGAGCTCTGATTAATATATTATTTCTTGGGCAGGTTATGGAAATCTGATCAGAGAGGAAGCCGGGAGCCAGGCAAGGATATAAGAGGGCCAAATTCCAAGGGACATACACCCTGGGACAACTTCCCAAGTTTGTTTGCTTGTTTGGATACTGATTTCCCACCTTTCTCCCCAATGAGTGGCGTATAACATCATTCTCCCCTCTGTTTTATCCTCCCAACAACCCAGACAGATATGCTAGACTAAGAGAGGAGGACAGGCCCAAGGCTACCCAGCAACCTTTCACGGCAGAGTGGGGATTTGAACCTTGAATCCTAAAAGTTAAAGGTAGCCCCCTGTACAAACACCAGTCATTTCTGACTCTGGGGTGACATTGCATCATGACATTTTCATGGCAGACTTTTATGGGTGGTTTGCCATTGCCTTTCCCAGTCATCTACACTTTACCCCCAGCAAGCTGGGTACTCATTTTACCAGCCTTGGAAGGATGGAAAGCTGAGTCAGCCTTGAGCTGGCTACCTGAACCCAGCTTCCACTGGGATCGAACTCAGGTCGTGAGCAAAGCTTGGACTGCAGTACTGCAGCTTTACCACTCTGCTCCATGGGGCTAGTCTGACTCTAATTACTGCATCCTGCTGGGGACAGATGTGCTGCGGGTACATCAGTGCACACCTTGCACGCTCCATTTTCAGTATGTTGTGCTGCATGCTGGATCAGTTTCCACCTAGATTGTGGACAGATGCAGAGTTGCAAACCAATGAGGTTGGGTTTCCCAACCCATTTTGGGGGTGGAGCCTGGGGAGAGACCTCATTGATATATATTGCCATAAAGTTAGAGCTGCCAGGTCTCCCCCTGGCCACTAGTAGGGGATGGGAGGCAGGGTTGTGAGATCCTGGGGATTTGTGGATGGAGCCTGGGGAGGACAGGAACCTCAGTGGGGTACAATGCTATAAAGTCCACCCTCCAGAGCCTACATTTTCCCCAGAGGAATTGATCTCATTGGTCTGGAGATGAGCTGTAGTTCCAGGGGATCTCCAGATCCCACCCGGAGGGTAGCATCCCTAGATTACAGTGGGTACCATCAAGTGACAGCTGCATGGGGTCCTTCCACACAATTAGTGCTATGTAGGGATGCTGCAACTAGAATGAGGACCAGAATCTCAAGTTCTGGATGTAAAGGGGTTATTTCTTGGCCAGTCTCAGGACTCATTCTGTTCTTGTGTTTAGATGAAAAATAGAATGAGCACTGAGACCTAGTATAACCTAAGAGTACAGCAAACTTCCCTTCAGGGATCGGTGGCATCATTAACTTTGTGTTGCACCCCAGGTTGATGTAAAATCTCATGTTAATATAAAACTGCCATCAAGTTTTGGGGGGTTTTAGTAGGAACGCATAGGAATGCAGTTCCAACTGGCTTGGCATCAGGGTGTGTGGCCTAAAATGCAAATGAGTTCCTGCTGGGCTTTTTCTACACAAAAAAAGCCCTGTGTGAAGTGATGGTGATGTCAGAGGATGTGGCCTAATATGCTACTCTCATGGGGTTTTCTAGGCAAGAACCTAGCACAGCTGATTTGCCATTGCCTTGCCTCTGCATAACAACCCTGGACTTCCTTGGTGGTCTCCCCTTGCAGTACTAACCAGAGCTGACCTTGGTTAACCCATCAGCTGTAGCCACCCAAACAATTACAGTTGTTATATATGCAGCATTTCTTAGACAGCAGTCCATGTGAACCTGCTTTAGTCCCAGAACCTTATAATTTGCAAGCCAGAAGTCATCGTACTTATTTCGATCTACGCAGCACCTTTCAAAAACATTCCAAGTAGTTTGCAAGAGTCATTAAGATGATTCTCTGCACGGCATTGCAATGTAAAAAAACAAAACAAATCGAAACCGTGTTAGTAAAGTGATCAAATGATAAGCCCAATCAGTGCCCCTAAATGTCTGACGAAACACAAAAGTTCTGCAACACTTGTGGGAAATTGATCCAAGGAAGATCTTTGTAAACCTCTTCTGGCAAACTGTTCTAAAGTATGTGGTTGGCCAATGAAAAGGCGTGCTTTCATTATACTCACTGCCTTATGGAGTCAGGCCATTGCTCTATCAAGGCCAGAATTGCCTACTCAGATTGGCAGCTGCTCTCCAGGGTCTCAGGTTAAGGTCTATTCTATCACACTACTTGATCCTTTTAGCTGAACATGCCAAGGATTGAACCTGGGACCTTTTGCAACCATCCTCTTTGCACTATTGTTGAGCTAGTATTCTTTCCTCTATTGAGTCATGTTCCTGATACAGTGATGGCACCTCTAACAAGGCCAGTTCTTCAAATTTATGCGTGGCTGAGGGAAGCCCTCCCTGTATGTCGTTATGTAGGTCTCAGAGTCCCTAAAGGAAAAAAAAACCTGGAAGCTAATTGGCTTCCAGGTAATTGCTGCTGAATAGGAGATAGGAGTGTGCCAGCCAACACGAGAGAAAAGACAAGCAGCTGCTGTATATGCCAGCAGTAACTTCTGGGTTGTTTTCCAAGGCAGTCCCACAGCAGTAGCCAAATGGAGGAGGAAGAGGAGGATGATTTATACCCTGCCTTTCACTTGGCATTTCAGAATGGCTTACAATCTCCTTCCCCTCCTCCTGCCCACAGAAGACACCCTGTGAGGTAGGTGGGGCTGAGAGAACTCTCTGAGACTGCTCTTGAGAGGAATAGCTCTGAGAAAACTGACTGACCCAAGGTCACACCAGCAGGTGCAAGTGGAGGAGTGGGGAATCAAACCCAGTTGTCCCAGATAAGAGCCCGCACACTTCACTGCTGCATCAAACTGGCTCTCAGCACTGTGGGGTCAGATGAGCAGGAGAGCCTGCCAGCCAGCAGACACCTTTGGCAACAGAGCTCCAAGATGCTTCTCAAATCACAAGGCTGGCTTCCAGAGCCTCCTGCCTTCTTGGCTTTTTAGCTGGCCAGGGCAACCCTTCCCTAGTCTTTCATCCATCCCTTGCAGCCTTTTGCTTACAACACAGACTGTTGTATGAACACGTGAAGCTGTCTTGTATCGAATTCGTCCATATAAGTCAGTTTTGTCTACTCAGACTGGCAGCTGCTCTCCAGGGTCTCAGGCAGAGGTCCATGACATTACCCACAGACTGATCCTTACTAAAGATGCTGGGGATTAAATCTGGATCCTTCGGCAGGCCAAGCATATGCTCTAGCACTGAGCCACTGAGCTTTACTCCCTTTTGAGTCAGTAACAGGATACCAACGTGACCTTTATCTCTCTCCCTTCAAATCCCTCCTTTAAAAACTACTTTTTTTGGTGAAACCTTTGACATAATCCTTCAGTCTTCTTTGCAGAAGTTAAGTCTAAGTGTAAAGAATTGTAGTCACGCATGTCTTCCCTTTGCCTGTCTTCCCTCCCTTTCTGTCCCCTTCCTTTCCTTCAAGTGCAGATTGTATACTCCCTAAGGCAGGGACTTGTCTTTTTTGATGTACATACGTTAATCTAAACTACCGCCTACAATTCTGGCATGATATAAATAAAAGCACTGTGGCAGGGAGAGATGTACACTGTGAATCAGCTGAATGCACTCAGCAACTGTTGCCTCAGTCACAAGAGTCCTTTTTGGAGCGGTAGCAAATTGCAAAAATCACTGTTGAGTGTTACAAGGGGCAGCTGGTTCGTGTCACATGGTTATGACATACACATCCTAATTCCTGCATGGGACAGGGTGTGATCTCTTTGTGCAGCATCAAAATATGTAGCTTTGCTCAATTTTAATTTACAAATTCGAAAAAAATATATATATTTAAAAGATGTAGCTTTGCACATTTGGCATCCTCCTGTTTTAGCAGTGAACTGGAGTGGCACAACTCCGGCTTGGCAAATTCTGGGAGATTTGTGGGGTATTGCCTAGAGACAGCAGAGTCTGCGGTAGGAAGAGAAGTCAGGAGGGATGTAATTCCAGATAGACCACCCCCTAGCATTACTGCTTTATCCAAGTTAGAATTTCATACCCCTATAACGCTTCACTCTTCACATTCACTAATACACCTTATTTTACTCCACCGTTTGCTAATGTTGGCAACATTGGTGGAGTAAAATAAGGTGTATTAGTGAATGTGAAGAGTGAAGCATTATAGGGGTATGAAATTCTAACTTGGATAAAGCAGTAATGTGAAACAGGAAGTTCAGACCAGTTATGCCTGTAAGCTGATGGTACTTGGAAAATGAAAATAAGTTACCTTTGCATATAGAGAGCTAATCTGAAATTAATGTGAATGGTGTATGAATTTTTTGGACATCAGTAAAGAAACTGATTTTTCTACATTTATTGAAGATAGTATCTTTATTGGACAATTGTGAATATTTATCATTGGGGAAGAGGTATTTCTTACATGGAGTTATTACTTTTTTGCTAATCCTCCTGTCCGTGTGACTTTTTTCTGCTGCCCACCTGGAGGTTGGCAACCCTACAATCAAGTCTCCTCCCCTTTCCCCTCCTGATATATATTTTATTCTGTAATTCAGCACCACAGACATATAAACATATACAATGTCTACCTAATCCAGTAGCATTCATTGTCTGTGGTTCTTCAAAGCCACAGATGGAAGAGTTAATTGGTCTACTAGCTTAGATCAGTGATTTCCAATATGGTACCTGTGGATGTTATGGTGCACACAGATGCGTTCCCTGATGCCAACTTGCTTCTTTTCCCAAAGCAAAGAGCCCAGTCGTGGATTTCCACTTCTGCTCCTAGAGCAGGAGGCGCTTTAGAAGACCACAGATGGCAGGTCTTTGGGTCTGCAGGGCGTACCCATTCAGAAATAGCTGCCTCCATCATAGGAGAATACTTAGATTGGAGCTTACCAGCATTTTGTGATTGGTTCATTTCTGGATTTGTCCCACCTCTCATGGCAGCCATTTTGTGGTGGTCCCCACCACACTTTTCTCAAAATCCCCGTAGTTGTCACAGGTTCCACAAGGTTGGGAGGGGAGACTCAGTGGAGATGCCAGGAATAAAGTTTGCAGCTTTCAAAATATAAAGTATGTTCTCTCCTACTGAGCTCTGCTGACTTCCAAAATTTTCTAAGGTATAGAATCGCAGTCCTCTAAGCTTCAGAAATTGAATCCACCTAGACTGTTAGTGCCATCCTGGGCGAAGTTGTACCCAGGTCTTGTTTTTTTGAGCAGGAACTTAGTTCCAGCTGGCTTGGCATCAGGGGGTGTGGCCTAATATGCAAATTAATTCCTGCTTGACTTTTCTAAAGAAAAGCCCTTTGTGAAACAATGGTGATGTCAGGGGGTGTGGTCTAATATGCAAATGCGTTCCTGCTAGGCTTTTGCTACCAAAAAAAGCCCTAGTTGTACCCTTGTAATGCCATAGAAGCCAGTGGGCTTTAAAAGGTGTAGTTTTGTTTAGGGCTCCACTATAAGAAGGCTTAAAACACTGAAACGGGCACTGCTGTGCATGTTTATTTGCTGAAATGTTTTACCCATTTTCCAGTATATATTAGAACATCTTAAAATAAAGGTTAAAAAGAATGAAACCACAAAAGATAAAGTTGAGGAGGACTCTGGAGAGGCAGCCTATAAATACCCTAAATAAATAAACAATAAGCATATTCAATAAATTAATACCCAACTATTAGACATAAGAGGCTGTTGCTAGCAAAGAGCAGCGTGAAACAGAATACCTGCTGCACTCTGTCCTCTGCTGACTGAACTTTCAGGGGGTTCACTTGCTCCGCGTTACCGTGGGCAAGAGACTTGTCATGTCCATCTCTGGTTGTCCTACTGACATAGAGCAAAAAAAAATGAAGCCTCAAATAGACCAAGACAGACTGATCCCTCGCTGCAGCTAAATTCACAAGCTGTAAGGAACAATAGGTCATTCGTGGATTGTGTTTGTCCATAAATATTAGATGTTTTTTCAAACTGTAGAGCTAGAGACTCTGACCTCGCAGAGAGTGGATACCATAGTGATGGCAGTGTTCAGAACAACACCCATGTTGCAGAAAATACAAAAAAAAAAAAGAATCCACTTCGAAGCCCATCCATAATTTATTTAAAATGTTCCCTTTAAAGTTGAGCCAGGCTACCTTATCTTGGATTAATAAAGCACCTGGCAAATTTTCACATGTATTCCTTTTTGCAGACTACACATGATAGAGTAAACTGGGCTTTCATCCCAAATGTGCGCTGTACTTTGAGTTGCCAGGTCTGTGTTAGAAAATGCCTGGAGACTTTGGGGGTGGATCCCGGAGAGGGGAGGGGCCTCAGCATAGTACAATGCCATAGAATCCACCTTTCAAAACAGCCATTTTCTCCAGGGGAGCTGATCTCTGCCAATTGGAGATCAGTTGTAAAAGTGGGAGATCTCCAGGCCCCGCCCAGAGGCTAGCAACCCTGTTAAATAGCCTGACCCACTTACTGATATGCGGCTTTTAGTACACATTTGCAGTATGCCTGTGGAACTTTGTTGACTCTCTTGGCTTTTTAGCTCACCATCTTTAATTAGCTAGTTCCTAGGTTTTAAATTCTGATGTTAGAACTGTTTTTATCTGTCCTATTGATTATTGTAGCTTGCGCTTAGTCAGCTTGCAGGGGAAGGCAGGGGAAGAAAATCAAGTAATAATAATAATTTTTAAAATTCTGAGCTGCAAGGTGTTCAAACTTTCCTATTGCACGATCAGTTATCTACCTAGCACACCTTGTTAGCATATGCAACTAGTCTGGCTCATTTAGTACTCAAAGGATTCTGGATTTAGGTGTTGCTGGCATTCATGATGCCTGTGAATTAGTTAAAGTCAAAGCGATTGATAACCGCCAGAATATTTGAGAAAGGGGGCTGGGAATAGTGCTTTCTGGGAACTGTAGTCTGAGAGAAGGAAAGAAGAAAGGATAATGTGACATGGGGCTTTCATCTATATAACTGTTATTGTATCTGTTTTGTAAACACACCTTGGAACTTAACCTATGTCTCAATTATGTGAAACAACGTTGTGGCAATAAAAGCAGCTTTTCTGCCTCTGAATTAACCTGGAGCATTTTTAAAGAGTTGCTGATATTTAAAAAAAATACATACTGTTCTCCAATAAGATCATTTCAAAGGAGACTCCAGCATGAAACCGTTAAATTAGAACTCATCTAAAACTTGACAATGTTTCCCAGAGGCTTTACAAAGACATAGCATTCCTGAGCTTTTACAGGTGTTTGTTCATTAACTTTGCAAAAGTAGAAAAATTCCATTACCATCAATTACTGCTATTGTGAGTGATCTCTCTATTTGCTTAGATTAGATTTGAATGTCACATAATTACAGGGTTGCCAGGTCTGTGTTGGAAAATACCTGGAAACTTTGGAGGTGGATCAGGAGAGGGTGAGGTTTGGGGAGGGGCCTCAAGGCCCTAGAACCCACCCTTCGAAGCAGCCATTTTCAACCCACCCTTCGAAGCAGCCATTTTCTCCAGGGGAGCTGATCTCTGTCAGCTGGACATCAGTTGTAAAAGTGAGAGATCTCCAGGCCCCACCTGGAGGCTGGCAATAGGGTTGCCAAGTCCAATTCAAGAAATATCTGAAGACTTTGGGGGTGGAGCCAGGAGACTTTAGGGATGGAGCCAGGAGACATTGGGGGCGGAGCCAGGAACAAGGGTATGACAAGCATAATTGAACTCCAAGATGGACAGTTATGCCACTGATGGACCTCTGCTCCATATTTTTATCCAATCCCCTCTTAAAGCTGGTGATAAGTCCTCAAGTGACATGTGGATCCACCCCCCAATGCAAATCTGCACTCCGCCATGGTCCTGCATCTTGGGAGAGTGGGGGTGGGGGGAACTGCTTCCCGCGCTGCCACTGAGTCAGCTGACCAGAGGGGGAAGCCCCGTCCCCAGAGGATCATGGACTCTTCAACTCTGGTGTGTATGTGCTGCTGTGAAGGAAGGCACGATGGGCAGCTGGCAGGGGCGTAGCTAGGGCTTTGGGGGCCCGGGGCCCAAGATTTATGTGGGCCCCCCTATGTGTGTGCACGCCTCCAGAAACAGGATATGATGTCACTTCCGGTGATGTCACTTCCGCAAGATGGCCACCACTTGCGAGGGAGCCCTGCTGGAAACAGGAAGTGATGTAACTTCCCCAAAATGGCCACCACTTGTGTGTGGGGGGAAACAGGAAGTGGTGTCACTTTGGGGGCGGCACCCCCCCCCCCAAGATGGCACTGCTGGTGCGATCTAGGTCATGTGATTGATAACCTGATTACCCCACCACACCATGTGACAGGGAGAAATGCCACAAGCAGCCTGCTGGCCCAGCTGTTCCCCTTGTGCCCTGAACTTGTGGGACTTCTATATTAAGCAAGCTTACAAGAAAAACAAGGAAAACAAAAACAGGCATGCTGATGTGGTTTTCAACAAGCAAAGCTATAAGGAGGTCCCCAGCTTGCTGGGTGACCTTGGGCCAGTCACACAAGGTCACTGAGAGGACACTGAGGAGGAAAACACCTTTTTAATGAGAAAAGGATGAGGAGTCTGAGCCTTTTCAGCATGATAGAGGTTTATACAGTTAAGCAGGGGAATGGGGGGGGGGGGGGGGACAGGCAGGGAAAAGTTTTTCTCTTTCTCCCATAAATATAAATCCAGGTGAGTAGCCATGTTGGTCTGAAGTAACAGAACCAATTTCGAGTCTTTCTCCCATATTACTAGGACTCAGGGGCACCCAATGAAATTGATGGACTGTAGATTCAGGACAAAAGTCAATGAGTAATAACATTATACAAGTCACTGGCAGAGAACATAGCAATGGCCACAACCATACACAGTATGCTTTAAAAGTAGATCAGACAGACTGATAGAGGAGAAGTCCACCACAGTGGCTACTAGGAAAGGTGTCTGAAGACAGCCTCCAAATACACAGAGAGTATACCTCTGAATACCATTGCTAGGAGGCAGCATCTCTATGCCTCTATGCCCTTTCTGTCAACCCTCTAGAGCAGGAGTGGGCAAACTGTGGCTTGGGAGCCACGTGTGGCTCGTTCACACATATTGTGTGGCTCTCAAACCCCCTGCTGCCCTGTCAGCTGGCTTGGAAAAGGCATTTTGTGTTTAAACCAAGCCAGCCAGCAGCTTGGAAAATACAGTTAAAGTTGCTTTCTTTCCACCTCTCATCAGTCCCCCCCATTTGCCTTCTTGCCTTCCTTCCTTCTTGTGGCTCTCAAACGTGATGTTTATGTCTTGCGGCTCTCAAACATCTGACATGTTTTCAATGAGGCTCTTATATTAAACAAGTTTGGGCACCCCTGCTCTAGAGCAAATGGCTGGACTCTGGAAGAAGCAGCATGCTGGACTGGATGGGCGGACTTCCCTTCCCCCAGCCCCCACCCCTTTCTTAACTCATCCCATTCCCCAAAAGGCCAGCTTGGGTTGTTGGTTTGCAGAATGAAAATGACCAGCTTCGTTTTCATATCAGTTTCATACAGTTAACTTTTCTTCCACTGATTATCGGTTATCCCCGACAAACTCTGCTTACAAAGCTGAACAAAACTGGTGCCTGACAGAATAACCAACCTCTAGGGGGCTGAAGCCAAAATAATCAATCAACTACTTTGAATAGATAAGGAAGAAAGTTTACTACAGTACCAAAGAAATCCCTGAGAGATTGATCCAGGCCATCCTCAGAAGGCTCCCACTTTGCAAGCCCTTTATTCAAGAAATACAGGATCTGCTCTTGGGAGAAGTTGAGAAGACGCTTGCAATTTAAGAGACATTTCGGGCGCTGTATATTATATTGGGAACTGTGCAACGGCTATATGCAAGAAAGAGATCGGAACCGTTTTATTAATCACTGAACATAAGAAATAATATTTGGAACTGTAGCAAAATGTGTTAGTGATGAATTCACAGAAGTCGATTGCGGTGGCTTTAGCTGTTTCCGTGTGTAACCTCCCGGTGGGGCCTGAAGTTCTCCCAGAATTAGAACCCACGTCCAGCAGGCAGAGATGAGTTCCGGGGGAGACAATGGTTGCACGGGAGTGAGCTGGCTGACCAAGGACAGCCACGGATTGCCAGGATCCCCGCCGCCCTCCCCTCCAGAACCTAAAAGTTTATTCCCCCCCCCCTTCTCCTCCTCCAAGACTTACTTGCAAGTAAACTTTCCCGGGATCCGGCTGCTGCAGGCCTTTTCCCTCCTGCTGCAGCTTCTCTGCAAGCCCCACCCAAGTTCTCCTGAGTTCTGCAAAAGCAAACCTCTCCCCAGGAAAAGCCCTTTTCCTCTCCTGCCCCCACCTCCTTGCTCGGCCTCTCTAGCAAGCAGCTCCGTGGTTTTAACCCTTTCCGTGCTGCAGAGGAAGCAGAATCGTTTCTTGCTGCCGCCAGCCACGCCTTGTGCTGCTCGGGTTCACATGATTATTAATCTATAGTCAAGTGTTTAAATATGAAAGGATTTATTTCTGATGCTGATTCAGTATCAAGAATTCATCGCTCTCCCCAGTCTGCCGTGAAAACGTTGTGACAGCTGCTTAGCGGCGTCGCCAGACAGGCTCCGAAGCCCTGTGTGTGGGACCTGGGGACGCCAGGCAGCCGGCTTCTGAGGGGCCCCTTGGCATTGCCAAGGGGCCCCCCAGACCCCCCAGACCTGGGGCGACCCGCCCCCCCCGCCCCCCCTCCCTACGCCACTGGCAGCTGGTTCCATGCTCCGTTGCGGCTGCCCTTCTGGCACTCGCTCGCTCGCCCTTCCCAGCAGTCCCTGCCTTCCCGCACTTTGGCCAGGCAACTGTCTGTCCCCCAGCTTCAACCACCCAAGGCAATCCCGGCACCTTCTTTTCCGACACTGCCGCTCCCGCCCGCCCATTGATTAAGGGCATTCCCCTCCCCAGCAACAGAAGCTGCCCACCGGGCTGCCTGCCTGCCTGCCCACCCACACCAGTTCGCCGCCGCGAGTTCACCTGCCCTCCCTCGAGTCAAAGCAGTCAGAAGAGCCAGTCCCGACGAGTCCCAGCACTCGCGTGCAGTCCCGTCACCTGCTGGCTCCTGTAGAAAGCTCCCACTCCGCCAGGGGTTTTCCGAAGTGGCTCTGCTGCGGCCCCTGGGAGGAAGCGAGGGCACGGGGGGTGGTGATGCGGCTGGAGCCATCATTGCCTGCAAAGTAGCTGCGGGCGCCAAGGCAGCGAGCGCGACCAGCAGCAACGGAGCTCACTTTTCTTTCATTTGTTTGCCTGCCTTAGCTTTGATGTTTTTTCCCCATTTGCCGCCGCAGAAGAGGCCCACAAGCGCGCTTCCCTCCCTCCTTCCGGGGACTGCCAGCGCTCCACCACCAGGGCGCGGAAGAGCCCCCAGCCAGCCGGGCTGAGGCGGGAAGGGAAGCTGCGCCACCAGAGAGAAAATGGCTCTGAGAAGGAGCGCCCAGCTCCAGCGGCGCGAGACCTCGGTGGGCAGCCAACCCAGCCAGAGGCCCGCTCGCGCTCCTCATCTTGTCTCAGGCAGGTGGGAAGGGCCCTTTCCCCCCCGCTTTCCAGATTTTTGGTGAGCGGGGGGAGGAGGCTCCAAATCAGGGGTCCCCCGCCCAGGCAGGGGATTTGGGACCCCTAGCTGGCAACCATACATAATTATGACATTTCATACTTCTTACATTTCACTTTCTCTTGTCCCTGTTGTGTATAGCCTTTGTTTTCATAACTTCCCCTAGGTTTATTCCAAGTGGGGACACACTTCATTAATCTCTGACTGTAGTCCAGAAGAGGATCTTTCAACAGTGGCACAGCTCTTCTGGAACTGTAGGCCTAGAGAGTTCTTGCTCCCCATTGCTCCCTCTAAAACTAAAATTCCCGGGGGGGGGACTACAACTCCCAGAAAGCAGTGCTCCCAACACTTTTAAAGAAAAAAAGTAACTGATTTTATGGCAGTTGTATTATTAACTGTTATACCTACCTGTGGCTTTATTGTGTTTTGACATTGTTGTCTATATATTGGAAGCTGTCTTTATAGACAGAGCTGCAAGGTAAAAATAGTTTATATAAATAAGCTCTGTTGATTAAAAGTAGTGTCATGCCTAAGAATACAAGCATTATAACAACTGAGGGTTGCCGTTGCTAAGGAAATAGCACCACCAGTAGCTTTTCATGAGCGTTATCTCACTCCAGAAGACAAAACTGGAGGACCTGAAACTCAGAGTCTTAATTATCTTTCTCTAGAAAAGCTAACCCTGAGGTAGATAGCCCAGGCTACCCTGACCATGTTAGATCTCAGAAGTTAAGTAGGGTTGGCTCTGGCTAGTATTTGGATGGGAGACTTCCAAGGAATACAATGCCATGACTTGGAGGCAGGCAATGGCAAACCACCTCTGAATGTCTCTGAGGTTGCCATAAATCAGCTGTGACTTGATAGCAATAACAGCAACAAAGAAAAGCCAATTCACAGCCTTTGCCAAGTGCCCATCTTTGGAATGGGATGGAAATCTAGGCATGTTTTTGAGTACCACAAAACCCAGGGGGCTAGAGGCTCTTTGCCACAAGGTGGTTCTGTTTGCTGACTTAATTTATACGCTGCCTTCCTCTTCAATGGGGAACCAAAATGGCCTACATTGCTCTCCTGTCCTCCATTTTATTCTCAGACTAACTCTGTAAGGTAGATTAGATGAAGTGTGTGTGGCCGGCCTGAGATCACCCAGGAAGCTTCCATGAGAGAGTAAGGATTTGAACCTGGGTCACCCGGTTCCTAGTCCCACACTTTAACAACTACACCACACTGGCATATGTCATTCAGAAAACAAAAAAACATAAGAACATAAGAGAAGCCATGTTGGATCAGGCCAATGGCCCATCCAGTCCAACACTCTGTGTCACACAGTGGCAAAAAAAATAAAAATAAACAGGTGCCATCAGGAGGTCCATCAGTGGAACCAAGACACCAGAGGCTCTCACCCTGTTGCCCCTCCCAAGCACCAAGAACACAGAGCATCACTACCCCAGACAGAGAGTTCCAACAATACGCTGTGGCTAATACCCACTGATGGACCTCTGCTCCAGATAGGGGTCCCAACCCTCCCACCCTGGTGGGGGACGCCAGGTCTTCCAGCCTCTTCCCCCGCTCCCCCCAAAAATGGAAGCGGGGGGAGGGGGGAAACGGCGCCAAGGAGCGTGGCGAGCCCCCCCTTCTCAGAGCGGGCGATGCCGCTGCACTGCCGCCTCTTCTCCGTAGCTGCTCCTCCGAGATGGGCTCAGGCTGAGCCCATCTCGGAGGAGCAGCTACGGAGAAGAGGCGGCAGTGCAGTGGCATCGCGTGCTCCGCCTCTGACGTTAAAATCAGAGAAGGGGAGGCTGCAGGCAGGCCAGGAGCATGGCGAGCCGCGAATCTGGGTCCTTTTAGGACCCAGACTCGCGGCTCGCCAGGCTCCTGGCCTGCCTCCACCCTCCTTGTCACCCGCTCTGTCTGTGCCACCCCGCTACTCACCGCTTGCAGGCAGGCAGGGAGAGGCTGAGCAGGGCCGCGGGGGCGACGGGACGATACAGCCGCTGCTGCTGCTTTCCCGACCAGGCGCGCAAAGGTGCCCGGCGGCCCGGAGGAGGAGAAGGGCCTTGCGCAGCCTGCTGCTGCTGGGGTGCCCGCCTGGGCCTACTGCTGGGATGCTCCGCCGGGCCCTGGGGGGGGGTGGGGAGGAGCAGCAGGCGGCGGCTGGGCCGGGAGGCGGCAGGGGCTTGGAAGAGGCGCATTGCACGGGGCTGCTTTGCCGTGCCTTTGAGCCTGTGGGCCTGGCGACTCCTCGCGCAGTGAAGGGGGCTCCCTCCCTCCCAAGAAACAGCTGGCCGTATTCAGGCGGGGGAAGGTGATGGCGACCGCTTTGGCATACTTGGCATACCTCCCAATGTCAAGCATGGTGGTAATTGATTGTTTGAGGGTCCTGCATAAGCTGGTCTGTGCATTGTCATGGAGGATCCGTTCCTCTTAGTTTGTTATTGGTGTTCAATTATGCTTGCCACAGCCTTGATCTTGGCTCCACCCCTAATGTCTTTTGGCTCCACCCCCAAAGTCTCCTGGCTCCACCCCCAAAGTCCCCAGATATTTCTTGAATTGGACTTGGCAATCCTAGCTCCAGATGTTTATCCAAAAGTAGAGCATTGAATTCTTGAAATTTTTGGTCATTTCCACCAGCTTAATTCAAGGAGCTGGCTTTAATTTTCAAAGCCCTAGGGGGGTACGTGTGTCCATAGATCCCTTCCCACTAACTACTTAGACCCTGCTCTGAATTCTATCACCATTAAATGCTAGACTGTCACCTTCTAGGAATGATGGATTTCTAGCTGTTGTCTCAGCACAATGGAACTCTCCTCCAGGGCTCTCTCTCTCTTGCCTTTTAGAAGTCACCTTACTCTCCTCTCCCTCTTAGAAATTCTCCTCTTCCTTTTAGAAACCAGAGACACTCTTAAGAGTCTCTGCTTTCTAATGGTTTTACTGATTTTGTTGCTAATGGTTTTGATTCATTTTAGTTTGGGTTTTTATCTCCTGTTTTTATGTTTTATTTTATTCTATATTATTGGGTTTTCTTTGTTCTGATGGCTTTATGGATTAATTTACAGAACAGTCAATCCTAAACAGAAGTCCATTGAAGCCAGTGGGCTTAGGATGGTGCAATTTTTCCCTGTTAGTCTTTGCTGTCTGTTATCACATCAGTATTATTGTGGTTTTATCCTCTTATTCTAAACTGATGCTGATAGACCAAAGGTCTGACAGTATTAGGCAGCTTCATATGCTCATGCTGCTTTGAAGGGTGAATTTGATGACATTGCACTATGCTGAGGCCCCTCCCCTCCCCAAACTCTGCCCTCTCCTGGATCCACTCCCAAAGTCTCCAGGTATTTTCCAACACAGACCTGGCAACCCTAGGTACAGAGCACATTTGGGATGAAAGACCAGTTTGGCATTTACTCTGCCATGGATGGCAAAAACCTCCTTGCCAAATTGGCCTAGAGAAAAATTGCTGACTGACTCCTAAGTTCTCATAGCCATGAGAACTAACCTTGATGTAACCTTTCCAGCCCTCATGATCTACCTAATTCATCTCCAGTAACAGCTACTTGCCCTTATTCTGCTGTTGTTTGTTTATGTTTTAATTGAATTATTTTGTAATTTTATAATTAAAAAAAAAAAACCTTTGCCACTTTCTGGACCCCGAAGCAGCATAAAAATGTTTTAAATAAATAAGAGAAATGTTTAGACCCAAGGTATGAGTGATATCAGATCCTCAGGTTGACAGAAGTATATTTATGCATGGGTAAACTCTACAGAACATGAGCCCCATGGTGCAGAGTGGTAAGCTGCAGTACTGCAGTCCAAGCTCTGCTCATTACCTGAAATCGATCCCAGCAGAGCTGGGTTCAGATAGCCAGCTCAAGGTTGACTCAGCCTTCCATCCTTCTGAGATCAGTAGAATGAGTACCCAGCTTGCTGGGGGTAAAGTGTAGATGACTGGGGAAGGCAATGGCAAACCATTCTGTAAAAAGTCTGCCAAGAAAACATTGTGATGTGACTTCACTCCATAGCTCGGTAATGACTCAGTGCTTGCACGGGGGACTACCTTTACTACCTTTACCTTTAAACACTACAGATATGCCTTTTATCAGTGTGATATCTAGGTTGCATCTCATGAGGGTTATTGATGGTAAACTCACAAAAGATTTGCATGTGCCTTATAACAGTGTATCTTCCATGTTGCATCTCATGAGCGCTATTGATGGTAAACTCTGCAAGGCAAGGGATTCCCAATTTCCCATGCGCCTTAAAGCAACCTGAAAGTCATCTTTTGAGGGTTATGTTGGTGTTTAATTCATCATCAGCATGTACGTTTTTGAAGCTGTTTTAGGCTCTCACTGAATCACAAAAACCTAACATCAAACCACCCAGGGCAGCAACTCCAGTGTTATAATTAATAGTGTTTAAGGTTAGGAACGCCTTCTGAGATCCATATTATTACATCAGGCTTGCGAAATTGTAATTACCTAAAGCGTATCTTCAGAAAGGGTGTCTGTTCTTGAGCGGAAGAAAGACATTCAGTTCAGATCTGCTCTCCCTGCCTTAGCAATCTCTTCTATTACTTAATTGTCTTATCTTTTTTTAAAAGGTACCTCACTTCTAATTTGAATGTCTTCCACTTGAAATTCCAGACATTTGTTCCAATTACACTTTCCACTGGTAGATAAAGAGCTCTTCAGTGCTCGATACTTTCTCCCCACGGAAGTACTACTTCCAAACCTTAATCAAGCCGCTTCTTAACCTCTTTTTCAATAAGTTAATTATGGTTCCGTTTTCACCCCTTCGGTTTGTGCTCTCGACTCCCTACAACCTTTCTGTTAGCCTGTTAATGCCGTGGAGTGATTCCCACTCAGACCGTCTTCTGACAAATCAGCTTTAATCCAGAGCAGCAGGCAAGTGATTCCGGTGAGGGTTGGCTGAGGTGAAAAAACTGGAGAGATGGAGTGTTTAAAAGGGAGAACAGGAATGATAGACAGACAGACAGACAGACAGGCAGGCAGGCAGGCAGGCAGGCAGGCAGGCAGGCAGGCAGGCAGGCAGGCAGGCAGACAGACAGACAGACAGACAGACAGACAGACAGACAGACAGACAGACAGACAGACAGACAGACAGACAGATAGATAGATAGATAGATAGATAGATAGATAGATAGATAGATAGATAGATAAATTTTATTTGTATCCCGCCCTCCCCCGCCGAAGCAGGCTCAGGACGGCTAACAACTTCCAAAAGCAAACAATACAGCAATAAAACATTGAATTAACATTAAAACATTAAAACATTAAAACCAATCAATACTTAATTAATTAATTCTAAATCTGACAATAAATAAATAAATCTGGCGGTAACATAGTTGTTGGTAACTATCGCTGTCAGTTGGTATAATGATAGCAGATCCCCGAACCGGGCCATTTTGGGATGTTATACACTTATAATTCAGCCATTCATCAGCGCCAACTTGAAGAGGGTAGTCTTGCAGGCCCTGCGGAACTGATCAAGGTTCCGCAGGGCCCGCACCTCCTCTGGGAGCTGATTCCAAAGGTATGGGGCCGCGGTCGAAAAGGCCCGTGTGCGGGTATTCCGAAGTTTAACTTCTTTTGGCCCAGGGATAGTCAATCTGTTTTTTCCTACTGACCTCAGTGCTCTCTGGGGCTCATACAGGGAGAGACGGTCCCTCAGGTAGGTCGGTCCTTGGCCATATAGGGCTTTAAAGGTAATAACCAGCACTTTGTACTGGACCCGGTATATAATCGGCAGCCAGTGCAGTTCGCGCAGCCCCGGCCGTATATGCTCCCATCTTGGGAGACCAAGCAACAGCCTGGCCGCTGCATTCTGCACTAGCTGCAGCCTCCGGGTCCGGCACAGAGGCAGCCCCATGTAGAGGGCGTTACAGTAGTTCAGTCTTGAGGTGACCGTCGCATGGATCACCATTGCTAGGTCCCGACGCTCTAGGAAAGGGGCCAACTGTCTCGCCCGCCTCAGATGGAAGAATGCAGACTTGGCGGTGGCTGCTATCTGGGCCTCCATTGATAATGAAGGCTCCAGAAGAACACCCAAGCTCTTTACTCATTGCGCCGCCTTCAGCGGGGCACCGTCAAAGGTTGGGAGAGATATTTCCTTCCCCAGAGCGCCGCGACCCACACAGAGAACCTCTGTCTTTGCTGGATTCAGCTTCAGCCCACTCAGTCTAAGCCACGTTGCAACAGCCTGTAAAGCCCGGCCGGCCATTAGCAGATAGAGCTGGGTGTCATCAGCATATTGATGGCAGCCCAGCCCAAACCTCCGGGCAATCTGGGCAAGGGGGCGCATATAGATGTTAAATAACATCAGGGAGAGAACTGCTCCCTGAGGCACCCCACAATCCAGTGTGCGCCTCTGGGATCGTTCACCCCCGATCGCCACCCTTTGTCCCCGACCCATGAGGAAGGAGGAAAGCCACTGAAAGGCCGACCCCCTAACCCCTATGTCGGCAATGAGGAGCAAAGCAGTGCATTATGAGAGGCAGCAGTAAACCTATCCTGGGAAGCATTGTCCCCTGCAGAAGCTTACTTCTTACGGTGAATTTGTTCCAGGAGCCTGGCTCATAGGGAGGTCCTGCTCTTCTTGGGCTGTCTAGAAGATTATGTATTGGGCAGGGGGGGGGGGTTGTAGCAAGGACTCCTTTGCATATTAGGTCACACACCCCTGATGTAGCCAATCCTCCTGGAGCTTACAGTAGGCCCTGTACTAAGAGCCCTGTAAGCTCTTGGAGGATTGGCTACATCAGGGGTGTGTGGCCCAGGGCTTTTTTTGAGCAGAAACACACAGAAACACAGTTCCAGTTGGCTTGGCATCAAGGGGTTTGGTCTAGTATGCAAATGACTTCTTACTGGGCTTGTTCTACAAAAAAGTCCTGTGTGAAACAACGGTGATGTCAGGGGTGTGGCCTGATATGCAAATGAGTTCCTGTTGGACTTTTTCTACAAAAAAAAGCCTTGGTGTGGCCTAATATGCCAAGGAGTTCCTGCTACAAAAAAGGCCCTGGTAATGGGTATGACAACCAGGACATTTTCTGTAGTGATCCCTGATTGTGAAAAACCCCTTTGCATCCCCACTCTTGCTTGGTTTGTTGTTGTTGTTGCTGTTGAGTCGCAGCTGACTTCTGGTGATCCTGTAGTTTTCAATGCAAGAGGCATTCAGGGGTGGTTTGCCATTGTCTGCCTCCAGCCTGGTATCCCTTGAAGGTCTCCCATCCAAATTCCAGCCAGAGCTGATTCTGCTTTGCTTCCAAGATCAGGCTAGCCTGGGCTATCTATCCTCGCTGAGAATCTCAGCGAGTGCAATTTGTTCTCATGAAACAGTACTTAAAAGGTTTGTCAGATCCAGGTTAGAAAAATCCTGGAAATTTGGGAGTGCAGCCTGGGGAGGACAGGGACCTCAGTGAGGTACAACGCCATAGAGTCCACCCTCCGAAGCATCCATTTCTCCAGGGGAACTGATCTCTGTAGTCTGGAGATGAGCTGCAATTCCAGGGGATCCCCAGGTCCCCCCTGGAGACTGACATCTCAAGAACTTAAAGGTGTAATTATGATACCAGCTGAAATGTTGGAAGTTCTACACTTCTGAAGTGCATGTATACTTGCTATGTGATGTGCATGGAGCCAACTTGTTCAGAGTAGTAATACTCCTCCTGAAGTATTAGAGCTATTCAAAAAACACTTTTCCAAGTGTTCAAAATCAGCAGTTATTACAGACAAACAACCTTTATTGGCGTATCAAAGATAAAGTGATCTGGTTGCAACATCCGTCATCCCATTGATTGCCAGGGTAGATTTGGCTGCTCTGCCTGGCTAGACAGGTGTCATCTCCCTCCCTCACTGCTCCATGTGCGTCCCTCCTGAAGCTGTGTGCTTGGTGGAAGAGGACGACCATCCCAGATAGGAGTGTACTGTTCTTTGGTCAAGAGGATACGATAGCTGTGCTCCCCTGTTAGAACCTCCAGCAGTTATTATTACAGCCATCTACAGAGTAGACTAGTATCATTATTCCCATATTTAATGTGTGCGGCAGGAGGCTGAGAAAAGGTGTGTGAATGTGTTATATAAACATGAAGCATGAGGGCTGGTTGGTTCATAGTTCATATCAATTCTTCTCTGCACCATCTCCGAGAATAACACTCCCATGGAATGCTTTTCACAGCTGCTCCTGGAACAATTAAGCTCACACTGAAGGTCATTTAGATTACTGCTTTGCATTCCTGTGACATTCCATCTACCTATGTTTTGGTACTGAACTGTGATCTCTTCTCTCCATTCAAGTTTATGTATTGATTTTGAAGATTTCCCCCTCCTCGTTGTTTCATAACACAAAATGTACATAAAATTGAGCAGAAGGGATAAGGAGAAACTGAGGATAGTAAGCCAGTTTTAAAAACAAACACCTGAATCTCCAGTGAATTTAATAACATTTAGCTTATCAAAGGTTGCCATGGGGATCTTTTGCTCTGCTTTTGCTTCCAAATGGGAACACTTTCTTTTTAAAGTATCCGCAGGATGTCATTCTGTCAAACTGTTCCCATTCCAGATTTTCTCCTGTTTTGCTCCAATCTTTCCCAAACCTGCTTTCTTATTTTTTTAAAAAAAGGATGCAGTCTAAGTGTGTTTGCACACTGTCTGGCCAGGAAGGCGCGCACTTCTGAAGGATCTATACACATTGGTACAGTTTTCTTTCCCCTCAACACCTTACAGCTACTGCTTTCCCTGCTGCATCAGTAGAAAGCTTTTCAAGGACCCCTCCCTCCCTCCCTTCCTTTCCCAAGTGTGGTCTCAAGGCAGCTTCCAACATAAAATAAAACAATAAAACAACGAATAGCAACAACAGATAATAATAGAACCCTGTGCCTTGTAGGAATAGGTACCCTTTTAAAAGAGCAATTGCTATTTCATGACAGAGAGGTCGTGTCATAACAATCTATGGCCGCTGTCCACTAGTTCCTCTGAATTCTGCTGGAGAGATCAGGAAACATATTTTGAACAAATATATAAATTATTAAGTGACAGCCTTCTGAGTAGACTTCCTTAGGATTGCTCCTATAACAAAGGACAGTAACATACACCTTTTAAAAGGAAACTTGGTATATATGAGCATGTTTATGTAGTGCCAGGGGTAAGTTTTAAATTGACTTAAGTTTCCCAGGATATCTCCTTTTCTGCTGTAGCCTCAGGGTGGAGCCACCAGCTGCAGGATATCAGGCCCTGATGGCCCATTAGAGGCTGGTGGGTTAGAAAAAAGAGAGTTTTTGCCCTGGACCTGGTTTGAGCTTTTGTCTGCTTGCTGAGGCATGGAGTGGCAGTAGCTTAAGGGTCAGCAAGAATACTTTGGAACCCTGGTGGACTGGGCTGGACCATTCCAGGAGGGAGTGCTTGAGAGACTCTGGATGGTTTTTGGTTTTCTACAACCGACTTGAGGGTTGAGGTATTATCTAGCTTTGAAGCTTTTGTTATTTTAATTACATTTTGTTGGGGGATTACCTGCACGGTTAAAATAAAACTTTGTTTAAACCTTTTGTTGTCTCAGTGGCTTGCAAGGTACCAGTGCCTATCAGCCCTATGTAAGAGAAGATGAATGTGCTAACTATCTTTGGGTTAGTTGGAGACTGCTGATCCCTTAGGGGAAAGTAGGGTGGATTGGGCCCTATAAAACAGACCAGTCTGGTTGCAGCAACCTGGGGGAAGGTTAGAGAGCTTGGCCTCCCCCCTGTTATTAGACATGTGTGCCCTGGCAGTAATTCCAAAGGCTGGCCTCCCCACAGGGAGTTGGGAGGTGGCAAGAGGGACCCCGTGCAGCTCCTGGCCTTCATTGAGGTTACCACAACAGGAGGAGAAGGTAGGTGCATTGTCTAGGGGGGATTAACCCCCTCCCCACCATGTATTATTTTAAAGATTTCAGATTTTTCTGCAAACCTGGGGGTTACCCCAAGTTTTCTGGAAAATCCATTCAGCAGCTGTGTGACCCTGATCTATGGATTTAGATATCTGCAAATGGGGCCCCCCACTTGAGCAACTGATAGATTATAGAACCAATGTGACAAGAGACAAGGTCTCCTGGCTGAATAATTACACGAGACCTGAAGCACAAGGGGTCAGCCTTCTGGGTTTCCCTATATGAACCTACCCATCTACTCTGATCATCTCTGGAGGCTCTGCTCTAGCCCCTACCATCTCAGGCTAGATGGGGGGGGGGCAACCTGAGAAAGAGCCTTCTTGGTCACGGTGCCAAAACTTTGGAACTCCCTCTGCACCTCTCTCCATATATCATTGTCTTCCACCAGCAGGGGGAAACTTTTTTGTTTTATTTGACACACACCCAATAACTTATTGGCCCTCCTCCCTAGTTTCAGTGCTCTGTGTTTATATATATATTATGGAAACGTTTTATGTATTATTTTATAGGCTCCTACCCCTGCATCTCTGAATAGCATCCCTGTCCAGCAGTAAGAAACATCTGTCTTGTCAATTGATCTGCTGCCAGCTATCCTCTAAGAAGGAAATGCAGCTAATGCCCTTGTTTCTGAATAGTGCTCTCTCTCTCTCTTTTTCTTTGTGGAGGGAGGGAGAGAGAGACCAAAAAAACAACCTGCGGATTCTAAATGTCCAAATACATCACTCATTTATAATATGTAGGTACCATTGTAAATGTGTGTTTTAGAGCTGTATGCATGTTACAGTTCCCCATGTGTGTGGGGAAAGTGGCTCATAAGCACAGGATACTGCTTTCTGAAGATTTCAGCTCCCCCCCCCCCAAAAAAATGTCAAAGAGCCAGTGTAGTGTAGTAGTTAAGACCAATGGACTCTAATCTGGAGAACCTGGTTTGATTCCCCACTCCTCCTCCACACACTGTTGCTGCTGTGTCCTTGGGCCAGTCACAGTGCTCTCAGAGCTCTCTCAGCCCTACCTTCTTCACAAGGCAAATGTTATGGGATGAGGAAAGGAAGGTGATTGTAAGCTGCTTTTGAAACTTCTTAGCGTAGTGAAAAGCAGAGTACAAAACCCAAATATTCTGCTGCTGCTGCTGCCTCCTCCTTCTGCTCTGGCCTATGAGTGCACAGACGTTTCCCTGGCTGCTTTCCCACTCATTTGTCCAGAGCTGAATTTCTATCCCAGATCCCTTCAGGGCCATAGCCTGGATTTTAAAAGTTGGGGGGCCTTTTAAAAAGTCAGGGGGCACCCTTTCCCATCCACTGCAGGGCTTGCTGCTTCTCAAAAGCTTTCTGGGATAGGGACAAAAGCTGGAGGTTCTGAAAGTGACCAAGTCAAGGCAGCCAACCCTAAAACTTTGGAGTCAAGAAGGGATTGCACTTTACATGCAAGTGGGGGGGTTTCTTCCACCTCCCTCTCCCCCACCCAGGCACTTTGCAACCTGCAGCTCTATACAACCCCCCTCCAGCACATTCCACACAGCTTCCTCCAACTCCTGCTCCTTCACCTCCCTCCTCTCTGCATGCTGCTGTTGCTGCTGCAGTGCACTGTGACCTGCTCAACTCCCCAGCTCTGGCTGCTGACACTTTGGCCGTTTTCCCACTGAGCTTACCTTGGAGCGCTGTCCCTCTTCACTGTGCAGCGTCTGCACAGATTTCCCACCAACTGCTCCGAGGCTGCTCCGAGGAACCAGGAAGTTCCCAACTTTTTGCGTCGCAAATGGAAACCGCTAAAAACCAGTTTACGTTAGCGACGCAAAAGCCGCGACTCTACTTGGTTACTCGGAGCAATTGGTGGGAAATCCGCGCAGATGCTGCGCGGTGAAGAGGGACGTCGCTCTGAGGTAAGCTCAGTGGGAAAATGGCCTTTGTTGGCCCAGCCATGGCAGGAGGGATGGAGGGTGGGCCTCAGAGGGCTCCCTGGAAGTCAGGGGGCTCCATCTGGAACTCAGGGGGCTGTGCCCCCATAGGCTCCCCTGTGGCTACAGGCCTGAATCCCTTATTCAGTGTTTCAGAGGGTAGCCATGTTGGCCTACAGTAGCAGTTAGATGTTAGTCCAGTAACACCCTAGAGACAAAAAAGAGTTTCAGGATATAAACTTTCGAGAACTTGGATGGGAGACCATCATGAAAATCCAAGGTTGCTATGTGGAAGCAGGCAATGGCAAACCACCTCTGTTCATCTCTTGTCTTGAAAACTCTGTGAGAAAGTATACATTGGCTGTGACTGGACATCACTTTCCACCTACCGGGGTTGTTGTCACCTGTCGAAGACCTTTGCCCAATATGACAGCTTCCAGAGGAGTATAGCCGTGTTGAGCTGCTGCCTCCAAAAACAACCAAGAATCCCATAGCACCAGAAAAGACTAACAAATGTATTGTGCAGCAAGCTTCTGTGAGCCAGAGCCCTCATTGTCCAATGCACAAAGCAGCTGGAATTCCAAGCAAAACTGGTCTATTGAGGAGATGTGGGGCCATCGTTGAAGACATGAGCTCCTGCTGTCCCACAGAGCAGCGATTTGTTTGAAATCTGTTTCCAAATGACCCAACTGGTTTGATTTCTAAAGCAACAGCAGATGGCATCAAACAGATGGCTTGGTTATTTCAGAGGCCTCTCCAGAGAACGAAGGAGGCACTTCGCTATAAGTTTACATTATCTTGACAGTAGCCCTGGACTTTAGGAGCGAAGAGAGTCGGAACACGTGTGATATTTAAAAGCCCTTCAGAGAAATCTGGCTAAGGTCTGCTTCGCTTGCTTGTTTTATGATGACGGTTGCTAGGGGGCAAAGGCTTTATTTATCTCTGTACAATGACAGCCTATGGCATTGCAGAGATTCAGGTCAGGTGACAGAATATTTATGAAACACAGTCACACACTCATTCTTCTCCTCCTATCAATCACAGTGCCCTTTAGCTCAATCGGTGTTGCAACTGTTGCTTTCTTCTGGTTCCATCCCAGGACAATCCTGTACAGTTTAAAGACTGCTGTCGCATGGACTGAGCCAACCATGTATACTGTATCTTTCCCATACAATTTGCCCCATAGCCATCCTGTGATAGAGGGTGATGCTTAGGTGACTGGCCTCATCTATAAGGCACTAAGGCTTTCAACGTTAGAGTATGGATGATATGCAGGGCTTTTTTGTAGCAGGAACTCCTTTGCATATTAGGCCACATACCCCTGATGTAGCCAGTCCTCCAGGAGCTTACAGTAGGCCCCATAAGAGGAGCCTTGTAAGCTCCTGGAGGATTGGCTATGTAAGCCAAAATGCCCTCAAAACGAGGTTGGGGAATTGTCAGGTGGGCATCTGGCTTAATAAGGATCTTTTAACCTATGTATACAGGATACACGTCCAGAAATTATTGCGTAAATTTACCAGGGACACTAAGTAAAAACAATTAAAATTTATTGCAGAAAAATATAGGCATACATACAAGACAAATAACTCATAAAACACACATACAGTCCTAAGAAAAATAGAGAAAGAAATAGAGACAACACAAGGATGGACAAACAGGGTGATAATTACTGATCGTAGTCTGGAATCAGGGATGTATCTAGACTGCGGAACTCGGTACTGCTAGATGCACACCTGTGAGGAGCTGGGTCACAGGTTATAAGGACTACCTTGAGCTCTTAGGGGAAGGGAGGTACAGGGGTGGAGGAGAGGTGGTCAGCTGGTACATGACCTCAGAAAAAGAGGAGGCACTGCAATGACTATAAGGGATGGACTTACGCAGTAGCCAATAGCAAGTTTATTGGTGGCACCTAATTGGATGCCCGTAACTGACCAATGAACAAGCTTGGGCCCTGGTTACCTGATTGGACTTCTAGGTAGCAATGGGCCAGGATGGGAGGCTCCAGGATGACCGTTAAGGGAAAGAATGGGGGAAATTACTGGGTGGAGGTAGCTTGAGTTTAGCAAACTTATCTAAAAAGGTGACAATAGATGGCTAAATTGCAACCTAAGGTAACACCCAGTTTACACAAAGGAACTTGGCTCACTGAAGATGGTCTTCCTCTTCAGTCTTCTCTTGGCACCAGTCTTTGTCTTGAGTGCCACTAGACAAAGGCTTAGGTGGTCTGACAGGATCCACGCCTAAGATAAGCTTGATGGCCTCATGGATGGGTGATATCTGTTCAGTACATGAGCCTCCTGCTTCGCTGAAATGGAGTCTGGCACTGCAGGAAGATAGCTGCTGATGGTGTTAGCCTCCCAAAGTGGATTTTATGGTCAAGGCTGGAAACCGCTTGCCTGGATAGCTCCTGGCTGCGCAACTTCTTCCACTCCAACGATAGAGATGGTGTTCACATGAAGCGACTGGAAACCATCCATTCTTCTGGCTAGCATTCCTCCAGAAACGCGGAGTGCTGCTTTAGCGTTGTGGCTGTTAGTACTCATAAGTCCCTTCCAGTTTAGTAGACAAAACCCAGGTTCTCCTAGCAGATGTGTGTGAGTTCAGTCTCCAGTCATCCTGGCATCCAAACAGGTGACTATGATGTTCTGGAAATAGGGGTATTTTCCTCACAGCTACATCAGGGGTGTGTGGCCTAATATGCAAAGGAGTTCCTGCTACCAAAAAAAGCCCTGATGATATATAACCCAGGCATTGGAAATAAGGATGAGTTCAAGACTTAGGACCTCTTTTCTTAAACCCACACCCACACACTCTCACACACCTTAGTTTTATTACAACAGTTTTGCACACAGGGTATAGTACTCCCCACCCCTAAATTCCTTTCCCTTCCCCAAACAACGGTCCAGTAGTCAGTGTTCCAGAAGTACTGTTTTCTTGTTGAAGCTAGCCCAGCCACAGTCCCTCAGAGGCAAGCCTCCGGTGAGAAACTCTCAGGGCCTCCCTCCTCACCATCTGAGAGAAGAAATTAGCTTTAGTTCAAAGATTAATGGCCCAGGGGCTAGCTCCTCCAGAAGTGATTTCAAGAAGGGAATGGGAATATTCCTATGTCTCTTAGCCACATTGTTATTGCTTAAAATTCTCCCAGTGAAACCAGTTAGTCTTAAAAGTGCTTCACAATTGACTGAAATGTTAAGTTTTGGTTTTGTGGAGCTTGTCTGCAAACAATACGTTTTTAAAATAATCTACCAGGAATTCTTCATCTGGGAGAAGAAACTGAAATGGATGCTGGGCCAATGAGAAGAGGCTGCATGAATATATTATCTAGTCTGCAACCAGAAAATAGTTGACCATTTCTGTGCCATTCTACTCATTTCTGAACACTGCTACAGTTCCACACTTGCCAGGTGACTCTGTGATCTGCCACTAGGCAATGGTTGTCTGGAGAAATGTCTGTAACAGATGTTGGTATACCAGCTTGCAAAAGCACATTTGGTCCTGCCAGCAGAATGACATCTGAAACCTTTGCATTCCATCCAAAATACTCATTAGTAATGACGGAATATGCCCATTGCCCACCGTTTTGATGGGTGATGTCCACTGGAGAAGACGTTGTATATTTCTGGGATTCCCAGATGGGATACAGTCTGCCCAGAAGGTGCACAGTACCCTAAGAACATAAGAGAAGCCATGTTGGATCAGGCCAATGGCCCATCCAGTCCAACACTCTGTCACACAGTGGCCAAAAAAACAGGTACCACTAAGAGGTCCATCAGTGGGGCCAGGACACTAGAAGCCCTTCCACTGTTGCCCCCCAAGCACCAAGAATACAGAACATCACTACTCCAGACAGAAAGTTTCATCTATACCCTGCGGTTAATAGCCACTGATGGACCTCTGCTCCATATGTTTATCCAATCCCCTCTTGAAGCTGTCTACTCTTGTAGCTGCCACCACCTCCTGTGGCAGTGAATTCCATGTGTTAATCACCTTTTTGGTGAAGAAGTACTTCATTTTATCCATTCTAACTTGATTGCTCAGCAATTTCATTGAGTGTCCACGAGTTCTTATATTGTGAGAAAGGGAGAAAAGTACTTCTCTGCCTTCTCTATCTTATGCATAATCTTGTAAACCTCTACCATGTCACCCCTCAGTCAGTATTTCTCCAAGCTAAAGAGCCCCAAGCACTTTAACCTTTCTTCATAGGGAGAGTTTTTCAACCATTTAATAATGAGAGATCCCTATGAATGAGGGCCAGGTCCTCCTCCAAAAGAAATGGGAGGAAGGTTTTGTCTTTATAATAACGGTATTCCTAAACTTAGCTCTTTGCTTTGCCATTTTCTATGGAAAAACTATTCCCTTACATTGGAAAAAAAGGGGGGGTTTCTCTTGCAGATGCTTCCTATATTTGCTAATTACCACTGAAAAACAAGCCTGTTACTTTCTTGAGTGCCTTCATTCCTTCACTTTCTATCCTCGTTCCATGCCAGTGAGGCTGCTCCTAGGCTTGGTCTGTAAGAGGGACTATCTTTTTAAGCAACCTTCTTCAGCATACCATTACTGATGACCTGCCACAATGTCAGACCCAAATATTGAGCCTCAGAGTTATTTACAGCTCATTCCTAATCATGTTAACTCAGAGGTACAGCCAATTGATTTCCAGTAAGTACATATAGAATGGCAACCTTAAATACTTTCCATCAGCTTCCTTTAATAGCCCAAGCTCCATCTCTGTCCAATAACATACATTAATCCCTCGCATCAAGACACTCTCAGCATTTCATGGAGATAACATCCTTGTTCTGGAACACAGGCCTGTTTTCCTTGCCAGACCGATCAGATATCCCTTTTTTAAAAAGAAGAAAAAGATATGTCTTTTTTTCTGGGCAGGGACAATACGGTGTGCATCCTAGTGGAATTTCAGCCAGCAGTTTTATATAGTACATGCCACATGGGAAATTGCTTTGCAAATGCAAGAGGTGAGCAAAAATTTAAGTATTTTCAGACTGAGAAGGAAGTGGAAGAATAAGTATTGCAGATTTATACCCTGCCCTTCTCTCTGAATCAGAGACTCAGAGCAGTTTACAATCTTCCATATCTTCTCCCCCCACCCACAACAGGCACCCTGTGAGGTAGATGGGGCTGAGAGGGCTTTCACAGCAGCTGCCCTTTCAAGGACAACATATGCCAGAGCTATGGCTGACCCAAGGCCATTCCAGCAGGTGCAAGTGGAGGAGTGGGGAATCAAACCTGGTTCTCCCAGATAAGAGTCCACGCACTTAGCCACTACACCAAACTGACTCTGGAAAGAGATAACACAGTGGAAAGGCACTGGTATCATATACCCAAGGCCATTGGCTGAAATCCCAGTTGGAGATAGCCTCCAAGGAGTATGGATGGAGTCCCGAACACAGATGTGATTTGGGTTGGGGCTGTGGCTTGATGTTGAAGCACCTGCTTTGCTTGCAGAAGGTCCCAGGTTCAATCCCCAGCTAGAAGGCTCAGGTAGCAGGTGAGGTGAAAACCATGGGACTCTAGGAGAACCACCGTCAGTCAGAGTAGGCAAGACTAAGGGGCTGACCCAGTACAAGGCAGGTTCATGTTTGCATTCAGGGATAACTGCTTGCAACTAGTTAAGGGTGAGCTTCCTTGCTGAGAGGACGATTGAATGACTTCGGTTCCACAAGAACCAGTGTTGCAATATATTTAATTCAATATTTTCACTGGCTGCCTGAGCAACCAGTGTGCAAACATGCAATGAAGATGTGTGGACAGCAGTCTGTTTCAGTTTGTTACCTGTATAGAGACAGAGCAGGGAGGGGATGCAGCAGAGAGTGTGGCCTGACCTCTTCAGATCTTGGAAGCGAAGCAGAGTCAGTGCTTGGGAGGCCACCAAGGATGGCTCTGCAGAGGAAGGCAGTGGCCAACCACCTCTGCTTCTCACTTGCCTTGAAAGCCCGTTGCTGGGGTTGCCATATGTTGGGTGTGATTTGACAGCACTTTACATACAGAAAGAGAGAGAGAGAATATATGCTGAAGGGATGGAAGATTCCATGATCTAGAATAGAAATGTAATGGCTCAGGTCACACACTTGGAGACTCATAATTAGGGTTGCCAGGCCTGTGATGGAAAATACCTGAAGTCTTTGGGGGTGGATCTGGGAAAGGGCAGGGTTTGCAGAGGGGAGAGGCCTCAGCATGGTACAAGGTCATAAAGTCAACCCTGCAAAGCAGCCATTTTCCCCAGGGGAGTTGATCTCTGCCAGCTGGAGATCAGTTGTAAAAGCAGGAGATCTCCAGGCCCACCTGGAGGTTGGCAACCCTACTCGTAATTGGAGACTGTTTACCCACATATGTGGCTGCTTCTCCACTATGTGAAAAGGATTTCTGGCTCAGCAAGCTTCTGAAACTAAAAATACAAAGCAACCAGCTGTTTAGTTCCTGTGTGCATTGGCTGGTAAACCCGTGGCATCCTGAACCACACCATTTTCTCTTGATGCTTAGCGGTTGGTGCTGCAAACACCAGGAACAGGCTCAGTTCTGCCAAGCGCATGCCAGCATAGACTGGCAATGAGGAAGTAGATGTGAAAACAGCAGCTGGTTCTTCAGCTACAAACAGCTACAGAAAGGTATAAGGAGGAAAGCCAGTAAGGCACACATTTGGGGGATTTTTTGGCTAAGATGTCAGCATTCAGATAGAGAGCCCTTGTAGGATGTGACTAAAAATAAGGTGCTGCCTCTCAGCAGGACTGCTCGAACACACATTGACTCAGCTTCCTCTTGGCCAGCTGGCTATTGGCAACTTAGTAACTCCTCCAAACTTCAAATAAATGTGAGGAACCAGCCAAGGTCAACTTGGGAGGGTGATCACAATGAATTTTTTCTGTCACCTTCACCCAGTACCTCGGGCTTACCAAGTAAAATCCCATCAGAAATAAACTAGGCACCAACGTTTTCAAACTCAAAACCAAAAAGGTTATTTATTGGATTACAAAAGGCAAGGAAGAGAGTGAAAATAATATTAATTGGTTATTATAAACAAATCAGTTGGCAGGCAGGCGTTTAACAAAATAGACAATCTCTAATCACCAGAGTTTAAAATATAAAACACTGGCAGGCAATGTTCCCTCTAAGCTGCAGTCTTGTGAGCAAAAATTCTACTTTGTGAGCTACTGGCATTAAAGCTGTGAGCTACTGCATAAATTAGTTGTGTTCTGGGGTCATCCTTCCTGAGCTAAGGCAAAAATGTGTGAGCTGGAGGCTAAAAATCTGTGAGCTAGCTCATGCTAATTCATCTTATAGGGAACACTACTGGCAGGTGTTCATATATATATGAAGAGGAACATGAGAGCGATGTAAGGTGAGTGGGAAATTGGCCTGAGTCTGATTCCCCCAATCCTCCACCTGAAGCCTGTTGGGTGACCTTGAGCCAATCACAGTTTTCTTGCAGAACTCTCTCAGCCCCACCTACCTCACAAGGTGACTATTGTGGAGAGAGAAGGGGAAGGCGATTGCTCCAAGACCAGGGCCGGCTCGCCCACTAGGCGAACTAGTTGGTTGCCTAGGGCATCAGGAGGTGGGGGTGATGAATTGAGCTCTCCACCACCCCCCTGGTGTCCATGGCAAATGCCTAGTTTGCCTGCCTCCCTCTTCCTCCCACAGCCGTCACCGCCCTCCTTCCCTCTTCCACAGTGCTGCAAGCCAGCACCGCACTCCATCGCCCCGCCCCCACCCAATCAAGCCGAGGCCGCTCCTTACCAGCTTCAATGTGGCTGGCATGACTTCTAATGCTTTGAAAGGCCCACGTGAAGAAACTTTGCTCCCTCTCACTTCCAGGAAGGAGGGAGAGCAAACTCTCCTCTCGCAGGCATTTCAAAGCATTAAAAGCCGCGCCAGATGCATTGAAGCTAGTAAGGAGCAGCCTCAGCTCGACAGGCGGGGCAGCAGGTAGCAACGGAGCATGGCATTGACTTACAGCGCCACAAAGGAGAGGAGGGCAGAGGCAGAGGGGGATAAGGATCAGCTTGTGGGGGTGGGCTACTGAGCACGGCACTGCAGAGCAGCGCCGCAAAAGAAGGAGGGAGGCTGCGGCGGAGGGGCAGCAGGGGGCAGCCATGGCGGGGCAGCAGCGGCCACGGAGCCTGCCTGGGGCGCTATGTGCCCACGGGCCGGCGCTGTCCAAGATTCCTTTAGGTTGTGAAAAGCAGGATATAAAAACCAACTCTTCTCCTCCTCATCATCATCCATCTAGGTCAGTGCTCGCAGGACGACAGGCACAAGAAGGCTTTTCCCAATCCCTGCTTCATGAAGATACCAGAGACTAAACTTAGGACCTTTTGCAGGCAAAGTAGGCATTTTCACACTGAACCAAGGCCCTAACTCAAACTGTCAGATGATACTACTAGTTGCAGATAGCACTAAGAGCGGTAGTTGGAAAATGCCATCAAGTTGTAGCCAACTTATGGCAACCCCCTAGTGTTTTCCAGGCAAGAGTCATTCAGAGATGGTTTGCCATTGCCTGCCCCTGCTTAGTCACCCTGCTGGCTTCTTTGGTGGTCTCCCATCCAAATACTAAGCAGGGCTGACCCTACTTAGCTTCTGAGTCCTAAGCTCTGCTCACGACCTGAGTTCGATCCCGGCAGAAGCAGGGTGCAGGTAGCCGGCTCGAGATTGACTCAGCCTTCCATCCTTCCGAGGTCGGTAAAATGAGTACCCAGCTTGCTGGGGGGAAAGTGTAGATGACTGGGGAAGGCAATGGCAAACCACCCCATAAAAAGTTTGCCGTGAAAATGCTGTGAAAGTAATGTCACCCCAGAATTGGAAACAACTGGTGCTCACACAGGGGCCTACCTTTTCCTTTAATAGAAAACTGCTCTAGGACAGCTAGGGTTCGGCTGGGCAAAAATGAGGTACAGGCAACAGGTGAAAAATTTGAAAAAGTGCAGATATATATATATATATATATATATATATATATATATATATATATATATATATATATATATATATATATATATATATATATATATATATATATATATATTGTAATTTGGATTCAACCTCCCTGTCAAAATGAGAAAGCTGAGTGTTTTAAACTTCCTGTTAGACTTTCAGTTGCCTTCTTGTTTTTCCCCTCAGGGGACTATGATTAAATGCTGTACTCGCTTATTAAATACTGTTAGAGCTCTAATAGTAATTGACAAGTCCTAAGTACCTTTGCGTGCCAACAGTCAAATACGAAAGATTCTGAACTGTCAATTATCAAATACTGTCATTAACAAGGACTATGATGAGGGAACATCAGATTTCAAATAGCAGTTGGAAACATTTCAAATAAGTCTGTAAAATAAAACAAAGGAAGAGAGTGTGTGAGGCATGTTACAACGGCCATCAACCTTTATTGTTACATTATTGGTTTCCATGGTGCTCTGCAGAGTAATGTAGCCAAAAGAGATATCCCTGCCACAAGAAACTTTACACAGCTGGAAGTCAACAGAAATGGCAAACAAATTAAGGAGAAGAAGGGAGGGAAGGATTGAGGATAATCATCCGCTATAAACTGGTTAGTCTCGCAAGACTCATTTTTATGTTTTGTTGCAACAAACCAGCACAGCTTCCATTCTGGGAAAGGTAGCAGACCACTGGGCTTGCTCAGGAGTAGAGCTACCAGCTCCAGGTTGGGAAATACCTGGAGGTTTTGATGGTGGAGCCTGCGGAAGGCAGGGTGTGGGGAGGGGAGGGACTTCAAGGCATATAATGCCATAGAGTCCACTTTCCAAAGTGGCCAATTTCTCCAAGTGAACTGATCTCTGTCACCTGGAGATGAGGTGTGTGAGGCATGTTACCACGGCCGTCAACCTTTATTGTTACATTATTGGTTTCCATGGTGCTCTGCAGAGTAATGTAGCCAAAAGAGATATCTTTGGAGCCTTGTGAGCAAAAATTCTACTTTTGTGAGCTAGTGGCATTAAAGTTGTGAGTGAGTTGCATGAATTAGTTGGCTCTGGGGCCATTTTTCTTGAGTTAAGAAAAAACGTGTGAGCTGGAGACAAAAAAAACCTGTGAGCTAGCTCACACTAACTCAACTTAGAGGGAACATCTCCATCCACTACCTAGAGTGAGCGGTGGGGGAGGGACTAGCTTAACATAAGAGCCACATAGAATAAACGTCAGATTTTAAGAGCTCCAAGACAAGGAAGGAAGGCAAAGATATGTGAAAGAGAGGAGAGAGAGGTGGAAAGAAAGCAACTTTAACTTGAAATGCATTCTTCAAACCGCCAGCTGCCTTGGCTTGAAGCAGTTATTTAAAGAGAGAAATGCCTTCTCCAAGCTGGCCAGTGGAGTGGGGGGTACTTCAAAAGTCACACAATATGTGTGAAAGAGCCACATGTGGCTCCTGAGCAACAGTTTGACCACCCCTGACCTGGAGGTTGGCAGCGCTACTCTGGAGATGCATGGTGCAGTGGTCAGTGATCAAGACTGGGGAGATTAGGGTTAAAATTCCACCACCAAGTCTACCACCGAGCTCATTTAAACAACAGTGGTAAAGACATTTGCGCCCTGGGAAAGTTTGCCTTTAAAAACTCTCTCTGCACAGCATAAATCAGCTGTGACTTGAGTACAAAAAAAGAGAGGACATGATTGGTGAGATTAAGCCCCATTGTATGAAACAGGAATTAATTTCCAGTCAACCAGATTAGGAGAGTCACACCAAGCAAGTTTAGCCAGAATCCTACTCAGCTCTATGCAGTGTGGTTTACTCCTAAGAAAGTGTTTTAAGATCACCCAGTCAAGTAACATTCGCCCAGTCACTCCCCTCTCACACTAACTTTCCTCACTGGGTTACTGTTTGGGTTGGCAGAAAAGAAACTACAAAGTTAAGACAGACCTCTATGAAGTGTAAACAAAAAAATGATAATGACCACACATAAATATAATTATTATTATTATTGCTTTTGGATTGGGACCTCTCTCCCTTTGTCTGTCTTCGGTTAGGGTTGCCAGCTCTGAGTGGGGAAATTCCTGGAGATTTGGGAGGTGAAGCCTGGGAGGACAGGAGGGACCACAGCGGACTATAACACCATAGAGTTCACCCTCCAGAGTAGCCACTTTCTCCAGGCGAACTGATCTCTGTTGTCTGGAGATCAGTTGTCAGGGCAGGAGACATTAGACCTCACCTGGAGGTTGGCAATCCTTGATTGTGCAGTCAACAGAGAAGAACCATGAATGCTGCCCTGGGCTCCTCAGAGGAACGGTGAGGTGGGGTTAAAATCTAATCACTTCCTTTGGTCCTGATTGGCAGTGCCCTCAGGAACTCTATTAGACAAACCAAATGTGTTTCCTCCTTCCTATGTCTCTCTTGCTATCCAGCATGCTGAGTAAAACAAATGGTGCCATCTGCTGGAGAAACTGCATCGGCTACGCACAAGGCCGCTTTAATCTTGCTCATCGGACACATATTGCGCCTGTAATGGTATCTTTCAAACACCGCCGTGGCTGAAATGGCAACTTTACAGTTTGTCATCATTGCCCAGTGTTCAGGTGAAATCATTGTTCCTCAACAAAAGCCTAGAGTTGCAAGAAAACGAGAAGAAGAAAAAGAAAGCCGCAGGAATTGTTCCGGAACAGCATCTATTGACTAGCTTAAGTTAGAGCATTTCTATGAGTGTAGAACATAAGCTGAAACCATTCCAGTGCTGCACTGTGGAAACAGCTACAAATGTATGATTCTTGTGCTTCTGATCCAGAGATAGACTGGCCATTAAGGTCACCTGGGGGACCCGTGACTCGAGGGGGCTGCCTCCCCCCACCACAGCCACTCCATCCTCAAGTGAGGAGTGGCCCTCATCCCATTAGGAGCAGTTCATGCAGCCACCGCAAGTGATCCAGATTTTTCTCCTTTCCCCTCTCTGGTAGAGGCCATTTTTATCCTTTCCCATTCTGATGATGTGACAGCACTTCACATTTATATTTATTTCTAAATCAGACTTCTAGACGGCCCTCCCCTTTAAAACAGGGCTCAGGGCAGTGTACAGCAATAAAAACACATTCATAAATAAATCAACAATGAAAAATAAAAAATACGGCAATTAGCATTAGTAGGTGATGCTAAAAACTCCAAATTGTACCACTGCCCCATGGTGGTGGGGGGGGGGGACAAGAAACAGTGCCAGGCAAGGTGAAACTCATTGTTGTCCTCAACCAAAAGCCTGGCAGAACATCTCTGCCTTACGGGCCCTGTGGAACTACATTAAGTCCTGCAGGGCATGGATGTTGTTCAGCAAAGAGTTCCACCTAGGGTTGCCAAGTCCCTCTGCTGCTGCTGTGTGTGGGGGGGGAGTACTTGTTCTGTGCATGGTGCGATGACATCACCCAGAAGTTACGTCATCATGCCAGGGATGCTCTAGGACTTACGATAAAACTCTGTTGTACCATAGAGTTTTTAGCACGAATCCTAGAGCATCCCCAGTGCAACTTCTGGGTAACGTCATTGCACTGGGGATGGTGGATGCTGATGGGACTTCAGAGGCAGGGGTTCCCCCAGTGGCCTGCTCCCTACCGGTGGTTTGGGGCCTCCAGAGTGGGGGATTCCCTGCCCCCAGCAGAAGCACGGCAGCCCTAGTTCCACCAGATTGGAACTAGGGCTGAAAGGGCCCCGGCTCTGGTTGAGAACAGCTGGATGTCTTTCAGGCCAGGAATCACCAGGAGGTTCTTCTCTGCAGAGCACAATACTCTCGGCAGTGGGTGGTTATGCTGGTGTCATACTACGAACCCGGTTGTCCTGATCAGTCCTATTCTCACACCAAGGATCACTGCCCAGAGGACGGTTTCAGAGGGTCTGCTGTAAAAGAGCTGGCTTCAAGTCCAGTCAAATGTTAGAGAGCAACAAGATATTGGGAATATGAGCTTTCAAGAGACGCTATCAGACTCTTGAAAGCTCATACCCCTTCCCCCAGATCTTATTGCTCTCTACTGGGCCACTGACTCAACTCTAGCTGCCTAAAGGATTGTTCCCTTCCATGTTGTCCATTGCAGAAGGCTGTTCTTTGTCTGCAGAGTGCTGCCCTTGTATTTTTGTGGAATATCCTAGCCTCTGCTTTCTGAAGCAGTGTGATTGCAAACTAACCACGACAGTTTCATTTTTAAAAAATTAAGAATATTGAATATTTTAAAGCTCCCGAGATATGAGGCTGTACTTATTATGAAGTAGCTGCAATTCAAATCACAGTCTGCAGCATTTGAATGGAAGCAAAACAGCGTACTGTGTTTTGGCATCAGTGCCTGCCTATTTAAAGGAATGTACGCAAGAGCCCTGTGGTGCAGAGTGGTAAGCTGCAGTACTGCAGTCCAAGTGTTGCTCACAACCTGAGTTTGATTCTGGTGGAAGCTGGGTTCAGATAGTCGGTTCAAGGTTGCCTCAGCCTTCCATCCTTCCAAGGTCGGTAAAATAAGTACCCAGCATGCTGGGGGTAAAGTGTAGATGACTGGGGAAGGCAATGGCTAATCACCCCGTAAAAAAAGTCTTCCAAGAAAACATCATGATGTGACATCACCCCATGGGTCGGTAACGACTCAGTGCTTGCACGGGGGACTACCTTTACCTTTTTATACAAGAGCCCTACAACCTTAACCTGTGCTAGTTCTGGACAGTTCCCTGCTATCCAGTTTGGTGTAGTGGTTAAGTGCGCAGACTTATCTGGGAGAACTGGGTTTGATTCCCCACTCCTCCACTTGCAGTTGCTGAAATGGCCTTGGGTTAGCCATAGCTCTCATTGGAGTTTGTCTTTGAAAGGGCAGCTGCTATAAGAGCTCTTTCAACCCCACCTACCCGTCAGGGTGTCTGTTGTGGGAGGGGGGAGGTAAAAGGAGATTGTGACCGCTCTGACACTCTGAGATTCAGAGTATAGGCCGGGATATAAATTCAATATCTTCTTCAGTTCCTACACTGAGGACCGGATCCAGCCCAGCCTTATGTGAGCTGTCCACTGGACACCCCGTGTCTTCTCTCCACCATGCTTGTCCAGGTGGAGAATGGGACATTCCATGGGGATGGTGTAGGGTGGGGTGGAGAATAGCAGTGCTATGGGTTAGTGGATGTCCTTGCCAAATTTCCTGGGTCCTATCCAGCTCCTTTGAGTAGCTTTGAGGGGAAATATGACCTAGAAATCCATAACATTTACTGACAAACACCATGCCCAGCAGTTTTCTGGATTTTTGAAGACAGTCTCTTCTTTGTGCCTGTCTGTAACTTTCCAAGAGGGTGAGGGAGGCGTCAGGTGATAAAACGGATTGGTAGGTTGCTGAGATAATTGGCCATGTTTAAGATACTGGTTTGAGAAATATCTGAGCCTCCATTCTCTTACCCTCTCAGCCAAATTGCCTTCGAACACTATCGCTACAGTATGCCAGTTGGGCTTTCCTCCCAAATATTCTTTGAGGTTTCTGCCAGTCTGAGTGCTTCTTCCTTTCCAAAATTTATTTCTTTCCCACTGGATCCTGGCTGGAATCGATCTTCCATCTCTTCTCTCCCAACTGCTTGCTCAGATTATTCCATCTTTTGCTCAAAGCTCTCCAGGTGAGTTTCAGCTGGGCATGCCCTGGATTGGTGCATCTTTATTTCAAGAAGGAGAAGCCCATAATGGGAAATGGTTGACCTTTTGTGGAAGGTGATCCGTGCAGATGGTTTCATTCAATCCTTGAATGAAGTCTGTGCAGACAAGACAAGAGCCTTCATATCGGATCTGCATATTTTAGTGCAGGAACAATTAAGTTATTGCTTGGCATCTGCTATGAGCCTTTTTAGGAAGAGAACAGACTCCCAAGGTGTAGTAAACATGAAATAAAATGACATAGCTGAGGTGAAAATATATGCAATTGATCTGGGCTGAAATCTGTGTTGTAAATCATGATTTAATTCTAGCACTTGCAATTACTGGTTTCTGGAACTCACTGCAGAGACTTCAGTACTACATACATAAAAAGGTATTGGAAGTCCCCTGTGCAAGCACCAGTCATTTCCAACTGTGGGGTGACATTGCCTCATGATGTTTTCATGGCAGACTTTTTTACGGGGTGGTTTGCCATTGGCTTCCCCAGTCATCTACACTTTCCCCCCAGCAAGCTGGGTACTCATTTTACTGACCTCGGAAGGATGAAAGTCTGAGTCAACCTTGATCTGGCTACCTGAACCCAACTTCTGCTGGGATCGAACTCAGGTCATGAGCAAAGGGTTTGGACTGCAGTACTGCAGCTTTGCCACTCTGTGCTACGGGGCTGGTAATGCTACATACATATATAGACCTTTATTGGCATATCAACAATCACAAAATAGATAAATATCTTCATAGTATATAAGATCTAGCAGATATAAAATTCCTTATAAAGGTTACACATAATAAAACAGTGCTATCTAAATTTTTCTTGAGCTTTGAAGACTTCCACAAGAAATTTGGCGATATCAGCATTTTCAGGATCCAAATCATTCCTGAGGAACTTGACATTTCAGATTGTTACTCAGGTATCTTTTAGGATGGAGTAAATTTTAGAGCAATTTTTTTCTGACATGACTCATACAAAGGGTAATCAACAATTATATGACCAATTGTATCTAGAGAGCATAAACCACAAGAGCATAAACGTTCTTGCCTCTGGATCTGGTGGTTTCTGCCATAAAGCATCCTAAAAGGAAATGGATTAACCTTGGCCAATAAAAAAGCTCTACGCTGTAGAGGAATGTTGAGGTTATGGAGATATCGAGCCATCCTGCCTAAATGATTGGTGAGTCCATGCATGGCAGGAGAGCAGATATAAGGTTGGGTTGGTTGTAATTTCTATAATTTGGTGACTTCGGTACTACAACATGGGGTAATAAAAGAAATGCAAGTTGGTGATGACTGTCATAGTTGCCACCAACTTCGTTGGCCATTATGTGCAAAAAGCTTGCCTTTAGGGGGGGACATTTCTGTTCTCCTAACACAGCCACTGTTACATAAATGCCATAAACATTCACCCACCACCACCACACACAAAAAGTATGATTGAAGTGTCGGATAGGTTCAAATCCACATGAAACTTGCTGAGTGATCTTTCACCAGTCATGTTCCCTCAGCCTAGCATACCTCACAGGGTTGTTGCATGGCGTAAAATGGAGGAAGGATGTATTTAGGGTTGCCAGGTCCCCCTTGGCCACCAGTGGGGGTTAATTAATTAATTGTCATATGGCAGTGTGTGTAGAATAGCCAGGAGATCCTACAATTGTCTGGCAGCTAGAAGTTCTAGCTCTTTCAGCACTATGCACCTCTAGGTGGCGAGCTAGACTTGTTTTTTAAGGCAAGAGGTGGTTTGCCATTGCCTGCCTTTGTGTCATGCCCCTTGGTATTCCTTTCAGGTCACCCATCCAAATACTAGCCAGGGCAGACCCTGCTGAGCTTCTAAGTTCTGACCAGATTGGGCTAGCCTGGGCTATTCAAGTAAGGGAAGGGATGAGGATAAAGTGATCAGATCCAGGTTGGGAAATTCCTAGAGATTTGGGGATGGAGCCTGTGGAGGAGAGGGAGCTCAATGGGGTACATTGCCATACAGTCCACCTTCCAAAGCTTCCATGTACTCCAAGGGGACTGATTTCTGTAGTCTGAAGATGAGCTGTAATTCCAGGGGATCCCCAGGTCTCTCCTGGAGGCTGGCACCCCCATGCCATGCTGTGATCTTGAAGAAAAGGTGAGGCTTTTTTAAAAAATGTATTAAATAGAAAATAAAAGTGGGATGAATTAAGTCTTAAAATCGTTGTGCTCATACTACGTTCAGGCAGGGGATGAGAACCTATTTTTGCTTTCTAGAAAAGGAAGTGAATGAGCAAGAGCAGATTTTTTTGGCTGGATTGAGGGCAAAGATGAAAGGTGTCCCCCCCCCCAACTGTTCTTCTGATGGAAAGCAACATGTACTGTGTGTTGCTGAGGATCTCTTTGAAGGGGTGGTTGCAAAATGATAATTAAAGTTGCATCAATACCTTGTTGGGTATTGTGCTATTGTTGGGCTTTAGCGGGCCTTGAATTCAGCAGGAGCTCACAGGAGCGGAGTTCCTGAACCTTTCTGAGGGTTCCCCCTCTTCCTCCCCACTTACCTTGTCCATTGAATAGTAGGTGCAGCTGCATAACAATCCCTGGATAGGAAAGCAGGCAGCCAACCAGCCATCAGGGGCTTTGCCATACCCCCAGCAGCCCTCACTAACCCCTGGTGAAGCCTGTGCCACCCTTTCTCCACTTCTTATGTAATTTTGGGTGGTGGGTGGCTTGCTAGCCTTTTGATTGGGGGGCTGACCCAGGAGAGCCCCAGGTGAGCAAGGCCTGCTTGGGCTGGCTGGATCTCTAGCCAGCTCAAGCAGGCCTTGCTTGACAGGGGCTCTCCTTTCTTGCATCGTGTTGCTTTTGGCTGGGGGTGGAACAGCATATGCTAATGAGTTGTGCTAATGAGCTCCACCACCTATTTTTCTACAAACAACCCCTGGGCTTTAGCAATCATTTGCAATTGGATTATCCTGTGTGGAGAAAACTGTCCGGTCATATATAATTACTATGGACAATGGTAGCAAAATACCTAACAATGTATAGAGGCAGACTAAGTACATTGTAAAATAATTAACAAATAATACAGTGTAGTGAACAGCCTGTGTGGAATTAATGTGAACCACTCAAACAGGCTTAGCAGAGTATGCCTTAATATTTCTAATATCACCTTTTTGTTCTCACTCAATGAGTTTTCAATTGTGAGTGGGATTTCCTTGATTTATGGGGTTTAATGCCAGAACATTTGCTGCAATTTTTGACTGTAAATCTTTTCATTGTGGATCTAAAAGTTCCAAAAGACAGCTTATGCTGGTTTTAAGCAGAAGACCGACTCACAATTGTGATTTCTTCCTCGTTTTTAGTTACAATGCCTTCAAGAAATGCTGGAAAAATTGTCTCTTTGAGACAATTTGGGCTTCCCACCACTGGTGTCTCCTTTGCTTAACTGACTCTAAAAATAATACTCGGCATTCACGAGGCAATCTTCGTCATATATTAGCGTCTTAATCAAGCAATCTGAGGGGGGATGACAAAATGAGCTTTTTATAAGCAAAGTACTAGACACCCTGGTGTGATCCTAGAAGCAGAGTGAAGAATGCAGATAATTTTAAAAAAAATTAGAGCTGTGTCTCCAGTTTCAGGGAGAATCCCCACAGACAACTTTTCTCAAGGTTGGCTAAAAAATAGTTTGGATGCAAGTTTAACCTGGTTTGTGAATGAGAAACTTATTTCTTTTCTATCTCACTATCATTTGGACATTCCTGAAGCAGCTTAAAGCAGTGATAAATTGCAATAAAATGACTACCAAATAGTTAAGTCTGATGAGGTAAGGAAACTTTTGTAAACTGCTCTTCTCAATGTGCTAAAAGGAAAGTAACAATTTGTACACTTACTTGTGAGGTCATATTCAGAAGTTTGTGGGAGTTTTGCTAGGAAGTGACAGAATGATAAGAGGAAAAGTTTGATTTTTATTGAGTAAACCCATCATCTTTCTCACTATCCAACAGCATTGCACTTACCTGTAATTATTATTACAGCCAGTTTGGTGTAGTGGTTAAGTGTGCGGACTCTTATCTGGGAGAACCGGGTTTGATTCCCCACTCCTCCACTTGCACCTGCTGGAATGGCCTTGGGTCAACCATAGCTCTGGCAGAGGTTGTCCTTGAAAGGGCAGCTGCTGTGAGAGCCCTCTCCAGCCCCACCCACCTCACAGGGTGTCTGTTGTGGGGGAGGAAGGTAAAGGAGATTGTGAGCCGCTCTGAGACTCTTCAGAGTGGAGGGCGGGATATAAATCCAATATCTTCTTCTTCTTCTATGCAAACACACATTAGGCCTGCACATGTGCAGTCCTAATGTGGGACTGCACAGAAGTCAGAAGATGAACTAGAAAGAAGTGCAGCATTTTCTAAAGAAATAGTACTAAGTAGCATGGGAGCTGCATGTGGCTCTTTGACCTGCCACCTTTGGCGGTTCTGAGCATCCTTCTGCAATGTGGCCCCTGCCTCATGTTCCAGGAAGGTGAGAAGGACCATTGCCCAATAGGCAGGTGGTTCCCACCTATAAACAGCTGCCACCACAGGGACAGAAGGATGGCAGGTGGTTCCCACCTATAAACAGCTGCCACCACAGGGACAGAAGGATGGCAAAGCTGTGAGCCTCTCTGGAATGTGGGCCCCATGCTAGGGATAGAAGAGAAAAATCCATCCACTAACACCCTCCTTTCTCTGAAGCTGTCAGTAGGAGAGCAAGCTAGCCACAGAGAAGCCCCCAGCTCCTAGCAAGGTATCTCCCAGTTTCAGGGCTCCCCTCCACCATGGACCAGCTGGCCGGTGCAGTGATGTCACCCAGAAGTGATGCTATTGCATCAGGGATGCTGCACAGTAGGCTCTGGTATTTCAGCAAACTCTATGGTTTTGAGGGCAAAAAAAACCTCATACAGTTTTGCCCAAATACCAGACTGTCCTCCTCTACCCACCAGAATTCCCCCCCAAATCCCACCACCAGATGTCCAAGGAGACCTAACAACCCTAGGCCACAGTGATGTGGTAGTAATTTCACTCCCCTTCCTCCACAGCCAACTTACTGTCCTCTGGGCTGCTTGGCAGTCTCACTCTCTCACCTGACCTGCTGTGCCTCATGTTGAAGAGAGAACGGGGAGGCAGAGAGGTAAGGCCTTATAGGGATATTTGGTTAGGGCATCAAAGTTTGCCCAATCACAGAAGCATGTTATTGAGTGCAGTTAATAAATCTCCCACGAAGAGTATTGTGGAAGTAAAACTTTCATTTTTCCAAACAGATTCAGTCTACATTCAGGTTGCAGTCAAGAGGAGAGAGAGAAGCCTAATCTAAAGAGTACTTTCCCTGTCACAGAAAAGGAAAGGAAAGGTCCCCTGTGCAAGCACCAGTCATTTCCGACTCTGGGGTGACGTTGCTTTCACAATGTTTTCACGGCAGACTTTTTACGGGGTGGTTTGCCATTGCCTTCCCCAGTCATCTACACTTTCCCCGCAGCAAGCTAGGTACTCATTTTACCAAGGGTGGAAGGCTGAGTCAACCTCAAGCCGGATACCTGAAAAACCAGCTACCGCCAGGGATCGAACTCAGGTCCTGAGCAGAGCTTAGGACTGCAGTACTGCAGCTTTAACACTCTGCGCCACGGGGCTCTTTTCCCTGCCACAAGTGGCCAGCTAATCCAGCATCATGTGTGATAGCATTGTTTCTACATTGTTTCACCCTGTAGAGACCTGTGACTCCATGAACAGCCATGTGGATAATGGGGAGAACAAAGCACACACAGAGAGACGAGGGGTCAGGTGGCAGCTCTAGGTTAAGACAAAGACAGGAAGATATTCCATTCAAAGAGATAACATACACACTTAGAGTGATGTGGCATCCCCTAATCTCCAGGTAAAATGAGTCATTCACTCCAATAGGCTTTCCCCTAAATTCTAAATACACATGGACTGACTAAAGCAAGGGTGTCAAACTCATTTGTTATGAGGGTTGGATCTGACATAAATGAGACCTTGTGCCGCTGGGCCATGTCGGGTTGGGCTGAGCCATTAAGGCCGGGCCATGTGTGTACCTATTTAAGATTAGGTGGCAGAGATTAAAAACTTAAAACATGCTTAAAATGTTAGCCCTCATTGGTCTTAAAGTTGCTTTCTTTGTATTTTTCCCATGGGATCCAAGGAACTGGACAAAGGAAGTTCCGGCTCTTTCCTTCCCTAGGGGATGGGGGAGCCTCAGCCAATAGAAGGAAAAGAGGCTCAGTTGCTGTGCTGTGCAATTGAGAGAACCTGGCAAAGCAAGCTATTCCTCCCCCTTCCTCCCAAAGGGAGGAGCCTCAGCCAATGGAGAAAATAGAGGCTTTGTTCTGCAGCTCCTGTGCAATTGAGCAAGACTTGCAAAGCAAGCTGTGATGCAGAAGGAAGCAAGAGAGAGGGAGAAGGAAGCAGATAACAGCCAGTTGGTTGGGGGGGCTGATAGGAGCCCTCCGGGGGCCTGATTTGGCCCCTGAACTGCATGTTTGACACCCCAGACTAAAGGTTTAACAGTAATGAGGAGGAACAACCCTACATTCACAGAAGTACTCTGGAAATTTAAAAGGCTACAGTTATATGTTTAATGTTAACAGTTATATCTTATTGTATTGCTAGTCTGGGGTGGCATAAAGAAAATAAACTGCCTCCACAACTGTGAAAATGCACAGGAAAGCAAATGAGTGGCAAAATCAGTTTGCCACTCATTTGCCAGTTTAGTGTAGTGGTTAAGCGTGTGAACTCTTATCTGGGGAAGAACTGGGTTTGATTCCGCACTCCTCCACTTGCAGCTGCTGGAATGGTCTTGGGTCAGCCATAGCTCTGGCAGAGGTTGTCCTTGAAACGGCAGCTTCTGTGAGAGCCCTCTCAGCTCCACCCACCTCACAGGGTGTCGGTTGTTGGGGAGGAAGATAAAGGAGATTGAGAGCTGCTCTGAGATTCAGAGTGGAGGGCAGATTATAAATCCAATGTCATCGTCATCATCAATCATGCCTAAACCAAGTCCAGTGCTTGCAGATTGACAGCCAGGAAAATCAGGAGTAAGTCAAGCATGCAGGAAAGGTCTGTGTCCAAACTTATCAGATGCCTCATAAGAACTCATGTGCACCCTATGCGCATTGCTGAAGGGCTCCAAGTTTGCATGAATAGAACAGAACATAATATCTTCAGTGGGCTCTATGTATGGAAAGATGGTCATGTTAAACCTTCCAAATTTAATGTTCCTTCTTTTCCCCATCCATGATGAATTCCTGTATAGTTCACTTGCCTCTGTGGAAAGTAGAGACAGCAATATCCAATTGTTTAGCCTCAACTAGATCATGACATGCAACTGGATAATATCTTGGCCTATGAAGTGAAAATGAATTAAATCACAGCATTTCAGCCTTATACTGCCAGAAGATATTAGTAAGCGTATTAAGCCAGGCTGTGAGAGTTCCAGGGAATGTCCATAAAGTTAAAAACTAAAGGTGGGTGGCAACACAGGCTGGACTACACATAAGTGTACCTTATGTTTTATGTAATACATGTTTTGTCTGGCCGCAATTGTTAATTGCCACATAGGCCATAACCTTACTTGTATCCAGAGCTTTTTTGGTAGGAAAAGCCCAGCAGGAACTCATTTGCATATTAGGCCACACCCCCTGGTGTCACCATTGATTCATGCAGATCTTTTTGGTAGAAAAAGCCCAGCAGGAACTCATTTGCATATTAGGCCACACCCCTCGTGTCAAGCCTGCCGGAATTGCATTCTGTACATTCCTGCTCAAAAAAAGCCCTGCCTGTATCAGTGCTGTAAAAGGAACATCCATTCTCTAAGGTGGGCTATGAAAATACATCAGGAAAAGAGAATGTATACACATGCACACAAGTGGGATCAGGGGATGGAAAGCTATTATTTGGGGGGGGGAATAGCAACTCACACATAACAGAAATGGAAATATAGAGAAACTGAGTATCTCCCTAATATTATTTGTGCTGGGTAAAAGGAAGGGCTGTAGCCATACCAAAGCTTCCAAAAATAATAAGATTACCTTCCAAAGACTCATTTGAACTTGCATTTTAGGGTTCCATTTAGTATGAAATCTGGAGGCATCGTGTTGTGTCTAAAGTTAATTAGAACAGCAGGGGCTAGAATCTTTTATTTAAAATGAGAGGCACTGATTTCTCATGTCTGCATTCCATCTAGCTGAGGCTTGCAGCAGCGTGAACGTTAAGGAAGAGTGAACTTCGAAGACCAGGTCACACTTGAATGTGCGTGGATTGATGATGGCTTTACATTTCATTAATCTAGACTGAACATGTGAAGAGACTCCCCACCCCAGAAAGCTTAATGATGCTGAAAGTTCCGTCTCTGCTGTTAGGTTTATGACTCATTCACACATGCACTCTTCATTTAGGAAAGTATCCGTTGGTCAGTTCAACCAAAATTCCAGCTGTTGCTTGCTAATAGAGATATGGATGTTGTCCAGAAATGTTTTTCTTCCCTCAAAGAACAGGGCAAGCACATCAAACACTAAGAATGGAACTTGTAACTTTTTAAATGATGCATGATACTACATTGTGTTCCATTGTGACTTTATATTTGTAATTTTTACAATTGTTACAGCTAAACGTCTTGATAGAAAAGCTGAACTCTTGTAAGCCCATTAACTTCAATGGATTCAGAAGAGTTTATCTGCCTAGGATTGCACTGATATGAGGGTTGCTGGGTCCAATGTAAGAAATATCTGGGGACTATGGGGATGGAACCAGGAGACTTTGGGGGTGGAGCCAGGATACATTGGGGTGAAGCCTGGATCAAGGGTGTGGCAAGCATATTTGAACTTCAGTGGGAGTTCTGGCCATCACATTTAAAGGAACTGGACACCTTTTAATTGCCTTCCTTCCACTGGAAATAATAGAGGATAGCGGCACCTTCTTTTGGGGTTCATAGAATTGGACCCCCTGGTCCAATCTTTTTGAAACTTGGAGGGTGTTTTGAGGAGAGGTACTGGATGCTATGCTGAAAATATGGTGCCTTTACCTCAAAAAACAGTCCCCCAGAGCCCCAGATACCTGTGGATCAATTCTCCACTATACTCTATGAGAATCAGTCTCCCTGGGGAATAATGGAGTACCCAGCAGACATTTTCCTCCCCCCGCTGCTTTCTGATGACCCTAAAGCGGGGGGAGGGCCTACAAACTGGCAGATCCCCTGCCCTCTACTGGGGATTGGCTACTTAAAATGTTACTGACATACAAGTTACCATTTGCAGGATCCTGCATTCAAGCTACGGTCAGTAATGATCACATCTGTACGAACAAGCCTAAGATGCATTAAGACCCAGCCAGGATAGCCCAGGCAAGCCTGATCGTATCAGATCTCGGAAGCGAAGCAAGGTCAGCCCTGATTGGTATTTGGATGGGAGATAACCAAGGAAGTCCAGGGTTGCTACCCAGAGATGGGCAACAGCGAACCGCCTCTGTTCATCTCTTGCCTGAGAATCCTTTGGGGTCATCATAAGTCAGCTGGGATTCGACTACGCTTTCTGCCTCCAGGATGCACCGAAGTTGAATGTGAGAATTGTGTTTTAAGGTTTTCTAGTTCTTTTGCTTGTAATCTGGGATACGTATCAATTTCATGTTCACTGATTCAGTCGAAATAATGATAAACAGAAGACTGGTCCCGTGGAATGAGTTGGATCTAGTGCAGAATTTCCACTTGCGCTAAAGCTCTTGCGCAGGCCTGAGACGCAAGAATGCCCTTGCACCAAGTCCCACTTATTATATCCCCTCTTGCTTTTTGATTTGTGCAAGATCTTGTTCAACTAACCTGTGAGCAGTGAAATGGATAGGGAGCACCACATCTTGCACAAGTGGAACGACGCTGAGTCTGTTTCTCTTGATGTTGGCATGTTGCTGGATCCCAGGGAACTCTCTTGCCTCTGATTCCTTTTTCGCAGAAGGCAGAAAGCCAGAGCAGTTGGCCAGTTCTCGCTGCACTGAGCCTAAATGGACACCAGATGTCTTTCTAAAAAGCACTCTGGAGTCCAGTGATAAGTGACCAGGTTCAAATGTGTTTATTCTTAGAGTACAAGTGAAAACCATCTGCCTTTTCAAGAACAGTTTAACAAAAATACTCTGCAGGAAGAATCAGTGATCATAGGTCTGGTCTACGCGTGTAGCTATTTATTCTTTTAAAACATTTATGTCCTGCCTTATCTCCTTAGACTGAAAGCAGCTAACAACAAAAAGTCGCAAGGGCACAAAAACTATATCAGTCCATTGACAAGATTTTTAAAAAACTGGTAAAAATACTATCCCTTTTGCTCAAACAGTTTACGAAATGCAATGGAGGTATTTGAACTCTCCCCAGCTGCAACAGAGTAGATTGAAAATTTAAATATTAGTATTTGGGGGGATTGCCCAATTGGTCTGCGTACCAATTATATCAACTTGGTTACATATTTTATATTATCATATGCTTCCTGCGTGTAACTCTGCCGTGTGATAAATAATAGTTTATGAAATGCCTTTTGGAATAAAGTTGATTTGTTTGAAATGTGCTTTTAGAGGAGAGTTTAAGGGATGCTGTCAAATGCCAAAAAGAGGGTTCTAGATCAAATCAAGCTTGAACTCTACATAGAAGCTAAAATGACTGAACGAAGACTATCGTACTATGGTCACAGTATGAGAAGACCAAAGTCACTGGAAATGACAATAATGCTAGGAAAAGAGGAAGGCCCAACAGGAGACGAATTATATCAGTCAAGGAAACCACGGCCCTCAGTCTGCAATACCTGAGCAAGGCTGTTTATGTTAATTCATAAAGTCTCCATAAGTCAGAGGCAACTTGATGGCAGCTCACACGCACACAATATAGTACATTAAAAAAAAACTGTGTTACTGGAACCAGGGGTTGTTTTGTAGAAAAATAGGTGGTGGAGCTCATTAGCATAACTCATTAGCATATGCCCCCCCAGCTAAAAGCAACCCTATGCAAGAAAGGAGAGCCCCGGGCAAGTGAGGCCTGCTTGGGCTGGCTAGAGATCCAGCCAGCCCAAGCAGGCCTCACTCGCCTGGGACTCTCCTGGGCCACACACACCCCAGTCAAAAGGCCAGCAAGCCACCCACTGCCCAAAATCATATAAGAAGTGGAGAAAGGGTGGCATGGGCTTCTCCAGGGGTTAATGAGGGCTGCTGGGGGTGTGGCAAAACCCCTGAAGGCTGGGTGGCTGCCATTTCTCCTAATCCAGGGATTGTTATGCAGCTGCACCTACTATTCAATGGACAAAGTAGGTGGGGGGGAGGAGGGGGAACCCTCGAAGGTTCAGGAGCTGTGCTTCTGTGAGCTCCCTCTGAATCTGAAGCCTGACTGGAAGATATTACAGGAACTTTAATGCATCACTTATTAAAAAAGCATCTAAACTTTGTCCAAAAAAAGGATGAAAAAGCTTATTTTGATGCCTGCCAAGAATTCTGCCATGGACTGCAGTCACTAAGCTAAATTTAGAAAACCAAAACCGGCTTTAAATTAAAAATTGAAACCTGGGTGCTTAAGATTAGGCTCCTTAAATCTGAATCTAGAGACGGACATTTAATATTTTATTTGAGCGTGATTAAAGATTAATAGGCTGATCCCAAGAACTTGCTGAACCAGCGAAGAAGTGATTTGGGCAGGCCGTGGCATCCTTGCTGCCAGCTCAGTGTCACTAAACCAGGGCTGCAGAGATGATACTCAGGGCATGCAGTCATTCAGAATCAGAAAGTCAGAAACACTAAGATCTTATCTGACTTATCATGTCCCTCACCTGACATTTCTGTGCAGGTGAACTAGTGACTGAGTGGTGCTCTAAAAGAGAACATTGGTCAGCTTTTCGCATTGGGAGCCCTATTTCGCTGGATTATAAATTCATGTAGACCAGCGTCCTCTTTCTTCCAGTGACCAGCCAGATGACCCCAGAAAGCTCATAACCACAGCACAAAGGCAAGAGATGTCCCCTATTGGTGACTGCCCTCTTTTTTTTTGCCATCAAATCCCAGCTGACTTATATCAACCCTGTGGGGAATTTCTCTGGGGTGGAAGCAGGGACAGAAGGAGTTAAAATCAGGGAGGGAGGGAATGAATGACGGAATGACAAGAGGGACCAACTGTAGGGAGCAAGGGATAAGACTCCCTCACCCTGCAAGCAGCCAATTGGTTCCCTGCTTGTTTCATATAATCAGGGGTGGAATTCTAGCAGAAGCTGCTTTGCATATTAGGCCATTCACCCCTGATGTAGCCAATCCTCTAAGAGCTTACAAAAAAGAGGCTTGTAAGCTCTTGGAGGATTGGCTGCATCAGGGGTGAATGGCCTAATATGCAAAGGAGCACCTGCTAGAATTCCACCCCTTCATAGAATACGGGAGTTGTTCAAAGAGCTCTACTGGTTGTTTGTAACTTTTCAAGCCAAATCCAAATCCAAATCATATTAACTTTTAAACCCAAATCCAAATCATATTAACTTTTAAACCCAAATCCAAATCATATTAACTTTTAAACTCAGGACCAGACTGTTCTAGGAACTGCTTCCTTGTGTGCGAACTTTCCTATACAATGCAAGATAATCAAATGGAGCTGTGCTAGGGATGCCAACCTCCAGGAGGGACCCGGGGGTTCCTCGAAATTACAGGTGCTCTCCAGACTAGAGAGATCTATTCCCTTGGAGAAAATGGATGCCTTGGAAGGTGGACTCTGTGGCATTGTACCTCCCTGAGGTCCCTGTCCTCCCCAGGCTCCATCCCCCAAACCCCAGGAGTTTCTCAACCTGGATCTGGCAACCTTACCTCACATCTGCTGCTGATGGTCGTGGAGGACCTGGCAACCCCAATCCATGCACCGAATGTTTCTGGCTTTTTAGGCCAGATTGATAAGTCCTATGTGCAGGTCCTTTCTCATGGTGGCCTCTTCCCAGTGAGGCCTTTTCTTAGGAAATGTGCAAAGATCTTCTTATTCCACTGGGTATTTAAAACTCAATATTATCATAGTTGAATTGGAATTAAATGGACTCAAAACAATTCTTGCAAACATTTATGCTCCCAACGAAAATCAAGAAAAATTTTACCAAGCATTGTTTCTCAAACTTAGAGAATTTAACTCAGATAGATACTGTATCGTTGGAGACTATAATGCAGTATTTGATAACAAATTGGACAAAAAGTATGATGATTTTCAAAAAAAGAAGAAGAGGGGTCGGAACTTATTACCCAACTCTTTTCTGAAAATGGCTGAAGAGCTAAACTTAGTGGACGCTTGGAGAACAAGAAATCCGAATACAAGAGACTTTACTTTTTATTCACATGCGCATAAATCTTGGTCCCGAATAGATATGTCTTGGATATCTTTGAGTTTGATATTATCTGTCAATCAAGTTGATATCCTCCCTCAATCGTAAGCAGATCATAGTCCAATTCTCTTAACTCTTCAGACACAGTCAAAAAACCCGCGATGGTCCCTAAATTTGCAAATTTTAAAAGAAACCCAATTTTTGGATGTAGCAAAAAAAGAAATTCAAGAGTTTTTTAACCATAATTTGGAGAAAGATACGAGGATCTCGGTTATTTGGGATGCATTTAAGGCTTTTTTTAGAGGCGTCGCTATTAGATATTCAGCGAGAAGGAAGAGAGAACAAAGAAAATCCTACAATGAACTCATAACAAAATTGAAGCATTATGAAAAACAACAGAAATCTGTGAATCCAAGGGAGGTGAAGACCAAAATTACTTTTATTCAACATCAGATAAATATGCTTCTGGCAGAAGAAATTGAGAGAAAATTAAAGTGGACAAGATAAAATCATTTTGAAAACGCTAATAAGGTGAGCAGATGGCTGGCCTATAGACTGAAGAAGGAAAAGGAGAAGAAGATTATCAAAATGTTGAAAAACGAAGCTAAGGAGGAGGTGTTTCAAAATTCCCAAATGAAAGATATTATTCAAAATTTTTATCGAAATCTGTATAAAAAACAAAAAATTGCTCAGACAAATCAAGAGGACTATATAAAGGAAGTTGAAATGAAACAATTAACAAAGGAACAACAAGCAAGTTTGGAGAACCCCATCACAATGCAGGAAATGGTTGATGTGATCAAGTCTCAGAAAAGTAACAAGACTCCAGGCCCGGATGGGCTTCCGATAGAGTTCTTCAGAACTTTTGAAGACTTATTATTATTGCCTTTTAAGAAAGTAATTGAGAATGTTTATAAGACCGGTGAGACTCCGGATTCTTGGAAAGAAGCTCTGATTACACTCATTCATAAAGAAGGTACTGACCCGTCAGAATTAAAAATTATAGACCAATCTCACTTCTGAATAGTGATTACAAGATTTTTGCGGCAATCTTAGCAAATAGGCTGAAGAAAATAATTGCTGGCTTAATTCACGAAGACCAAACGGGTTTTGTTCCAGGCCGCCTAATGAACCAGAATGTGAGACTATTGTTAAATGTGATCGAATATTACAGGAACCATCCTGACAAAGAATTTGCTGCTATTTTGGTGGATGCGGAAAAGGCTTTTGACAACGTCAATTGGAATTTTATTAAAGTAACACTGGCCGCGATCGGTTGTGGTGAAAGTTACCGTAGAATGGTTGAAGCGGTCTATTCGAAACAGACAGCGAAAGTGATATTTAACGGAGTGATGTCTGATTCAATAGAAATAGAACAGGGAACCAGACAAGGCTGTCCGCTATCTCCCCTGCTCTTTATTTTGACGTTAGAACCTTTAATTAAGAAGATCAGAGAGGACACCCGAATTCAAGGGATTAGAATAAACAACGTAGAACTCAAGACTTTGGCGTTCGCGGATGATTTAGTCTTTATTTTGGAACAACCTATTTCTTCAATAGCTCTTCTGAAGCAAAGATTGAGAGATTTTGGAGACATATCTGGTTTTAAACTGAATGTTTTTAAGACAAAAATTTTAACAAAAAATATGGAGAAAGCTCAAATTGAATCTCTTCAGCAGCTCTCAGGATTCAAGCATGAAATAAAGATAAAATATCTTGGAATTTACTTGACAAGTGACTTAAAGACTTTGTATAGAGACAACTATGAAAAAATATTAAAAGGAATTCGTAATGATTTAATTACTTGGAAAGATCTTCAGATTTCATTTTTAGGCAGAATTGCTACAATAAAAATGAACGTTCTTCCAAGAATTTTATTTCTCTTCCAAACAATTCCCATCATGCTACCCAAATTATTTTTTCAACAACTTAACTCTATGATTAAGACGTTTATTTGGCAAGGCAAGAAGCCCAGAATAAAATTGAAAGTTTTACAAGACAGTAAATTAAGAGGTGGTCTAGCCCTCCCAGATTGGAGTCTGTACTACAAGGCTTGTTGTATTGCATGGTTGAGAACCTGGTGTAAGCTAGACAATAAGAGACTATTGACCATTGAGGGTGCTGGCCTAGGAGAAGGCTGGCATAATTATATGTGGTATCGTACTCCTATAAAAACTGGCTGTTTTTTCAGACATGAAATAAGAAGATCTTTGTACAAAATTTGGGTAGAAATTAAATCGCAGTACCCTTATACCCCGAAGTGGCTATCCCCGATAGAAGCGTTTACTCATCCCAACTTGTATAATTGGGACAATCCACAAGACTATGCTTATTTACTGAATAACCAGAATGAACTGATTGAGGAAGAGCTCTCTAAATTAAATTGGTGGCTACAGTGTCAACTCAAATCAAGTTTTCAAAAAGACAAGGAAAAGGGGTTTTCGAATAAACCAATTGAATTAGATCTTATTTTAGAGTCTAAACAGAAGATAATTTCTAAAGTATATGATTGGCTACTTCAAGTTAAAATGCAAGATGAAGTTGTGAAAGAAACATGGATTCGTTGGCTGAAGGACTTTGGATATAACATAGACTTGGATGAATGGGAAAAGCTATGGAAACGGAACTTAAAATTAATAAAACGAGCGGACCTTAAAGAAAATGTATATAAAATGGTGTATAGATGGTATCTTACACCGGACAGATTGGCTAGAATTTACCCCACATATTCTAACAAATGTTGGAAGTGCCAAGAAGCCAAAGGCTCGCTGTTTCATATATGGTGGCAATGTAAACGTGCTAGAAAATACTGGGCCCAAGTTAATACTTGGGCACAAAAAATCTTGAAAATACAAATTAACCATGTACCAGACTTATACCTTTTAAATATTTGCAGACAAAACCTTCCTATGACAAAGTTGAAACTCTTATTGTATATAGTTACTATCGCTAGAATACTCTATGCCAAGTATTGGAAGAATGACAGAACCCCCCATAGAGACGAATTTATCAATAAGCTGCTGGATGTAGCAGAATCTGATTTAATGTCCACAAGATTAAGAGACGGTAATGTGCAAAAATGTCAGGAGGAATGGGACCCTATTTACGAATGGGTTAAAAGTAAAGGTTTTGGTATGGAGTAATAATACTGTTTTCCTTCTTTCTAAAATCCTCTTCATCTCCCTGTGTGTATGGTGGGTGGTTGTAGTAGGTGTCATGGTTGTATCCTGTTGTACCTCGTACAGATCTGTTTAGAATGTATTGTGATTTCTGGAATGTATTATGTGCGAGGGCTTGGGACTGTATTTGGTAAGTTTGTGGGTTTGAGTGTATTTGTTTTTGTTTGTGTTGTTGGTAATTGTTTTCTAATAAAAACTTTTTCCTGTGGGGGGGAAAAAAAACCCTCAATATTGAACTGAGCTAACTTTACTTTGCCATTGCTGCTTTCTTATGTTGGTGTTCTCATTAGTTTTGAAAATATATGTTTTATCTAGTCTTTATATTTCTTACATTAGTAGTTACTAGGCTTGAAAGTTAGGGTACAAATACAAAATTAAGATCAAGGAATGGCATTTAAGATTGCTGGCTTTCACTTCTACAATGGCAGCAGTACCTCCGTGAATTGTTCCACCATAAAGATGGCGCAGAGTGGTAAAGCTGCAGTACTGCTCATGACCTGAGTTTGACCAAACTCTCTGCTCATGACCTGTGTTTGATCCCGGCGGAAGCTGGGTTCAGGTAGCTGGCTCAAGGTTGACTCAGCCTCCCGTCCTTCTGAGGTCGGTCAAATGAGTAGCCAGCTTGCTGTGGGGGGGGAGTGTAGATGACTGGGGAAACCAATGGCAAACCATCCCTTTAAAAAGTCTGCCGTGAAAACGTTGTGATGCAGCGTCACCCCAGAATCAGAAGCAACTGGTGCTTGCACAGGGGACTACCTTTGCATTTTACCTTTTTAAAGGAGTAAAGCTTAAATACTTTGAAGTCCTGGAATATGCTTTCTTTTTCTTAATTAAAAAGATTTTTAAAATATTTCTTGAATGTAAGCAAGGCATTAGTCCCAGAATCTTATGCAGACAATGACATTCAAATTTCTCTCTGTGGCATTAGTTGAACAGTGGCTCATTCACACGTGCAGATCCATCACTTGATTGCAAGCATGCATGTTTGTAACATGTGAGTCAGCCAAAGGGATGAGAAATCCAGCAAAGTCTATGCAGGTGTAAAGCAATCTTTGACATAAGGTTGCCAACTCTGGGTTGGGAAATTCCTGGGGATTCAGGGGGTGGAGTTTGGAGAGGGTGGGATTGGGGAGGGGAGGGACCTCAGCCAGGTACAATGCCAAAGAAGATAAGAAATAAGGCCAAGGGCAGTGATGCAAAATCAGATAAAATATATACTTTATTGCTCAGTTAAATTTCCAAAAATTTCCTGTGTTTCACCACAGGTTTCATCAGGGGAATCTGTTCATCTTGCAGTAATTCTTCATAGAGTTGCCAGGTCTTACCTGGCTGCTGACGGGGAGCTCCAGGGTCCATTTTGGGATGTTCCTGTGTGTGCACAAAGCACTTGCGCAACGATAACATCACTCGGAAGTTTTTGGGCAAAACTGTGTGGTTTTACAATAGAATTTTGCCCCACAAAAAAACTAGAATGTCACCTCGACATTGGCATCATGATTACTTCCAGGTGATGTCATTGTGTCCTGTGGGGTTTCCCCCCACCAGCCAGCTGACAGGTGGCCGAAAGGGGCCCACAAAAGCAGGGCAAGCCCGCCTGAACCAGGGGCCTAATTCTTCTTCAAAAAGAGTGAAAAGTTAGTTTTGGGATTAGCCCTGAAGAATTAATGCAAGACAGATTCCCCAATGAAGCCTGTTGGTGAAATGCATAGAAAGTTTTTGGAAATTTAACTGAGTAATAAAATACATTTTTACCTAGTATTGCACCATCAGCCTTGGCCTTATTTTTTTTTTTTTTATCTCCTGTAACTAATACTCCCTCTGGTCAAAAATTCTTGTGAGCAAAAATTCTTCTTCATGAGCTACTGGCATTAAAGTTGTGTGAGCTACTGCACAAATTAGTTTGCTCGGAAGCCATTTCTCCTGCGCTAAGACAAAAATATGTGATCCCAAGGGTGAAAAGCTGTGAGTAACTCAGCTTAGAGGGAACACTGCCTGTAACTGGTGCAGCTCTTTATGTTCTTGTTATAATACCATAGAATCAGCCCTCCAAAGTTGCCATTTTTTTCCGGAAGAGCTGATCTCTATCATCTGGAGATCACTTGTAGTTTCAGGAGCTCTCTAGCTCCCACCCCACCTTAAAATTATAGACAATTGGAGTTGATGATGAAGGAAAGTGGGGTGGAGTTATTGAGACAAAAAAATAGAGCTTCCCTGAAGGCCCGTTTGCAAATTTCTGTTTCGCTGCGTTCAAAGAAATGGGAAGCATATGTCATATTGGAGGCTCTCGGAGCGCTTGACCTCCTAACCTCCTAGTTTATGCACCTTTACCCTTCATTGGCTAAAAGGAAAGGGAAGAGGTTGTTATGTACCATTAATACAAAGGCTGTGTGTTCATGTGGCTTCAGGGAGACTTTAAAATGCGGAGCTTTCTTTACAAAATAGCCCTCTTGGGGAACTGAAGAGAACTTCCCCCCCTCTGTTTTGCCAAAGAACAGTAAACAGAAGGGATGGTTCCTTTTTGCAAATGCTCAGAACCGTCTAGGGATAGGTAGAAAGCTGGGTTACAAAAAGAAGTAAAACTTTCTGGGCTGTTCCACTGAGAACTCCTGGGTGGGGGAATTGAGTGCACTTCATTGGGAGAAAATCAGCTTGCCAACCTCCAGGTGGGGCCCAGGGAACTTGCAGAATTACAGCTGTTCTCTAAAGGACAAAGAGCTGTTCCTCTGGAGAAAATGACTGCTTTGGAGGTGGACTTTATGGCCGAGGTCTCTCCCCAGCCTATATCTCCTAAACTCCAGGAATTTCCCAAGGCACAGTTGACAGCCCTGCTGGTATCTGCCATGTTACTCTTTGTCTACCATTAGTAATGGTGCTCAGACTAAGCCAGCTGCTCCTTCCTCTGGTTTGTGGCCTGTCACCATCCTGAGACCCCCTTCTCTGGGCACCTTTACAATGCTGTTCTTAATCTTGATGCATAATTTGCACTTGTGTTAGAGTGTTAAAGCTGCAATACTGCAGTCCTAACGACCTGAGTTCAATCCCCAGTGGAAGCTGGGTTTTCAGGTAGCCAGCTTGAGGCTGACTCAGCCTTCCATCCTTCCGAGGTCAGTAAAATGAGTATGCAGCTTGTTGGGGGGAAAGCATAGATGCAGGTCCACCAACAATGAAAGTAGTCACTGATTTCGCCACATTGTTTTATACATTTTAGGCTTTTGTCACTATTTATCTGGTGGAGCACCTTTGGAGGCAGGTACCACCGCATTATCAATTCATAGGATTGTAGTCTGATAGGTATGATTTTAGAGGTGTAAGATGGGGATGACCATATTTCTTTCCAGTCTTTGGTGAGAAAGTTTCTGTTGCAGTCTTTTTGCCATAACTTTTGATATTTTAGAGATGGTGTATGATCTGGATTAAGCAGAGTTTTGTGTATTCTAGAGCCTTCCAGTCTTAATCCAAGTCTCTCTCATGTTTAAACTGACCTGGTCATGCCTGGTCACTGCTGGAGGGGGGAAAAGACAATTTGTACATGCTCAGAGACCCTTTTCTTCATTTATTCTGGGGTTTGTCCTGGTATTGATTCTCTCCCCCCCTCCCCCCATCCTTGGGTCTGATTAAATCCTGGCTGTCAGTACAATTCTATTCCCCTTGTGTTCAGGTTAACCTGAACAGTAATAATTCTGCCAGCTCTTCCTTCTCACGATTGTTCCAGGTTTTGACCCTGTGTCTTCAATTTCCTAACCCTTTTTGATGCCCAAGTAATATTGAAAGATGCAGACTGGAACAAAAGCTTCCCCATTCTTTGCTTCTTAATCAATTTCCAGTCAAGACAGAACCACGGGCTTCGGTGCAGGCAGCAGCTAAATCCTGCCTGCGGGACCAGCACGCTTTTCAGGCAATAGCACTTCTGAAGCTTACTGAAGGAGGAATAAATTTAGTCAAAGTGGACAGGCCGCTCGCTTTCCTCAAGGAACATCTGCAAATGATCAGCCTCAAAATTTAGTCTGATTGCTGGACAGCTAAGAAATGCAAGTCAAAACCATCTGTGCGTCAGACATGCACCGTTGCGGATCCATCTGCAAAACGCATCAAGCTGCCCATTGATTGACTTGGACTGGACTGGGTAGGATATCAAGAAGAAGAATCGAAATTCCACAGCACAGTTAGGAAGGATTTACTCCTCACCAAACAAAAGGCTTTCCTTTTCCACCCCTCTTTTCATCTTTATGCTTCTCTTTCTTTCTTGTTCCCTCACATGCCGCAGTTATGCTTTTGAACATGGATAAGAGATTAAGGAGCCATTTTTTTCAAAGGGCAGACATAAAAAGGGGGGACAGGCATGATCTAGCCAAAAACTTGGATACCATTTGGAGAATCTCTGGAGCTACTGATTTTCCCATTTTTCCCCACTCTTTGGACCATATGTGATTATACACTTACATTATTAACCTTATAGTTCTGATCAGCTCACTAATTCTACGTTCTGGCTTTGGTGAGAGATATTGAAGTACGTGTTTAACTCTCTAATTCAAATTGGTGAGGCAAAAATGCTTTTCTTTGGCTGGATTTCGCTCCCAGTTTGAGAAAAATTATTTTTTCATTAGAATATTTATATTCTGCCTTTATGTTTGGAACTAACATACTCAAGGAGGCTTACAGTGTTAAAATCCATGTAAAACCCATTAGAAACACAGAACAGCCATTAAAAACGTACAGATACATGAGATAGGTTAACATAAAAAAAAGGCTTTCAGCTAATGCCAGAGGGCCTCGAGAGAAGGAACCATCTACAACACAGAGGAAGACCAAGTTCCAAAGAGAAGCAGAGATTTCGCCTTCAAGGAGTTCCTTCCATAAGGCCTCCTCAGTTAACCTGAATGCATGAACTGGCATATACTAGTGTAGTGGTCCAGTCCTCCTTAAAGCCCAGGATCTCAGAGGTTACAACTGGCACAGTATGTAATTACAAGGTAGGACCAATAAGCTCCCTAGCTGCCGCAACTGAACCAACTGAAGCTTCCAAACCAGGGCACTTTTTTTTGTAGCCGGAACTTCTTTGCATATTAGACCACACACACACACACCCCCCCAACGTAGCCAATCCTCCAAGAGCTTACAGGGTTCTTAGTACAGGGCCTACTGTAAGTTCCAGGAGGATTGGCTATGTCAGGGATGTGTGACCTAATATGCAAAAGAGTTCCAGCTATAAAAAAAGCCCTGTGAATCCAAACTGTTATTGAAAGCACAGTGTGTTGTGCTAGTCCAACCTAGATGTTACCAAGGCGCATGTGACTGCGGGCCTTGCCTTTGCCAGAAAACGCTGTGACTGATGAATCATCTTAAAGTTGGGGAAAATGGACTTCTGGTGTATATTTTGGCCAGAGGGCCTCCAACCACATGCTGAAACTGTGAGCTTGACCCTTCAAGAGGAGTATGACCTTACCTCTCCAGTGTAGGTTAAACATCTGCTCTTGGCTCATGTTTACCCGCAACACACAATACCTCCATTTTATCTGAATTTAATGTGAGATTTGTTCACCATTATCCAGTGCCTTACACACACACACACACACACACCCCTGAGATCAGTTAAACTCATCCACACACTTTCCTTCATTCTTTATGGAAAGGAGTGTTATCTGAATACTGGGGGCAACTCACTCTAAAACCCATGAATGATCTCTCTCAAAGTTTCAAATAACTTCCTTGCCCTGAGATCATCATTATCTGGATCTGCTCAGAACACCACATTTAGGGACAGATCTGTTATATGTCTCTGGCTGAGTATCAGTCAAGATGGATCCCTCCCTGATTGTCATTATGGCCATGAAATTCTAAGTTAATATGCCATATTGTTCTGTACCATTCCAAAAAAAGTTCCTGGTCTCTTTTTGTGACAGGTAATTATAAATTTTGGCTCTTTTTACATTTTTGCACGGCCACCTGAACAATACGTTTTGGTTAAAGCAGGTCTTATGCTTGATTAGAACCCACCCGAGTTGTTCAGTTGGAAAACATGGAGCAAGTACAAAGCTCTGTATGAAATATTGAAAGATTAAGATAAATTATTAACTCAGACTCTGAGAAGACATTTAGACCGACTAGCTAGCTTCAATGTGATACTTGCGTTCTGCAAAATATTCAGCTGGAACCAAGTTACGTGACAGGAGTTACGTAACAGGAAAACAATTTCCAGGAGAACATGTGCATCTCATGGCATATATTGGAATATTTGCCAGGCGGATAGGGTGACCATAATGTCTGAAGGCCAGCCAGGGACAACGGGGGGGGGGGAGGCAGGGGTGTGCGCGCGGGAGGCGCGCGCGCGCCGCCGGAAACAGGAAGTGACGTCACTTCCGGCGACGTCATGCCACCACCGGAAACAGGAAGTGGCATCACTTCCTGTGACATCATTTTCCCCGCGTCACCTGCCGGAAACGGGAAGTGACATCACTTCCTGTGACATCATTTCCCCCAAATGACATCATTTTCCCCAAATGCCACTGCCGGAAACAGGAAGTGACTTCACAGCACTTGCTGTGACGTCCCCAAAAATCCCCCAAATATCGCCGCCGGAAACAATTTTGTTCTCAAATCCTGTATATACTTCATCAGTATATGGGATGGTTCGGCCCCTTCCCAGCCGAGCCTGCTCGCAGGCCATAGGCTGGGGGCCGTCTTTGCTCCTCCGGAAGGAAGGAGGGGCAGAAGGATCACCCGACATACGGGTGTTTTGGCTGGGCGCGGAGGCGGGGCTATTTAAGCCCCGGCTCCCGCCTCAGCACGCAGTTCGTTTTGGCTCTCTGGTTGGAGAGCCATGTGCGGGCATCGTGGATCGGAAGACGAGGCCTGAGTCGTCAGGGGACTGTACCTTGGCCGGCGAAGTCGGAGCGCGAGCGGCGGCTACAGCGCTGGCTGGGTGAAACGCGGAGCGCGAGCGGCGGCTGCAGAGCTGGCTGGATGAGACGCGTGCGGCTGCTGGGACGCTTGAGGCGGCGGTTTGCGCAAGCGGGAGTCGGGCGGCCCTTTCGTTGGGTGAAGGGGCGGCCCGGGGGGGTTGCTGGCGGCTGGTGACAGCGGCGGCATTCTATAGGTTGGGAGGCCACAGAAGGCAAGCGCTAGCGGCGGCCATTTCGTCGGCGCTGGGGCCCTTTGCTCATTCAGGGGCTAATTTAGTGAGCATTAGCTGTGGGAGACGAGCGCTGGCCTCCTGTTTCTTCGCCCCTCGGTACCGGGCTTAGAGCGCAGCGGCCCTTCTAAGGGGCGGTGCGCACGCGGCGGCCGTTTTAGGGCATCCAAAAGGGTGATCAACATATGGAATTTACTGCCACAGGATGTGGTGGCGGCTGCGGGTATGGCCACTGTTCAGAGGGGTTTAGATAGAGCACAGGCCCATTGGTGGCTATTGGCCACAGTGTAGGTGTGTATATGAAATCTTTTGCCACTGGGTGACACAGAGTGTTGGACTTGTTGGGCCGTTGGCCTGAACCAACAGGGCTTCTCTTATGTTCTTCTGTGACACAGAGTGTTGGACTGGATGGGCCATTGGCCTGATCTAACATGGCTTCTCTTATGTTCTTCTGTGACACAGAGTGTTGGACTGGATGGGCCATTGGCCTGATCTAACATGGCTTCTCTTATGTTCTTCTGTGATACAGAGTGTTGGACTGGATGGGCCATTGGCCTGATCTAACATGGCTTCTCTTATGTTCTTATGTGATGCAGAGTGTTGGACTGGATGGGCCACTGGCCTGATCCAACATTGCTTTTCTTATGTTCTTCTGTGACACAGAGTGTTGGACTTGATGGGCCGTTGGCCTGAACCAACAGGGTTTCTCTTATGGTCTTCTGTGACACAGAGTGTTGGACTGGATGGGCCATTGGCCTGATCTAACATGGCTTCTCTTATGTTCTTCAGTGACACAGTGTGTTGGACTTGACGGGCCGTTGGCCTGAACCAACAGGGCTTCTCTTGTGTTCTTCTGTGACACAGAGTGTTGGACTGGATGGGCCATTGGCCTGATCTAACTTGGCTTCTCTTATGTTCTTCTGTACACAGAGTGTTGGACTTGATGGGCCGTTGGCCTGATCCAACACGGCTTCTCTTATGTTCTTATCCTGCCTTTGGGCGGCATTGGGAGCTCTCACCAGAATCATACCCTGGGGCCGAGGCTTGTGCGCGTGAGCTGCTAGTCGGTGCAGCGCGGGCCTCCCTTCTCAGAGCTGCCTGGTCGGGGCTGCAAGGTGCAGTTCGGGATGGCTCTGGCAGCGCTGGACAGCTTTAAATAGCTTTTAAGTAGCACATGAATGGCAAATCAGTTCTGTTAAGGAATGAGGGGAGCTTGGGCGGGGGTGCACGAGGTGAGACCGGGTGGCCCCCCCTCCCCTCTTTTTTCCTTCCCCCTCCCGGCGGGTCCAGATGGATAGGCTTTAAACTTCAGCTTGAGTCCATGGGAGTTGTTGCAGTCGGTGCGGTCAGTGCTGACCCTGGTGTAACCGGGGGTCTGATTCAGTATAAGGTAGCTTCATATTTTGTATGTTCAAGGTCTCCTTTGGAGCCAGTTTGGTGTAGTGGTCAAGGTGCGGACTATTATCATTTCACCTGAATTGCCCAGGTTAGGTGATCTTGTTAGATCATGGAAGTTAAACAGGGTCTGCTCAGGTCAATACTCGGATGGGAGACCACCGAGGAATACCGGAGCTGTTATGCAGAGGCTTGCAGTTAGGGTTGCTGGCCTCCAGGTATGTCCTGGAGACTTCCCACTTTGGGAGAGCCAGGTTTCATTCACTACTCCACTACTTGCACCTTTTGCATAGCTCTGGCAGGAGCTGGCCTGGATAGGGCGGCTGCCATGGGAGCCCTCTCTAGCCCCACCCACCTCGCGGGGTGCCTGTTGGGGGAGAGGGAGGTACTGGAGATTGTGAGCCGCTCTGGGACTCTCCGGAGTGGAGGGCGGATATGGGTCCTGTATCTTCCTCCTTTTGAAAGGGTAGCTTCTTTGTGAGCTCTCCCAGCCTACCCACGTTGCAGGGCGTCTGTTGTGGGAGGAGAGGATGGAGACGCCTCCTCCACCTGTATTAGGTCAAAGCCGTGGCCTTGGCGGCAGGCGCCCCATTGGGGAGGTGGTGGCAATCAGCAGCCCCTTGAAAAGGGGGCCCTGCCCCATTTGACTGAGGGTACTCAATTGATTAATGAGCAAGTGCCCATGTGCAGCTGATGGCCAGTATCTGCCCAAGGTGTTTCTCTTTGGGGTGTCTGAGCCCTGATCAAGGGTCTAGGGCCAATCTTCAGTGGTTAAAGACGGGTCTTGACCACGTAGTTAGGGTAAGAGCGCCAGGAAGGCAGGGTCTTAGGACCCCCTTTGGTACGCCGCCTGTACCCACATTGTGCGTATTTCCCCCGGGGGTGGTGCCTAATAAAGCGCCAGGGGAATATCGCCTCATTCTTCACCGGTCCTACCCCAGTGGGGTGTCGGTGACTTATGGAATTATGTTTGTTTGAAGTACACTTCCATTGACCAGCCGGTTTAGGGCTGTGTGGATGGTGGTGTTGGGGCAGCATTGGCAGTATGCCATTAGGCGGCATTTCGCCTCTTGCCGTGCATTCCTAGGATTATGAGTTCCTCAGGTTTTTTGTTTTGAGAACAAATCTACATGGATCGGGCCCTCCTGATGGGGTGCTCAGTCTCCTGAGCTGTATTCAAGCGCTTTGGCTCCTTGGTGGAGTGGCCGTTATAGGATAGGACTGGGTTTAATGACACGGCGCACCATCGGGGCGCCTGCCTCTTACGGTCCAGCAAGTACATGGTGATGTGCCTGGCTCTGATACATTTTCATGAGTTGGCCATCAAGCTGGGGGTATCTTTGGTATATGGGAATACTGAGGGGCCCAGTACGGTGCTTTTGTTTCTTAGGTATTGAGCTTGATACCCACCAGCGGCCATTTCGGCGGTCGGTGAAAGTGCTTGCTGACTTTAGGGGCCGGTTGGCTGCGTTTAGGGGGCAACGCAAGGTGTCGCTGCTTTAATTACAGTAGGTGGTTGGTCACCTTAACTTTGCATGAAAGTGGGGGCACCTGGCGGGGCCTCTTTTAGGTGTATTTGGGATGACAGGGGCACCTGCGTTAGACAGTGGGTTCAGTACGGTCCCGCCAATTTGGAACTTTTTCCAATTCTAGTGGCAGTTTGGCTTTGGGGTGAGCTACTCGCCGACCGGTTTGGGGCTTGACTGCGGCTTTAACATGGCGGTAGTACATGTTAGCAACCCCTTGACCTCTAAGTCGTGTAGGTGACGAACACGGTTAGGTTATTTATACTTTACCTCCGGGGGAACACTTGGTTCATGGTAGGGCACGTACCCGGAGGCTGCAATGGGGCGGTGAACGCTCTACATTGCCAATAGCTGTGGTGCTTTCGGCAGCCCGCCCCGGAAGTTGACTCGCGGCCAACGTGATTCCTCCCGGATTTCTGGCAATTTGGGAAGCTGAAGCTGGTAGGCACTCCAGCTGGCGTTGGCACCTAGTACCAGAGGGGATCATAGTAGAGCGGCTTTCCTATTTAGGAGCCGCATGGGGCCGTGGTGTTGCAGGATTACTGGCCATTTTCGACGGCTCATATTAGGCAATCCTGCGTGTTGCAGAGAGAGAGGTTGGAGTCGAGGACTATTGGGGGCCAACTGGTGGTGTTGCCTTTATTGGTAAAGCCCATGGGTTGGCTGAGAAGACCTAATAGTAGAAGGGCATATGACAAAGCAGCGTCCCAATTCTGGGCATTTGGGAGCATCGCTGGTCCACATGTTAATGGGGTGGTCCTGTGGCACGGGTTATGCTGTTCCCCTTCGGGACCGCGCTGCTTCATGCGGCCTTGTTGATGGCCCGTTGGGCGCTATGTATTGGCTAGTTAGTTGTGCAGTCTAATTATTGACACTGATAGGCGAGCGCCCCAGGACGGGATGTCAACATTGGTTGGCCTGCGGAGGGCGGCAACCATTTGAGCCAGGGGCGTCCGTTGGTTGCCTAGTGGGCATTTTGGAGGGCGAAGGTTGTCATTCCCTCCTGGCCATGACTCGTTCTGACAATATTTTCTGTTTTTCCAGGTGCTGTGGCTCGTAGTCAGAGGCAGCGTGTTCTCATCTGCGCGCACAGCGGGGCGTTCCAGGCGGCCCCTCAAGCCATGCGGTCTCCAACAGGCACCCAGCTGGGTTTCAGCGACGGGGCAGTTGGGGAAGGGCTGGGTCGCTGGGGGCCGGGGTTGGCCGTAGTGCGGAGAAAGGCGGGGCACCTTCTCCGCACATCTGTGTCTTTCGTTGGGGCGGTTTCAGGGGAACACCTATGGCCTAGCACCAAGTGTGCAGGTGGTCTGTATGAACAGCAGATGGGCTACACGGCTCAGTGCGGGGACTACAGTTCACTGAACAGCCTCACCTGAGCGTATCTTTCCATGGGGGATTGACGCTAGCACAGGTGGTGAATGGCACGGGGCCTGGCCGCTCAGCAACAACCCGAACTGGGCGGGCTTGTGCTGGGGGCAGGGTGTTCGCCCTTTGGACAAGGCGGGGTCAGGGTGTGACCCCAGGGCTTGTCCTTCTTGGCTGGTCCTGGTATGGTCAGCTAGATCGCCATGAAAGACTTGGTGGTGTTCCCTTTCACCTGGGGGGATAGAGCGCACTAAGCGCAAGGACAATACGGCCGCGTAGAGATTGGGAGGGAACGACTTGGGGCGGCTGCGTGGGAAAGCTCCCTCCCAGCAGGTGTTGGCTGACCTCCGCGAAATTCAGCAGAGGTGGCCCGGGATCGTTTTGGTCTGGTCGGCAATCTTGCCGCCATTTCGCCAGTCGACCTGTACCGGCCGGATGGTGTTCATTTATCTAATTTGGGTAACCGGGCCTTTGTGGACGAGATCCGGCAGGGGGTGCGGTTGGCTCTAGGCCACCCGGTGGGGCGCTAATGCCTAAGCAGAGGCTTGGCATTGGCGGTGGCTGGATTAGGTTTGGCCACAGGGTTTTCCAGGGGAGCACCTATGGCCTAGCACCTTTGGTGCGGTGGTCTGCAGGAACCGTAGATGGGCTAAACGGCTCAGTACGGTGATGCAGAACACAGGGAGCCTCACCTGGGTGGATCTTTCCATGGGGATTGTTCCAGCCCGGTTGGTGATGGCTAGAGGCCTGGCCGCTCAGTTACAACCCGATTACGGCGGGTTTGTGCTGGGGGCAGGGTGGCTCGCCCTTTGGACAAGGCGGGGTCCAGGTGTTGACCCCAGGGCTTGTCTGGTCTGTTTTCTCTCCCCCTGCCAGTTATATTTGTTAATTTTAATAAAGCGGCCCGGTTTTAAACCCAACAATTGTGTCTGCCTCTTCTTTCCGACTGGGGGGGCAAGGTTCGGCCCCTTCCCAGCCGAGCCTGCTCGCAGGCCATAGGCTGGGGGCCGTCTTTGCTCCTCCGGAAGGAAGGAGGGGCAGAAGGATCACCCGACATACGGGTGTTTTGGCTGGGCGCGGAGGCGGGGCTATTTAAGCCCCGGCTCCCGCCTCAGCACGCAGTTCGTTTTGGCTCTCTGCCCGCCCACCCTTCCCATTGGCAGTACAGGTGTATACCGGTCGCCTTTTGGGGCCAGGTAGGAATTTTTTCACCCCCGCACAATTGGCCTATGCGGGGGTGTTTTTCGCCTACCTTGTACTGCCTAGTAGGTTAGGTTTTGTTGTGTTCTAGTTTGGTCGCAGGCTGGATTAGGTTTGGCCACAGGGTTTTCCAGGGGAGCACCTATGGCCTAGCACCTTTGGTGCGGTGGTCTGCAGGAACCGTAGATGGGCTAAACGGCTCAGTACGGTGATGCAGAACACAGGGAGCCTCACCTGGGTGGATCTTTCCATGGGGATTGTTCCAGCCCGGTTGGTGATGGCTAGAGGCCTGGCCGCTCAGTTACAACCCGATTACGGCGGGTTTGTGCTGGGGGCAGGGTGGCTCGCCCTTTGGACAAGGCGGGGTCCAGGTGTTGACCCCAGGGCTTGTCTGGTCTGTTTTCTCTCCCCCTGCCAGTTATATTTGTTAATTTTAATAAAGCGGCCCGGTTTTAAACCCAACAATTGTGTCTGCCTCTTCTTTCCGACTGGGGGGGCAAAAGGCACTTTCTCAACTGTGCTGCATAATGCAGCCTATTTATTTTGTCCTGTTGGCTCTGTTGGCTCTATCTGCGCCACCTTCATCACTTTCGGGGTGTGGATCCCCCAGTGGGGTGGTCTCCCGACTCCCTCCGCTGACTGTTTCTGATAGCCCTGCGCCCCCTCTTTCATTTGATATGTGTCCCGTGCGGGTGTCACCCTCCCGCCGGGAGATGCCGCAAAATGAGCCCCCTTGAGGCTTATGGCGGCAGGGCTCGGGGGAAGCGAGCTAGACTGCTGTTCTTTTGAGGGGTTATAGAGTGTTTCGAGCCCGTCCCTGTGGCATCGGTCCCATCGTTGTGGGACCCAGGGGGCCGGCGCAGCGGCATGCCGAAGCAGCCTGTCACTAATAACACAGGTCGAGATGCAGGACAGGAACCTGGAAGTGACCGACAGGCTGCTTCAGCGTGCCGCTGCGCCGGCCCCCTGGGCCCCACAATGATGGGACCGATGCCACAGGGACGGGCTCGAAACACTCTATAACCCCTCAAAAGAACAGCAGTCTAGCTCGCTTCCCCCGAGCCCTGCCGCCATAAGCCTCAAGGGGGCTCATTTTGCGGCATCTCCCGGCGGGAGGGTGGCACCCGCACGGGACACATATCAAATGAAAGAGGGGGCGCAGGGCTATCAGAAACAGCCGGCGGAGGGAGTCGGGAGACCACTCCACTGGGGGATCCACACCCCGAAAGTGATGAAGGTGGCGCAGATAGAGCCAACAGAGCCAACAGGACAAAATAAATAGGCTGATTTATGCAGCACAGTTGAGAAAGTGCCTTATCCCATATACTGATGAAGTAAATACAGGATCTGAGAACAAAATTGCACTAGAAGACACAAACACAAAGCTCCCTTACACTGAATCAGTGCTTGGGTCCACCAAAGTCAGTATTGTCACATAAGAGAAGCCCTGTTGGATCAGGCCAGTGGCCCATCCAGTCCAACACTCTGCGTCACATAAGAACATAAGAGAAGCCCTGTTGGATCAGGCCAGTGGCCCATCCAGTCCAACACTCTGCGTGACATAAGAACATAAGAGAAGCCCTGTTGGATCAGGCCAGTGGCCCATCCAGTCCAACTCTCTGCGTCACATAAGAACATAAGAGAAGCCCTGTTGGATCAGGCCAGTGGCCCATCCAGTCCAACACTCTGTGTCACACTTAAGAACATAAGAGAAGCCCTGTTGGATCAGGACAGTGGCCCATCCAGTCCAACACTCTGCGTCACACTTAAGAACATAAGAGAAGCCCTGTTGGATCAGGCCAGTGGCCCATCCAGTCCAACACTCTGCGTCACATAAGAACATAAGAGAAGCCCTGTTGGATCAGGCCAGTGGCCCATCCAGTCCAACTCTCTGCGTCACATAAGAACATAAGAGAAGCCCTGTTGGATCAGGCCAGTGGCCCATCCAGTCCAACTCTCTGCGTCACATAAGAACATAAGAGAAGCCCTGTTGGATCAGGCCAGTGGCCCATCCAGTCCAACACTCTGCGTCACATAAGAACATAAGAGAAGCCCTGTTGGATCAGGCCAGTGGCCCATCCAGTCCAACACTCTGTGTCACACTTAAGAACATAAGAGAAGCCCTGTTGGATCAGGCCAGTGGCCCATCCAGTCCAACACTCTGCGTCACATAAGAACATAAGAGAAGCCCTGTTGGATCAGGCCAGTGGCCCATCCAGTCCAACACTCTGTGTCACACTTAAGAACATAAGAGAAGCCCTGTTGGATCAGGACAGTGGCCCATCCAGTCCAACACTCTGCGTCACACTTAAGAACATAAGAGAAGCCCTGTTGGATCAGGCCAGTGGCCCATCCAGTCCAACACTCTGCGTCACATAAGAACATAAGAGAAGCCCTGTTGGATCAGGCCAGTGGCCCATCCAGTCCAACTCTCTGCGTCACATAAGAACATAAGAGAAGCCCTGTTGGATCAGGCCAGTGGCCCATCCAGTCCAACTCTCTGCGTCACATAAGAACATAAGAGAAGCCCTGTTGGATCAGGCCAGTGGCCCATCCAGTCCAACACTCTGCGTCACATAAGAACATAAGAGAAGCCCTGTTGGATCAGGCCAGTGGCCCATCCAGTCCAACACTCTGTGTCACACTTAAGAACATAAGAGAAGCCCTGTTGGATCAGGCCAGTGGCCCATCCAGTCCAACACTCTGCGTCACATAAGAACATAAGAGAAGCCCTGTTGGATCAGGCCAGTGGCCCATCCAGTCCAACACTCTGTGTCACATAAGAACATAAGAGAAGCCCTGTTGGATGAGGCCAGTGGCCCATCCAGTCCAACACTCTGCGTCACATAAGAACATAAGAGAAGCCCTGTTGGATCAGGCCAGTGGCCCATCCAGTCCAACACTCTGTGTCACACTTAAGAACATACGAGAAGCCCTGTTGGATCAGGCCAGTGGCCCATCCAGTCCAACACTCTGCGTCACATAAGAACATAAGAGAAGCCCTGTTGGATCAGGCCAGTGGCCCATCCAGTCCAACACTCTGTGTCACATAAGAACATAAGGAAGGAAGGAAGGAAGGAAGGAAGGAAGGAAGGAAGGAAGGAAGGAAGGAAGGAAGGGAGGAAGGGAGGGAGGAAGGGAGGGAGGAAGGGAGGGAGGGAGAAAGGGAGGGAGGGAAGAAGGGAAGAAGGGAGGGAGGGAGGGAAGAAGGGAAGAAAGAAAGAAAGGAAGGAGGGAAGGAAGGAAGGAAGGAAGGAAGGAAGGAAGGAAGGAAGGAGGGAGGAAGGAGGGAAGGAAGAAAGGAAGGAAGGAGGGAGGGAAGAAAGGAAGGCCACCCCCAACCGCCAGCCCCCCCCCCCGCTTTCAGCCCCCTTACCTACGGCGGCGGCGAGTCCAGCGGCGGCGGCAGCGGCGGCGAGTCCGGCGGCGGCAGCGGAGAGGCCTTTCCGATGCCCTCCCGGGCCTCCGCCAGCACGGGGGGGTGGTAGAAGCTGGGGAAGCGTCGGAAAGGCCCGCGGTGGTCGCTGGAGGGCCTCCAGCGACCACCGCGGGCCTTTCCGACGCCCTCCCGGGCGGAGGAGGACGGGGGGGTGGGGGTTTGGAGCCCCGGGAAGCGTCGGAAAGGCCCGCGGGGGTCGCTGGAGGGCCTCCAGCGACCCCCGCGGGCCTTTCCGACGCCCTCCCGGGCGGAGGAGGACGGGGGGGTGGGGGTTTGGAGCGTCGGAAAGGCCCGCGGGGGTCGCTGGAGGCCCTCCAGCGACCCCCGCGGGCCTTTCCGACGCCCTCCCGGGCGGAGGAGGATGGGGGGTGGGGGTTTGGAGCGTCGGAAAGGCCCGCGGGGGTCGCTGGAGGCCCTCCAGCGACCCCCGCGGGCCTTTCCGACGCCCTCGCGGGCGCAGTAGTACGGGGGGTGGGGGTTTGGAGCGTCGGAAAGGCCCGCGGGGGTCGCTGGAGGCCCTCCAGCGACCCCCGCGGGCCTTTCCGACGCCCTCCCGGGCGAAGGAGGATGGGGGGTGGGGGTTTGGAGCGTCGGAAAGGCCCGCGGGGGTCGCTGGAGGCTCTCCAGCGACCCCCGCGGGCCTTTCCGACGCCCTCCCGGGCGCAGGAGGACGGGGGGGTGGGGGTTTGGAGCGTCGGAAAGGCGCGCGGGGGTCGCTGGAGGCCCTCCAGAGACCCCCGCGGGCCTTTCCGACGCCCTCCCGGGCGGAGGAGGACGGGGGGTGGGGGTTTGGAGCGTCGGAAAGGCCCGCGGGGGTCGCTGGAGGCCCTCCAGCGACCCCCGTGGGCCTTTCCGACGCCCTCCCGGGCGGAGGAGGACAGGGGGTGGGGGTTTGGAGCGTCGGAAAGGCCCGCGGGGGTCGCTGGAGGCCCTCCAGCGACCCCCGCGGGCCTTTCCGACGCCCTCCCGGGTGCAGGAGGACGGGGGGGGTGGGGGTTTGGAGCGTCGGAAAGGCCCGCGGGGGTCGCTGGAGGCCCTCCAGCGACCCCCGCGGGCCTTTCCGACGCCCTCCCGGGCGCAGGAGGACGGGGGTGGGGGTTTGGAGCGTCGGAAAGGCCCGCGGGGGTCGCTGGAGGCCCTCCAGCGACCCCCGCGGGCCTTTCCGACGCCCTCCCGGGCGGAGGAGGACGGGGGGTGGGGGTTTGGAGCCCCGGGAAGCGTCGGAAAGGCCCGCGGGGGTCGCTGAAGGCCCTCCAGCGACCCCCGCGGGCCTTTCCGACGCCCTCCTGGGCGCAGGAGGACGGGGGGTGGGGGTTTGGAGCGTCGGAAAGGCCCGCGGGGGTCGCTGGAGGCCCTCCAGCGACCCCCACGGGCCTTTCCGACGCCCTCCCGGGCGGAGGAGGACGGGGGGTGGGGTTTGGAGCGTCGGAAAGGCCCGCGGGGGTCGCTGGGCCTTTCCGACACCCTCCCGGGCCTTTCCGCGGGCCTTTCCGACACCCTCCCGGGCGCAGGAGGACGGGGGGTGGGGGTTTGGAGCGTCGGAAAGGCCCCCGGGGGTCGCTGGAGGCCCTCCAGCGACCACCGCGGGCCTTTCCGACGCCCTCCCGGGCCTCCGCCGCCACTGCCGGACCCCGTGCGCGGGCGGGGAAGGCGGCGAGTGAGGGAGGGAGCGTCCCTGCGCGTGCGCAGGGCGATCTGCGCACGCGCAGGGTCGCTCCCTCCCTCACTCGCCGCCTTCCCCGCCCGGGCGCGCGGCCCCCGGCTCTCTGGCTGGCTAAACCGGGACATCTTAATGGTCCCGGTATACCCAGCCCGGGAGCCGGGAATTGGGGGCCAGAACCGGGAAAGTCCCGGGAGACCGGGACGGTCTGGCCACCCTACAGGCGGATCAATTTAGAATTCTCATTTTAGCACTTTAAAGTTCTCACCATTTGTTTAGAATTCCTGTATGGGAAGGGTCTCTTTCTGTGCCCTATTCTGCTTCCACAACTGCATAGTAGATGGGGTTGCCAGCCTCCAGGTGGCACCTGGAGATCTGTTATTACAGTTTATCACCAGATGACGAATATCAGTTCCCCTAGAGAAAACAGCTGCTTTGGAGGGTAGACTTTATGGCGCCTCTCCTCCCCAAACCCCACCCTCCCCAGACTCTGTCCCAAAATCTCCAAGTATTTTCTAACCCAGAGCTGAAAACCCTATTTCATTTTTTAAAACTGCCATTAATCAACAATGTTGTTCTCTTGTTCCTCCTCCCATGCCACAAATATACACTGCTGCATTGATGGTGGTGAGGCTGCATGTTATGCTGGATTTTCAACACAACCTTATTTATTTTGAAATTTTTAAAACCCTAACTTTCTCTCTGTAGGGACGCACGGCCAGAATCACAGCTCCTTCCCCATCCAAGTCCAGTCATACTTCTTTTGGACTGCCTCACATCCCTGTTTCTAGCGTTGCCAGGTCCTACCTGGCTCTAGGCAAGGGAATAATCCTCGCATATGGCGTGATGACATCACTCAGAAGTGATGTCATTGTGCTGGGCACATCATGTGAGAGGCGCTATAGCAATTTGGGTAAAAACTCTATGGAACCATAGTTTTTTACCCAAATTGCTAGAGTGTCCCCCACACAACGTGCCTGCCATGATGATGTCACTTCCAGGTGATGTCATTGCTCCAGGCATGTCGGCCACGATTGAAGCTCTTTGGGGGCAGGGATCCCTCCAGGGCCAGCTCTGTGCCAACGGGTTGGGGGTCCCAAAGCCAGGGGAACCCCTGCCCACAGTGGGAGGCTGAGAACCTTACATGTTTCTGGTCTAAAAGAGGAAGCAACAATCACTGCAATGTTACAAGGCCTCTAGGATGGCTCTCTGGGACTCTATGTGCTTCCAACAGAAAGGCCATGGCTCAGCATAGAACCTCTGCTTATATGCACAAGGTCACAGGTCCAATGCCCGGAATTTCTACTTTTAAAAAATCAGGCAGTAGATGATGTGGAAGACCTCTGTGCCAGAGACTCTGGAACACCATTGCCAAAGTAGACAATATTCACCATGACAGACCAGTAGTATAAGGCAGCAGCCCTGTTCACATGTTACAGTGAATATGCATGCATCTGGCATATATAGTACATATATATATATTTGTAAGAAAGAGCTTAAAGCACACATTCAGCTGTACATGCATTTAATATACCATGGGGAATTACTCAGTGCTTGCATAAATAAAAACTGAATGTACTCTGTATGCAGATTGTATGTCCATTGACTGTAACTTGTGAACATGGCTTGGTTTTATGTGAATTCATTTCTTCCACTGAGAAATGGGCAGCCAGCCTGGTGTCTTCAGGGTCCTAGGCCTTGGTAGGTGCCCAACCATATTTTTCCCTTGATTCTTGGCCCTTAGGCTGCACCTGTGCTGTAGCATTTCAGACTCAGGTGAAGTTTCAGATATGTGGATTTTCCCCCTTCACAAGATACCTGGAGACTTTGGGGGTGGGTCCGAGAGAGGGCAGGGTTTGTGGAAGGGAGGGGCCTCAGCAAGGCAGAATGTCATAGAGTCCACCCTTCAAAGCAGCCATTTTCTCCAGGGGAGCTGATCTCTGGAGGCTCACAACCCTATAAAAAAGCTGAATAGGAGGAGATAATTGATGAGCTGAAGCAAACTGCCACGCTAGAGAGGGATCCGAGCCAAGTGGCTCCTGAGCTGCTGACTCTGCTTGCTCCTGGACACCAGTGGACCACAAGAAAATTTCCCTGTAAGTTCTCCTCTACAGGAGACCCCAGGAGCGGCATGAGGGGAGGAGTTTGAAGTCTGCAGTAAGGAGAATTGCCAGCCCTTACATGGTGTTGGCAGGGGGTGGGTGTGAACTCTCCAGGAGTGCGTGGGGCGATTTCACCACACACATCCCCAGGTGTTGATGTCACATGGAAGTGACATCATCATGCCATGGATGTTGTGCAATCACACTGGTACTTTGGGCAAAATTCTATAGAGTGACATCATCACATTGAGGGTGTCATCCGGGTTTGTGACTGTTGGGACTGGGACTTCTCCCCAGTGGCCAGTAAGCCAGTTGTCATCAGGAGTCCTTGAAATTGGAGGACACCCCCCCCCACTCCCACCTGGGGACTGGCAACCCTGGGAGTGAGAACGGGGAATTGGCAAAAATGTTCCCTCTCTTTGTTGTATTCACAGAATTCCTTGGTAGTGTACTCCCAGGGCTTTTTTGTAGCAGGAACTCCTTGCATGTTAGGCCACACACCCCTGATGTAGCCAGTCCTCCAAGAGTTTACAGGGGCTCTTAGTACAGGGCCTACTGTAAGTTGCAGGAGGATTGTCTGCATCAGGGGTGTGTGCCCTCATATGCAAAGGAGTTCCTTCTACAAAGAAAACCCTGTGTATTCCCCAATACTTTTCAAGGGCAGCCATCTTGGTCTACAGTAAAATAGCTAGATTTAAGTCCCGTAGTGCCTCAGAGACCAACCTATTGATATGCCTCCAGTCACCATCCTAAACACACCAGATGATCCATTGTCTGCTGCCGGGCTCTACACTGCAGCATCTGCTCCAATCCCTCAGACAGAGATTCTCATCTGCAGGATCTAAAACATGCATTTTTGGAATTACAGTGCCAACCTAACGTAGTAAGGGAATGGATCAAAAAAATCAGGATGATACCAAGGAATAACTTGCTGCAAGACAGGTCCAAACAAAATAACAACTGGTGGTCACATACAGTTCTTAGCTCAAACCAATTGGACATATTACTAATGACCTACAGTCTGTGCTGCACAATGCTACTTCTCTCTCTCACACAGGCATTGGAAGGCAAACCTGTTCTTGCTCACAGGCAGCCTCCTAACATTAAACCAATTTCTCACTGACAAAACGCCCTGCCTATCATGGACACAGACTCCAGGACCAGGGCCTGCAAACAAACCAAGATGCCAGCTCTGGCCCTGTATTCACTCTGACAACACAGTCATTGGACCTAACAACACCAGTCATACCATCTGAGGTTCATTCACATGCTCATCTTTCAAAGTGTGCCATCAAATGCCAGCAACGCCCTTCCACCCTCTAAACTGGACAAACAGTCCAGTTTCTATGCAAAGGAATAAATGGGGATAAATCCAAACGGAAAATCACAATACTCCAAAGTCAGTGGGGAGGACATTTTAATCTTCCAGCTCATTCCATTGTGGACCTAAAAATGGCAATCCTCAAGCAGAGAAGCTTCAAGGGGAAATTATAATGCAAGACTGCTGAACTTTTCCTTAACAAATTCAGAACAATGGACAACACCCCCCTCCCCAACCCTGGCCAGGGAACATAGAATTCTTATCTCGCTACAGATGCTAATTTTATTCCCCCAAGCTTTCGTTTTCTATTCTAATCAAGCTGGTTACAATGTGAATTGTACCTCTCCATCTTGAGTTCCTTCTTTACAATACCTTTCTCACCTTCTGTCTGGGAGAGGACTTAGAGATCTCCATTCCAACTCATCTCTGATGAAGGGATCTCTGACTCTCAAAAGCTTAAAAGGTAAAAGTAGTCCCCTGTGCAAGCACTGAGTCCTTAGCAACCCATGGGGTGATGTCACATCATGACATTTTCTTGGAAGACTTTTTAGGGGGTGGTTTGCCATTGCCTTCCCCAGTATACCCCCTTTGCTTTTCTTTAATATGCTGTTGGACTGAAATTAGTTGCCTAGTACCTCTTGTACCTATTGTCAGGGAGACATTTCCAATCTAGTTTTCAGTGTACTAAATTTGTATATGCAGTGAGTAGTTTGATATATAGGAGCATCTAAATACTAAATTCTACAGCTGATGCCACAAAAGTTATACTGCATGAAGAAGAAGAAGAAAATTTTGGATTTATATCCCGCCCTGTACTCTGAATCTCAGAGTCTCAGAGCGGTCACAATCTTCTCTACCTTCCCCCTTCTATTGACATGCCTCCAGTCACCATCCTAAACACACCAGATGATCCATCGTCTGCCGCTGGGCTCTACACTGCAGCAGCTGCTCCAATCCCTCAGACAGAGATTCTCATCTGCAGGATCTAAAACATGCATTTTTGGAATTACAGTGCCAGTCTCCTCTGCCTCCACCTTCCTACCTTTCCTGCCTCTACCTTCATGAGGTTTTGTATGTCTGTTTTAGCTCTGAATTCAGCATTGGTCTGTAGATTCAACTGATGAGGGACTAAAATTTTCACTGCACAGCATTACACCAAAGCTGCTCCCCGCACCTCATCTGGTGAAACCAGCAATACTTTTTGTTTTTGGAACTGCATACGGTATGGAAACCAGATGTCAATGATAATAAACAGATGGCTGATAGTAACAGGATCCGGGAATGTGCATCAAATAAAACCCAGCAGCAGGACCTAAACCTGCCGTGGCTGCCCATAAAGTCACATGAGTTGCAAAAGGAGGAAGACGAGCCTTCGCCCTCTTCCCATGTTATGATCACAAGGGAAGAGCTGTTCAAGTGTTGACCCCAATGGGACCAAAGCTCATCATCTGATTACAAGTCTTTTATTGGGCTTTCCTTTAAAGCTCTGAGGTGCCTAAACTCAAAGGATCCCTGTTTCATTCTTAATGAAACTTTGTTGGTTTTAAAGGTGCTACTGGACTCCAGCTTTGTTCAGAGGAACCCAGATGTCGTTTTTTTAAAAATCCACAATGAATTACTATACAATTTTTTAAAAATTAATGAAAAATTAATTTGGATTCAGAGAGCTTCATTTTTAGGGCAGTTACCCAATTGTTATGTGCCACCCTCAGGATGCCTTCCACCTGTTAAGCCTACTGTCTCTCAACCTGATGCTAGCACCTTTTGAAGGCCTCAGCTCTAAACAGGGGTGCATGTCCATCTGCAGCTTCCAGGTTCTCCTAGGAGGACAAGCCCCATGAGAGATACTGACTTGGGTCACTGCTCACTCCAGCTTTGTCGTAATCCCTTCTTAGCCCTATTTTAACCTCCTAATTGCACTCCTGATCAAAGTGACCCTGCTGGGTAATGTCTGTGTTGTGTCATTTTTCCTCATATGCTGGACTTTTTTTGTAGCAGGAACTCCTTTGCATATTAGGCCACATCCCCTAAATGTAGCCAATCCTTCTGGAGCTTACAGGAGGCCCTGTACTAAGAGCCCTGTAAGCTCCTGGAGAATTAGCTATATTAGGGGTGTGTGACCTAATATGCAAAGAAGTTCCTGCTATTAAAAAAAAAGCCCTGTCATTATGTATCATTACACAAAAAATGCATAGGAACAGGGCTTTTTGTAGCAGGAACTCATTTGCATATTAGGCCACACCCCTGATGTAGCCAATCCTCCAAGAGTGTACCTGACTCTTACTGTAAGCTCCAGGAGGATTGGCTACATCAGGGGGGTATAACCTAATATGCAAAAAAAGGTCCTGCATAGGAATACTTGCAGCTGTCCAGTAGCAGGAGGGTTGCCTAGGAGGCTGGAAATGTCCTGGGATTGCAACTGATCTCCAGGCAACAGATACCAGTTCATCTGGAGAAAATAGTCACTTTGGTGGGTGGACTTTATGGCATTATATCCCATTGAAGTCCTTCCCCTCCTCAAGCCCCACCTTTTTCAGGCTCCACCCCAAAAATCTCCAGGAATTTTTCAGTGTTAAGCTGGCAATCCTAAACAGGAGGTTACCCGGTGTAAAGGAGGAATGGTGAGGAGGCTGCCCACATCCCAACGACTGCCATGGGCCAGCTAGTTGCCTCCTCCTCCTCAGAGGAATTGGAAGAATTGGGCCCCGTACCAATGGGATCCTCACCTGAGCAGCAGGGTTCAGCAGAAGACTTGATGGGGGAAGCATCAGGAAGCAAGAACGCTTTCCAGTCATGGCCTGGCTGCTCAGTCTTCCAGGGAAAGAAAAAGACACTACAGAGGCCAGCGTCTCCACAAGAGGGAGGAGAGAGCACTTGACAGCTCTAGGGAAAAGACAAAGCGCTCACCTGATCGCTCAGCAATGATCAGTGTTAATTCCTGAAGCAGAGCCCTTACAGGGCCAGAACTGACAGCTGATAGGGAAACGGTAAAAGATCTCCACCTGTAGGAAAGTGAACACAACTGTAAGGAGTTACACCTGGGTCTTGGGAGACAAGTTAGCAAAGGAGGCAGATAAAAGGAACACGCTGAGCAAGGCTTGGTGTGGAAGCAGCCTTTCTTGCTGCTGTTCTGTGAGCCGAGCTGCTTAGCAAACAGAGCTCTAGCTTGACTTTCTGCCTTGTACCTTATCTCTGGTAATTTGTGCTTGCACCTACAGCCTGGTGTCCAGACCTTGTATCTTAGACCTGTACCTAAGCCCTGGAACCAGACTTCTGAACCCTTCTTACCTTGATCCTTAGACTGAACCTTTAATCTCTGACTCTGGACTGGTTTGTAGACCTTGCCTACATGCCTATTAATGTATTTGTGTATCTTGGAAACCCCTGGCAGATCAACAGTGCCAGTCTTGGCCTTGAATGCGACAACAGCATTCCAAACTGAGGTCTACTTTTCCTCACAGGGGTGAATGACAGCAAGGGTTGCTAGATCCCTCCTGGTAATCAGTGGGGGTCAGGGGGAGGATTACTGGGAGCAGGAAGAAGGCCCAGCTGATGCGTAGCAACTTGCCTACTTCACCACTCACATGACCAAAAAGTGACATCATCAATTTGGGGATGTCAGGGTGTTCTGTTATTTGGACAAAAACTCTGTAGTAAATTTGGATTCTACCATAAAGTTTTTGCTCAAATACCAGTGTCACCTCAATGTGATTATGTCATTCCAGGTCACCTGAACAATGATGTAGGCACATCGCTGCATGTTAGCTGGATCTCCCTCTTTTTGCGGGGGTAGGTTCCCCCTGTCAATCAGTTGATCAGCGGCAGGATGGTGAGGCCTGGCAACAGCAGGGGATCCCCACCTCCACCAGGAAGTCAGGCAACCCTCATGCCAGCTCTTCAACTTATGGTCTGAAGTGTGACATTGGTAGTGTCAGTCTGGGAGTGGGGAGACCCAGTTTCACATTTCCACACACCCTTGAAGCTCACTGTGTGACCTTGGACCTATCGCTTTATCTTGACCAAACCTGTACCTCACAGGGTTTTTGTGAAGATAAAATGGAGGCGGGGAGAACCACAGATGCTATCCTGAACTCCTTGAAAAAAGAATAGGATAACAATCTATTGTTGTAGTTCTATAACAGTAAGTCAAAGGGTGGATTTGAGGACCTTATTGAGGTGGGGACTAAGTCTGCCTGTTGTTGGCACTGAAAATCAAGCCTTTTCCTATATCCCTACATAGCCTCATTCTGGGTTTCCTTTCTTGGTCACGCCAAGACATTGCAGAATATTGGGATAGGGGACATGAAATGATGGGAGCGATAGACGGAGGGGCTGTGGCTCAGAGGAAGAGCTCTGCTAAACATGCAGAAGGTCACAGGTTCTGTCCCCTTCTTCTCCAATGAAAAAGTATCAGGTAGTAGAGGATGTGAAAGACTTCTGCACGAGATGCTGGAGAGCTGCTGTCAGGCTGACAATACTGACCATAATGGATCTATGGTCTGATGCAGTATAAGGAAGCTTCATGTGAGAATGATTCATTTTGGTTCAACTTTAAGGCCACTATTTCAGGGGTGAAACTTCGGTGTACAACCAGTGCATGTGCCTTTAATAGTCTCCCACTATGCATCTGACAGAGCCCTGTGGCACAGAGTAGTAAGCTGCAGTACTGCAGTCCAAGCTCTGCTCATGACCTGAGTTCAGTCCTGGTGGAAGCTGGGTTCAGGTAGGCGACTCAAGGTTGACTCAGCCTTCCATCCTTCTGAGGTTGGTAAAATGAGTACCCAGCTTGCTGGGGGTGAAGTGTAGATGACTGGGAGGAGGCAATGGCAAACCACCCCGTAGAAAAGTCTGCCAAGAAAACGTCATGATGTGACATCACCCCATGGATCAGTAATGACTTGGTGCTTGCACAGGGGACTACCTTTACCTTTTGATGCATCTGACAAACCACCATAGGACACTAAAAGGTACTTAATGCTTCCTTTGAGACAGAAAACCCATTTGCCTGTTTTGTTTTGTGCTGCTCTGTCCATTGCAAGGGATATCACGCATTAGTTCTGTTTCTAAGATCATTTCAGATATATTCCAGAAGAGCATTTGTATTATTTTTGACATTTTGAATGCTATTAATATTGAGAAAATATGATGAAGATAAATTAGATGTATCTTCTAGCCAGTGCAGATTTGGTTTACAGACTAAGGTTTAGATTGGATCTATTATTTATTTATTAAATTTCTATCCTGCCCTCTCCGCAAGTGGACTCATATATATTTACAGTTTAAAACCAATAAATTACAATTACAATTAAAATACAACCACTTTACAGATGCCACTTCTTTTCCCCAAAGACATCTTTGAGACTGTGGTTGTTTAAGGACAGGGAATTCTTAGCACACATTCTGGACTACAATTCCCAGGATTCTTTTACAAAACCATCTGAAAGTAAAATGTTCTGTGAAGTTATTTTCATGTGTGAAAATGCCCTAAAGTTGTCATACCACCTTTTCTCAGTTATGCTATTTCTACTCCTTTAAAATGTCCCATGAGCTGCAGTCAAGCAATTGGCCACTAGAGGCCACTGTTGTGCCAGCCATATTGGAATGTTCAGAGACTTTGGCCAGCTCTTTTCCCTGGTACCAATTAGATGGGTCTGATGTCATCATATCACGCAGACTCTGGCAATACTCTTTGACCCATATGGACCTTCTTAATGGGAACACAACAAATAAAAAGAAGAATAAGTCTCTGGTAAGTGAACTGGTGGTCCGCTGGAGTGCATTTGTGGTTGAAATATTAGACAGATCATGGTAATTTTAGAATAGACTTTGGATGTTGGGACCAGGGTTTGGTCACATCAGAACATGGATCTTGTAGTTCTGCGTCAGTGAATTGCTAGGCTTTCTGAAAGAGTCATCATTCCCTATGGAACTATCAGGAGTTTTCAGGGCTTTTTTTTGCCGCAGGAACTCATTTGCATATTAGGCCACACACCCCTGACATAGCCAGTCCTCCAAGAGCTTACAGTAGGCTTTGTAATAAGAGCCCTGTACGCTCTTGACATATTGCCTACATCAGGGGTGTGTGGTCTAATATGCAAATGAGTTCCTGCTACAAAAAAAAGCCCTGTGGTTCTAAACTATCTGTCACAGTTCACTACCATAATTTATAATGGCTGTCTCTAGAACAGGAGAAGCAAAGATGAGTGGAATTTATAAACTGTGTTTTGTTTGTACAAAGTGCTCTCTTTTGCATGAAGTGTGTCCTTTTTCTAGAGTTCCCATCACCAAAGTCCCAAGTTGTGAGTTCTGACCTTGAGGCACTGCATGAGGTCAGAATGAGGTAACCAATAGTCACATGCCATATTGTCTGAGAGAGGTGAGTTCCATGCCTGGAATGTGTATGCAGTTGATGTGCCTTTATGTGCAATCTTTCACCTCTTTTTTGCAATTTTGCTACTCCCCCCACCATTTTTCTTCTTCTTGGGTCTATTTGATCTTGAAAATTTTGGGATTTTCAGGGGCGGGGGGAAACAGTTCCAAATACAAAAACGATATTGGAATCCAGGATTTTTTAAAAATCCAATTTTGTTAAAATCCTATTGATTCAAACTGAAGAAAGAAGTTTTAAAACCCATACACCCCTAGTCATTTTAGCTTCTAAGGAGAGTTTGGGCTTTTGAACTAGAACCCAGTTATTTGTCTTTTTGCTGGTATCTGTAAACCTCTCATCTAACACCACGTTTTGAATTAATCATTTTCTTCCCATCAGCTTTCTTCAGTGTTCAACTTTCATATCCATACATAGTAATAGGGGACACCATTATATCAGTTATCTGGATCTTGGTCTCTAGCAACGCTTTCTAGTTGCTTAAGGATCTTTTCTAGTTCCTTCATAGCTGCCATTCTAAGTCCTTCCAGGTCCAAGTCATAGCTGCATTTCCAAGTTCAGAGATACTTTTTTCCTGTCAGGTCACAGCTGACTTAGGGTGACCCTGTAGGGTTTTCAAGGCAAGAGATGTTCTGAGGGGAGTTGCCATTGCTTGTCTTTTCATAGGAGCCCTGGTATTCCTTGGTGGTCTCCCATCCAAAGCCAACTAGGGCCGTCACCTGCTTAGCTTGTGAGATCTGATGAGATTGTGCGAGTCTGAGCCATGCTGAATGGCTAATGTAACATAGTCTACTGCAAGGCTGGCCAAACTTGCTTAAGGAAAGAGCCACATAGAATAAATGCCAGATGTTTAAGAGCAACAAGGCATGAATGTCAGATGTTTGAGAGCCACAAGATGGAAGGAAGGAAGGAAAAATAGATGGGGAGGGATGGAGAGGTGGAGAGAAAGCAATTTTAACTTTAAATGTATTCTCCAAGCTGCTGGCTGGCTTGGCTTGGAGAAGGGATTTAAAGAGACAAATGCCTTCTGCAAGCCAGCCAACAGGGTGGTGGGGGCTCCAAGAGCCACACAATGTGTGAGGAAGAGCCACATGTGACCCCCCCAAGCCTCAATTTGTCCACTCCTGGTCTATTGCTTGCTCATTTTGAAGAGTTTTGAGAAGATATTTGGGACTTTGTATTTGGGACTTTGCTGGCTGTCACATACTTTTTTTTGGTCTGCTTGTGTCCTGTCCCTGTGCCCGCTTAAAATACTAGTCTGGACCCAGCCCATGAGTCGACTGCAACTCGACAGGCACTTTCCACCAGTATGGGCTGGATTCTTTAAAGTGCAATAGCATCACCTGGAAAGATCCGATGATGGTGATGTTCAAGCACTGTCCAGAAGGTGGCAAGGACACTATTACATCTCCACAGAAAAATGTGCGATATGGTTCTAGAGGTCATGATGGTCATTGCAACATTTCATTTAGATCAATGTATGATTTGAGTTCTGGGTAATAGGCAACAGAACGGTATCAGCCTTTAATGCAGAGAAGTGAGGAATATTAGCGACGACTGCAGGGATGGCTGACTTGGTCTCTCGGGAGAGGCCATGTCTCAATGCCTCTCTTCACCCAAAGGGCGATTAACACATAAAATTCACTGCCACAAGAGGTGATGGCGGCTACAAGCACAGACAGCTTCAAGAGGGGATTGGATGAACATGGAGCAGAGGTTCATCCATGGCTACTAGCCACAGAGTGTTAATGGAACTCTCTGGGGCAGTGATGCTCTGTATCGGAGTGGCCAAACTTGCTTGACATAAGAGCCACATAGAATATATGTCAGATGTTTGAGAGCCACATAGAATATATGTCAGATGTTTGAAGAGCAAAAAGGAAAGAAGGAAAATAGATGGGGGAGGGAGGGAGAAGTGGATAGAAAGCAATTTTAACTTTAAATGCATTCTCCAAGCTGCTGGCTGGCTTGGAGAAGGAATTTAAAGAGAGAAGTGCCTTCTCCAATTCAGCCAACGGGGTGGGGGGACTCCAAGAGCTGCACAATATGTGTGAAAGAGCTACATGTGGATCCCGAGCCTCAGTTTGGCCACCCCTGCTCTGTATGCTTGGTACTTGGTGCTTCTAGTGTCCTGGGCCCACTGATGGACCTCCTGATGGCACCTGTTTTTTGTTTTTGTTTTGCTACTTTGTGACACAGAGCGTTGGACTGGATAGGCCATTGGCCTGATCCAACATGGCCTCTCTTATGTTCTTAATGCCTGGCAGAAAAGAAACACGAAAAAGTAACTAGGAGGAACTGTATTTGCACCCTACAAAAACCCTACGAGCAGTTTGACACACATTTGCTGGTTCCCGTCTCCACTGCATTCCTCTGTTTCAGGCCCAGTTCTTTGGGAGGGGAAATTAAATGGAATGATCTTGACTTTAGAGAGTATCGTTTGTCATTTGCAGAGGCCTTCCTGTCATATCCCGGGAGGAGCTGAAACAGCCTGGCTGTGTTTAGGGTTACAGTAGTTCTGCCTGCAGGCCATTTTTAGAAACGTCTGGAAGTTTGCTTTGTGCCAGCGCCGGAAGAGTGTGTCAGCATTCAGCCTAAGCCGGGTCATGGGCTCCGGTACAGACAGAGTAGCTAGCTGCGATCAACCCATATGCAAACCAGAATCAGCTGCAGAAAATTAACCCTTTGCTTTCTCTCCTGGGAATAGAGGTCACTTATCTGAATCAATGTTATTCATAATCAGGACTTGTATGTATTCTGCACCTTTTTAAAAAACAAAATAAAGTGTTGGCCATCCACTGTCTGGGCCAAACAAATTGGAATTCTGCCATCTGTATAAATTCACATCATTAATATAATTTATTTTGGTCTGGAGAATCATAGGGAGAGCCAAGGAACTATGTGGGGTATAGAATAATAAGTGCCATCAAACTGAAATCAACCCATAGGGTTTCCCAGGGTGCTTTTTGCAGAAAAATACCAGCAGGAACTCATCTGCATATTAAGCCACACCCTCTGATGCCAAGCCAGCCAGAACTGTATTCCTATGAGTTCCTGCTCAAAAAGAAGCCCTGACCTTAGTAATCTTTAAAAGGAAACAAGTTCATTATGAATGGCCAACCAAAGACTGGATTAGTGAGGGCTTCTGATTTGCACAATCTAGCCTTCATGTCATGCTGGGAATGTGCAAGCTGAAGAACCACTGTGTGCCAGAAATGGCATGGAGGTTGTACGGTTGTGTGAACCAGCCTGTAAGATAAACCTGGGTTGGCACTATGCTAGATTTGGTATGCTGGTACAACCCACTCCAGAGCATGGTGAGTTGAAAATAATTCATTCTAGCAGCCTGCTTCTGTGTATATTAAGCAAAGCATGACAAATACTATGGAATCCAATGAGTTTAAGCATGCCTATTGTGCATAGAAGAAGCCCCGTGGCGCAGAGTGGTTAGCTGCAGTCCAAGCTCTGCTCATGACCTGAGTTCAATCTCAGTGGAAGCTGGGTTCAGGTAGCCGGCTCAAGGTTGACTCAGCCTTCCATCTTTCCAAAGTCTGTAAAATGAGTACCCAGCTTGCTGGAGGGAAAGTGTAGATGACTGGGGAAGGCAATGGCAAACCACCCTGTAAAAAGTCTGCCATGAAAACATTGTGATGCAATTTCACCCAGAGTCAGAAATGACTGATGCTTGCACAGGGGACTACCTTTACCTTTGCTTATTGTGCATAGAACCACACTTGTGAGCTCATTGGGACTCTCTACCCAGAAAGCATAAATAAGATTACAGACTACTACAATAACTGGAGTAGACTTATATTTATCAGCTGCATTCCCCATGGGGCTTTAATGTCTGCGGAATGCTGTAGAGTTGTATGTAAATCCAATGGCATTTCTCATTAGTCTGACTGCCCTTATGGATAATGTCACCAGGTAAGATTCTAATTAAAGCTGTGGTCTAGTTACTTTCAGGGATAACTAAAGCTTTGTTAAGCAAGTATTTTTAAAACCCAGTATTTCCTTTGTTGTTTTGTATTTAGCTGCTTAAAGCAAACTGCAGTGTTTCCTAAATCCTAGGTAAGCTCTTGTTTCCTTACTTAGAATCCTATTACATAAGATGATCTTACTCCAGATCTCTCTAAGGCTCGTCGGTGAAGAGAAGAAAGTATATTGTTTCCTTGATGTAATTAACTTTAACAACCTCGTGGTAAAATTGGACTGGGTGTGTGTGTGGGAGGGGTCATAGCAGCTCAGGGATGAGGATATAAAGGAAGGGGGGTGGGGGACCACAGATAGGGAACGCAACGCAGAGACAGATCGTGTCATTGTTCACATTTGCTTCCAGATTATTCAGTGTTTTAGTACAGTAAATACCTTTATCATCTTGAGAAGCTGTCTATACCAGCTGATATGTGGCCGTCAGCACATACAATGTCCCCTTCCTCTCTGAGCTCAGGCAACTTGCAAATAACCCCAGATGGCCCCCTGTCCCCCCTGTGGTATCAGTGACAGAGCTAGGGCTTTTTTGAGCAGGAACACACTTCCTGGCATTAGGGTATGTGGCCTAATATGCAAATAAGTTCCTGCTGAACTGTTTCTACAAAAAGCCCATGTGAAACAATGGTGACATCAGGGGGTGTGGCCTAATATGCAGATGAGTTCCTGCTGGGCTTTTCCTACAAAATTCCATGAGAAACAATGGTGGCATCAGGGGGCATGGCCTAAAATCCAAATGAGTTCCCAGCTGGACTTTTTCTACAAAAAAGCCCATGTGAAACAATGGTTACATTGAGGTGTGGCCTAATATGCAAATTAGTTCCTGCTGGGCTTTTTCTACCAAAAAAAAGCCCTGGACAGAGCACAAGCTTTATGAGCAGAAGGCCAAAAAGGCCGTCCTTGGCGGCTGTGGCTAAAACAATCGCAGGCACAGAGGTGTTTCGAAAGATCCAGTGCCAAGCAGAATTGCCAGCCCTGAGCCAGAGGGGACCTGATGGTCTAACAGCCGGACTGAATAGATCCAGGTGGGCAGCTGTGTTGGTCTGACGCAACAGAACAGATTTTGAGCCCAGTGGCACCTTTAAGCCCAACGAAAGTTTTTTTTAAGGTATGAGCTTTTTGTGCACACTGAAGAAGTGTGCATGCACACCAAAACTCATACTTTGAATAAACTTTTGTTGGTTCTAAAGGTTCCACTGGACTCATAGCCAGACTAAATAAATGAGTTGGACATTACGGCATCCTTTTTATTTATGTATTTATTTTTTTTGCTGCCAAATCATAGCTGATTTATGGCAACTCCGTAGGGTTTTCAGAGCTAGAGATGTTCAGAAGTCATTTGGCTTTGCCTGCTTCCACGTAGCAACCCTGGACTTCCATGCTGGTCTCCCATCCAGATATTCAGCAAGGCCAGCCTTGCTTAACCACTGAGATTTGACGCACTCAGCCTTACCTGGACCATCCAGATCAGATCTTCTTATCCCTCTTTAAAAGCCAAAGTACACTGATGCAGGGAGAGGTGTTTCTAACCCTGCCACCCACTGTACAGTTTCATGAATTGAACACCCTGTGCTGTTATTAGCCCTTTAAAGAAAATAAGATAGCACTGAAGGGGCTAATAATAGCAAAAGGGCATTTCAGTTTGCAAAACTAAGCAGAGTGGAAGGATAAAATGGATGAGGGGAGGATATAGTGAGCTACTTTGGGTCCCCATTGGCAAGGAAGGCAAGGTATAAACAGCAGGGATGGCAGCAGCATTCCCTGAGGTGGGACATCTGCCCAGGGCCTAGAGGTTTTGGTGGGGCCCACTGCCACTGGTCCCTGTACTCATACCTCCTTGGCTACCTCCCTGCGTGCTCTTCCCTTGCCCCCATGCATGCAAGTGGTCTACCTCCTGAGCAGGGCCATCCCTGCCACTATGCAAACGAAGTGATTGCCTAGGGTGCTGGCCTTCTGGGGGCGCCGTGTGACTCAGTGACATTATCAGTGCAGGGGGGATGCCAGAAGTTAGCCTTGCCTAGCATGCCAGACAGTCTAGTGCCAACCCTGCTCCTGTGCTCCTTGGGCTGCCCAGCAGTGTATGGATGGTGACAGTCACAGCGGAGGCACGCCTAACCACACATACCTCCCAGTGCCATTGAGGAGAGGGCATGCAGGTGGCTGTGGGAGAGGTCATGAGCATGCAGGGGAAGGATGCACAGGAGGATGAGGGGTATGTGGGTGGAGGCAGAAAGGAAGGTATGACAGGAGGGGAGAAGGGCCCTGAGCCTTCTCTGGCCAGGACTCATCAAAACCTGGAACTGGCTCTGATAAATATATTAAACTCTTTCTCCATTCTGCATTAGATTGTGATCTAAATCAGGGACCCACGCAGCAGTAATTTTAGTTTTTAAAGACGAATAGAGGTCTGTGATCTCTAACAGGAGTAGTCTAAACCTCAGTATAAAGTAGGTTTGTACAGCCCAGATAGCTTTGCTGGACTACGTATCTTCAATAGTAGCCCTGTAAGTCAGGAATTGGAACTGGGAGCCTTTGGGTCTATATACTGGTGCCCAGGGCTCTTCTTGAGCAGGAACACAGGCTTGGAGTCAGGGGGTGTGGCCTAATGTGCAAATGAGTTCCTGTTGGACTTTTTTGGTTAAAAAAAAAGTCCTGCGTGGAGCAATGGTGACATCAGGAGGTGGGGCCTAATATGCAAATGAGTTCCTGCTGGACTTTTCGACAAAAACGCCCTGTGTGGAACAATGGTGATGTCAGGGGTGCGGCCTAATATGTAAATGAGTTTGTGCTGGGCTTTGTTGGCAAAAAAAAGCCCTGCTGGTTCCCCTGATGTTGGACCACTAAAGTATTTTCCAGTAAAGAAATGAGCTTAATAAGTGGCTGGGGACATAGACCCTGTCCTAGTCCACCCCTATACCTGTTGCAGATTTTTGACCTGCAGGAATCAGAATATGAAGCTTTTCATGTCTGCACATGATCACCTAAGAACTGCTGCATTTCAGAATGTTGTTAAAAGGATAGCAATTGAGACCTGGTCTAGATTCAGGTACTTCCAGTCCAGGTGTGAGTACCTACCTTAAACAGCAGGTCCACCTGCCTTTGCCCTCGCTCTGGGTTTTCCAACATTATGTTCCTCATCTCCCAGTTCCCACTCCTTTCCAGGATGGGCAACCTAACTTTTAATCTTGACTTTTTATGATTTTTAATCTTGACTTTTTATGATTTTTAATCTTGACTTTTTATGATTTTTAATCTTGACTTTTTATGATTTTTAATCTTGACTTTTTATTATTTTTGGCTTGATTTCCCTGTAATATTGCTTTGCTGCTCTACTCTCTTGGTTATTCCTTGCTGATCTCTACTTTGGCCCTCCAGTAAGATCTGCTTTGTGTTTCACCAAGGGATGAGGCATCAGAGAGGGGCAACAGGTACCCTCACCTGGGGTCCAGTCAGTAAATGGATTGCCATAATACAATCTGTTCATTTCTTTTCTGAAATCAAATGTTTATTTTTCTCCAAGACTCATGAAGTTGTATATGGGATGAAGTTGTAGGATGTGGGATATTATGTTTGTATGAATTGCTCGAGGGTCATTGATGTTGCATTTCCTTTTAGGCTGAAGTTCAGATCCTCACTATGTTAGCACTCATCACATAGCAAGTAACCCCATGTAAATCGAGGTCTGAAGGCAGAGAACTGAAAGCACTTGCAGGTGGAGGAAGCTGGAAGGGATCTTACAGCCTCCACGTTCCTTTCTCTGCCTCTTGTTTATTTCTGCTTATCTCTCTCCTTGAGCAGCTAACATACCTGCTTTTTTCCAGCCTGATGTCCCTCTGTTCAGACCCCAGGTATCCCAATGCATTCCGTTTCATACAAGTTATCTTTGCAGATAAAAATAACATGGATTGGATTCTACACCTTCTTTCTGCCAGAGGCATTTCTGGATCCATAAACAAAATCTAAGGAACTGCTCTTTGGCTGGCTTAGAAAAATAGCAACGGGATTCTTGGACAGTTATCAAGCTGGGATGGGGAGACATTACAATATAACTCGTGCAGCGGACTTGATGGGGCTGACAGACTGTCTTGATTGCCAAGAAGTGATGTCACAAACCTATTTTATTTAAGTTTGGACAAGCAAGTACACAACGCGCAGCCCACTAATGTTTTCCAAATGTAACTTCTCTGGCAGAATTTAGTAATGATTATTTGTTCTCTGTATGAGAGCTGTATTTGGGCCAGCTGTATCGGATCTTTCTTTTATTTATATTTAATGTTCCCTTGACATCCTGTGAGAGGCCATAGGGTTGTGCCGCAGTTTAAATAGAATGCAGGGCTTTGCCCAGGTGTGCACAGGTTCCATTCTGAAGGCGCTTTTAAATGATAACGCATCTCCTGACTTTGATGAGCCATCAGTAAAGAAGAAAGGGAAATGGATCCCTTGGGTCTTTGGATGAGTGGCCCTAGCCGTTATGCCCCCTTCCCTAGAGTAGACAAATTAAGAGAGAGCTAAATAAATATAACTGGCCATGATCCAAACTAGAAGGCAAAAGTTATGTGGTGGTTTATTTGAACTGTGGTGGTGGAGGAGAGCTTTACGGATATCACGGACCACCAAAAAGAGAATTAAGTGGGGTCTAGATCAAACAAAGCCTGAAGCTAAATGACCCTAGAAGCTAAAATGACTAAACTAACGCTATTGTACTTTGGTCACATTATGAGAAGATGAGTTACTGGGAAAAATAGTAATGCTAGGAAAAGTTGAAGGGAGCAGGGAAGAGGAAGGCCCAACATGAGATAGACTAGGAAAAAGGCTCGTTGTGAGGAAAAGTACAATGGGCTCTAGAAAGCGGCTCTGGGCAAGTGCCCCCCCTCGCTGTCTTCCCACCCACCCAAGTTAAGGTGTTCACTCCCCACCCATCCTTGGTGTCTTCCCACCTCCAACCACCTCTTCCTCTCAACTACCTCTGCAACCTTGGCGCTCCACTACTCTTCCACCTGTGACATTCACTCATCCCTGCTCTGTCTGTCTTTGCATCCACACACCAACCCTTGGAATTCACTCACCCCCCACACACCCTTGCTGTCTTCCCACCCATCCCACAGCTACACAGATGCTGGCTCCCTCCCCCCCAACATGTGTATGGTGGCCATGTCTGTGGTGGCTCAAAGCCCTGAAAGAGGCCCAGAAGGAGATAAGGAAGAATAATTATGGAGGGTGCGGGGTGGGGGCATGACAATGGTCACACAGACGCCGAAGCTCAGCATTCCTTTTGTTTGCCGTGCACTGTTGCTACCTTTTCCTGTCATATTCAGCTTTGCAGCATTTAGCATCAGCACAAGCTTGTGGTGTGATCTGGTGTTTTTTGGCCTGACATGGTTTTGTTACGGTAGACCATAGAGTATGCACCTCAAGGTGGCCATTTTCTGTAGGGGAATTAATCTAACTTCAGCTTTCCATCTCTTCCCCCTCCCTGCAGTTTATACCTAGGAAAAGAACAGTCTTTCTCCACAGTGTGGAGCAAAGTAGGAGGGAAGCAACCTCAGCAGAGCATAGTGACACAGAGCAGCTATTTTCTCCAGGGGAGCTGAACTCTGCCATATGGAGAGCAATTGTAATTCTGAGTGATTTCCAGTCCTCACCTGGAGATTGGCAACAATGGTTTCCCAAGAGAAAATGGCTGGTTTGTAGGGTGGAGTCTATGGCATTGTACCTGGCTGATGTCCCACCCCTTCTCAATACCCACACTCTCCATGCTCCACCCCTCAAATCTCCAGGAATTTCCCAACCTGAATTCAACTTTCCATTTCATCCCCCCTCCCTGCAGCCTCTAGTTAGGAAAAGTACAGTCTTTCTCTGCAGTGAGGACCAAAGCCACTTACATCATTCTCCTCTCCCCCTTTTAATCTGCACAACACACCCCTGTGAGTTAGGTTAGGCTGAAAGTCTGTGAATGGTCTGAAATCACCCAGTCAGTTTCCACAGCAAGAACCTGAGCCTGGCAGAACTCCAGACAACAGATCTCTCTCCCCCTGAAGAAAATAACTGCTTTGGAGGGTAGGCTCTATGGCATTATATTCAGCTGAGGCCTCTCGCTTTACTGACATAACCAAGTTTGGTTGCCTAGCAACCTCCCCAGTTCCCAATCCTTATCTGTCCTGGGGCAAGGCTGAGGGGAGGAGGGAGGGAGTGACAGGAAAAAGGCTGCTGCCACATTCACTATTTACACATTCACATGTAAATAGGAGTCTGTGTGTGTAACTTGAAATTAGAACACACAAGTGAGGGAAGCTAAACCCTGCTGTCTCTCTGGCTGTGCTCCATATCTTCTCTCATCTTTCTCCCAGTCCTCAACCAGCTCAGTTTGGGTATTGGAACCAGGCTCTCAGTGAAATCCGTTGGGCACCAAATGCAAAAGGGCAAGGCACTAGAGAGAAGGGTGCATCTGTATATTAATTTTGCCCACCTGTTTCCTTGGGTTGCTAAATGTTTGCCTCTCCCAGTGTGCACAGGGAGGAAGCAATGGCTGAGGGACACAATTCTCAAGAATTTTATCCCAGTTGGATGAAGGGAGAGCTATTGCTGGAAATGTGTTTCCTATTGAAACCAATAGAAATGAATAATGAATAGAACAAAGAAAATGAACACATCTACTATTAAAAAGAAACAAAAGAACTCAGATGAGCTGAACATGAAAAAATGTGCCGATCCTCAGTACTGGCCGGACTGTTGGACTTGAATGAGGACAGCTGGCTCCAAATCCCTCCTTAGCTTCAAGGCTCAGTGGCAGGGTAGTCCTGTGAAGAGTAACTTCATAGTAACTTCTTGTGAAAGCCCATTGAAACCAATGGACTTAGAATGGAGGAATTCTGCATAGGGTTGCCCTGGGTGTAGCTGTGAGAGAAATCTCACACTCTCTCTGCCTGATTTACATTTCTGTAAATGCTATGAGGATCCTCCCCACACCGATTCCCATCACTGTGCTGTTACATAAAATACTTTTTCACTGTAATGTAAGATTGTAATGTCATCTCCTTGTAAGACTAAAGGCTTTTAAGCTTTCCCCTGTGTCGATATGATTCGTAAGACATGTTTTCAAAAATCGCTATCATTCTAGATGGTACTTTACAGACAAAAGCAAAAAAAAAAAAAGATCTCTGCTCCAAGGCACTTGCAATGCAAATGTTCATAGAAAGGAGACAAGGAAAGGGAGGTGGGGGGAGAGAAGGGTAAACAAGAGAGCAATACTAAACAGGTCTACCCAGAATCAAACTGGAGTCTATTCGGAAACCATTAAGGGACTCTGACTACTATTCTGATATAGTGACTGTCTGGTTTCCAATTTTAGGATTCCTACAAGAAAAATCTGAGACACCTAGTTATAGAAGCTCTTCATTTATGGTAAATGTATGCAGTTATTTACTTGTAAAAATAAGTATGACACCAGTGACATGGGAAAGTATGTATTTGTTAATACTGTTAAATAATATATGTTTGTATTGCTACATAACAAAACGACCAATACAAATTATTGGGGGGGTGGGGGGAACTGGAGTCTATTCAGTGGGGATGGCTCCCAGGGAAGTGTTCTTAGAATTGCACCATAACTATATTTAGGCTGGTTTCTTTGGTGGAAAGATTCAGGAAGGCATTCTTTTTGCTCTGAAGCATCAGAACAAAGTTTCAGTCCAGTGGCACCTTTAAGACCACTTAAAGGTAAAGGTAGTCCCCTGTGCAAGCACCAGTCGTTTTCGACCCTGGGTTGACGTTGCTTTCACAATGTTTTCATGGCAGACTTTTTATGGGGTGGTTTGCCATTGCCTTCCCCAGTCATCTACACTTTCCCCTCAGCAAGCTGGGTACTCATTTTACTGACCTTGGAAGGATGGAAGGCTGAGTCAACCTGGAGCTGGCTACCTGAACCAGCTTCTGCTGGGATCGAACTCAGGTTGTGAGCAGAGGGCTCCGACTGCAGTACTTAGCAGACTACTACTATGACCGGGGGGGTTGTAGAAAAGCCCAGCAGGAACTCATTTGCATATTATTGCACACCCTCTGACACTAAGCCAACTGGAACTGTGTCCCTGCGCATTCCTGCTAAAAAAACCCTCAGAAGATAAAATAGTATGAGTAAAACACATTTGCCGTGCAATCCTATGCAGTTACTCCAGTGTAAATCTATTGACTTCCTGTGCTTACCTCAATGGGACTTAAAATGCTCAACTTTGGTTGGCTTTGCTTGCCTGTTTTGCCTTGTTTTAGATCCGAGTTTCACTTTTGAAACACGCTCTTGGAAATCTGTGCTACTTCAACAGCAGTTGCTTAAGGGGCCTGGAACATGTAATTTGGACCCATTTTGTTAAATAGTGAGGTAGAGTGCTGTGGTCTGTGACAGAAAACAATGGTTGGCTGCCAAACTTGTGAAGTAACGGCTGCTCCATTGAACACTTTTCTGTGGGCTTGAAGGTGTTAAGAACAGGCGACTACATCCGATTGGCAGCTCTGTGCTAACTGTGAAGTTATCATGAAATCCTTTATGATGACTGCAGAATGGATGAAATCCAGGTTAGAGCCCATGGGGAGGGGGGAGGTAAAAAGTGAGAAAAAGAATAATCGTGGATGAATTTAAAAGGCTATTTAAAGCTTGCCAAGGATTCCCTAGACTCCTCTGTACTGTGCCGGCTATTTATATTCATTTAATATAAATGAATGTTAGACTGAGGAAGGAAGTGGCTGAAAATCTCTCCGATTGCTTTTCCCATCCAAATGCCTATGTAACGCAAGATTGCCCCTTGTGCCATATCCGTCCTGTTCACTCCAGCATAGTTTTAAGCTGTTATTGCTTCGTGGGGCACATCAAATTCCGTTAACTCTGAGCTCAACTCATTGTAGGAGCAGTTGGTTACACCACAGCAAAGTATGTCTCAACATTTTCTGGTTTTGTTTTGTGGAATTTCTACCTCTGATCTGACCAGGTGACGTTTAGGAATCCGCTATCTGATGTTACCCTATCAGGGTTGCCAATCTCCAGGTGGCACCTGGAGATCTCCCACTATTACAGTTAATCTCCACAGTTACAATTAATCTCTCTTTTTTCTACAACGAAGCCCAGCAGGAACTCATATGCATATTAGGCCACACCCCCTGATGGTAAACCAGCCGGAACTCTGTTCCTGTGCATTCCTGCTCAAAAAAAGCCCTGGATCTCCAGATGACAAAGACCAGTTTCCTTGGAGAAAATGGCTGCTTTGGAGGGTGGAGTCTGTGACGTTGTACCCTGCTGAAGTCCCTCCCCAGGCTCCACCCCTGAAATATCCAGGAATTTCCCAACCCAGAGCTGGCAACCCTGCTTGTGGCAGTGGTGGGGACGGTTTCCCTCACCACTTGCCCTCCCCATGTGGCTAAGGTTGCATGAGAAGCCACATGGGAGGAGCCTATATGGTGGTTGATGGCCACACCAGGGCCATACTTCCTTGACTAGTGGAATCTATGGGTACTTCTAGAATTTTGAGTATAGGTGGGCAGTGTCACAGCAGAATGGTGCCATGTGGGGAGGTAGAATCAATCACAAAATAGCTGCCCTAAAGGTTCAATCCAATTGCCATATGGTGGAAGAAGCTGAGTTAGTGTGAGCTAGCTTATAATGGACACACACAAACACAAGTTTTGCTTTAAAAAAACCCTTAAAATAACACTTAAAATAAAACATGCTTAAAACATTAGCACTCGTTGGTCTTTCTTTGTATTTCTCCCATGGGATCCAGGGAACTGGGCAAAGGAAGCTCTGTCTCTATCCTTCCTTCCCCAGGGGACCAGGAAGGGGAGGAGCCTCAGCCAATAGGAAGAAGAGAGTCTTGGCTCAGTAGCTCTGCTGTGTGATTGAGAGAGCCTGACAAAGCAAGCTCTGCCTCCCCCCTTCCTCCTCTAGGGAGGAGCCTCAGCCAATGGAGAAAACAGAAGTTTTGCTCTGTTGCTCCTGTGCGATTGAGCAAGCCTGGCAAAGCAAGCTGTTATGCAGAAGGAAGCAAAAGAGAGGGAGAAGGAAGCAAACAACAGCCAATTGCTTGGGGGCCTGAGCCCTCTGTGGGCCTGATTTGGCCCCTGGGCCACATTTTTAGCACCTCTGGCTTAGAGGGAGTATTGGGTGGGAGGTTTCATAAAATCTTTGGGGAAACCCCACCCCCAAACAGCAACATCACTATGTGACATCCCTGACATGATGACATCACCCAAAATGACATCATCACATAGGGGATATCACATGGTGACAGTCTGGTTTGAGGGCCGAACTCTATGGTTTGAAGCCAGGTTTACCATAAAGTTTTGCCCAAACCCCAGATTGTTGCTCTGTGATGTTCTCTATGTGATGACATCACTTCTGGGTTGGGGATGTCCCAGAACACTCCCCAAATCCCCCTGCCAGTGTGATGAGAGGACCTGACAAGCAAGGAACCTAGTGCTGTTGTTGTTCAGTCACAAGTCCAACTTTTGCGACCCCATGGATCAAATCACACCAGGCCCTCCTGTCTTCTACCATCCTCCAAAGTCCACTCAAATTCATGTTAGTGACATCAGTAATGCTGTCCAGCCATCTCATCTTTTGCCGTCCCCTTCTTCTTTTGCAGCATCTTTCCCAGCATCAGGAACCTAGTGCTTCCTGTAATAACAGGATTAAAATCTCCTAGACTTCTTTAAAGAATCTCCTAGTCTAGTGTAGGAAATTCAGGACTGACTCATTGCTTTTGAGAAAGGCATTACCGAGGATCAGTACTAGATTGTGGGGCAGCAGTAGTGTGGGGAAGAGCTATATAGCATAAGCTACTCCCACATGATTTGGGGTTCTCACATTACCTGAGAGGCATTCCCACCATTGTAAGAAGTTGAGCATAGACCTGTTCTACTTATTATGAGCTTTTGTTCTTTCAAGAGCTTTATAGGGATTCCAGTCTCCAGGTGGTACCTGGAGAGGTCCTGCTATTACAGTTGACCTCCAGATAACCAAGATCAGTGCTGTTGGAAAAATGACTGCTTTGGAGGGTGGACTCTATGCTATTATACCCTGCTGAGGTCCCTCCCCTCCTTAAACCCTGCCCTCCCCGGCTCCAGTCCCAAATCTCCAGGTATTTCCCAGCTCAGGGCTGGCAACCTTGGAGAGCCAGGGTCGTGTAGCAATTTGGAGTACTGGTCTAGGATCTTGGATTTGAATCCCCTTAGACAGCCATGAAGTTGCTGGCCGAGCTGCACTCTTACAGCCTTACCTACTTCACATGAGTTAACGAGGATAAAATGGAAAGTGGAAAGCTGAGTTCCTTAGAGGAAGGGTGGGATAAAAATATTCTTGACACTTGCAGGTGCAGAGAATTATATGTAAAAACTCCCTGCATACGGTTATGCCCTAATAGAATAGGAAAGGGAAACTCTACAGCTTTTCACCTGATATACTAGTTGTCTTACATACAGAGAAACATTGTGTTTGTTTTCACTCAAGGGTGCTTTCAAAATATGACTTTTCTTACCAGTACTGCCTGTAATGATGGTGCCCAGAATTCTAATATGTCAGTTTATCACCTTATTCTGGATAGGGTTGCCAAGTCCTTTGTGCACGCATGACGCAATGACATCACCAAAATGGTGGCATACACGTGGGCCGCTCTAGGTGTTTCCAGGAAAACTCTATGGTTTTCCTGGACAGTCTAGCCATTTGGGAGGTAAAAATTGTATGGTACCTGCTGTACCCTTGCCCGGACCGGGGGCTTGGCAGCCCTAATTCTGGGTAATGTATAGGCCAGTTTTGAGAACATAGCTTATTAACTATAATCTGTTTCCTGCGAGGCAAAAGACAAATGTTTCCTTTCTGGCCTACTGAACTTAGGCTTGTACTTGGTTGCCTCTCAAAACTGGGACTTTCTTCACCTCTTTCTAGCTACTGAGCTACAATGGCCTCCTCTCCTCACAACAAAGACCCATCAGTTAGGACAAAGTCTGTCTGGCTTGGCCTGCCTGTCTCTGTTCCTTCAGCTGTACTATTTGAGGCCTATCCCTCTCTGGGTTAGAACATAAGAGAAGCCATGTTGGATCAGGCCAATGGCCCATCCAGTCCAACACTCTGTATCACACAGTGGCCAAAAATTTATATATATATATACACACATATATATATATACGCACTGTGGCTAATAGCCACTGATGGACCTCTGCTCCATATTCCTTCTCACCAAGTACATATTAGCTTCACCTGTGGCCTAAAGTCCACACAATTCAAAGGGGAGAAGAGGAAATGACAGCCCATTTTCCACTCTAGGTGCAAGTGAGCAGGATGTTTGCTGGTTTGCAGCTTCAAGTGCTAACTCTCCCCACTAGCCAAGGCCCATGACAGTCGGTGAAGAGTGTTCATGCTGAGGCACACTATGCTACTTGCCACTGCTTAAAACTTCTGTGTTGTAGCTCAGGTTGTTTTGATGCCCAGTTAAATCCCGAGGACTAACGGTGAGGATACAGCCATTTACACAGTGGAAGAAAATCCACAGGATGCCAAAGGATCCCCTAGGAATCTTTTTCACCAAATCCTTTTACCGCTATGTTGTGTTACGTTGAGAAGCTGTACTAGAGCTTTATCTTGTTTTGATTTTGCTCTGGTTACTTGTTGTGGTGGTGGGGGGGAGAGAAATCTCACAGTGTTTGAAAAGGCCTCAGTGGGGAACTGGGGAGGAAATGAGTTATTAGGCTTAGTTGCACAAAGCATTTAAACACAATCTCAGTTTTAAGCATGTGTATAATTGTGTTGACTTTAAGTCAGATGTGCTTCACTGCTGTCCTGTTTGTCTCATGGTATGTGCCTGAGCACTTTTCCTCCATCTGAGAGAGAGAAACAGGATTATTAGTTAAACAAGACTACCCATCTGGGAGAGCCCCTGATACAGCATAGTAGTGTAGATTTCCCCCCACGAGCCCATGTTCACACGCATATACTGATGAGGTATCTGTGGGAAATAATACAAAACCCATGTCCATATTTAGACAGAACTTGCTGCAAGGAATGTACAAATGCAAAAAAAATTGTCTTGATAGTTAGAGCAGGGGTTTGCAGGTTATGGCTTCATATATGACTCATTACAGGACCAAATAGAAAATGAAGTCTATTGGAGGGGCATTTGGGATAACCAGTATGTGAAGGGAATATGGCAGGCAAAGATTTTTATGGGACGGAAGGCATTCTTGCCCTGACCTGGATGGTCCGGGCTAGCCTCATTTCATCAGATCTTGGTTGCTAAGCAGAGTCGACCCTGGTTACTATTTGGATGGGAGACCAACAAGGAAGGCAATGACAGAGCCAGGCAATGACAAATCACCTCTGAAGTGTCTTGCCTTGAAAACCCTTTGGGGTAGGGTTGCCAAGTCCAATTCAAGAAATATCTGGGGACTTTGGGGGTGGAGCCAGGAGACATTGGGGCGGAGCCAGGAGCAAGGGTGTGACAAACGTAATTGAACTTCAAGGGAGTTCTGCCCATCACATTTAAAGGGACCACACATCTTTTAAATCCCTTCCCTCCATAGGAAATAATGTAGGATAGGGGCACCTTCCCCTCAGCCTCGCCTCGCCTCAGCGCCACCGCCGCTCGCCACAATCCCCCCAGCCCTTGGCTGCAGTGAGGGGAGCCTCCCGGCACATGCCTCGCTCCGCTCCTTCGCTCGCTCATCGACGACGGGGATCGGGGAGGGACGGCACAGCATGGGAGGCAGGGAAGGCGGAGGTTCTCTCACGCCCAAGCAGGCAGCGCTGGCCCATCTGGCCGAGCGGCGGCTCTCGCCTAGCTGCCTTCCACGGCTCACATTTCTTTAGCCTCCAGCTCACACCCAGCTCAGGCAAAAATGGCCCCTGAGGAAACTCATTGACGCCGCAGCTCGCCACTTTCATGCCAGTGGCTCACAAAACGGGATTTTTGCTCACGAGACTCCATAGCTTAGAGAGGGAACACTGCTCCTCGCGCCCGGCAGCCTCTTCTTCTTCCCCCATGTCGCGGGACCGGGGACATGACTGGACACGCACGCACGTGCGCCGCAGCGGCGCATGGGTCGCCGCGCCGTCGTTGTCCCCCTAAGGCCAGTTCCAAGCAACCTGCAGGTAGTGAAGACAGGCAGGCAGAGGGGGCCTTCCCCGCTCCCTCCCTCCCCGGCGCCCTCTAAGGGAGAGGGAAGATCAGAGGAGGCCGCACTGCTGGGAGAGGAGAGGATCCCAGAGGCAATGGGAAACAAAGGCCGGGCAGCCCAGGCAGGCGTCCGGCCAGCGCCCCCTCCTCTCCCCTCCCCGCTTCTCTTCTCCTCTCCTCACGCGTTGGCACCAAGGGGTAGGTGGAGCCCACGCCTCCCGCTCCAGGTCCGGGCTTCGCCAACACCTCCTGTCCTCCTCCTCCTCTGCCACCTCCTCCCGCCTGGCTGCTCGGTGGTGGGCTTCCAAGTCAGGGAGGACGAGGCTCCGCGCTGCTGCCGCCGTGGGTTGGGGTTGGTGGGCCTCGGCCAGCAGTGGCCGGCCTCTTCCTTCGTCAGGGCCTGGTGGGACGGAGGGAGAGGAGATCCTCTGCCACTCTCCTCAGGCAGCCTGTAGCTCGGGCAGCGGCGATGGCAGCAGTGGGCGGCGGCTGCTGCCTGTGCCTGTGCCCGCGCCGGCGGCACTGGTGTTGCTGCGGCGGCAGTGGCGGCCAGGCGCTGTGAGGGGGAAGCACCTTCTTTTGAGGCTCACAAACATTACCTGCTGCTGCCCAATAATAAGGACTGGGAGACGCAATGGGGGAGAGTGGCACCAAAATTGGCGCCGTTCCCACCCCCCCCACCCCCGCTTCTGGATTTTTGGAGAGCGAGGGAGGAGGCTGCAAATTCGGGGTCCCCGCCAGGGCAGGGGGGTTGGGAAGCCTACTATGGGGCCACCTTAAATTGTCTATGACTTGATGGCACTTTCTGCCCCCACAAAGGGCTTCTTAGAAGTGCTTTACAAAAAGGGAAAGGATAGAGGCCCACAGTGTCCAGTAATCTAAGTGCAGACTAAGTGCGGATTCCAGCCAGTGCAGTAAAATAATTGTGCGGCATGCTCCTGCGTATATATTGTGAGACCTGGTAGATGCCACTTCCTAATAAAGAACTCACAACAACCAGTGTTTGGACTGCAGAAACCTTATGGACTATCAATGTGTCTGTTTATCAGTGTGTCTATTACTGGTAATGGCAAATTTATACTTAAAGTTATGCAAATGGTCTTTCTTATACTGGCACTTTGTTTGACCTGTTGCTTTGAGTTTTGACATAGATTGAGCTCTCTAACTATAAGAAGGTTGCTTACCTAGTTTAGAGCAGAATGAAGACTGATCAGTGTTCCTCCAGATGTCATTGGGAAGCCCACAAGCGAAGGACATAATCATGATGGAACTAATCCTCTTTTGATATTTGATCGTTTTGACATTTGATAATGAAGGTAATCATCCTTTGACGTTTGATCATCCTTCACTTACGTAATCTTAAGTAAATTTATTTACTTATTTATTTTTCGTATTTATATCCCGCCCTCCCCGCCGAAGCAGGCTCAGGGCAGCTAACAACACCAAATATCAACAATAAAACCATTGAACAGTAAAAACAATTACAGTAATATCAGTTAAAATTAAACAATTTACAATTTAAAATTATTAATATAATTTTAATATAGTTTTTGGTAATGGGAGACAATGGATGTTCAGATTTTAAAACTGATTTGTTTTAAATGGTGAAATTACCATAGCTTTCATGGTACAATGCTTGGAAATTCCCATAGTTGCCAGTTGAACATTAAGCCAATATAGAATGTGGACCTTAACAGCCATATCAGCCATCAAAGTGTTTAGAGAGTCAAAGCATAATAACCAGTGCATTATGTCATGCTGGTATGATACAATGGCTAAGAGTGAGTGTGGTGAGCGAGCATGTATGTCCCGAGTTCAGATCTTGCCTCCACCACACACTTAGTCAAGCCACTCTATCTGTCTTCGTTCTCTATCTGAAAAAGTTAATATGCCACTTTAAAGTCTTTATATATGTAACACACACAATAAACCTTGGGAGACTTGTATTGCAGACAAGATTGGGGCTAAATATGTGTGCTCTGAGTAGGAGAATCTTCTGGTTCAACTCCTGTCTCAGCTGTGGACTCAAATGGCAGCCTTAAGGTAAGGCCCTTGCTCTGAGTCCATCCCCCTCTGTAATGTGGGGTAATGAGTAAGGCCTATTATATGGGGCTGCTAATGTAAAGAAGGCTGTCAGGGCTTTTTTTGTAGCATGAACTCCTTTGCACAGAGCTTTTTTGGTAGTAAAAGCCCAGCCGGAACTCATTTGCATATTAGGCCACACCCTTGGTGTCACTATTGTTTCACATGGGACTTTTTAAAAGAAAAGGCCCAGCATGAACTCATTTGCATATTAGGCCTAGGCTTCCCAATCCCCCCGCTTTTCCGGGAGGCTCCTGGGTTCCCAGCTTCATCCCCCGGTCTCCAGAAATCAGGAAGCGAGGGGGTGGGGGGGTGGAGGGGGGGGGAGAACATACCTGAAGCGTTCATGTTGGTGTAGAGCTCCTGAGTCCTGAGCAGTTTGTAAAATTTCTGCCCCTTTAAGGCTGGGCAGGAAGAAGGAAACAGGAAGGGCTTCGGAGAACGGCCCCGCCCTTTCTTTGCTTTCGTTTTCAGAGCAGGCAGAGGGAAGAAGACCAAGTGCGGTAAGTGTTTGTTTGTGTGTGTGAGAGAGGGAGGGGGCAGGGAGGGGGGAATTCCCTGGTATGGAGGCCCTCCCCCTTCCTTTAGAAAGCGTGGGGGGGGAGGGAAATGTCTACTAGGCACTCTATTATTCCCTATGGAGAACAATTCCCATAGGGAATAATAGGGAATTGATCCGTGGGTGTTGAGGGCTCTGGGGGGGCTATTTTTTGAGGTAGAGGCACCAAATTTTTAGTATAGCATCTAGTGCCTCTCCCCAAAATACCCCCCAAGTTTCAAAACGATTGGACCAGAGGGTCCAATTCTATGAGCCCCAAAAGATGGTGCCCCTATCCTTAATTATTTCCTATGGAAGAAAGGCATTTAAAAAGGTGAGCTGTCCCTTTAAATGTGATGGCCAGAACTCCCTTGGAGTTCAATTATGCTTGTCACATCCTTGTTCCTGGCTCCACCCCCAAGGTCTCCTGGCTCCACCCCCAAAGTCTCCTGGCTCCGCCCCCAAAGTCCCCAGATTTTTCTTTAATTGGACTTGGCAACCCTAATTAGGCCACACACCCCGACACCAAGTGAGGCGGAACTGCATTTCTATGCGTTCCTGCTCAAAAAAGCTCTGCCTTTGCATATTAGGCCACACACTCCTGATGTAGCCAATCCTCCAAGAGCTTACAGTAGGCCCTGTAATAACAGCCCTGTAAGCTCTTGGATGGCTACATCGTGGGTGTGTGGCCTAATATGCAAAGGAGTTCCTGCTACCAAAAAAAAAAGCCCTGACTGAGATTATAACTGGAAGTGCTTCGAATGCTCAAAAGTCAATGCTGAGGCACAATGTTTGAGAGACCTGACTTCAGCTATGTTGCAACATATTTTGCATTGTTCTCACCTGCTCCTTTTGAAAGCAAATGTGATAATTGAAGACTGAGCCAAAAAAGATGTCCTGCATGTACATTACAGGTCTCCTTGTGACATCTTTGTGTAGGAGGATACCACATTACAGTGTGTTTTTTGTTTTTCTTTTCCTTGGGGAACAGGTAGGAGTGGTTCAAGCAGGGGGTTTGAGCAGAACATCAGCATACTCCAAGGTGGGACTGTTGCCAGGGCCCAAGGCTTCTGGTGGGGTCCTCTGTCACTGACTCCCTATCAAACACTCCCCCTGTTCCCAGTCTCCATGTCCTGCCCCATCTGTTTGTTTAAACTGCTCCACCAACCATGCTCTAGGGTTGCCAGCTTTGGTTTGGGAAATAACTAGAGACAGGGCTTTTTTGGTATCAGGAAGTCCTTTGCGTATTAGGCCACACCCCTGATGAAGCCAATCCTTCAAGAGCTTACAGGGCTCTTAGTACAGGGCCTGCTTTAAACTCCAGGAGGATTGGCTATAAGGGGGTGTGGCCTAATATGCAAAGGAGTCCCTGCTACAAAAAAACCCTGCCTAGAGATTTTGGGGGTGGAGCTTTGGGAGGGGTGGGGTATGTGAAGGGGAGGAACCTCAGCAGGGTAAAATGCCATAGAATCCAGCCTCCAAAGCAGCCATTTTCTTCAGGGAAATTGATCTCCGTTGTCTGGAAATCAATTGCAATAGTGGGAGATCTCCAGGTGCCACCTGGAAGTTGGCAACAGTACCAGGGTTTTTGGTAGCAGGAACTCCTTTGCATATTAGGCCACACCGCCCTGATGTAGCCAATCCTTCTGAAGCTTACAGTAGGCCCTGTACTTAGAGCCCTGTAAGCTCTTGGAGGATTGGCTACATCAGGGGTGTGTAGCCTAAAATGCAAAGGCATTTCTGCTATAAAAAAAGCCCTGAACACTACCATGCTCCCAGCTGCCCAGTGTCCTTGGGAAAGGGCATATGGGTGGTACTCAGTGGTGGCAGTCCTGGTGGCTGCATGCACCAGCCAGTGCTGTTGGGAAAGGAGCCTGCAGGTTGCGCAGGCATGGTGATAGGAGGGTTTGCAAACCAGAGATGGATGCACAGGCATGTGAGAGAGCACACAGGTGGGAGGTAGAAATGGTGGGATGAGTAGGTTTGGTGGTAGGCAGACAAGGGTCCTGGGAACTGGCCCAGGGTTCAAGTCTCAACCATAGAACCTTTAAACATGCTTATCTGATTTAATCCTGACCTCTCCATCTTCATTCAAATGTATTTTGCATTTACTTTCCTTTTTTGGAAAATGGATGCCAGGGTGAGCATTTCTTCATGCAGCACAGAACTGTGTTTGATAAGAGACTTACTAGATTTCACTCTGGTATCTCAGTTCAGTTATCAAAACAAGATTTTGGACTGCATTCAAAGGACTGTTGGAACAGATCTTTCCTGCCTCCTCTTTCCTGCTAGCACCCATTGTGCTCTCCAAAATGCTGTTCTTGGGGGTGGGGGGGCGGTCAGGAGACTCTTGGAAACAGCACAGGGTAGAGTGTGGGCATCTGCAATGGGAGGTGGGAATTACCAGAACTCATTCTTCTTCCTCCCACAATCAGAATTGCCCTTCTGCTCATGAAAGATCCCATCGGATCCTGCCTATTACAAATAAACACAGAATGATGAGCTGACATGTTAAACCAAAGCTATCGTTTCCCTTTGACAAATATTTATCTTATAAAAGCATGCCCTTTCAAAAAAAAATCTGCTGATTGTGCTTTTCAAAATGTGCCGTGATACTTTTCTGAATCATGCTGACATTTAAATCGTCTTCAGGCGCACCTGTTTACTTTATAAGCATTACCATCCCCCCCCCCCCACACACACACCATCAAGCGAAAGAATATTTCCTTTTCTTTATTTATCTCGTTACTCTTTGTGGGTTGATGTTTGGAGACTTGGCTCTGGTTTTGTGTGTCAGGCTGGCACAGCCAGGCAAGGAGGTTAATGCGATTCAGTCAGTCCCCTGTTCTGGTTGCATACTGTCTGGTTATGTCCTTTCAGTGCTGAAGAGATTTATTTTTGTTTAGCTTTCTTTCTCCATTCAGATGAGGTGACTATTATTAAGATGTGTTTAGCGTACACTCTTTTCTCTTTATTTGGGCGCTTCTGGATGACTACGCTTGATCATTACATGTAACCACTTCTTCCCCATATTTCCCTTCCAGCTGACCTAACGCTTTCATACAGTTACATACTACAAAGTTCACTCACCCTTTTTATCTGGAGACGCAAATGGGCCTCTGTTGCTTCTGCAATCTTTGAAATCCAGCGGCTGTCCCTTCTAAGCAAACTTCTTTTCAAATGCAGATAATGTAGAGGACTTTTCTACATTATCCCCACCCCGCTTCACTGCTCAGTCTAAAGGGGAAAACTCGTTTGCCTCTTTAGTATACACCGCATAGTATCTATTTAGTTACTTTAATCAAAGGCTGTGATGCTGCTATGCAAATTGTACGTGGATATGGTACCATTCTAGCTGGGCTTTGTTACAGTGTGTGCGTGTGTGTGTGTGTGTGTGTGTGTGTATGAGGGGCGAGGGGTTCTCTTATTTGAATATAACTTACTCCAAAATGTATGCTTAGTGTATATGTGTATGTTACAATCAGTATAATGGAGAAATAATGTTTTAAGAGAAGTGAAAATAATGTTTTAAGAAGAGTGGAAGCTGTTAAATAGCCCCATTGTTGCTTTCAAATCATAATTTTTTTAAAAAAGGGATCTCTGAAAAAAAACCCCAAGTTCTGTAAACTCATTTTCAACATACTTTAGGTTGAAACGGGTAAAAAAACAATGGCAATAGGTGTTTATCGGCTAGTGCCTGTAATGTCACTAATATTCCTTTCCCAGTCCCTGAAGCAGCTAGTTTTTAATAAAGTAATAGATGAATATATATACATCAGTTTTTTGTTGCTGTTGTTGTCAAGTTGCAGCTGACATATGGCAACCCCTTGAGGTTTTCAAAGCAAGGGGCATCTAGATGTGGTTTGCCATTGTCTGGCTCTGCAGAGCAAACCTGGTCTTCCTTGGTGGTCTCCAATCCCAATACTAACCAGGGGTGACCCTGCTTAGCTTCCAAGATCTGACAAGATCAGGCCACCCCAGGCTATTCAAGTCAGGGCATATATCAGCATGCTTCTTTAAAAACAAAATTGGCCAGCTTGTTTGATGCACAAGGCAAAGAGTAAAACTGAAGACTGATACATATCCTTGGCATGAGAAGCAATTCACTGATTCAGTGGTCAGCTTTTTGCAGTTTACAGAAATGCCGCATCTCTCTTCATCTTAAGAGTTATGAGTTATGAGCTGAAAAGTCCCTTGTTTGGATCTTGCCTCAGCCCTAGGTCATTTTTAACAAGCCATGATTTCTCAGCTCCTTATCTACAATATGGAAATAAGTAATGCTGATCTAGCTTATAGCACTGCTATTAGGATTGTTAAGAAAATGTGGATAGCCCAGGCAAGCTTTATCATGTCAGATCTCAGAAGCTAAGCAGGGTTGACTGGCAAGTACCTGGATTCCAAGACCTCCTTGGAATACCAGAACGGGGAGGTGAGGCAGGATTTACTCAGCCACCTCCCTGAATATCCAGCCCCCCAGTAGGGGTCAGTCACCAGAGGTCGTCATGACTTCCAGGTGCACACATAAACACAAATACAAAAAAAAAAACCCAAGAAAAAAGAAAATGCACAAGAAATATTTCAAACACTAAAAAGGGTTATATAACAAAAGACTTAATTTGTTGGTGGAGGGAGCAGGAATAAAAATAGCAGATACTCAGTACTCAGATTTCAGATTCATTATTGCTGAACAAGGCATTTACCGGTACATAAGATGAGAATATGCTTAAATGCTAGTGAGTTCATCAAAAGTTCTTCATAAAGTTTTTGCTTAGACAGGTCTATGAATAGTACTGGTACTATTTTTGTTCTACAAACAGTTCAGCTTTTTGATGAAGCGTAACGTAGTGATGTTTGTTTTCCTTACATATACAGGGTTTTTAAACAAATCAGCTGTATCATCTGGGCAGATTCCAATTGTAGTTCTTTGCACTTATCATGGGGGTGGGAGACACCTGGGCAAGCTTGTTAGGGTGATGCAGAAGGATCAGAGGTTTTGTAATCTTGTTGCCCCTTTTATTTTATTTTTGTGTCATTTAAAGTCCACTGTCCTTATTGAGACTCAGTCAGTACACAGTGAATGTCAACATAACCAACAGAATGGGACATTGGATAAGCAATTTAGTTGCAGAATTCTGAAACTAAGCAGAAATCTGAAAGAGAGCTGAAACAAAGCATAAGTATTAATATGACATATTGAACATGTCTTATCTGGACGCTGAGGGGAAGCAGATGGTTGGTTGTACCTTTCTTTAAAAGGTGGTTTTATGGCCTGCTTGTAGCCTGAAGACTTTTCTTATTAATATAATTTTAAGGTGCTTGAGCATTGTTTTATGCTGTTTTTATGCTTCTGGTTTGCTTTTACGCTGTGATAGTTCTAGCAGTTAGATGACCCTCTTGCATACCCAGCCTCTGCTGTGGTGTAGTGGTTAAGAGCAGCAGACTCTAATCTGGAGGACCAGATTTGATTCCCCACTCCTCCTCCAAATGCAGCCAGCTGGGTGACCTTGAGCCAGTCACAGTTCTCTCAGAGCTCTCTCTCAGCCCACCTACCTAACACGGTGCCTGTTGTGGGGAGAGGAAGGGAAGGCAATTGTAAGCCACTCCAAGACTCCTTCAGGTTGTGAAGGCAAGATATAAAACCAACTACTACTACTACTCTTCCTCCTCCTCCTCTTCTTCTGCTGCCGCCACAGCTCCAGTTTTTGAAAGGTAGGTTGATTAGGATTGCTTTTGAGCAGGTGGGTTTTTTTTTTGTTCTGCCATCGTCACAGCTGAGGTATGCCAATCCCATAGGTCAGGGGCGGCCAACGGTAGCTTTCCAGATGTTTTTTGCCTACAACTCCCATCAGCCCCAGCCATTAACCAAGCTGGCTGGGGCTAATGGGAGTTGTAGGCAAAAAAAAATCTGGAGAGCTACCATTGGCCACCCATGCCATAGGGCCCTGAACCTGTTCTCCAGGAAAGGTGGGCTATAAATTAATAATATAATAATAATTTTTTATTTCTATCCCGCCCTCCCCGCCGGAGCAGGCTCAGGGCGGCTCACAACAGAAAACACACATTACATTAATTATACTTATAAAACATGGTTAAAACAATTACAAATTATTAAAATTAACTTAACAATATGGCGTTATAAACAGGTTTCAGTAATTGAGCAAAACAAAGAAACAAATTTTAAGGCAGCTGATATACAGAGGTGGTTTGCTGTTGCCTGGTTCTGTGTAGCAGCAACAGACTGTGCTGGGGGTCTCCCATCCAATCCAAGTAGTAACCAGGGGCAAATCTTGCTTAGTTTCTGAGATGTGGCAAGATCAAGCTAGCCCAGACTATCTGCTCCACTTGTAGTGGAGAATAAGATGAGTGGTAGTTGCCAAACAGTGCAGCCACCTCTGCTGATGCCCGTCTTGGTGGTTACTACCTTTCAGTCCTGCTACCACAGACACTTTTTTGGAGCAGTAAACTAAATTTTTAAAAGGGGGATAAATTTTTAAGGATTGTACTTCTAAGCTAAGGAATTCTTTCTCTCAGGTAGGCAAGAAGATTTCCGTTCTGTTCTACAGGCAATTAAAATACATCATGGGTATAGGGAAGTATGAATTAACATGAAATATCAACCTTTGTTTTCCAGGATCATTGAGCAACAGGCTCAGAGAATCACATTTTCTACCAAAATGAATGTGTTCATTAGGGTCCCCTAATCCTCTGTTTATGCACTTGTTACTTCACTGTTCTTTAGTTTCAGCATTTTTTCTCCCGTTTTTCTCCTAGATCAACTGAATTCCAAATAGCATAACACAACGAAATAAGGAAGTGGGAAAGGAATCCTTACTTATGCGCTTGAATTTTGTATAACCTTCATGCTTTACACATGAATAGTCATGCTCAATTGTGACATGCTTGCTTACCCAATTCTGCTTACTTCCTGTTTACTGGTTACAAGCAGGGAACCAATGGTTTGGCAAGCTGTTCAGATGCATGTAAGAAAATTTGGTTGTGTCCAGTTTCCATGGTTATACTTTTTTGGTAGGTTTTTTTTTTTGCATTCATCCTCCTGGTTAACCATCTTCTACAACTATCTCTATTTGTTTAAAAGCACATAGTAAAAAGGGGGATCATTTTGAGGATCTTTTTTTTAGCTGACTTGCTACTTAAGTGTCTCTGTGTGCTCCCTGTGTCTCTCCATGAACTGAGTTCATTTTATGATCACTTCAGCACAGGTGAAAAAAACCAGGAATTGCAATCTATGCAACGTTGATTCTTGAAAGGAATGGTTCCCTTTTTTTTTTTTGGTATGTTGAACCAGAAGTCCAAATTTACTTTGTATGGTAGCCCATGCAGAGCTGGCCTAAGTTTTGTTTTTGGTTTTTTGGGATGCCCTGAGCAAACTATGACATTGGCATCCATCTATTCCAGCATTCCATTCCTGTAGCATCCAACCAGATGTTTTGGAGAAACCAGCACCACACAAAAGGGTGCAGTTGCCCCAATTATGAATTACAAGCATGTGGGTGTTCCTCTTGTCCTCCTCTGTCACCTGGACCAGCGCCACAGTTTCAGGACATGCTCCTGGACGTGAGGCTCTGGGTTGAGAAGATACACAAAAATGGGAGATGGGTTGGTGGCAAGACACTTGGTGCAATTTATATCCCACACTAGGTAGGTGGTGGCAGTGAGGCATTCTGTGGGGGCTGGGCAAGAGATTGGGCTGCTGTAAGGAGTGGCACCAAAAGAGAGCCCCTGTATGCACATGCCTCTTTCTGTCCTCTGGTTTTTCCATGGCATAATGAAAAACAGCTCCCAACTACTCCCCAACCTCCCCCACTCCACTTCTTTCAGCTATTACCATGAAGTTACTAGTTGTCAAATGGCTCCCCCCACACACACACACACACCAATTATTGTCACAAATAGGGAGGGGAATATGAGAATGTGAGATGTGGGTGAGAAGGAAAGAAAGAGAAGGATGCAAAGGGCAAGAGCAGCCATTAGGGAGGGCTGGCCATCTTCAGAGGCATCATGACCCACTTTTAGGTTCCAACCACAAGTTGGGAAACTCTGCTTTAAAGCAGTGGCCCCCAACTTTTTGGCACCAGGGACTGGTTTTGTGGAAGACAATTTTTCCACGGACCAGTGGGGCTGCTGGGGTTTTTGCTGCACCCACACCCCATCCCTGCTCCCCCATGGGGGTCTTTAAATGAGAAGTAGGCAAAGGTCTCTGCCTCACTCTGCAGCCCGGTTGCTAACAGGCCACGGACCGGTTCTGGACTGCGGCTCGGGGGTTGGGGACTTTAAAGGATGCATCCAACCAGTGTTCCCTCTAAGCTGAGTTAGCGCAAGCTAGCTCACAGATTTTTAGCCTCCAGCTCATAACACACTGATTTATACAGTAGCTCACAACTTTCATGCCAGTAGCTCACAAAGTAGAATTTTTGCTCACAAGACTGCAGCTTAGAGGGAACATTGCATCCAACCATATTGGTGCAAAAGAGGGGATGAATTGCAGGCAGTTCTGTGTTTATAGTACAAGTCAGTCCATTAAAAGAAAAAAACATAGTATAAACAGTCGACAAAACAGTCTGTAATTAAATAACATTGGAATCATTTCTAAAAAAAACCTTAACAATTAACTTTAGTCAACTGCTGAACAAGGGAAGTGCAGTATAATATAATAACAAAATAGAATTTATCCACCATTGTTAAGGGACTGTAATGTACTCAGTGACGAGACGTGTTGAAGGCAACATGCTTTATTAGCAGGTACATCACAAGAGGGAGAATGGTGGGCCGGGTCCCGATTATATACATGCCCCGGAACAACCGTCTGTGAGGCCAGGTCCAATCCTGGTCAGTTAAACTTCCCGCCACAGATCTTGATTGGTGGTGCGTATTAGCGAGCTACATCCGGGGACCAGTGGGGTTCCACTGGTCGCCTCTGTAGCATGCGCTGTGCTGTACATAGGGATTAGAATGCAGGACATAACACTCCTCCCCCCCTAGTTCAGGACACATAGTCTTTCAAGTACGCCGGTGCCCGGCGTTCCCTGGTCGACCTCCTCGGGGTTGCTTGGGGAGTCGGTGCGGCCGCTGCGGCTGGCGGGGCAGAGGTTTCCCCCTTGTTGAGGTGTTGCCAGGCACTGACTGGCTGTCGCTTATTGCTCGTCCGGAGTCTCTTCTCTGGTGGGGTCGCTTCCGCCGCTGTGGTGCTCTTCCGCTCGTGCAGTTGGTGCAGCTGGCATGGGCAGGGTATTTTCCGGGGGTGTTGCTGTCAGTTCTTCCCCGTTTCCCCCACCCCCCGTGGCGGTCAGTTCCTCTGGCAAAGTGCGGCGGCGCAACTGATCGATATGCCTCCTGAGAACCTGGCCCCCCTCTGTCGAGACCTCGTATGAGCGGGACCCGGTCACGCGCAGCACCCGGGCGGCTAATCACTCCAGGCCGCTTGCGAAGTTCTTAGCATACACCGGGTCCCCTGGGAAGAACCCCCTGGCAGCTTCCCTGGTTTCGGGGGAACTGCGGAGGTCAGTGGCCCAGTCGGGATGTAGCCTATCTAACCTCGTGATCAATTTCCTCCCCATTAGTAATTCGGCAGGGCTTGACCCAGTGACGGGGTTGGGTTGTCAAATAGGAAGGCTGCCAGGCGGTGGTCCCAGTCGCCCTGTACAATACGCCCCAGGGCCTCTTTGGTGGTGCGCACCATGTGCTCAGCCTGGCCGTTGGTGGCCGGATGGAAGGGGGCAGACCTAATGTGTTGAATGAGATATCTATTCAAGAAATCCCGGAATTTCCGGGAGGTGAAAGCGGTCCCATTGTCCGTGACCAGGGTATCGGGGATTCCGTGTGTGCAAAAGACCTTTCGCAAGCCTCGGACCGCTGCTGCTGTGGAGGTGGAAGCTACGGGAATCACCTCTAACCGCTTGGTGTATGCATCGACCAAGATGAAGAATATCTGGCCCTGGTATGGCCCCGCAAAATCTAAGTGAAGCCGGGACCATGGCCTCCTGTTGGACTCCCAGTGGTGGACGGGGGCGCTAGGCGGATCGGGCCAGGACTCTTGGCAGGGTTGGCACCTTCTCACCCACCCCTCTATCTCGTCATCCATACCCAGCTACCATACGTAACTGCGTACCAGGACCTTCGGCCGCACTATCCCCGGGTGTGTTTCGTGTAAAGCCTCTAACACTTGCTTCCGCAGTGAGGGGGGGAACACCACCCTGCTACCCCAGAGTATGCACCCCTTGTGTGTGGACAGCTCGTCTCTGCACGATGCGAACGCCCTAAATTCTGGGTCCAGCTTGCCCTCGGGCCATCCTCTTCCCACCCAGTCCAAAACACGTGCGAGTATACGGTCCCTCCCCGTGGCCCAAGCCACCTAAGCGGCGTGGAGGGGCTGCTCGGGCAGAGTCTCCATAAGCATCACATGGTGGGCAGGGGCGGGATCTGGGTCCATCGAGGGTAATGGCAGGCAGCTGAGGGCGTCAGTGTGTCCCATGGCCTTGCCCGGGCAGTGAACCAGGGCGTATGTATACAAGTTGAGGAACTGGTTCCACCTCAGGACTCGCTGTGATACAATTTGCGGGGTCTGGTGGTCTGGGGCGAGGAGGCCCAGGAGCGGCTTGTGATCCGTGGCGATCGTGAAGCGCCTACCATATAGGTAGTCATTGAATTTATGCACACCCACCACAATCGCCAAGGCCTCCTTGTCAATCTGAGCGTAGTTGCGCTCTGCGGGGGTCAGGGTCCTCGAATAATATGCCACAGGAACCTCCCTCCTGTCTGGAAGTTGGTGCCCCAGGACTGCGCCCACCCCGTTCGGGGAAGCATCGCACGCCAAAATCAATGGTAGGACTTCATCAAAATAGTGGAGCACCACATTGGAAACAAGGAGGTCTTTGACTGCCTGAAAAGCGGCAGCCTGCTGCTTCCCCCAGACCCACGGGGCGTGTTTATTGAGCAGCCTGTGTAGGGGTTCCCCGATGGCCGCTTTGTGGGGCAAAAACGAATGGTAAAAATTTAATAATCCCAAGAAACTTTGTAGCTCCGCCTTGCATGTGGGGGACGGGGCGTGGACTATTGCCCTGGTCTTGTCTTCTGTCGGGTGGATTCCCTCGGCATCTACGGCAAATCCCAAGAACTCTACCCTTGGCACCCCTAGTGAACACTTTTCTTTTTTTACTTTCAGGCCTGCCGTCTGGAAGCGGCAGAGCACCTCTCTCAGGTGGCTGCTGAACTCCTCCGCGTCCGGGGCTGCGATCAGAACATCGTCAAAAAACGGTTGCACTCCAGGGATCCCTTTGAGAAGAGAGTCCATTATGCTCTGAAAGCTACACTAACCCCAAATTGCAACTGCCGCACCCGAAAAGCTCCCCTGTGGGTCACAATAGTTTGAGCCTCTGCTTTCTTGGTGTCTACCAGGAGTTGCTGGTACGCCTGGGCCAGTTCTAGTTTTCAAAAAACCTTGGAACCTGCTAGGGCCGCCAGGACGTGGCTGACCACTGGGACGGGGTATGGGTTGTCCTGTAGCGCTTTATTGATAGTGCACTTGTAGTCAGCGCATATTGGCACATCCCCGTTCGGCTTCACTGGGGTGACTTTGGGTGTTTCCCAGGCAGCATAGGATACCGGTTCCAGCACTCCCTGGACCATGAGTCGGTCCAGCTCCGTTTCTATTTTAGGTTTTAGAGCGAACGGAACTCGCCTGGCCTTCAGTCTTATCGGTCTAACGAGGGGATCGAGAGGTAAGGTGATGGGCGGCCCCTTGTAACTCCCCAGGGTCCCATCAAAAACTTCGGGGAATTCCCAGCACACATTCTCAAAGTTATTCGTTTGCATTTGCTGCACCCCCACTAATTGAATACCTAGCGGTCTAAACCAGGCGAGCCCCAGTAATGTGGTGAGCTGGCGCTTAACCACTAGAATGTCCAGTGGCCCCCTGAAGTTCTTCCTCTCTACCTGTACTGTGGCCCAGCCCAAAATGTGCACGGGGTTTTTCTGAAAGTCCCGCAGTATAAAATCAGCCGGTATCAATTGGAGCCGGCGACGGGGGCACAGTTTTCTTAGGGTCTCCTCTGAAATTATAGATATGGAGGAGCCCGAGTCCACCTCCATTTTGCATGGAGCGCCCTTGATTAGGATCGACAGTCTAACTTTGTTGGGGGCAGTGAGGGGCAAGTTCATTACCTGCAGGCTGGTCGATGCTGTTGTGTGAGCATCGGTCGAGTCATGGTGAGCGGCCTGGTGTCTGCGAGTTACCTTGGCCCAGCAAACCCGTGCTATGTGGCCCACCTTCCCGCAGTTCCTGCAGTCCATGTTGTGATAGGGGCAGTCCCGTCTCTCGTGGGGGTCACCACAGCTGGCACACTTGCTGTTGGTCGGTCTCTCTGTGGCTCGTTGCCGCATGGGGGCTCTCGGGCCCATTCCTTGTTGGCGGCGGAGCTGGAAGGCCTCTTCGTCCTCTGGGTTGCCGGGCGCCATCTCTGCCTGGTGGACTTCTCCTCGCAGGTTGTTGTATGCTTTGGTGGTTCTTTCAAGCGCGGTTGCTTCGTTGAAAGCTTGTTGAAGGGTGAGCTCCTCCTTTGCGAAGAGCTTTTGCTGCAGCCTTTCGTCTTGGAGGCCCCATACGAATCGGTCTCTCAAGGCTTCCTCCCGCTTGTCGAAACTGCAGTTCCCTGTGATATGGCGGAGAGCGGCCAGGTAGACGGCAGCCGTTTCTCCAGGCCCTTGATCTCTCTTGTGGAAGAGGAATCAGCGGGCGATGATGGAAGGCTGGGGCAAGAAATGCCAGTGAGGAGTCTGACGATCTCCCCGTACATTCTCTCGGTGAGCTTCGCAGGGGCCGAGAGACCTCTGGCGATCTCGAAGGTGGCCTCCCCGCAGACGCTCAGGAGTACGTCCCTCATGCAGCTGTCGTCGGTAATCATGTTTGTGCATAGGTAGCATTTGACCCGCTCCATGTAGGTCTCCCACCTCTCGGGGTTGGCGGGGTCGAACTCAGCAAGATGGCCCGTCGTTACACTCGGGTTCGCCATGGCGGCAGCGGGCGCCTCTGTCTCTTGCGGCTCCGTGCCTTCCTCGTCTCCAGCCAGGTCAGCGACTTCCCGCTTGGGGAGTCCTCCTAGCCAGATCCCATCCTCGTCACCAGTGTAATGTACTCAGTGACGAGACATGTTGAAGGCAACATGTTTTATTAGCGGGTACATCACAAGAGGGAGAATGGCCGGCCGGGTCCCGATTATATACATGCCCCGGAACAACCCTCCGTGAGGCCAGGTCCAATCCTGGTCAGTTAAACTTCCCGCCACAGATCTTGATTGGTGGTGCGTATTAGTGAGCTACATCCGGGGACCAGTGGGGTTCCACTGGTCGCCTCTGTAGCGTGCGCTGTGCTGTACATAGGGATTAGAATGCAGGACATAACAGGGACATAAAGTCGGTTACATTCATAGCATTGTAAAGGTTCCATGAAAACAAAGCTAAGAAAGAGTAAGTGATTGGAATAGATGTTTCTAAATCTTTGAACACAACTTTTTAAAAAGGGAACTAGCGTTCAATAATAATAATAAAAAATAGATCAGTAAAGAGGATTTTCTATAGCCTGGAGCTGGTCTGAAATCTTATCCATAGCAAAGCAGTCCCGTTCAATGACCTGGCCATGACTCCAGGGGATAAATTCTTCTCTGCTGAATAAAACTAACTGGACCAGAGTAGCCACAAGCTGCAGCAGCCTGGTTTTCTAGCACAAGCATCTGTTGCACAAGTGGGAAAAGCTTAGTATGGTAATGTGCTTGAGGTGAACTTCTCCAGGAACATCAAGGCAATTCAATCAGGAGCTTACCTCCTGTGTAAATGAAGCCGTTAAAACACAATAAAGATGTCAGAGATCTTGAATTCCAAATCAGCCGTTCCATCTTGCATGGAGGTTGTATTATCTTTCGTCAACATTTTATATCTCCTAAGTTTGTCTTGTGTGATTGATCTTTACTATTGGGGTGGAAGGAGCAGCATCTATCTTCCTCAGTCTTCTGAGCTGTCTATCACTGGGCTGAGGGGGAGGACGAAGTCTTTGCTGTCCTTCTGTTTCCCCCCTCCCAAATCTTAGCAGCCCGTCCTGCCAGCCAGCATGTTAAAGCCAAGCCTGGGAGGGGACAGCCTTGGGGAGGGGGGAAACACTTCCAACACCAGCAAGATGGCATGTTGCATAGTGAGAAGTGGAAACTGCACACGGTTGCCACTTGGGACAATCCTGTTTAGTGGGAAGGTTTGCTACAGTTTTGGACAAGGCAGTGCCCCTTTCAGGAGGGCGGAGATGCCTTCTCCTTCCACTACTGCTTTTGCTGCCCAGAAGCCAGAAAAGTAAAAGCAGACAGTGATGCCCAGGGGAGTTTTTTTGTAGAAAAAGCCCAGTAGGAACTCATTTGCATATTAGGCCACACTCCCTTATGCCTTTTTTTTGCAGGGCCTTTTGCATATTAGGCCACCTCTTGTGTCACTATTGTTTTGCGCAGCGGGAAGCTATTTGCATATTAGGCCACACTCCTGACACCACACCAGCTGGAACTATGTTCCTCTGTATTCCTGCTAAAAAAAAAAGCCCTGGTAATGCCCTAGATCAGAAAATTTCTGACCATTTCCTATTGTCAGAAATAATTTTTCCTGTGTGACCGACTTTTTCCTATCTGTCTGTCTTTTTATATTGTTATTAGGCTTGCCGCATTCTAAACTGGTGAATTGTGGACAATCCAGCCAGCCATCATGTTACTGAGCAAAATTAGTATGACATCAAAGGGCTCACAGTGAATGCAAGATAAATATGAGTATCTGGTCTTACCATTTTAATTGTTTCAGATATTAAATGAGTTTGAAAACAGGCCGCTGTTAGTAATTATAGTATCCTGTCATCTTATGCAGCAATTTGAATGTTTAGAGTGGGTAGACTGAAGCTAATTAGGATACATCAGGATCCTGGGTGCAAATCAGACTGAGTGCAAATCATGAGACTTACTTCCAGGCAGACCTGCTCCTTCTGCTTCTTAAGCACATGTGAGGTGTATTATGGGCTTTCTACATCCTGAAATATAATTTTCCATAGTGTTTGTTATTTCTAAATGTTAATAATTTCTAAATGCTGAACTACTTAAGATGCTGATAAAAAGGTAGTCCCCTGTGCAAGCACACTTATGGGGTCCCAATCTAGCCAGTACTGCTGACAGCCCAGCTTTATGCTTGTTCAGTTTGTTTCAGTGGGGCTGATTCTCAAAAAACTATGCATAGGATCCCTCCTTTGCTGCCCAGTGCTTTTCAACATCTTCATAAATCACCTAGAGTCAAGGCTGAATAGTGAGATGGCTAAGTTTGCAGATGACACCAAATTGTTTGGGATGGCTAAGGGAAAAATGGATTGTGAAGAGCTCCAAAAGGATCACTTCAAACTGAGGGCATGGGTGTTAAAATGGCAACTGAGATTCAATGTGAGCAGGTGTAAAGGGATGCATATTGAGGCAAATAATCCCAGCTTCACATATATACTGAAGGGAAATGAGCTGCGAACAACAGACCAAGAAAGGGACCTTGGGGTGGTAGTGGATAGCTTGATGAAAATGTCCAACCAGTATGCGGCAGCTATGAAAAAGGCAAATTCCATGCTGGCCCTAATTAGATCAGGAGCAGAGACTAAAACTGCCGCTATCATACTGCCTTTATACAAATCTGTGATGAGAGACCACACTTGGGAAATTGTGTATAGTTCTCGTCACCACACTTGAAAAAGAATAGGGCTTTTTTTAAGAAAGAGCCCAGCAGGAACTCATTTGCATATTAGGCCACACCCCCTGGCATCACCAGTGCTTTGTGCAGGGCTTTTTTGTAGAAGAGGCCTAGCAGAAACTCATTTGCATATTAGGCCACACCACCGACACCAAAACAGCCGGAACTGCATTCCTGTGCATTCCTGCTCAAAAAAAAAGCCCTGAAAAAAATATAGTAGAGCTTGAAAAGGTGTGGAAAAGAGCAACCAGAACGATCAGGGGACTGCAGCAGCTGCCCTGTAAGGACCGATGAAAACACTTATAGCTAGAAAAAGGGCAGGAGGAGACATGGGAGAGGTTTATAAAATTATATATGAAGGGGAGAGAATGGACAGGGAGGAACTGTTCTCCCTCTTCCATAATGCTATGACCCAGGGTCATCCACTGAAACGAAAGGGTGAGAGATTCAGGACAGACAAAAAGAAAGTATTTTTTCACACAGTGCATACTTAGTTTGTGGAACACACTGCCACATGATGTGGTCATGGCCACCAACTTGGAAAGCTTTAAAAGGAGACTGGACAAATTTATGGATAACTGGGCTACTAATGGCTACTAATCTTGAGGGATATCTACTCCCTCCAGTACTGGAGGTAGTATTAGGCTTGTCAACCTCCAGGTGGTATCTGGAGGTCTCTTGGGATGACAACTGGTCTCCAGGTGACAGAGACCCATTCAACTGCTTTGGAAGGTGCACTCTACCCCTCCCCTCCCCCAAACCCTGCCCTTCTCAAATTTCAACAACCCCCCCCCAATATATATATATATATATATATATCCAGGTACTTCTTAACCCATATATATATATATATATATATATATATATATATATATATATATATATATAAATAAAAACTGCAACAGCACCAACCTGCCTGTGCTCCCTAGCAAGTGATTTGAAGAGACATACTACCCAGGATTGCCAGCTATGGGTTAAGCTATGGGTTATATATCCAGGTACTTCTTAACCCATAGCTGGCAATCCTGGGTAGTATGTCTCTTCAAATCACTTGCTAGGGAGCACAGGCAGGTTGGTGCTGTTGCAGTTTCCCGCTTATGGGCTTCCTAGAGGTAGCTGGTTGGCCACTGAGTGAACAGAATGCTGAACTAGATATATATTTTTAGCAGAAAAAAATAACTTTATTTAATAATTCTGAATGCTGAACTAGATGGGCCTTTGGTCTGTCCCAACAGGGCTCTTCTTATATTCTGTTCCTGTTCACTTGGAAATCAGTTTCTTTCACACATGCTCCAAGTTGCATGATTTGATGTGATTCATGCATCACATCATGGGGTGGGGTGGGGCCGGGTGGGTTGGTTCCACTGTAAATAATGTGGCCATGTTGAGTAGGGCCAGCTGCATGAGTTGGCACCTTTCCTATTGGTGGAATGCCAGATGCTTGGGAAACAACCATGTGATCTTCCATCACATAAATTACATACATAAATTTGTGCTATCAGTGCGCTTAGAAAGGTGTAACTCTGCTTTGTGATTGCACTGTGCATTTGAACCAGCCAGGCTGTTTAGACTCCAAGCTTCCATCTGTAGGTTTCTAATAATGCTGTTTCACAACTAGCAGCTTCATTTTCAATTAGCTTGGTAAGTGTCCAGAACACATACCGAGAGTAAATGATGCTTCTGGCTCAGCCCAAATGTTCTGTTTACCAGAACATGTTAATTTGGAATAATCTGTGCTTTCTCTCTTTAAAAAAAAAAGGAAAGAAAGAAAGAAAACACCAACTGCTGAGTAATGTGTTTTTCAAAATATTGCCTACTGGCTCAGTCCCAAGACTTTTTGAGCCGGCAAATAAGTACTAAGGATGGAGTGTCCTGACCATTGTTCCAGTAGAATGTCATAAGTCATAATAGCCCAGCGGAATCTCATAGAAGTGCTCACTCTCTCTCGCCTGCCGCATCCACAATTACCGACGACCAAAACAGCTACATTTCTTCCATCCCTGGTGTGACGCCACAGCTTCAGGGAGGTTCACCAGCTGCTGTTAGGAACCAGGGCTTTTTTTTTAGCAGCAGTGTACAGGAACACAGTCCTGGCTGGCTTGGTGTCAAGGGGTGTGGCCTAATATGCAAATGAGTTCCTGCTGGACTTTCTCTACAAAGAAGCCCTGTGTGAAACAATGGTGATGTCAGGTGGTATGGCCTAATATGCAAATGAGCTCCTGCTGAGCTTTTTCTACCAACCCCCCCCATCAGGCTCCTCTTTACTGAAAGATGAGGCAGGTGTAGGGTTGCCAACTGAGCTGAAAAATTCATGGAGATTTCGCAGTACAGCTTGGGGAGTGCAGAGTATGGGGAAGAAAGGGTTCTCAGCAGAGTATACTGCCAGAGTCCAACCTCCACAGCAGTAATTTTTTCCCCAAGGAGACTGATCTCTGTAGTCTGAAGATCACTTCTTTTTCCAGAATATCTCCAGGTCCTTCCTGGAGGTAGGCAACTCTAGATAGGTGCCATATTGGAGAACCATGCTTAGAAGAGCCATGGGTGGCCTGTCAAAGAGACACATGTGGCTCCTGAGTCACTTAATGAGTCTCACTGACACAATGTCTTAAACGCCGTCAATAATCATGTACTCATATACCATCATATATTATGCTTTTGTTTTAAAATAATAAAGTGTTTGGGTTTCTTTTGTTAAATTTGTCCATTTAATAGCAGCTTGTCGTTTCAACTGAGATTAGTTTGTAGTGACTTTCTGGATTCTCTTTTGGAGGTTTCTGTTCATCTGGAACTTCAAATGGCACTGTTTACATCATCTACTTGGTTTTCAGACAATCCGAAGCTGGGACTTAATTCAGATGCTGCTGAAAACAGAGGAGGCTTCCCATTTTTGCTTTTAGTTTCTCCCACAAATGTGAAGTAAATAAGATACGCAATATAACGAAACGATGCCCACATGTGTTTCTCTGCTTCCTCTATATTTCACTGGTTGCTGCTGGTAGCAGCAGGGGAACTTGGGAGTGAGATCTGCAATTTTAGCCTTTTGTTTGGTATTGAGATTCTTGTGTCAGACTGGGATCTAGGAGAGCACACTGAATTTGAAATCCTGATTTGCCCATGGTTGACTTTGAGTTCCCTGGTTGACTTTGGCTCAATTGCTTTCTTTGTCTGACCTGTCTGATGGATATGTTGTGTGGGGCAAAATGGCAACCAGATTGGTTGCTAAGTATTTTTTGGGTTACAATTGAGGGTGTTGGTGCTTAGAACCTTTAAAGCCCTTCTTGACCTGGGACCAAATGTTTGATAGGCTGCATCTGACTGTATGGTTCCGTTCAGCAGCACATTTCATAGGTTGTGTATTATTGATGGTTGATGCAAGACATGGCTTGGCATGATGTTTGCATTGATCTCTCTGTGAAGTGAATGGCACGATTCCCTTGGATTTGAACAGGGCTGGAGTGTACCTCTCTTTTCTTTAGAAGTCACCATGGCTAACTGTGATTTTTTGTTCAATGTCAAAATCTCAGTGGTTACATTAATGTATGTTATTTTAAAATACCATAATTCATTCTTAGAGGACTTCTTTTGCCTCATTTTGACTAAATTTCCCCAGCACAGAATTTGCAGAGGGGGGGGTTCCTTCCTAATTTTCTTGGTCCAGAATGGGGGAGGAGCTTTGCTTATATCCAGTTGTATAAAGTGGGTGTAAAATGAAGGCATTTTAAAAATGCATTGCTTAGTGTTTGGAAAGCAATTACTCAATTATTCTAACTCTTGAGGAAGAAGGGCTGTCTGCTTCCATTTGCCACAACAGTTAACCTCATCGCTAGTAATGATAATCTGATCAGCTTTATGGTCAGGCCTCAGATTCAGAAGGAGCTCACAGGAGCGCAGCACCTGAACCTTTCTGATGGTTCCCCCTCTTCCTCCCCACCTACCTTGTCCACTGAATAGTAGGTGCAGCTGCATAACAATCCCTGGATTAGGAGAGGAACCAGCCAGCCACCAGGGGCTTTACCACACCCCCACCAGCCCTCATTAACCTCTGAAGAAGCCCACGCCACCCTTTCTCCACTTCTTATGTGATTTTGGGTGGTGGGTGGCTTGCTGGCCTTTTGACCCATACATGGATCTCTAGCCAGCCCAAACAGGCCTTGCTTGCCCAGGGCTCCCCTTACTTGCATTGGGTTGCTTTTGGCTGGGGGGGGTCATATGCTAATGAGTTATGCTAATAAGCTCTGCCACCTATTTTTCTACAAAATGACCCCTGCTTATGGTTTACTGTTTCTCTGTAACTGAATGCGCTTAGGAGCCAGGAGAGGATGAGGCCACTGCTGGGGATTCATTTGATGCTATTTGTTTTGTAGGAAGAATGTTTTTAAAAATTACCCAACCCAGTCCTCAAAGCTCCCTAGTGACTCATGGCCCATTGGGCTTCAGTGTGCATTTGCAGCAGCCAAGCATCCTAAGCATTAGGCTGTTATCTTAGTGCTGTGTTTCTTGCTTCCATTCAGTTATCAAGGGCTATGTGTTTTGGCAAGGTTTCCTGGGTGATGGTAGGGCATGGATCCTCGTAAGTCATGCACGTCCTGAGTTGATAGTTGCCAGGTCTGACTCAAGAACAAGTATCTGAGGACTTTGGGAGTGGAACCAGGAGACCTTGGGGATGGAGCCAGGAAAGGGTTGCCAGGTCCAATTCAAGAACTGTCTGGGGACTTTGGGGGCGAAGCCAGGAGACTTTCGGGGTGGAGCCAGGAGCAAGGTTGTGATAAGCATAAGTGAACTCCAAATGGAGTTCTGGCCATCACATTTAAAGGGACCGCACAGTTCTTAAATGCCTTCCCTCCATGCTTCCCAACCCTCCCGCCCTGGGGGGGACCCCAGAATTTCCACCCTCTTCCCCCGCTCCTCAAAAAAACGGAAGCGGGGGGAGGGGGAAACGGTGCCGGAGAGCATGGCGAGCTGCCCGATCCTGGAGCGGGCGAGGCTGCCGCGCCACACCGCTGCCGCCCCCTCCCCGCCCACCGCAGCTGCTCCTCCGAGATGGGCCCAGGCTGAGCCCATCTCGGAGGAGCAGGCAAAACCAGAAAAGGGGAGGGCGAGGCAGGCCAGGAGCATGGTGAGCCGCAAATCCGGGCCCTTCTAGGACCCGGACTTGCGGCTCGCCACGCCCCCGGCCCACCTCCACCCCCCCTCCGCTTCCACCCCAGAGGCGGAGTGGGCGAGGCCGCCGTGCCGCTGCCACCTCTTCTCTGCTCACCGTGGCTGCTCCTCCGAGATGGGCTCAGCCTGAGCCCATCTCGGAGGAGCAGCCACGGCGAGCGGAAAGGAGGCGGCAGCGGCGGGGCGGCTCGCCACGCTCCCCAGCGCCGTTTCCCCCCTCCCCCCTAGCTCCACCCCAGTGTCTCCTGGCTCCACGCCCAAAGTCTCCTGGCTCCACCCCCAAAGTCCCCAGATATTTCTGGGGTTGGACTTGGCAACCCTAATTGGAAATAATGGAGGATGAGGGCACCTTCTTTTGGGGATCACAGAATTGGACCCCCTGGTCCAATCCTCTGGAAACTTGGAGGGTGTTTTGAGGAGAGGCACTGAATACTATGCTGCAATTTTGGCACCTCTGCCTCAAAAAACAACCCCCCCCCCCAAGCCCCAGATACCCACAGATCAATTCTCCATTATACGCTATGGGAATCGTTCTCCATAGGGAATAATGGAGTGCCCAGCAGACATTTCCCCCCCCCCCGCTTTCTGATGACCCTGAAGCAAGGGGAGGGCCTCCAAATCAGGGGATCCCCTGCCCCCACCTGGAGATTAGCAACCCTAAACCAAGAACAAGGGTGTGATAAGCAGGACTGAACTCCAAAGGGAGTTCTGGCAATCACATTTTAAGAGATCCCATGCTTTTTAAATGCCTTCCCTCCATTTGGAAATAATGAAGGATAGGGGTGCTTTCTTTTGCCCAGCAAACATTCCCCCCCTCGCCCGTTTCTGATAACCCTGAAGCAGGGGGAGGGCCTCCAAACAGAGGGATCCCCTGCCCCCAGATGGGGATTGGCCACCCTATGAGCTGATGAGGCTTCTGCTTTATTTTGGGGATATGGAAAGTGGGGACAATTGCTGGTAGAAATCAAGGTTCTGAATCAAAGTGAGGTTCTCTCATGCCATTCTTTTATCACTCCATTTTGTACAGTCCTTTCTTTGTGATTCTTTAGAGCTGAAACTAACTTGCATGCTCCCCAAGTTTGTCCTGTGAATGTTGATGTCAAATATTTTCCACATGCACTGTGAATGCTTTAAATATTTGCTGAATGTTTGAGGTCCATATTTGGCATGGTTTAACTACGATCATTGCCAGTATTTGATTTTTACCACTATAAAATCTGAAATAGCATTACATACCATGTAGCAAATGCTGCTAAATATCTACTATTGAAATCATCACATGAATGATAGTTAGTACTTGATAGTATTTGACATTCAATGAATGGTAGCGTTCAACATATGACAATTTATAAGATTTGTGAGATTTCTTGTATGATACTTGCCAAAACAATGAAGTGATAACAAAAATTCAATGGTGGAAGTAAAATGGCATATTCAAACTACAAATTCAAGTTCAAAATGTTACATTCAGATTTGGAAATGCAAAAGTGAAAAAAATCTGACAGATTCTGAATAGGGTTTGTAGAATCTTTCGGGATCAAGTGCCGTGTTCTACTGGAGAAAATTTTCCTTCCAGACGTTTCGTTCTCAGCTGCGGAGAACATCCTCAGTGGCGTTGCAGCCGGAGCAGGCGCTCAGACCTTCTTGGCTGCTGTGCATTGAGTGGGGCCAGGGCTGCTGGAGAGCTGCTATTTCTAGGCTGGAGGGGGTGTGATGAAAGGGCAATTAGTTTGTGGATGTGCCCATTGTTTGGTGGGGCTTCCTGGAAGGGTAGTGATAAGGAAACTGGCTGTTGAATGTGACCATTGTTCCATGTTAATTGCTGGGAGGGTTGGAAGGGGTTTGAAGATAAGATTCTGAATATTTGTAAATATTAATGTAGGGTTGCCAAGTCCCTCCACCACTGTGGTAGGAGACTTTTGGATATGTGGCACAATGACATCACCCCAAAGTGACATCATTGTGCAGGGCACATCATGTTGGAGACTCTCTAGAGCAGGATTTGCTCTACAGCAGGGTTCCCCAAACTCCCCCCCCCCCCGGTGGCTGGTTATTTTTATGCTTCTCCTTGGTGGCCCACTATACTTCTCCTTCGTGGCCCATTAAAATTTGGGGGTGGGGGCAGGAGACTTTAGGGTTGGAGCCAAGAGACAGGAAATGATGTCTTCCCACCTTGCAGGGAGAGGACAAAGGCAGGCGATCTGCCTCCCCCTCGCATTTAAACAACCCATTGGGTGTTTAAATGGGGAAGGGAGCCCAGGAGCTGCCTCTGCCATCTCCCCATCTTGTGGGGAGACCAGCAATGGCGGCCCTTACTTGTGACCTGGTACTGAAAGGCCCGTGGCCCAGGGCCGGGTCACGACCCTGCAAATGGGAAACGCTGCTCTAGAGCATCCCTGGCATGATGTGCCCTGCACAATGATGTCCATTCTGGGTGATGTCATCGCACAGGGCATATTGCACGGCAGTGGGGCTTTTTGAGGGCAGGGATTCCCCCAGCAGCCTGCTTCGTACTGGCAGGTTGGGGCCCACCAAACCAGAGGATTCTCCCACCCTTGGTGGAAGCTTGGCAACTCTATATTTATGTCACCAGTACCTTGAAGCTCTTTTTAGAGACTGAATGCTCAATACATTCTCAGCTTTTATTTATTCAGTGAAGAAGGTTCAGACATCTTTTCTCAAGGTAAGACACAGAAGGAATCCTGTATTTTTCCATTATTCAGTGTTGTCCACCAAATGTTTTTTGGGAAGTGGGTGGAACCAGGTGGGACTTCTGCCCAGAAATGCTTCTTGTTGGCTGTTACTGATTTGATTGGCTGTGCTGATTTTTTTAAATGGTATTTTGGCAGCAGCTGCCACCACAGTACAAGGATCTTCAGTGTATGATTGAAGGTAAGCTTGGCCTTGGGTAGCCATTTTGTTGCTGGTTCAACTTCGTGTGGTGGCCATTTTGTGGCTGCCCCCACCACTCTGTGTCAGAAGCTCGAAGGTTTCTGCTGGCTCAAAAAGGTTGGGAACCCCTGGACTTGAAATTCACTGTACTGAAATTATATGTAATGCAGTTTTAGAGGCTTGTATTTGGATCTCCTTCAGTCATAACCAGTTTGCAATTTTTAAAAAATAAGGAAAAAGAACAAAAGACTGCTAAACATCAGTTCAAATGTATTGAAACAAATTCTAAACCAGTCATCTAAGTGAATGCAAACCAGTATTGATTTTTATTTATACATACGTTATTTATTTAGTGCAGTTCTATCCTGCACATTCTCCAAGGAGCTCAGTGCAGTCTATGTGGTTCTCTCCTGTCTTTGGGCCATGGCTTAGTAGTTGGCTAGCTGCTTGACATGGACAGTGTCCCTGGTTCAATTCCCAGTATCTCCAGTTACAAGGGCCACATAGTACATCAGTGTGAAAAATCTCAGCCTGAGACCCAGGACAGCTGGGTCCTGAGACCCAGGACCATGACAGAATAAGGGTTTCTGATTCAGCATGAGGCAGCTTCATGTGTGTTCAAGTGTCCTACTTAATTGTATCCTCACAACAATCCTTATAGATGGTTTCATATGGATCATATGTTTTCCCCAGAGAGCAAATAGCATCCAGGAACAGAGCAACTGAGACAGTGAAAACAGCGAGCATCCAGGAAAGGGTTGCCTTCTTTCCCACCAGAACCAGGAGCCACCATAGTTGCTATTTATAATATAAAGAACAGCAGGAAATCTGTTCATAGATCTTCTGTTTTGACCATCACAGGACTTTTTTTTTGTAGCAGGAACTCCTTTGCATAGGCCACACACCCCTGATGTAGCCAATCCTCCAAGAGCTTATAGGGCTCTTATTACAGGGCCTACTGTAAGCTCCAGGAGGATTCCTGCTACAAAAAAAGCCCTGGCCCTCACTTAGGGTTGCCAATCCCCAGGTGTGGGCAGGGGATTCCCCAGTTTGGAGGCCCTCCCCCCGCTTCAGGGTCATCAGAAAGCAGGGGGAGGGGAGGGAAATGTCTGCTGGGAATTCTGTTATTCCCTATGGAGACTTATTGCCATAGAAAATAATGGAGAATTGATCTGCTGGTATCTGGGGCTCTGAGGGGGGGGGCTGTTTTTTGAGGTAGAGGCACCAAATTTTCAGCACATCATCTAGTGCCTCTCCCCAAAATATCCCCCAAGTTTCAAAAAGATTGGACCAGGGGGTCCAATTCTATGAGCCCCAAAAGAAGGTGCCCCTATCCTTCATTATTTCCTATGGAAAGAAGGCATTGAAAAGGTGTGCCCTCCCTTTAAATGTGATGGACAAAACTCCCTTTGGAGTTCAATGATGCTTGTCACAGCCTTGATCTTGGCTCCACCCCCAAAGTCTCCTGGCTCTACCCCCAAAGTCCCCAGATATTTCTTGAATTGGACTTGGTAACCCTACCCTCACTAGTTGTTGGCCACATTCATGAGGCCTCACCAACACTCAGAAGGTGCCCCAGGATGCACTTATCACTTCCTGGCTTCTCACCAGAGGGGAAGGTCAGCACCAGTCTTGTGCTGCAGAGTCTTGTGAGCAAAAATTCTACTTTGTGAGCTACTGGCATTTAAAGTTATGAGCTACTGGCATTAAAGTTGTGAGTTACTGCATAAATTAGTGTGCTTTGGGGTCATTCTTCCTGAGCTGAGACAAAAATCTGTGAGTGAGCTGGAGGCTAAAAATCTGTGAGCTAGCTCATGCTAACTCAGCTTATCGGGAACACTGGTCAGCACTGCTGGGGGGGAAATGTCTTTTAGTGATCTTTCCAGATCTTCTAATCAAGAAACCCATGTGAGTTTGCAAGGAATGCCAGCTTCTCTTGAACCCTGTTTAGAAACATATTGTCCAATTTTTATTTTACTTTATTTGTTGCCATCACAGCCATGTTACGACAGCCCCATATATTTTGCAAGACAAGAGACATTCAGACATGGTTTGTCATTGCCTAGCTCTGCATAATGACCTTGGTATTCTTTGATGGTCTCTCATCCAGATACTGACCAGATACTGACCTGCTTCGCTTCCAAGATCTGAGGAGATCAAGCTAACCTGGGCTATCCATATCAGTGTGCATTGTGCAACACACACATGGGGTGGGGTGGTAAACAACCTAAGTATGTTTCTTGAATATAAGCAAGCTTATGGGATCTGATGTCATTCTGTATTTTCAGTTGGGTTGTGCTCTGCTAGGGTTATTTCTTCTGCTGTTCCGTCTGCTTCATTTTAATCCATTGTTATTTTAGCTGTTTTAATGTAGCTTTATCTATCTGCTTTACTCATCATCTGTTGAGCACTTTTTAAAAAGTGTTCTATGATTATTTAAAGAGTACATATATCCTTTTCTGTTTCACAAGACAAAACAAAAATTATGGTTTGGTCTGATCTTGAGCCATTGTGGAAGAAAAGTTTAAATTAATGTCTCTTCTTCCATTATCCAAATACGCATGCTGTCTAGAGGGCAGAAAAAACAGTATGTTCCATCAAACAGGCAGGGTTTCAGAAAACGTGTCAACAGATCTGTGGAATTTGTCAGGATCACTAGTTTGTGGGGGAGAAAATGCATTTGAAAGTAATGACTTGTGAAATTCCCAGACTTCCCCTCCCTCTCCCCCCAAAAAAAGAAGGTCAGATTTGTTTCAAGCTGAGAAATGCAGGCAATTTATGGAGCCACTGGAGTTCCACTTGAACCATGGTTCTCAAAATCCTTTAATTTGCAGAGTAAACCTTGGGATAGGATTGCCAGGTCATTCCCCCACTGCCACCCCAGCAGGAGATGGGGAGGTAGGATTACCAGATCCAGGTTGGGAAACTCATGGAGATTTGGGGATGGAGTCTGGAGAGGACAGGGACCTCAGTGGGGTACAATGCCATAGAGTCCACCCTCCAAAGCATTCATTTTCTGCTGGGGACCTGATCTCTGTAGTCTGGAGATGAGCTGTAATTCCAGGGGATCCCCAGGTCCTACCTGGAGGCTGGCTTCCCTACCTCAGGTTGTGCATTGTTGGCACTTGCTTCAGGATTGTAATCAGACTGGTACTTTCAGTTCTAATACTGAACTTCACGGCTGCAAGCCTATCAGCAGGGCAGCCAGTCAGAGACAAGGGTACTCAGACATGCAGAAAAATATGGCTATGTAATGGTGTTGTTTTAAGACACTGCACATAAAATGGCATAACAAAGACTGAGCATGCTCAGGTGAGTATGCTTAATGGACAGTAAAGGTCAGTTAATGAAGAAATCAGATGGAAAACAGAGGAGAGAGGAAACTGTCTGACTGAATCTTTTATAATATTCTACAGAAAGAAATAGAGTTGCCAGCCTTCAGGTAGGGCCTGGAGATCTCCCAGAATTACAACTGATTACCAGGCAACAGTGACCAGTTTTCATGGAGAAAATGCCTGCTTTGGAGGGTGGACTCCAGAAAAAGCCCAGCAGGAACTCATTTGCATATTAGGCAACACTCCCGGATCCCAACTGAGCTGGAACTGCGTTCCTGTGCGTTCCTGCTATTTAAAAAAAGCCCTGCCAGTAGCTCACAAAGTAGAATTTTTGTTCACAAAACTCTGCAGCTTAGAGGGAACATTGCCTGCCGCATAATTAATTTATTGAATAACTGCAATAAGAAGTGACATCAGCTGGTTCAGAAAACTTTGAAAGGGGGTTAGATTCATGCAGCTGGACAAGTCCATCAGTGGCCATTAGCTGTGAAGGCTAAATAGAACTTCCCTGTTTAGAGGCAGTGTACATCTGACTGCTGGTTATTAGGCATAACTGTGATAGGAAGAGTCCTAGAAGGGGCAGGGTTTGAGGAAAGGAAGCACTTCAGTGAGGCATATTTCGAAGAAGCTAGTTTCTCCCAGGTGAACTGATGGCTGTAATTCCAGACCTCCAGGCCCTACCTGGAGTTTGGCAACCATAATGCCCCATCAGTTATGTTCTTCTACTCATCCATATAAAGTTCTTCAAAGCAGGCCAGTAGTATTATATCCATTTTGGAGAGCTAGGAAAAAGCCTGAGGCGTTGGAGAGTCTTGCTCGGTGAGTTCATGGTGGTTGAAATTAGACTTGAACCAGAGACTTCCCGCTCACACTTGGAACCATTGGAACCATAAATACTGCTAGTAGCCATAACTACTTGCTCCCCTTTCTGTAACATTAAAAAGATCCAATGTCATCACTTTCCCCTCAAAGGGGAATAGGACTAGGGGGGATCCTTTGATTTCTTACCTCAGCGAACACTTAGTTGTTCTCCACTTCTGATCACTGGCTTTATTTTTATCCCAGCTCTGCTTTTACGGCCCATATTAAGGTTCTTCTGGCACACCACTGACACAGCAGTTTCCTGTTTATAGCACATCTATTTCTTGCCACCAAGCATCCAGAATAAGTCTAATTTTAGAGCGCTGACACCCAGCTGTGAGCCAGGAAGTCCTCAGGTCATGCGTCACTCCTGCCCCGAACTCACAAGGTGGCCTAGGCATTCTCTCAGCATCTCTCAGCTGGTGCAGTTTGTGGTTTCTCATACTTGCTCCATAACGCTGACATGAGAAATATTAAGATAATTTCTGGGAAGTGTTTGAAGAAATCCAAAATTCTACAGACGGCTAAGGACAGCTGTTTTTCATTGTTCCCAGACTTGTGTTTTATCTTATTACTCTTTGTTTACTTCATTTATGCCCCAACCTTTCTCTACAGTGGGGACCTGATCAGTGTTTCCTCTAAGCTGAGTTAGTATGAGCTAACTCAACAGTTTTTAAGCCTCTGGCTCACACATTTTGGTCTTAGCTCAGGAAAAAATGGCCCCAGAGCAAACTAATTTATGCAGTAGCTCACAACTATAACGCCAGTAGTTCACAAAGTAGAATTTTTGCTCACAAGGCTCCGCAGCTTAGAAGGAGTAGTCACCTGATACAATTTCCATCCTTCAGTTCTCCTCGCTGTTATCTTCACAACAACCCTGTGAGGTGAGTCAGGCTGAATGTGTGACTGGCCCAAGGTCACCCAGTGTTCTGCCATGTAGAGCAGGGATCTCAAACACATCCTGGCTTGACATACTGACCACACTGGCTCTCTAGTAGTAAATTGGCATGATTAAGACGGGGGAGGGGACCTCCAGGGAATGCCACATAAACTAACTTGAGTTCCTTGAAGGAGGAAAGGCTGATTCTATATACCATCAGTTAGGAATTTTTATAACAAAAGTACTAGTATTAGGATTACTGAGGAGAGGGAAATGTGATAAGTAGGAGGGAGGGTCAGTGGCTCAGTGGTAGAGCATCTGCTTGGTAAGCAGAAGGTCCCTGGTTCAATCTTTGGCAGCTCCAAAAATAGGGTCCAGGCAAATAGGCATGAAAAACCTCAGCTTGAGACCCTGGAGAGCCGCTGCCAGTCTGAGTAGGCAATACTGACTTTGATGGACTGAAGGTCTGATTCAGTATAAGGCAGCTTCAGATGTTCATAAGTATCTATAAATACTGCTACTAGCCATAACCGCCATAAATACTACCAGTTATCGCTAGTAGCAATAGTTATAATGAAAGTGTACTGAGGCTTGAAAGAGAGTGCTCCATATCTTTTAAGTACTTCATTCTTGACCATTATCTCCAGCCCTGCTCTGCATGCTCAAACTCTGCTCACACTTGCCCAAGAACCATGAACTATGTACAAACAGTCCCCTGTTGAGGAAAAGCAGAGTTAATCTGCGAGACAGACTTCTCTGCTATGTCCCTGGAAGAGCGTAACACTTGCTAGTAACAACTTGCTGGTGATCCCCAGCCCTAGAGAGGTCCAGCTGTCCCCAATGAGAGCCAGGATTTTTTTGGTCCTGGCCCCAACCTGGTGGAACTATCTGCCAGAGGACACCAGGACCCTGTGGGACCTTTTGCAATTCCACGCCTGCAAGGCAAAGATGTTCCAGCAGGCTTTTGATTAAGGACAAGGACAGTTGCCTAGTGGGGCACCTTTATTCCCCCTCTCCTGAGCTCCCCCCATACAACACTCAAAAGCCTGGAATTGAAAAAATTAGTACAGTGCCATCAGGGTTTATAAAATGTTCCTGTATATTCTATTTTACTGGTTTTAACTTTGTATTATCTTGTATTATTGATGTAAATCGCCCAGAACCCAGCACTAGGGATTGGGTAATTAATCAAATCTAATTAACATCATCATCAACAACAACAATAGCAGTTAGATGAATGAACACTTTGGATCAGTAGAGAAATGTGTTTCTGATTCTAGGTTAGGCATGTGCAATTAGAAGTAAAAATTGCTGAGCACAGTGGACTATGCACATCCTCAGATGTAAGTCCCACCACGTTCAATAGTAAATGTTAAAGGATTGTACCCTGTGCAATCCTGTGCAGTGTAACGCCTATCTAAGCTCATTGATTTCAGATACCCAGCATGGTGTTCTGGTTGGGTTAGGATCTGGGAGGCCCAGATTCGAATTCCCACTCTGCCACAGAAGCATTCACAGCCTAACCTATACCACAGGGTGGTGGTTGTAAGAGAAAAAATGGAGGAGAAAAGAACAAGGTGTAAGCAATTTTGGGACCGTGTTGGGGAGAAAAGCGTGGTATGAATAAGTAAATCGCTTAGACTGGAATAACTTGGCATAGGCTCTCACTGTTTGGTTTGCAACCATGTGCCATTGGAGTGAGCTTGTTGTGTCTGGTGTTCGCCCCGGATGGTACAGCACAGCATGCGGCACGCCTGTGAGCGGTGCCTGGACAGGACGAACACAGCCCGCCTATGACGATCAGTGGCAAGAAGTTTAACTGGCCAGGATTGGACCTGACCAGGAAGAAGGTTGTTCCAGGAAATGTATATAACAGGGGACCCGGCCCTGCCATGTTGTCTTTGTGATGTACTCGCTAATAAAGCATGTGGCCATCTGAATGTCTCCGACTTCAGTACATGACAGAGCTCCAACTGAATTCATGGGGACTTGCTTCCAAGCAAACTTATGTAGGAGGAATGAAGTGCGAATAGACATTAACTTGCTCTTTCCTTCCTCCATACAAGCTTTTTGCTGTCTGAGCATTATAAAATGGCTGGTCCCAACAAGACTAAGGAATTCCCTAACTGGAGAAAACAGAATTAGAATATGGTAGATAGATAAGAGGGAAGATGGTGACGGTGTAGCAGCAGGCCCAAACTTCTCTCTTACTTTCTAATAATCTTATGGTGGGTTCCTGCTGCATTAATTTCTAATTGCCGACTCTTGAAGAGGGATACAAAGATATAGCAGATATATTGAATACAACTGTTCTTGTTGTTATATATCCCCAATCTGTTATCTAACAAAGATAAAGTTGTTGCAAAGTTATGGATAACTCAGTGGCTGAATATGATAAGTCAAACCAAAAGAAAGAGAAACTTTTGGTAAGGTAGTCACTGAAATCCATCAAACAAGTCTTCTCAACACTAGCTAGTGGGCTTCAGAATCCCAGCAAAGTGGGTCTAGTCCAGGTGTAGGGAATGTTGGCTCTCCAGATGTTTTTTGCCTACAACTCCCATCAGCCCCAGCCAATGGCCATGCTGGCTGGGGCCGATGGGAGTTGTAGGCAAAAAACATCTGGAGAGCCAATGTTCCCTACCCCTGGTCTAGTCTAAGAGCAGGTGTGACATAGTGGATAGCATTGGACTAAGATCATGGGAGTCTGGAGTTCGAATCCTCCCTTCAACCACAGAAACTTGCCAGGTGACCTGGGGCCTATTACATATTCTCAGCCTGACCTACTTCACAGGGATGTTGTGACAAAATGGAGGAGAGAGCAATGTCCTATTTTGAGTCCCAACCAGGGAAAACACTGAAAACATGCATGCATCCCTCTCCCTCCATCATAAGAACATAAGAGAAGCCATGTTGGATCAAGCCAATGGCCCATGTAGTCCAACGCTAGAAGTCATCAGGACTGGGGCAGGTTTTTGACAAGGGTGATTGATGGTTGTCTGTTCTCTGGGAAGTCGGGTTCTGTGAGGACATTACCTCCTCTTCTGGGTTAAAGTCCCCCTTTAAGGATTGGAACTGTCATTTGTGGTGGTTTTATTTTTATGACAAAGCTCACTCGTGGTTCACAGGTTTGAGCCGTTTTGGTTCTTTCCCTCTTTTTTGGGGGGCGGGGGAGGGAGAGAGGGGGTGAAAGGAGATTGCACGCATTCTAACCCACTGCCCTTTCTCCCAAAGGCTGGCGGTCTGTCCAGAAAAGCCTCTGTTCGCCCGGAGGCTGGGTCACCCCGGCGTCGGAGGAAGTTTCCCCAGCGAGTGTCAGGGCAAGGCAGCGCAGCAGGAGGCCGGCTGGACCCCGTGGCTTAGGGCGGAGGGGGGGGGGCGGAGGCGAGGGGAGGAGGAGGTGGGGCGGCGGGCGAGAGTTTAGGGTTAGGCACCTCCTGCGGCCAATCCCACCGAGAGTGTGACTTCGTGCCTCCTCCAGCCAGGGCCTGCTCGCAGCAATCGCAGAGAGCGCCTCCTCCGCCGGAGCAACTTTTTTTTTTTGCAAGAGGAAGGCGAGACGCCGAGAGGGAAGGAGGGGGGATCGGTGCTTGGGGGGAGTCCCCGCCCTTGCGTCCACGCCCCCCCCCTCCAGCACACGCCTCGATCCGCGGCATGGCGAGTCCCCCTCCTGGACGCCCAGCACGGGGACCCTTTAAGGGGAGGGGGCAGCGGCTGGAAGGCTTGGCGAGGGGATGACTCGGGATTGGGCCGCCGGGGCAGGAGCATTGAAAAGAGGGGGGGAGATTGCGGCAGGGGGGTAATTTAAAAAACAACAACAACACGAGGAAACTTTTTGGGGCCAACTTTCGAGCGTCGGTGGCGGAGTTGCGGGAGCTCGTCCCGCTTCCTTTCCCCACCGGGGCGCCCCCTCCCCGCCCTCCTCCTCCCCATCTGTGCTCCGGGCGTGGAGTTCAGTAGGATGGTGGTGTACAACGGCGGGGCTTACTTGCTGCTCAACTATCTCCTCCTCCTGCTGGCTGGAGCGACGCAAAGCCGGGACCCTGCCGCCGCCACCAGCTGCGAGCTCCAGAGGAAAGTAAGTGGCGCTCCCCGGGGGCAGGAGGAGGCGCGGGAAGGGCAGGTTGCGGGGCGGAGGGAAGAGGAGACTGGCCGGGGCGTTGGAAGTAAGTTAAAAAGAGGCGATCTGGTTTATCGGCAGACCCGCCCCGGGCGGGAGAGATCACATTCAGGGGACGTCTCGGGGGACTCTTTGCCTTGGTAATCCCCCTGGGGGGGCCGGGGTGGTTAGAGATGATCATGCATCGTTCCTGCGTTTGTTGGAAAGGGTTTTTTTTTTGTTATTCCACTGAGGCTTGTAGCACTCTCTCAATTGCAAGGAATTTGGAAAGGTGGGGAGTCTCTGGGGACTCTTTGCCTCGGTAATCTGAAGTTGGGGGGGAGTCAAAAGATAATCTTGGCTTCATGCATCGCTCCTGCGTTTGTTGGAAAGGTTTTTTTTTGTTATTCCACTGAGGCTTGCAGCACTCTGTCAATTGCAAGGAATTTGGAAAGGGAGGGGAGGGAATTGCAAAGCAGGCTGGCATCCTTTGCAGCGCACCCTCCTTTGCCGCTGATTTGCACGGGAAATCCCCTCGACTTCCGTGGGGAGTTCCCTCTTGAAGCGCATTTGGGACGTCTAGTGGCGCCAGCTTCGGGTGGCTCACCGGACGGAGGAGAGGATCCTCGGATCCAGGAAAGATTGCTCCACAAGGACGCCTGGAAGGTGCTCCGAGATGAATGCAACCCGAGAGAGCCCTTTAGCAACTATGCGAGGGAACTGAGGTCTTTAGGCGTGAGCCCAGAGAACGAGGGGGAATTTATTTCTTAATCAAGATCGATCTACCCTTCAGTTGGAGCGGCAGGGAAAACACCTTTCCAAAGAAGGACAGAGGCAAGGAAGGGACTGTGTGTTGGAGATGCCAAATCTTTCTCTCTCTCTCTCTCTTTTTTTTTTTACACCAGAGAGGGGGGAGAGGCTGGGGTGTAAATTGGCCCTTGATGAGATTTAGAGTGCCTTTAATGAGATCCAGCGGGGAGAGGAGATAAGGTTCAGTGGAGGTGCCAGCCTGCTGTTTGTTTGGGTCTTCTGTCGGGGAGGCGCTGTGTTTACTTTTAAGACTTCTCACCCCTTTGCCAATCTCCCCTGGCCGTCAGCGCCCCGCCGGGGGGGGGGGGGGGGGATGGGGGGGGGGAGGCCGGCGGGCATTCCAAAAACACCTCCATCAGCCCTTCATTTGTGCTGTTTGTTTTATCCCCTGCCCCTGTTAAGGGGGATCGTGGCTTTGCAGGCTTTTAAAACGATGCCCCCCTGCTTGGCTGACTTGGATTATAAAGATCTCTGGACAAAACCTTTTTTCTTGCCAGTTGTGTGTATGTGTGTGTGGGGGGGGATCAACAACAGACAGATTACTTCTTCTAACTAGTTTTTTGCTTTTGAAGACAACTGGAAAGACCAGGATGATTGGGGATGACTTCTTTGACCTGTACCTTGGAGTTGCTAAGATAGGGAACCCCAGAATAGGACAAGATTGCACACCCGTTTTGGAAAGGTAGAACAAAGTTGGAGTCCAGTAGCATCTTTAAGAGCAATAAAGTTTAATTCTGGGCATAAACTTTCATGAAACTTTGTTGGTCTTAAATTGCTACTGGATTTCAACTTTGTTCTCTTGCTGCAGACCAACATGGCTATCCACCTGGCTCTATCATGGTGGAAAGATGTCTTTGCAAGAACAGCATGAGCTCCAGTGCTGTGTGCATCTACTTAGAAGTGTGTGTGGAATTTCAGCTTCTGGCCAAGGGTAGAGTTGCGTCTAAGTAAACCTCCATTGGACCAGACTGGGTTGGTCTGGGTTTGCAAATGCAGTTTTGTAGCTATGCCAGGTTTTATTCCACTGCTGCTAATATATCCTTTCCTGCAAACGGTACTGGAATTCACTGGCACGCTCCCTGCACAGCTTTGAATCAGAAGTGTCAAGCTTGGAGCATGTTTTACTTAACAGGGCAAATGTGTGTCACTTATTTGGAAGAGAGAGGCCTGCTGAAATATTTACTTCCAAGTAAACATGAACAAGATTGTGTTGCATGCCAGTATTGTGCAATTCTCATTTGTTTCTTGGAGGTAACACTTTGGAGAGAGTGTTTGTAAACCCACACCCTGGTAGGCTGCCTAAGTCCCTTTTGAAAGTTTTTGCAGAGCAACCCCTAAGGAAGACTGCTCACAAATTAAGTCCCATTTTGTTCATTGGGACTTATTTCCAAGAAAGTGGTCTTAGAGCACTTAATGGGGTGTCCAACTGCAACTGTTGCTAGTATGAGCACTGGACAAATCAGAGGACAGAAGTATTAAAGGAGCCATAAAACAAATAATGGTAATAGCATTCTAATTCTAAATAAGTTTTTTTCCCACCCATTGGGTTTTGGATCAGGGTGTGTCAGTTAAAATGACGATTCTCAAGCAGGGTGTTGTGATGGATTTGTGCTACTTTGGATGCTTATCTGGAAGCACTAATTTAAAATAAATACTGCCCTTAAACACTGTAAAAACGTTGGGCACAATATAGAAACATTAACAAGTGTGATCTCAGGTTGCCAGCAACTTAAAGGGGTGTGTGTGTGTCCTTTCATGTTCATGTCACGGAAGTAAATAACATCCTTTTAATCCTATATTAAAGGGGTGAGACATTTTCCCCGTTCAGGCTGTTGGCAACCCACATGTTACATGATGCATGTTTGTTCAGAGGTCCCATTCAGTCCTGTGGAACCAACTCTTGAGGATGAATGAGTGGGGTAGCAACAGTAATCCCCTTCATAACCAATGGGAGTTAGTTCATCATTGAAGTTCCCTTCCACTGGGGAATTGCCATTAAACTCTGACCTTTGTCTTTACTACCAGCCCTCAGTTCTCTGCACATAAAGGTCCTGGAAAGCTCTGGTACTGTCCAAACCAGTTGATGTTCCACACAGATGTTCCATTCACTGCTTGCTGTATATACAAATCAGATTGTGCCTCCATAAGATCTGTATTTATGCTGATGTGTACTGATTCCAGTATATGTACTGGCAAGGGTATGGATACATTTTCAAAGGAATTCTGCGTCAAATGCTGGATTAGAACTCTGCTGGAATCTTGCTTCAGGTAAAATTATCTGGGGAAGGAGGCATAGACCTCATGGCAGGTAGTATGATCAGATGCAAGAGAGAATGGGACATCTATACTTGCCAAAATAATTGTGTAGTTCAGGAAAATGCAACTTTATAACACTGCTGGTTTCTTTTTATGGATACTTCGTCAGCATAAGTGAGGAAAATTGACCAGTGTGGTGTTAGCCTAGGATTTGGATAACCCAGACATGAATTCCCACTCCGCCATGGAAGCTTGCTAGATGACCAGTCGTCAGTTATCCACTGTCAGTCTAACCTACCTCATAGAGTGGTTGTTGTGAGGATAACATGGAAGAGGGAGAATGATGTTGTTAGCTTCTTTGGGTCCTTGTTGTGGAGAAAAGTGAGGTATATGTATCTAAATAAAATAACCCAGTGGCATTGGCAGAGGACAGTGGATTAAGTTGGTGGTGCACCAGAAGACCTCACACAATGTGGCTGAGAAAAATGGGGTCTGGAGGTGCCAGGGTCATGCCTACTGACTTGGCTACTACCAGTGAAAGGGTAGCTTTGAGTTTTGGGGAAGCGTTTGGGTGCAAAATGTCATGGGTGCTGGGGACCCTGCCGAAGAAGCTGAGCCTGCAGAAGAAACTGTGCCCCTGCCATCTGCACCAGTGCCCCTGCCTCCTGCTGGAGAAGATCCAAGCTCCCCTGCCTCGCCCTCTCGGGTGGCTCGTGTGCGTGACTGCCCTCGTCAGGACCTCAGGGATCGGAGGAGGGCGGCACGCTCACGAGCAAGACGCTCCCTGAGCCCTGAGTTTTGAAAGGATTCTGGCCCTTCTAGGAGTGAGGATGCTTGAGTCTCAGCAGGATCCTGACTGCCTCTCTGAGCCAGCAATTAGCCCAAATGGGCAACAGACAGCAGAGGGCTATATAGCTGTGGGCTTTGGGAGGAGGCTTTGTGGAAGTCACTTACCTGACGTTCTAGCATCCACTTCGGCTTTTGACTTTGGCTTCTGGACCCCCTGACTTTGGCTTTGACTTCTGGACCCCCTGACTTCGGCTTCTGAACCTCTGACCTGCGATACCTGGACTGTGATTCGGTTTTGGCGCCTTGGACCCTCTTTGCTCACCAGCTACAGACCTTGGACTGCCCCTGGACTTTGCCTGACCCGGCCCCAGCTCATGACACAGAACGTGGGAACACACATAGAAACAGAAATACTACAACAGAGATACTCAGTGGCTTTTGGTGTGCCTTCTGTGGCCCTTCTGAGCCCTGTTCTCACTGTAGCACCTGCCCCATATTTTAGGAAAGTGGGCAAAACCCTTGCCCAGTGGGGCTTGAGGTTTGCAGGTGGTGCCCAACTTGAAACAGCTGCCAGTGGAAGAATGGATAAGCTGAGAGCCTCCCTGAAATGTAGGCCACATTCCTGGGAAGGAAGTAATGTGAACTGCTGGTCTGTTTTAATTATGCCGTGACTCAGATGGCTCAGGCTAGTCTGATCTTGTCAGGTCTCAGAAACTCAGAAGGGTCAGCCTTAGTTAGTATTTGGATGGGAGATAAGATGCCACCCTCCAGGTGGCGCCTGGAGATCTTTCACTATTACAGCTTATTTGCAAATGACTAAGATCTGTTTCCCTGGAGAAAATGGCTGCTTTGACATTATGGCATTATACATTGCTGAGGTCCCTCCCCTTCCCCAACGCCCAGGCTCCACCCTCAGCATCTCCAGGTATTTCCCAATTTGGAGCTGTCATCCTTAATGGGAGACCACTATGGAAGTCCAGGGTCACTATGCAGAGGCAGGTGATGGCAAACCACCTCTGAAGTCTATCACCATTAAGACCCTGCTGAGTCACCCTAAGTCAGCTGTAACTTAATGGCAAAAAAAAGTTCATGTGGTTCTCTGTGGGTCACAGAACAAGTACTGCTGTACTAGAGTAGCAGTATCCCTTGGGTTCCAGTTTTGGGAAGTCCATTGACCTCCTTTCAAAACCAAAAAAAAAAGTCCCCCAAATGAAAAGAAGCATGCTGTGCACTTGGTTCTGCAAGCACTGGTTCTTTATGATAACTGAGCTGCAGCATCTTTCATAGCTGGAGCTTCCAAATGCCTTTTGAAGGGAGACGCATACAAAATGCGTTACAGTAGTCTAGTCTTCAGATTTGGGGGTGGTGGGTATTTTTTTTTGTGTGTGTGTGTACCTGGAAGTCATGGTGACCTCTGGTGACTGACCCCTACTAGGGCATGGAGGATATTCAGAGAGGTGGCTGATTAAATCCTGCCCCTGCCTCCAGTTCTGGTATTCCAAGGAGGTCTGCTATCCAGGTACTTGCCGGAGTCTACCCTGCTTAGCATCGGATGAGATCGGTCTTGCTTTGGCTATTGAGGTCAGGACTACAGTAGTCTATTCTTGATGCTACAGTGATGACATCCGCATAGGTGACCAGATCAACTGAGTCAAGGTAGTTGTCAAGTCGGCAGATTCAATAACGAGTCGTTGTTGATACAGTGAAACTACTTTATTGATACTGATACTTGAGGCTAGGCCAGCATTGAAAGACTAAAGAATAACCTGTAGATACATTGCATATATGGGACACTTCAAAGGGATTCCTGAGGGGGGAGGATTACGCAGGGCACAGTCACACATTGATTTTACCAATTCGTTCTCAGGCCTGCGTGGCCTTGATCGTAGCAGGCTCCTGACTCCCTTCTGAAAGCCAGGCCTGAGAAGGCACAGATAAGACTTTCACATCTTTCCATTTCAAAGCAAGGACACTCACTACAGGAAGGGAGGGGTAGGGAAGGTACGAGCTAGCAGCAATTGAATATACTTTGGTTCTACCTAGAATGCTCTCTGACTGAGCCAGAGTTACAGACAGACTTGACAGTAGTAGGGGGCTGTCTTCTTCAGGTTAAATCACAGTAGAATTTTTTTTTTTTTGCTGCTGCTGCTGCTGCTGCTGTGCTGCATTAACTTGTTTCTCCTGCGGTAATGCCGGGTCAAGTATAACTCTGACTCTTGAATGTTTGCTGAGTTAGCAAAGGTTAGCTGTCCCCCACTGAAAGTGGGACATTCAGAGTTCCTCAAGACCTCAGGCTTCCCAGCTGGCATTACCTCCATCTTGGCAAAGTTCAATTGCAGTTTGTTCACGCTCAGCCATTAAACCACACAGGCAGTGGCTCAAGACCCCAGGAGATATGGCTTGAGAGAGAAGGAGCTGAGTGTTGTGAGCTTACCGATGGCATCTGATTCAAAACTATGCATTATTTCTCCTAAAGGCTTTACACTGACTTTGAATAGCAAAGAGGATGACTGCACCTTGTAGAAACCCACGAGACAAACACCATATGATAGTAACTGGTCTCCAACAACAACCCCTCAGATTTGGTCTGTAAGGAACAATTTGAATCAATCCAAAGCGGGACTCCTGATACCTGTTCCTGCCTCCAGATGTTTCAACAAGATAGCTTGGTCTGCTGTATCAAAGGCTGCAGATAAATCCAGTAGGAGCAACAAAAAGGCATGGCCTTTCTCCACGTTCAGACAGAGATCATCAACTAAAGCTACCAGTGCCGTCTCTGTCTCGTAGTCTGGCCTGAGGCCAGACTAAAAAGATTCCAGAGCACATGACTTATCTGAGGATGCCTGGAGTTGGGCCATGTCTGCTCTCTCAATCACCTTTGCCCAGAAAGGGCAAATTAAAGATAGGGTGATAATTGGCTGCATTGTTAGCTCAAAAATCAGTGACAGTTCCTTGCACTACATAGCGTGAAAGCAACAGAATATTGGTAGCTTAACTTCTCTGTGGGCAATTAGATCTGTACAATCCAAGCTTTTAAATGCATTTTGAATGTGGAGTTATTAAATTCTTGAAAGAATTTTCTCCTGAAGAATGTCTTTGAGATCAGAATGTGTTAAGGAAGTTTAGGTTGAATAAATGTTTCTTAAGGTTTTTTGTTGTTGTTATTCTGTAGCAGGGGTCTGCAACCTTTTTGAGCCTGTGGGTACCTTTTGGAATTCTGAACAGTGTGGGTGCAGCCACAAAATGGCTGCCACACAGGAGGCGGGGCATGCCATACAATGCTGCTGCAGCTCATCTTCAGTCACACAGTGGTGATCCTTATGTAGAAAAAGCCCAGCAGGAACTCACTTGCCTATTAGGCCACCCCCCCCCCCCATCACCATTGTTTCACACAGGGGTTTTTTGGGTAGAAAAAGCCCAGCAGGAACTCATTTGCATATTAGGCCACACCCCCTGACACAAAGCCAGCTGGAACTGTGTTCATGCCATGAAAAAGCCCTTCTAAAAGTAGATGTAGCCAAAGCAACATTTAAAAAAAAAAAAAGATAGTCAAATCTCCAGTGGTTATTTAGAAGCCTTGGTGGGTACCAGGAAAAGTGTTTGGAGATGACTTGGTGCCCACAGGCATTCCTGCTCTATAGTGTCATCAGCAGATTTCATCACTCCAGGTTTGGGCTTACAAACAATGTGGATCCAAACAGCGACCTAAATAAAAGCAGGTAATGTTTTGTTTCCTTTAGGAGGGGGAGGAATGTGTTGACTGTATTTTACATCATAGTAAGCCTTTTATATTTATGGTGGGCCTTATGTATTTATTTAGTGCGTTTTTATCCCGTCCTTCTCCAAGGAAAAAGAGACCCGTGGCGCAGAGTGTTAAAGCTGCAGTGCTGCAGCCCTAAGCTCTGCTCATGACCTGAGTTCGATCCCTGGTGGAAGCTGGGTTTTCAGGTAGCCAGCTCGAGGTTCCTTCCATCCTTCCAAGGTCGGTAAAATGAGTACCCAGCTTGCTGGGGGGAAAGTGAAGATGACTGGGGAAGGCAATGACAAACCACCCCGTAAAAAGTCTGCCATGAAAACGTTGCGAAAGCAATGTCACCCCAGAGTCGGAAATGACTGGTGCTTGCACAGGGGACCTTTCCTTTCCTCTCCAAGGAGCTCCTGGTGGCATACATCATTTGTGCTCCTCCTGGTTTTTTTCTTCACAACAATCCTGTGAGGTTGGTTAGGTTGAGACTTTGTGACTGGCCAAAGGTCATCTGGTGACCTTCCATGGCAGAGTAGAAATTCAAACTTGGGTCTCCCAGATCTGACTATCAAGTACACCATACTGGCTCTTGCTAACTGACCAGAAAAATGCTTTTAACAGCAGCTTCATATTTAGAAATCTGCACTGTTGAAGCTTTCCCCACAACGTGCAGAGAAGAATCATCACCAACAGGCCTTTGGTTTGATCCAGACAGCTTCCTGTGTTCATATCTGCCTACAAAGCTACAGCTAAAGCACAACTACGGAGACTAGTTGAATGCTTGTCAAGCTAATAGGTTACACTGAAGAAAGCTCAAATAATCTTGCATTAAAACTTTTAAAGCTTGGCTGTGAAACATCACTTAGGGACATCATTCGAGAGCGCCATTGTCATTTTCTCCCTTGTCTATGTATCTGCTAACTTAGCTCTGGAATTGCTGCCATTTGTAGTAGTTACAAACAGTGACCAGCAGAAGGAGGGATGGTGGCTCAGTGGTAGAGCATCTGCTTGGGAAGCAGAAGGTCCCAGGTTCAGTCCCCGGCATCTCCAAAAAAGGGTCCAGGCAAATAGGTGTGAAAAACCTCAACTTGAGACCCTGGAGAGCTGCTGCCAGTCTGAGAAGACAGTACTGACTTTGATGGACCAAGGGTCTGATTCAGTATAAGGCAGCTTCATAGGTCCATATGTAAGAGCTGTACATGTGATGAAGTTCTGTGTGTGTCAGGGCTGGGACAGTGAGGCTCTATCTCCCTGTGATGTCTGCATGCAGACAGGAGGGAATGGGGCTGTGGTTCAGAGGCAGAGCATGTGATTGGCATGCAGAAGGTCCTGGGTTCAATTCCAGCACCCACAGTGGAAAGAATCAAGTAGATGATAAGAAAGACCATTGCCTGAAATCCTAGATGGCGTGCGCCTGTAATCCCGGCTGCGGAGAGGCTGAGGCTGGCGGATCGTGTGAGCTCAGGAGTTCTGGGCTGCAGCGGGCTATGCCAATCGGGTGTCTGCACTAGTTCGGCATCAATATGGCGAGCTGCGACCCACCAGGTTGCCCAAGGAGGGGTGAACCGACCAGGTCGGAGACGGAGTAGATCTGAAATCCTAGAGAGCCGCTGCTAGTATGAGTAGACACTGACATTGATTGATCTGACATAGTATCTGAGTCAGTGTAAAGCAGTTTCCTGTGTTCATGATATACTTATGGTTGCCAGTTGTTTTACTAACCTTGTTTCTGTTACTTTTAGCAGCATGCTAGCATACAGGAATTCAGCAGGGGAAGTTTTCCCTAGCATAGAAATAGCAGAAGTGTTCACCTGCTAAATATATCTGCATAGAAACACAAGGGCAAGTCTGCATTTTATGCTGAAACCCCCATAACCAATACAGCTAACTAAGATTAAAATCCTTCTAAAATATAAAGCAGTAATTATTTGTGTGTGTGTGTGTGTGTGTATTGCTGCGGGATTGAAGGCAACCAGCAAGTCAGCACGGACCCAAAAGCATCACAAGCATCCAACAACAAAATAAATGTGCATAGACTTTACAATGGTGAAACAGAGCCATATCTGCCAAAACAGTTTTCCTTCCACCAAATGTCCTCTCGAATAAGACTACCTTGCGCATTTTTGTGAATGCAGCAAGTGAAGGTGCCCTCTGCTAGGCCATTCCAAAGAATGGATCCACTATAGAGACTGTTTGTGACATAACATTTGCCCTGCAGGCAGTCCTAGGAGAGGGTGCCAGCAGCAGAAGGCTGTCTTTCGAATGTAACTGGTCCGGGGGGGGATGTGGTTCAGTGAGTATGAAGGTCCCAGGCCATGAAGGGCTTTAAAAATAATAACCTTTGAATTGAGCTCAAAAGCAAACCAGTAACCATTTCTGCTGATGCTGTGCAGCAGCTGTATGCTCTGAGAGATTGTCTCCAGTTAGAAATACCAGTTGGTGCTTCCTTCAAAGGCAGCCCTGTGTGGAATGCATTACGGTAGTCCAGCAATAGGTATCTACGTAAAGCCTTCAAAAGTATGTAGTCTTGTTTAAGATCGCGGGAAGTGCCCTGCTGGACCAGTGCAACTCCAATGACCTTGGCAAGCATCTTAGCAACCAGCAGGTGGTCCCCCAGAACTGGGCAGTGGTTCCAGCATAGTTTGTCGGCCGCTTATCTTGGGATATTATAAAGTCAAAGCAGCAGAGCTGTAAAACAGACGTGAATGTGATTTCCAGGTGCCCACAGACCAATTCTGCCTTCCCTGCATCCTTTTCCTGACCTAAAATGCCCCCAGGGAGTTGTTATTTGACCTGTTAAGAACTTAATATGCTGATGGATACATGTAAGTTTTCCCAGGGGAGCTAATAATATCACCGTGGGCCTGTTTCAGGTTGGGCAAAGGAGTTGAGGATGGTGGTGGTGGAGAGAGTGAAATCTCCTCCTGCTGGATGCCACGGTCCCAGCCCAAGCCAAGCCCCTGTGTGCCCAGGGAGGGCAGGACTTTGAGAACACGCTTGATCAAACAAACTCAAGAAAGTATGTGAACTGACCCTTGGACAAACCATTTCCTTATCCTACCTTATATGTATGCAAACCCTAGAATCCTCAGTGTAGATGACTAGGGAAGGCAACGGCAAACCATCCCGTAAAAAGTCTGCCAAGAAAACATCATGATGCGACGTCACCCCATGGGTCGGTAACGACTCAGCGCTTTACCTTTGACTTTAAACCCTAAAATACCAACGTGAGTTAAGTTGCTGTACTATGTTCTCTGACCAGGATAGCCTGATCTCATCAGATCCTGGAGGCTAAGCAGGGTCAGTTCTGGTCAGCACTTGGATGCAAGACCACTAAAGGAATACCTGGGTTGCCATGCAGAGGCAAGCAATGGCAAACCGCCTTGGAATATCTCTTGCCTTGAAAGCCCTACGGGGTTGTGCTGGAATACAAGCTATGCACATTTCAGGCATTATAGAGTTAACGGTTTACCTGAAAGAGGTAAGGATGTATTGTAACCTAAACCCAATTGTAAACCGAGTCTTCTAAACCCGGGACACGTACAAACACAACATTGGTCAGAAAGGATGTTAGGTGTGAAATGCTTTGATCTTATATGCAAGCTGAATAGCCTGTCTTCCTGTTTGCAACTGCTTTCTGGGAACAAGAAGTTAGACAAAGGGTGGTATAATGTAGCCATGGAGAGGACAGACATAGTTGGACTAGCTGGTAAACTAAGTTATGTTTTTTTTTATGCCAAGTACCCTATCCTGATGTTTTCTAGTAAACTTTATTTCTTTTGATAAGCAATCGTCTCTGACTCCTTTATGCAAACTCCAAGCCTCTGAAATTAAACATATATTTCCATCAGGTTGCTATAAGTTGCTTGGGATGGGTATTGAACTTAGGCCCTACAATTCTGCTTTGCTCACACAGGAGGAAAAGAAAAGTCCCCTGTGCAAGCACCAGTAATTTCTGACTCTGGGGTGATGTTGCTTTCACAACGTTTTCACGGCAGACTTTTTTATGGGGTGGTTTGCCATTGCCTTCCCCAGTCATCTACACTTCCCCCCCCCCCCCCCAGCAAGCTGGGTACTCATTTTACCGATCTCGGAAGGATGGAAGGCTGAGTCAACCTTGAGCCAGCTACCTGAAAACCCAGCTACCAAGCCCCTCTGCAAAAAAAAAAAAAAAAAAGGATTTAGACTGGTCAGTTGCAACTGGACTATTACCAGATACTTCTTCTGCCTGAAGTTGCATAACCTGACCTCTAGGCTCCACTTAGTCAGATGGGGTCATACTTTTTAAAATAGAAAACAGACCTTCAAAGGGTATCAGTTTTTAGAAGGGAAAGTGTTTGCTTCAACCTTTTCCATGTAAATGAAGGAATTTTTCTTAAATTTGGGCTGGGTTGACCCCCCCCCCCCATTTTTTTTTCTTTGCTCAAAATAAGTTATATGCTTTGAAAATCATGTTGGGTGTTGGGCAGTGATGATGTTTTCTGGTTTCTGCTTTGATTTCAGTAGTGGGGCTTACAATGCCATCTTAAGCAATGTTTCATCCGTCTAAAACCATTGGTTTCGGTGGATCTGACAAGGTGTAACTTCTCAGGATTGCTCTGTTATACACTTGCCATGCAAGTGAATGGGCTTTAAATTCTTGCATTCCATGGCAATTGTGCCCAAGGTTAGTTGATGGGAAGCATCTTGTGATAAGCTTTTGCATAGATGTACAATCAAACCCCATCGTTGCTTTAGAAACTCATCGGATTTCACCTTGAGCAAAGGCAGTAGCATTCTGAATGACAGCCAGAAGGTGAAATGTCTTAAAAGGGGCTCATTAGTCCCTGATTGCTGGGCCATTAAAATGCACGACCACATGCAGCTTTTCTTAACATCCTCCTGTTCCTTCAAGTTATTATGACAGTGGGAGAGGTAGATACTATTCCTTAGCAATTGGTTTTGTTTCACAGGTCCTCTAGTTGGGAAAGATCAGACACAGCAGTATCAGAGTTTATCTGAAAAGCTTAGCGGTTTTAAATTTTGCATGCAGTCATCATCAAATGTACTTACTCCCCCAAGGCACAGGTTGTATTACCTTTCTAAAGCCAGTGTTCAGGGCTGCAACAAATGTTGCAACTTGATTGTTGATGAAATTAATTTCCAAAGTTGTGATTTATTTATTTACTTCATTTATGCTCCACTTTCCTCTGCAATGGAGACCTAAAACAGTTTGCAACAATGTTCTCCCTACCACTGCTTCACAACCACTCTGGGAGGGAGGTTAGGCTGAGGGTGTATGGCAGGCTCAAGGTCACCCAAGGAGCTCCATTGCAAAGTGGGGGAATCAAACCTGGATCTCCTAGTCTGACGCTCTTGCCATCGCGCCATGTTGGTTGAAATCAAGTTTTCCTTGTTCTCCTTTCAACCAAAAACTCTCCAAATGCTATTTTTAAATGCATGCTTCAGTTAGGGAATCTGTGCAGGGTCAGCATTTGGTGAAAAAGGAAACCTGCAAAACTTTGGTTAGTTAATGAATCATAGCTACATAGAGCTGGATGGGACCCCAGGGTTCATCTGGTCTAGTTCCCTGCACACACAGGGAATTCACAGCTACTCTTCTACTCCCCCAGTGATCTCTGCTCTATGGTCAGAGGAAGGCAAAAAACCTCCAGGATCCCTAAACTAATCCAGCCTAGAGGGAAATTTCTTCCTGACCACAAAGTGGTGATCAGTATTACCCTGGACATATAAGAAAGGGGCATAAGAGCTGAGCTCTGGTCATCGCTTCCTGCCCTCCCTCTCATGATCTGTCTAAATTCACAGAATCTGCATTGCTGTCAGATGGCCATCTGACCTCCAAAGCAAGAGAGCCAAACAGGGATGGCCAAACTTGCTTAATGTAAGAGCCACATAGAATAGATAACAGATGTTTGAGAGCCACAAGACATCAGTGTCAGATGTTGGAAGGAAGAAAGGAAAATTAATGAATGAGGGAGGGAGGGAAATTTGAAAAGAAAGCAACTTGAACTTTAAACACATTCTCCAAACCGCTGGCTGGTTTGGCTTGTATAAGCGATTTAAAGAGAGAAATGCCTTCTTCAAGCTGGCTAACAGGTCAGTGGGGGCTTTGAGAGCCACACAATATGTGTGAAAGAGCTTAGTGTGGCTCTTGAGCCACAGTTTGGCCACCCCTGGCCCATCACCTCCCAAGAGAGCCTGTTCCCCTGAGGAATTGCTCTGTCAGGATGTTCATCCCAATGTTTAGCTGAAAACTCTTTTGACTTAATTTCAACCTGTTAGTTCTGGTCAAACCTGAGGCAACAGAAAACAACTCTGCTCCATCCTCTATATGACAGCCTTTCAAATACTTGAAGATGGCTATCATATCACCACTCAGTTGTCTCCTCTCCAGGCTGAACATACCCAGCCCCTTCAACGTTTCCTCATAGGACTTGGTCTCCAGACCGTTCGCCATCTTTGTTGCCCTTCTCTGGATTTGTTCCAGTTTACCAATAATCATATTTTGGCAGGGCCTTTTTTTGTAGCAAGAACTCCTTTACATATTAGGCCACACACCCCTGATGTAACCAGTCCTCCAAAAGCTTACAGGCCTACTGTAATCTCTTAGAGGATTGGCATCAGGGGCACGTGGCCTAATATGCAAAGGAGTTCCTGCTACAAAAAAAGCCTTGTATATTGATCCAGTACTTATAGAGTTAATTTACTAGAATATTATCAGAAATATGCCAATTAAGAAAAACAATTTGCCTTTAAGTTCCACAAGCATCCTTCCAGGGAACTTGGCCTGCATTTTCTTGCTTTGATATATGCAGTGGGCTTGAGGGTAGTCCTTGAAACGAGCTGACTTGAGGAGCTATGCCTCTAGCAGCCATCAGTTTTTCAGCAATTTAACAAGTCATTTGCTATGACCCCTTTCACATTACCATTCCAAATGGGAAGTTATCTGTTGTTGGCCCGGTTCCGAGTAAAGTGATATAGGGACGGAGTTTTCATACTGCGAATTTCATTGCATTAATGAGCCCTCTCTGAAGTAATCTGGCCATTTTGAACAGTGCTGTGTTTCCCCCTCACCCTTTTCGCTGTGTGATCTGCCTTGAACTTTTTTTTCTTGAATGTTCTAAGTTGAGTGCTGTAAGGCTAGACCAATATAACGGTGCCAAAGCATCTCAGTGGGGCGCTCAATTAAAAAAAACGGTTGCGGAAGATTGCCCAGCGAAAAGGGGTGGGGTGGAAGCACGGTGCTATTAGAAGCGCTGCAGACACTTTAAACAGCACACTATAGTGATTCAGAAGAAGACGACGACTGTAGATTTATACCCCTCCTTTCTCTCTGAATCAGAGACTCAGAGAGTGGCTTACGGTCTCCTGTATCTTCTCCCCCCACAACAGACACCCTGTGAGGTGGGTGGGGCTGAGAGGGCTCTCACAGCAGCTGCCTTTTCAAGGACAACTCCTGGAATAGCTATGGCTAACCCAAGACCATTCCAGCAGCTGCAAGTGGAGGAGTGGGGAATCAAACCCGATTCTCCCAGATAAGAGGCCACACACTTAACCATTACACCAAACTGGCACCCAGAAGAGGTGAAAATGAAGGAAAGCAGTTTACCTCAAGAACAGCTCAACTGTGCTTTGCTAACTGGATGCAAGTGGCTTTAAATAAAATCCAGTGCTAAATGGTTGTGTCTGAAATAATACAAAAAAATCTGTTAACAGCTACCAAAATGGAAAAAGTACTTATATGTAGCTTTTCCTGGCATAGAGATTACATTAATTTATCTCAGTGCCACAAAAATCTTCACTTGCTTAGTCTCTCCTTTCCCACATACTGAGCTGTTGTTAAAGGTATAAAAGGAAGCTAGGCTATTTTTTCTCTTGAGTATTTGATATGCTTGGGTAGCTGACTTGTTCACTTTGCATCCTTTCGAATCCAGTGATGCTCTACAGACATGCCTGCATCCTGTTTGACAAAGTTTGCATGCATTCAAAAGCTCATGTCCTGAATAAAAGGACTTTAAGGTGCAGTTGGACTCTAACTTTGTCACAGAGATGCCTGCAGTGACAGCACATGGCCAGTAGGAGAGGTAGCACATGGGTCTTGAAACAGCTGCATGAGCCCTCCCGGGAGATCTGCAGCCTGCATGTAGTCATGACCTTAATTTACGATCCATATGGTGCCATAAAAAGGGAGGCTGCCACTTCAAGTCAGGGCATTCTGGGCGGAGGGACTAAGTTTGATTAGGGTCACATAAGCAGGCAATAAGCTGATGCTGTTTGGCCAATTGGTCAGCCTCTTCAAGCCTGCCTTCACTACTGAGAGCCAGTTTGGTGTAGTGGTTAAGTGTGCGGACTCTTATCTGGGAGATCCGGGTTTGATTCCCCACTCCTCCACTTGCATCTGCTAGCATGGCCTTGGGTCAGCCATAGCTCTGGCAGAGGTTGTCCTTGAAAGGGCAGCTGCTGTGAGAGCCCTCTCCAGCCCCACCCACCTCACAGGGTGTCTGTTGTGGGGGAGGAAGGTAAAGGAGATTGTGAGCCGCTCTGAGACTCTTCGGAGTGGAGGGCGGGATATAAATCCAATATCATCATCTTCTGTGTTGCATGTTTCTGAATGTGATACACATGCAATTAGCCTGTGACTTAATTTTCTTTCTTTCTGGACACCAAAATTCAAGGCTTGTAGCCCAATTTTAATGCGTAGATTTTGAACTTTGTCACAGACCAATTTTCATGGCAGCATATATGCTTCTATGCATGCCATTGATTGTTAGTGATGCAGGTATTTAAACAGTTGGGTTCCCCTGCTCTGAAGGTTGGGGGGTGGTCACCTTATCTGATTTTTTTGCTGCTGTTGTGCATGTCTGTGCATAGGTTTAATGGGGGCTCCTGGTCTCTTTAATCATGCCTCTGTTGTTCACAGTCAGTCTGCTTTGACGTTTGATAATAGGTATGTATGTAGCAGGAATGCCTTTGCGTATCAGGCCACACCTCCATGATGTAGCCAATCCTTCAAGAGTTTACAGGACCTACTGTAAGCTCCAGGAGGATTGGTTACATCAGGGGTGTGTGGCCTAACATGCAAAGGAGCTCCTACTACAAAAAAAGCCCTAGTATACAGTGTGACCTGACCTGGATAGCCTAGCCTAGCTCGAACTCAGAAGGTAAGTAGGGATGACCCAGGTTAGCATTTGGATGGAAGACCTCCAGGGAATGCCAGGTTCTTGATGCAGAGGCAGGCAACGGCAGCTCACCTCTGAACATCTCTTGCCTTGAAAACCCTGAAGGGTTGTCATAAGTCAGCTATGACTTGCCGGCCCTTTCCACCACCACAATGTATACAGTGCAACTGAGCAGAGTTGCCATCTTCCTTTGTCCACTGAAGGCAGTGAACTTAGAAGCATGTTCAGGGCCAGCTCTGCCAGTAGGCAAACTAGGTAATTGTCTAGGGCGCTGGCCTCCTGGGGGGTTCGAATTGGTTGCTCCTCATGTGACTCAGTGACATCATCAGTTCAGGTGAGGTGCCGGAAGTTAGCCTTGCCTAGGGGGCCAGACCATCTAGAGCCAACCCTGAGTCTTTCAGATTCTAGTCTTGACACTCCTACATCATGCTGGCAGCATCAGAGCCATTTACAGTGGTGATCTTCAGTCACAGAAACAGTGTCCTCCTCCCACTCTGTGGTTCCTTGGTACATGACTTTCATAACTATTGAATCTAGAAGTTCTTGTGGAGGGAACCTGTGGTTGTAGGGACTTTTATACAGAGCAGCCTGGGGAGTCATCACAGGTTATCACCTATCAACTCAGCTTTTCAGCATAATTGAATGAGAGGGAGCCAAAGCAGCTTTGCTACATGATACTTAAGTTAGTATTATTTATGTATGCAGTTTTCTTGCCTTAATGCCCTCACTTTAACTTCCCCTCATTCCCAAATAGTTTTTGATGATGAAAATAATGGCAGATGCCAAGGTGTGTTACTATCAAACACAGCAGAACGTTTTGGATCTGTGCCAGATCAAAGTTCCTGAAGTGTTTTTGTCAACATCCCACATCCTCACTACCATGAAGGAGGAAGTGTGTCTTTTTTGAATGGACTGTTACCTCCTGTTTTGGCCCTATAAATACTGCTTTTTCCCTTCCGGGGGAATAAACCTGGCAGGAGCCCTAAAATCTTGAGCTGTTTTGAAAATAGCTTGAATCTGAAGTTGATATCTATTTTTAATGTCTTAAAATAACACTTCTTAGAGAGTCAGCCAAGCTGACTATGCCCTGAAGGAATTAGCAACACCTTTCTTCTGCCAAAAACCATGGGTCTCCTCCAAGCTGACTGGTGCAGTCCTAAGCAAAGGTACACCTTTCTGTTGAAATCAGCAGACCAAGAAAGGTGTAATTCTGTTTGAGTTGCAGTGTAGGGTAATCTGAAGCCCTTTTCACACTGTACATAAGCTGTGCAACTAAGTTTTTATGTGCATATCTTAAAATGTCACATTAATACATTAAAGGCATTCCAGTAGCACCTTAAAGACTAACAAAATTTGTGGTTAGGGTATGAGCTTTCATGAGTCACTGCTCACTTCTCACTGTTTTTGTGAACAGTGACTCAAGAAAGCTCATACCTGCCACAAATTTGTAAGTCTTTAAGGACTCTTGCTCTTTTCTACTGCTAGATTGACTAATCCAGCTGCCCATCTTGATCTATATACTAAAAGTGCGTATGTGAAAAAAGTCAGTGTTGGTGAGAGATGCAACACCTGCCAAAGATTTTTTCTTGGACCATTGCTTGTTGTTCTATGTAAGGCCCAGTTGTCACCAAGGTGGTGAAATACCTGCGTTAGAGTTTGATTGCATTTACGGGGCTGGCGTAATTTAGTGTTTGTCCATACTTCCCCTCTGGAAGCCTTTTGCAGATAAAAATATGGTTTTTAAACACATTATTTACACATTTTTATGCCATCTTTGTGCCCTTACAAGGGCCACCAAGGAAGCTAACAATATAAATCCAACCCCATCCAACACACATCATTAAAACAATTTTTTTAAAAGTTAAAATACATACAACAGTGATTAAACCCTTAGTAAGGAAGGAGTAATCGCTAAGTTTAAATTTAATTTGATTTAATTTGCGATTTATACCCCTCCCTATCCCTCAAGGCGGGCTCAGGGCGGCTTACAACATTAAAACGTTGCAATAACAATAAATAAAACATATCCAATTAAACACAACAAATTTAAAATATCTCATAAACATAATACATAAAATAGAGGGTCATAACTCCCACAATAGTACAGCCAAAGGCCATAGTTCAGCAGTTGATATGACTTCAGCTAGTTAACACCACTTAGCATAGCTTCAGGGAGTGTCAAACAAAACAGAAAAGTCTTCATCCCCTGATAGAAGATGAAAACAGAAGGATGAATCTTCTTTAGGGAAAAAGTTCCAGAACTCCGGTGCCATGACTGAGAAGGCTGCAACTTGGGCTAGTGACTTTCCCCTGAACTGCTAGTTCTCTGTGTGGAGAACTGTTTAGTTTTGTTTGGGAGGCATATCCAGTCTGAAATTGTAAACCCCTGGATCTAGGTTTATCTCCTCAGTGAGAACTAGGCATATGAATAAGTGGCAGGGATGAAATAAACTTAAATTTCTTACTGGTATGCTCATATTGCCATTCCTTATCTTTCTCTTGTCAATATGAATGTCTGCCACAGCAGCCCTCTTCAAACCATGTGAGGTGTGTAGAAATCAACATGGGATGGGGAAATGGGCACAAACACGCTGGCCCTGCCTTCTGTCTGTGGAAGACTGTCAACTCTTGAACATCATGTCTGTGTATGCCAAGTATATTCATGTCCCCATGGTCAGAGGCTATCCAGCAGCATGCCCATGGAGAAGGGAGCATGCATTTTTATGTATGTGTAGATGCTAGGTTACCAGGCATGGCCTACACATTTGTGTAGGTGTTAGTTACCAGGCATAGCCTAGCAACCAGCAAGAGACTGAGGGGGGCAACCAAGGGCAACTTAAGACCATAGAGTTTCCAGCAAGTCCTAGAGACATCTGTTGGCGGTTCTGGGTTTTCCCAGGAAGTAACATTACACCATCAGCCCCGATGAAAAATTCTGCCATGTGGCAGGAGGTGAAACACAGGAGCTGGCAATGCTGGCAGATACGGTTACTGATGAGCCAGCAATCACAAGCCCAGGTAGGAGCCAGCACAATCATACCTCCCTCTCCCTCTGTGAATGGATTTCTCTGCACCTTATGTCTTTCAAAGAGGGTGTGACAGGGTAAAACTAAGGAAGCACAGCATTTTGCTTCCTACAGGTTGAGAATGAAAAGTGTTTCAATGATGTATACTTTACATTCTGCTTGTACTGCTGTTAAACCTAATCTGTTTTTTATGTTATGTGGACTGTTGTAGTGGTTCGTGATGTTGGCCCATACTGCCTATCTTTTACTCTTGATAGGAGGGAGTAATTAGGCCTAGAAACACTATCATTATCCACAACAATTGAAGCAGCCTGCTTCATGTTTTGTGACAGTTAATTACCTCATCTCTAAACCAAGCATTCGAACCTTCAAGCCGTGTGTTTCTCCTTTTCTTTTTGATGCCCTAAACTGGAAGAGGGTAGTCATAGAATTCTTGTGAGCTTCAATTTAAGCTGCCGTCAAATTCCTCAAGAATATACTGATAGGGAATGTTGTAAGCAGTCTGCTTGTGTGTCATGTGGCTCCTGTAGAAACTAGCTCCACTCCATTTTTTGAGACACGGGGTTTAGAAGAAGCTGGGGGCGGGGAGTAGTTCTCATGGTATAAACTGACCCTCTCCTCTTCATTTTGGTTTTAAATCTACCATACTCAGAGTTTCGACAGCCCTTACTAATGTCCTGTGTACAATATATACAGAATGCAGGTTTCTTTATGTCTCCTCATGGGGCCTTTGGTACATTAGATTTAAAAACAGGGAAGGGGGCTAATGAAATTCCAAGTGGGCCAGGGGGCAATACCTTTTCTTTTGGGGATGCCTTTTAGATAGACTCAGATCCTTATGTGTGCTCTTTGTCACATAAAGATCAGGCCTGTTTAAAACAAAGGAGTGTTGACCTTCCAACCTTCTCCATGCCTGTGGTGGCTTTCAAGACCCTTTGTTTGCTTTTAAGCGGGTAGGTGACACTTTTTGCCTCTGTGGATTTCCAGTTATCCTCATTCATCTTATCACCACATAAAAGAAGGGTTTTTCTTTCTTTAATTGCTTTGCCTTTATCTTTAAGTTAGGTTACTCTCTGTATGAGACAGTCTAAAAAGTGAATAAAACATTTTATGCCGGTTAAAGCCGCAAAATAAAAGATATTTGCTCGCTTCTTTCTTAATGGGAGGTGCTGTGGACAGATGCTTCAAAACAACAAAGTAAAACAGAAATCTCTGTCCTATCTTAAAGGCTGACAAAATGTATTTCTCTGATGGATTGACCTATAACTCATGAAATCTTACGGAGGAATAAATGTTGCTAGTCTTTAAGGTACCACTGAACTTCTGTTTTCTTTTGCTGCATTAAAGACAGCTGCCCCTTTGGAATGGTTGAAATAGCAGTTACTGAAAGTGACCATTCTGTCAAATATTAAGCCATGCATTCTTGTTTACAAAGAAAAAACCCCCTCAATTGATCAACCTACCAAGCTAGATAAATGTATCTTTTAAATAGCGCAGCATTATAAACTCTTTTCCCCTTCCATCCGAGTAAATGCATATTACATATTCCAGCAAAGTGGAAATTAAGTGAAATTTTTCTCAAGTTCATAGGGGACTCATAGGCCATTCTTCCTGTATGCTTTTATCTGTTAAATTCTTCTGTTTCTGCAATCTTCAGAATTTGTGTGGCTATTCAGTCACTGACAGAGCAATGGTCTGCTTCCCAAAATATGGCTTAGACAGTTTTTTTTCTGCCACTCAAGTTCACCTGACTGGTGAGAACAAGTGAGGTGCCAGAAGATTGGAGGCGGGCAAATATTGTCCCCATCTTCAAGAAGGGGAAAAGGGATGATCTGGGTAACTACCAACCCATCAACTTGACATCTATACCTGGAAAAGTTTTAGAACAAATCAAACAGTTAGTCCTGGAACATTTAGAAAGGATGGCTGTGATTACTAAGAGCCAGCATGGGTTTCTCAAGAACAAGTTATGTCAAACTAACCTGATCTCTTTTTTTGAGCAAGTGACTACCTTGCTAGATCATGGGAATGCTGTAGACATAGTTTATCTTGATTTCAATAAGACTTTTGATAAGGTTCCACATACTATCCTTGTTAACAAGTTGGTAAAATGTGGTTTGGATCTTGTTACTGTTAGGTGGATCTGTAACTGGTTGACAGATCGCACTCAAAGAGTGCTTGTGAATGGAGAGGAGTGACAAGTGGAGTGCCTCAAGGATCTGTCCTGGGACCTGTTTTGTTCAACATCTTTATAAATGATTTGGATGAAGGAATAGAGGGAATGCTTATTAAATTTGCAGATGATACTCAATTGGAAGGGGTTGCAAATAAAGTAGAAAGAAATAGGATCCAGGATAATCTTGGCAGGCTGGAAAACTGGGCTAAAACCAATAAGATGCATTTTAACAGGGATAAATGTAAAGTTCTGCATTTAGGTAAGAAAAATCCCATGCATGGTTATAGGATAGGGGAGACTTGTCTGGGCAGCAGTATGTGCGAGAAGGATCTAGGGGTCATAGTGGACCATACGCTGAACCATGAGTCAACAGTGTGATGCGGTGACTAAAAAAGGCAAATGCAATATTGGGCTGTATTAACAGAAGTCTAGTGTCCAGATCAAGTGAAGTGATGGCATCACTTTACTCTGCTCTGGTAAGACCTCACCTGGAGTTTTGTGTTCAGTTTTGGGCATCACATTTAAAAAAGGATATAGACAAGCTGGAACAGGTCCAGAGGAGGGCAACAAAGATGGTGAGGGGTCTGGAGACCAAGTGCAATGAGGAAAGGTTGAAGGAGTTGGGCATGTTTAGCCTGGAGAGAAGGTGACTGAGAGGTGATATGATCACCATCTTCAGATACTTGAAGGGCTGTCATATAGAGCAGGGGTCCCCAACCCCAGGCTGTGGACTGGTACCAGTCCGTGGCCTGTTAAGCAACCAGGCTGTGAGTTGTATAATTCTTTTATTATATATTACAATGTAGTAATAATAATAAGAAGAAGACATTGGTTTTATATCCTGCCCTCCACTCTGAATCTCAGAGTGGCTCACAATCTCCTTTATCTTCCTCCCCCACAACAGGCACCCTGTGAGGTAGGTGGGGCTGAGAGAGCTCTCCCCAGAAGCTGCCCTTTCAAGCAGCTGCAAGTGGAGGAGTGGAGAATCAAACCCAGTTCTCCCAGAGAACCACCACACCAGAATAAAGTGCACAATTGTATCATCCTGAAACCATCTCCCCCCCACCTGGGTTTGTGGAAAAATTGTCTTCCACAAAACTGGTCCCTGGTGCCAAAAAGGTTGGGGATCACTGATATAGAGGATGGTACAGAATTGTTTTCTGTGGCCCAAAAAGGTAGGACCGGAACCAACGTGTTGAAATTAAATCAAAAGAGTTCCCAGCTCAACATTAGGAAGAACTTCCTGACAATTAGAGCGGTTCTTCAGTGAAACAGACTTCCTTGGGAGGTGGTGGGCTCTCCTTCTTTGGAGGTTTTTAAACAGAGGCTGGATGGCCCTCTGACAGCAATGCGGATCCTGTGAATTTGGGGGGGGGGGGTATTTGTGAATTTCCTGCATTGTCCAGGGGTTGGACTAGATGACCCTGGAGGTCCCTTCCAACTCTATTATTCTGTGATCCCCCATATAATCTTGCCTTATGTATCCTTGTTTATTTTCACTGCTGTGTTTCCTTCTCTTCAGCAAAGTGAGCTGAACTCCTTCCTGTGGACTATAAAGAGAGATCCACCATCTTACTTTTTTGGCACGATTCATGTCCCGTATACCCGGGTCTGGGATTTTATCCCTGAGAATTCCAAGAAAGCCTTCCAGCAAAGCCATATTGTCTACTTTGAGCTGGACCTCACAGATCCTTACACGATCTCTGCCCTAACCAGTTGTCAGCTCCTGCCGCAGGGTGAGAACCTTCAGGATGTGCTCCCCAGGGACATCTACCGTCGGCTCAAGCGCCACTTGGAATATGTCAAGCTTATGATGCCATCTTGGATGACTCCAGACCAGCGGGGCAAAGGACTGTATGCTGACTATCTCTTCAACGCTATTGCAGGCAACTGGGAGAGGAAAAGACCTGTGTGGGTAATGTTGATGGTGAACTCTCTGACAGAGGTGGACATTAAGTCCCGTGGCGTGCCGGTCTTGGATCTCTACCTTGCCCAAGAAGCAGAACATCTCCGAAAGCAGACTGGGGCAGTAGAAAAAGTAGAGGAACAGTGCCATCCATTGAATGGTCTGAATTTCTCTCAGGTAAGCAAACTGAAACTATCTGTGCATTTGTCATTCTCAGGGTAAGCCACAAGTTCCTGCCTCAGTGTGGAGCAAGTATAGCAAAGAGGGCAACAGTGTTTGAATCTACTTTTCTGTTAAAGGTTTGGGATACAAGTTAGGAGAAGCCTTCTAGTATACAAAAGAAGCAAATGTAGGTAAACATTCCTTTTAGGCCCAAGAAGGTTGATTCTGTACATTTCTTCCATGCTCCTCAATAGCAAGAAATGTTGGTAGTTTCAGAGGGCAGGCCTGCAGTAGATTCATGTCCAGTTGCACCTTTAGAAACCAACAAGATTTTGGGGATATAAGCTTTTGAGAGTCAAAGCTTCCTTTGTTAGATACATTGGAATGAAGATCTCTGGATTCTTATAGCCCTGTCAGAAGGTGGGAGGGGTGTTGCAAAGAAGAAACTCAGAATTCAGAGGTACGATGCACATTGTAAGCAAGCTTGATTAGAGCAGGGGACTGTAATGGCTGAGATATAAGGACTCTGAGATCCCCGTTCTGATGTATCTGATGAAGAGAGCTTTGACACTCAAACCTATCCCTCCAAAATCTTTTTGGTCAATAAGGTACTTCTAGAGTTGAATCAAGAAATATCTGGTTATTGGGTTCATTATGTGAAAAATTTGGACTTACAAATGCTGTATTTTAATAGAAACTTAATATTTTTTTGTGAAATGCTTTTACAGTCTACAGAAAGCACCTGCTTCCTGAGACTGTGTAGGACTTAAACAGATATTTTTCTTTCCTTATTAGTCAGGGGCTGCAATTTTAAGAAGGAAACTGAAAAAGGCCATTTGGCAATCAGCATATTTGATATTAAAATAAAACCCTTGCACTCTTCAGTAGTTACATTATCATCATACACATTATGGCAAATTAATTATACAAAAGCTAATCATATTTAAACACAGATTTCTTTGAAAATATGTTGCATATATCTGCAGTCTGCACAGAAATTATATATCTAATTCTCAACAGTCCCCTCTGCCCATGGATACTTATTTCTACAGAGGGCACACTCTCCTCCAATAGGTTTTTCTACAGACTCAGAGGACTCTGTGGATTTGCAGAAAAATCCAAATAGTTAAAGAATTTTTTAAAAAGAAAACCTCTGGGAGGGTTGAATTCCACCACCAACACCTTTTGATACCTTTTGAAATGGCCACTGCAGTAATCTACGCCAGGCCCTGCCGCATGGACAGTGAGAGATAGACTGACTGATAGCCAGAGACAGAGAGAGGGGAGGAAGTAAAAGCAGAACTGGAGCTGGGATTAGGGAGGATTCCTCAGGCAATATGAATGGCTAACTAGCAGAGGAATATTTTAAAAGGACATCTGAGCTTCTCACCCCACCTCTTTTTCTGTGGGCTCCACTTTTTGCTTAAAACTTTTTTGTGGGGGGGAGACTTCTAACTGCTTCTCCTCTACCAGCTTGAGAAAGACTGACTGGTTGAGAGTGTGAGAGAGACACACACACAGAGATAACAGGTGGGGGAAGAGGGGAGGAAACAAAAGCAGAACTGGAGTTGGGATTGGGGAGGATTCCTCACTGCCACTTGCCCATTTCAAACACTGTTTTTCCTGCAGTATGAATGGCTAAGTATTAGGGGGAAGTTTTAAAAGGACATCTGAGCCTGCAACTGCAAAGCCTTGCAGACATTACAGAGGGATTGTTCTCATCCCTGTCTCTGTACCTGCAGGCTTTGCTGTCCTTTAAAAACATTATCTCTGGTTTCTAGCTGCTTCTCCCACCCCCCTCCCCAAGAGCTTGGCCACTGCTTCTCTCTTCTGACTGACTAAAAGCCAGAGGAGTATATTTAGTAACAACACTTCAGTTTCAAAAAAATACAATTACAAATGCAATGAAACTACAACATATCACACAACATTTTGTTGAGGGTCCCAACCTTTCATTATCTAATGCTGTAGATTGTTCTTCATAAAAAATATTTATCATATCTAATTCTGAATCTGTCACCCCATGCAGGTAGAAGAACCCAGAGAATGGGGCCAGGTTCACCCCCTGGTTTTCAGAACAATATGAAAAAATATTGAAAGGGGATTGAATCCTCCCCAGAGCACAGACAGTGTTAGGGAGGCAGTTTGGTGTAGTGGTTAAGTGTGTGGACTCTTATCAGGGAGAACCGGGTTTGATTCCCCACTCCTCCACTTGCACCTGCTGGAATGGCATTGGGTTAGCCATAGCTCTGGCAGAGGTTGTCCTTGAAAGGCAGCTGCTGTGAGAGTCCTCTCAGCCCCACCCACCTCACAGGGTGTCTGTTGCGAGGGAGGAAGGTAAAGGAGATTGTGAGCCGCTCTGAGACTCTGCGATTCCGAGTGGAGGGTGGGATATAAATCCAATATCATCATCCTCCTTTGGGGTTATGCTGGGGTAGGCAGAGAAACAAGAGCAGGGGCTTCCACTGCCACCTAAGCTGGGCAAGAGGAGAGAGCCAGAACAGCATGTGCCAGGTGGGTGGGCAAGAGGGAGGGCGGGCTGGAACTGATGCCACATGAGCCAGGTAGAGGACAACAGTGGTGCTGTGAGTGAGTGAGGGGGGGAGGGGGAAGGAGGATTCTACCCCCATGAGTCGTATGTGTCCCCTGCTTGTATTATATAGTTATTGAGGAAAACCTTTATCTTGAAAAGCATTTCACTCATTACAGAGGAGAAAATATTTCACAGGAGTTTGTGCTTTTTAAAGAGCTCCCCTAAATTGGGAGAAGTTGGCTGCTTAGGTGGAAGAAAACAAAGTTTTTCTCCAAATATATTTCCTGGAGGCGGGAGGGGGATTCACATCTCTAAACCAAGCCAGTACTCTCTTTTTAGTCACAAAATGCTAGGAACAAATATCCCCAATCCCATAGTAGTAGTAACTTAGTCATAAAAACATAATAAAGAAATGGAACCTTGTGCAGACTTGAAGGAGGGGGAGACTGGAATATGCACTTCAACACTAGACATCAGGAAAATGTCTCCTTTTATAAAAAATATTAGGTATTGACTGTGTGTCCTCACAGTATTAAAGTTATAGGCTGTAACTTAGAGCTATAGTCATTGGCCAGAGAACAATATGTAATTTTTTTGTCCAGACCAGTGTTGTGTGGAGAAAAACTGGGCTTGTGGGTTTACCGTTGGAATTATAGTTGCCAACCTCCAGGAGAGGGCTGGAAATCTCCCAATATTACTACTGATCTTTGAACTGTAGAGATAAATTTCTCCTGGAGAAGACGGTTGCTTTGGAGGGTGGATTCTACAATACTATATCCTGCTGAGTTCCCACCTTCTCAGGTCATATTCCCAGATCTCCAGAAATTTCTCAACCCAAAGATGGAAACATTAATTTGAATGCTGGCCATGTTCCTTAGCCATCCGTGTGGGCTCAGTCTGGGAGAAAATGTTGTAGTCTGTTGACTAGAGGGTAACAACTGTACCTGGATTTGCCATCTCTGTATGAGACCTGTTGTTGAGGAAGAAGCTGTGTAGTTCATTCCTCTCCTCCCCTCCCTCTCTTGTATTACTAATTTTCACCCTGACCTGGACTGTTTAGACTAGCTGATTCTTAAATCTTGGAAGCTTAAGCATAGTTGGCCCTGATTAATATTTGGATGGGAAACCACCAAAGAATCTGAGGTCACTATGCAGAGGCAGACAACAGCAACCCACCTCTGAATGTTCCTGCCTTGAAAACCCTAAGGGATTGCCATAAATCGGCTTCAACTTGATGTCACTTTTATCACCATTATTCCATTTGGACGCAATCTAGCCAAAATTTGAATACTTTTCCCATTTATTTCAGTGTGCGATACAGAAACATACGCTTCCATCTCTTCTGCTGAAAACAATGAGACTTGAAATGCTTTACTTTGGCTAGTTCATGTCCATACACTTTTCTCTCCTAATAATCTCATAGCAGAAACATAGCCCTGCCCCCCACCCCGGGCTCCATATGTCTATTAAATCTGTTGGAATCTGTTGGAAAGTTAATGCTAAAATCCATTTTATTCTTTCTCACAAAAGAGTTTTAGATTAGTGAACTGGTACCAAGAATGTGCTCCTGCGTTCGAGACATTTAGAAAAAGGATATAAAGGTCAACCGTCCACATTAAATGCAGGTGCTTTTTTTATTCACTGACTATAGCGGTTTTCCAACATTTGCTTCTTATTTCCAAGTGGCTGGTCAAAAATCCTGGGGAGGTTAATTCTGCTTCATAGGTAGCTTCATTGGTAGCAGTGCTGTTAATCAATCCCAGACTACTTGTGTTACCCATGTGACAGTTTAAAAGCTCGCAAGCAGTTGAGAAGCAGGGGTTCATAGGGGGTTTCCTTCCCTATATAAAGGTATGCAAACAGGCAAGGATCTGTTCTTGTAAACCTCACCCACTTGCTGTTAATTAATTACTAATTACTGCTATGTGGATGCTGCTGTTTGAAAAAAAAAAATAAAAAATTGCAGGATGTGATCTTGGGCACAGTATTTTGAAAATCTCAGCCTCCTCCTAGTTTCTAATCTTCATGACTCTAAAGATGTGCTCAAAAGTTTGTAAGAAATACCTGGTTAGCGGTGAGATCTCCAGAGAGTCTTAAGAAAGATTTCTGTAGTTCTGAGAGAAGGACTTCAGTGTCCTGCTAGCTCCTTGCCCTGTCCCCATGACAAGCAAACCCAGAATAAACTGCACAGAATATCCTCAAAGGTGTCCAATTTGTGGAATCAACATGAGTTGCAGCATTTTATTTTCCGCTGCAGAATTCGACTTGCCTGTGCACAGGCTTTTGATCCTAATCCAGGTCTAAGCAGATCAACTTGTTAAAATCCACGTAGTTCCAGATTTCTAAAATCCTGCTGCATTGGTTGTCGAACGTTCCATTTTGTTGATCATACCAACTCATTATGTGTAATGAGTTCCTGTGAGAAAGGCAGACTATAAATAACACAAGCAAATCAGTCAGTAAATAAAAGTTGAGAAGAACAGCCGTGGCAGGGAGAAGCTTTCCCCATTAAGGTTAAGATGACCTCCTGGAATACAAATGATCTCTAGACTACAAAGATCAGTTTCCCCTGGAGGTAATGGCAGTGAAGGAGGTTATATTCTATAGAATTTCATTCCAGCTGAACTCCTCCCCTTCCCCAAACTCTCTTTTCCAAGGCACTGCTCCCAAGTCAAGGCCAACAATCTAAAGATTTGTGATATGGATGATAGTGAGGAGTAGGCAACCCTGCCAGCTGACACCTTGAGATGGGCAGCCAGGCTGGATTATTGACACACCTGTGATGTTACCTAGGAGGTAATGGGGAGGAAGCAAATCCTTAAGGGGCCCTCTTTTGCTTTTGTCCAATGGCACCAGTGGCCTCTTCTGGAACTCAGAAGAGATTGCTTATTGGGAATTGGTGATGGGTCCACTTGGAACTATGGCAACATAATGGCTGAGTCTTGGCCAGGCCTGTTGGCTCTTGTCTTGGGGAAATGGCCAGGGCTTAGTGGTAGAGCTTCCATTTTGCATGGAGATGGCCCCATGTTCAATGTCTAGCATCTACAGCTGAAATGACCAGGTAGTAGGTGATGTGAAAGACCTCTGCCTGAGACCTGAAGCAGTTGAGTGGACAGTACTGACCTTAATGGGCCGATGGTCTGGTTAAGTATAAGGCAGCCTTGCATCCAAGCTTCCCGGGGATTCTGTTATAGAATAAGATCAATAATGGTGGGTGAGCAAAATTAATTTTTCAGTTTTGCCTTTACTGATCTTGCCATTGAGCAGCCAAAGTTTCCAAGAAACCCCAATTTAAAAACCAGTGAATTAGAAGAAGGTGACGACATTGGATTTATATTCCGCCCTCCACCCTGAATCTCAGAGTCTCAGATCAGCTCACAATCTCCTTTACCTTCCTCCCCTAGGACAGACACCCTGTGAGGTAGGTGGGGCTGAGAGGACTCTACAGAATGTGCCCTTTCAAGGACAACTCTGTGAGAGCTATGGCTGACCCAAGGCCATTTCAGCAGGTGCAAGTGGAGGAGTGGGGAATCAAACCCGGTTCTCCCAGATAAAAGTCCACACACTTAACCACTACACCAAACTGGCTTCATTATGTACATTATGGTATGAATACCACCCTTGTTTCAATGGATTGGAATGCGTGGCAACCCTTTGGCATTTTAGAAGGTCTAGGTCCTTCCTTTTGATTGGATTAACATCAGTCTCTACAAGAGGACCCACATGCTGCTTTGGTGAGCATACAGTAGCGTTGGCCACAATGATGCTTTTTGCGAGGAAATCATTCCAAACGTCTTCCCTCTGGTTTAAGAAGAGTTCCCCTTTCTAGGATGAGTTCATTCCCTGTGAACACCAGAGGGCACCACTGAAATGGCATGTACTATACAGTCATGAGATAACTTGGTCTTTAGTAGTATCTATGGCTTGGGTCCTGCATTTGATCACTTGATCTCTCTGCTCGTGATTACTCTGTGTATGGGCAGCTGTGAAATGAATCCAACCCAAACTGTCAAATTTATGCTGAATTATTGTGGACGTTCTGTCTTACGTGTTTGGTTTATGCTGGTTTTAAGATCACGCATGTGTGAATCACCTTCGAGACCTTCCATGGCTAGTTAAGTAAAGAAAAAAGAAAAGGAACCGTTTAGAGATTCCCCCCCCCCTTTTTTTTTTGCTTTTTCTTGAGCTATTACATGGTTTAAATTTCCTTACAAATGAGTGATGTTTGCCAGGCAGAGTGCACTTAAACATTCTTAGTTTAGGAGTTGTTGAATTATTATTGCTTGCTGTATTAGATGATGGATTGTCTGCCTATAACATTTTCCACCCATGCTTTTCATTTTGGATGAGAAAGAGATTTATATGCAAAAGATTGCCCCTTGGGATAGCTTGTGTAAAGTGATATTAGGGCTAGTTTTGGTCTAGCAGGTTTTTTTTCTAGGAAAATTTTAGTGTCCCTTTATAGCACACTTCAGGAAAATAGCTAGAAATTATTGACCAAAGCCAGACATAGCTGATAAAAAGGGAAAAGGGAAAGATCCAGTCTCTCTTCCACCTCCATCCTCTAATTTCCTTCATTTGTCTCATGCACAAATTAACCTCTGCACCTGCTTCCTAGTACTCCTTCAAAACAGCTTCCTCTTGCCTCCCTCCCCACCCTAGAAAAAAACTGAAGCTTTTGACATGGCAAATTATGGGCAGTCCACATTAACAGGGCAAAGCCATGAAGCCCTCAAGAGCTTATTGTGACCACAGTGTAATTATAGGTTCATATTCACAAGATTATTTTTTTAATGCTTGAACACAGGGTTGGCAAATGGGTCACTAATGCCAAGAGATAGCCCCTTATTATCCACAACAGGTTTCGGAGTGAGTATGACAGATGAAATTACAACACTGCGAGTTCAGGTTTGTAGAACACTTCCTGACTCGTAATCAGTTCTCCACTCGCACCCACACATTCCTTGTTGTTTATTTGCTTCCTAAAGAACATCTTTTTTGGGGGGGATGAGCCACATATTTTAGGGAAGAAGAGAACCCAAAACAAGTTTTAAGAAGATTCTTGAATCCCATAACAAAATATGTATGCCAACACTCTCACAGAGGACATTGTCCTGGCCCTCTGTCTTCTTTAACAGATGTGAGTCTTGTGACTGGCACCAACCCCCTCTGTTCCCTTAATATCATTGTGTGAGTGTGATAAGAACGTAAGAGAAGCCATGTTGAATCAGGCAAGTGGCCCATCCAGTCCAACACTGTGTGTCATACAGTGGCCAAAATACCAGACGGCGTCAGGAGGTCCAACAGTGGAGCCACTGTGATCCTATCTTGTACACATTTACTCAACATTAGGTTGCGTATGCTAAATGTTGGGTTACTCCCTTGACTACAGCCATAGATACTCCATGTAGAAAGTAGGAAAGAGACTGCAGGAATTTTCAGTTGGGAAAGAGGGTTTGTATTCATCAATATGCTAGAAAGTGAACCTTAGTCCTTTATTTGATTTCAGACTTTGCAGCCTGCTGTCCTGTGGTACCCTGCTAACACTCAGAAAGGAGTTTTGGGACATTTGGCAGGCTCTTTAAGGAAGGAGAAACAGGGAAAAATCCAGTCACCCACAGCTTTTGTGAATTCTGGTGGATCCAACTTGTGAACAGCGATGGTAGCAGAATGGAGAGGGAGAAATCACCTCATGTAAAATTACCTCTTTTTAGTTGTTTTGTTGTCACAGGGGAATTTCAGGACAAATTGCGAGCTACTTGAGGAAAAAGAAAGCAGGGAAAAATCAGTACATCAGCATCTTGCAGGAATGCTTCTAGTGATTCCAGCCCATAAACAGCAAGGCTTCTCAAGTCTTGATTCGGGCACAGTGATTTTGCTCCCAATTTGGTGGAACCCTATCTGGGTAATGTAGGGATGTTACGATGGGTTATATTTCTGTTTATATGGCGTAGTATATGTATACATGTGGCTTTAAATTTTAGAAATGGGAGTTAAGTGCTATTCAAAAAAGGAGATTTTGAATATTTGTTCACTGGTAAATGTGTTCGTGGTTAACAGTCTCCATTTTTTAATATGTACATAAACACACATATAAAAAAGTACCTGAATGCATACTGTTATGTATAACCTTTTTTTTCTTGTTTAAACTACATCTCATTTGCATATCGATAAACCTGTGTTTAGGGACAGTGGACATGGTTTTCTGGTTTAACAGCTGGGAAATAAGACTTTTAGAAGCCGATCCGTAGCCAGTGAGTTAATTTAAAATTTGCGTTAGAAGAGACACTTTCTGAATGCACAGCCGCTCAATCTTTGCTGCGGGTTTATTATTACCCTTGTTGACTGTGTGAAGGTCAAATGTTGAACAGCACAAGTATCTAGGGAGGAAAAGGGGGGAGGTTCTCTTAGCTGACAATGCATTTTGAAGCCAGAGAAAGGGGTTTGCAAGATGATCTGCTCCCACTTAAATCCAGTCCGGTCAATTAAAGTTGAGTGCGTAACAGTGTTTAGTTTAGAGATTTATTGTAATCTCGAGCCTGTCATATAATGGTGTTAGGGAAGATTTATGTAGCCGGCCTTGTAAATTTCTCAGAGTCTCGTTACCCTGTTATAACAGGATTAGTGGGATGGCTACATTTGGCCAGATTTCTGGGATTATCTCTAAAGATGAACCACTTCAGGCATTAGCTTTTTTGCACAATGTCTGCTAAAGGAGTAGAGAAAATGCGCATTTTAGAACATATCTGTAAAAGGGCAGTTCTTACAAGCAGTTGCAACCCACATAATCAGTGTGATCCTAAATACATTATACTGGGAGCAAGCCCCATTGTGTGAGATTCTGAGTAGAACTATTTAGGATTTCTCTCAAGGTCTCTCTTCCCACTAGGGTAGATTTTTCTTTCTTTAAATTATACAGGAAATTACTACTTGGTCAAACCATACTCTGGTCCAATTCTGACACATCTGAATTGCAGACTTAAACTGTTTTTAATAATCATTCTATCTGCACACTGAACTCTAGTAACTGTAGCTCTGTGAAGGGGCAAGGAGCACCTAAGGGAGGATTCACAGATGCTCCATCAAACGACATTTCTTGGATCTTCTTCGTGGTCTCTGCAGTCCCACACATGGGTCTTGCCGCAGGCAACGGATCCGTACCTCGGAGTGCTAATAGCTCGCCTATAGCGCTTTTTGGCGCGCTTCCCTCCCGCTCTGGGGAGCAGCCAGTGGCTGCGCATGCCTGGAGCAAGGGGGAGGCGCCATTCCCACTCAGTTTCTTCCTTTCCGCCGCCCGGACAACACCTACCTTGTTGTGCTCCTCTATAGTTCGTCTGTTCCTGTTGGTATCGTACTCTTCTTCTTTAAATTCTTACATCCTCTTATTCTTTTCCCTTTTTGTCCACAAAAAACAAACAAAAAAACCCCGACATTTCTTGGATTTGTGGTGAGAAGTCATGCCAACTGAACCTGGTTCAAACCTGTGGTGTTGTGGTGCCTGACAGGTGGCATCTCTACAGGATAGGGTTGCCAGCTCTGGGTTGGGAAGTACCTGGAGGTTTTTTGGGGGGAGGTGGAACCTGAGGATAGCAGGGCTTACGGTGGGAAAAGACTTCATATGGGGTTGCCAAGCCGCAGTTGGGGACAGGGAATCCCCTGGTTTGGAGGCCCTCCCCCTGCTTTGGGGTTATCAGAAAGTGGGGGAAATGTCTGCTGAGCACTCCATGATACCCTATGAAGCCTGGTTCCCATAGGGTATAATGGAGAACTGATCTGTGGGTTTCTGAGGCTCCTGGGGGGCTGCTTTTTGAGGTAGAGGCACCAAATGTTCAGCATAGCATTTGGTGACTCCTCAAAAAAAACCCAAGTTTAAAAAAAAGGGTCCAATTCGATGAGCCCCACAAGAAGGTGCCCCCATCCTTCATTGTTTCCAGTGGAAGGAAGGCATTTAAAAGGAGTGCAGTCCCTTTAAATGTGAAGGCCAGAACTCCCTTTGGAGTCCAGTCATGCTTGTCACAACTTTGCTCCTGGCTCCATCCCCCAAATCCCTAGATATTTCCTGGCAACCCTAGACTTCAATGAGGTATAATGCCAGAGCCCACTTTCCAGAGTGGCCATTTTTCTCAGGTGAACCTATCCGTTACATGGAGATCAATTTTAATTCATGAGATCTCCACTGCCACCACCTGTAGGTTGGCAAACTGCTATTTCTACTAGAAATCCTTCCTTTAGAAATTATGAGAACTGGACCTAGTATGCAAAGCATGAGCCTCAGCTCTTGTCAAAAATTTTATTTATTTATTTGAACATATGCTGCCTCTCCAGAGGCCTGCATGAGGCAGCTTACAAGTAAGAACAATAGGATAAAAATGCCATAAAATATCAATATTCAAGTCATTGGAAGCAAGCCCAGGGCATGAAAGCAGCATAAAGCAACTGCTGAGCAGTCTGGCCTCAGCAATAGCGATCAGTGATCTTCTCAGGCTTGAAGCAAATCATAAAAACAACTTTTAAAAGATAGACCCCCTCGGTTTGGCATGCAGTACTGAATTGTCACTGACCACCTTGGAAATCAGAGTGATAGACGAGAAAAAAAATTACCATATCCAAGGAAAAGTTTGGAATGAAGCTGAACAATAGCAGAAATGCTGCAACAAATCTTACTTTGGGCCTGGTTTCCTTAACTTGATTTATTTTGGTTCTGTTGGTGGGTAATGAGACATCATTTCTTTTCTTTTGGGTTCCTTGTTAGGTTATAGAACTTCATGGCAGATAAAGTTGAGGTTACTGGGTTCATTAAGGGCTGCGGCGCATGTTTTACCATAGAGTTTCTGTCAGTTCCTAGAGCTACTTCAGTGTCTCTTCTGGGTTTCACTGGGAAGTGATGCAGTGAAGCCAGTGACAACACCACATCATGCACCTCTCCCATGACCCTAGTCCCCAATTCTCCCACCAGTTGCCAGTCACAGATTACTATTAATATATTTGGGTGGGCAGACTAGTAATGGGAAATTGTGGCGTAATAATCTCAGGTGGGTTTTTACTTCTCTGCTGCTTCTGAATTGGTCACATTCATGAAATTATCTAGCGCATTGTGTCTGATGACTGTGAGAAATACAGCCTGCTTTTGTTCCATTGCCCTAAAAGCAGTAGTTCTCCAAAGTGATCAGACCATTACATTTGATAGCACCTGGTGAGAACAATTTTTATGTTACTGGAAGGATATCACAGCTGTGTGTGTGAAAGTGAGTGATTTTTGTACGACAAGCATAGAAACTGATGGCTCTTTACGTTCAAAGCTCTAAAGAGAATTAAAGTCTAGACAGTAGCGTCATCATTATTCTAACTGGAACAGGCTAATCTTTTTCCAATTTGGAGCTGGTTGAAAACTTAAAATTGCCTGATATTGAAGTGCTAAATTGGCCCTGGATGATTCAACAAATGCTGATGTTTTAAACCCATTGGAAATGGGGAGGCAACATTTGGTTTGCAGAACTTATGGTACTATTTCTAAGCAGAGTTATATCCTACTAAGTTTATTGAAGTCAGTGGGCTGAGAAGTGTGTAACCAGTGTTCCCTCTAAGCTGAGTTAGTGTGAGCTAGCTTACAGATTTTTAGAAGAAGAAGATATTGGATTTATATCCCGCCCTCCACTCCGAAGAGTCTCAGAGCGGCTCACAATCTGCTTTACCTTCCTCCCCCACAGCAGACACCCTGTGAGGTGGGTGGGGCTGGAGAGGGCTCTCACAGCAGCTGCCCTTTCAAGGACAACCTCTGCCAGAGCTATGGCTGACCCAAGGCCATGCTAGCAGGTGCAAGTGGAGGAGTGGGGAATCAAACCCGGTTCTCCCAGATAAGAGTGCACACTTAACCACTACACCAAACTGGCTCTCCATTTTGGTCGTATTTTTGACCTCTGGCTCACACATTTTGGTCGTAGCTCAGGAAAAATAGCCCCAGAGCAATCTAATTTATGCAGTAGCTCATAGCTTTAATGCCAGTAGCTCACAACTTTAATGTCAGTAGCTCACAAAGTAGAATTTTTGCTCACAAGACCCCATGGCTTAGAAGGAACATTGGGTGCAACTGTGCTTAAGATGGCACTGGTTAGTCTCAGCCTTCTGCAGTGTAAAATGCAGTTGAGTGGGGACATTTTTGTCCTGGCTTTGAATGAATTGTGAACCAGCGGCCACTCAGCAGCAGGCGGATTCTGCCTCCGAAGCCGCTTCTAGCACGGCTGAGATTTCAGAACCATTAGGATCCTTTAAAGGGCTGCTTTGAGCATGTCAGGGAGCCTGTCAGTTTGGATTAGTAAAGACATGCCATCTGCACAGCGGCCCATAGTTCCTGCTAGCTGGAGTGTAATGTTTTCATAACTTCCAGTAATTATGAGCTTGCTTGGGGCTCTGTGATAAAGACACTCTTGTCTCCCTCAGTTTGCCATTGGTCATGGCATGTGATCACAAACAACTGCTCGTCAAACGTGAGATTCTTTCCTGGTCCCTCCTTCTCTCCTCCCCCGCTCTAGTACTTTTACAGGGATTACTCATTGTGACATCCTGAGATCCTATGGTGCCTCCTCAGATGGGTTGGTGACTTGCTGGAGCTGGGATGGGAAAGGATGTCTGGAATCCTTTTGGTTCTAAAAGGCACAACGAGCAGACCGAAGTAGAGAAGTCTTGCTTTTGCAAAGTCAGACTATCAATGAGTTGCATTCCTGGAAGATATTGTTAGGAGCTAAAAAGGAGCATACTTAAAATGTATGCACACACACACACAACCCCCCTCCCCACCAAAAAACAAACCAGGATCTCATCTTACAGTTGCCTAGAACTACTTTGCTGATCTTTGTGCTTTAGGACCTAGTAGTTTCTTTCCATTGTATTAGGACTTTCTCTCATGATGTTCTCATTAGCTGAGAATATGTCTTGGTGATGTTCAGATTAAAGAAACACGAGTTGATAACAGGGAAATCTGTAAAGTAATTTCTATTCAGTACCACTCTCAAACCATTCCATTCCCTGAGCAAATTGTCCTAGGTGCTGGATCTGAAGAAGTTGGCCAGTAGACATTTTTTTGGCAAGGAGGGAGGGATCCCATCTAAAGATGTATGGGGCAGAGCCAGAGCATGGAGTCTGGAGATGCTAGCGAGAAAAGAGAAATGTAGTAGTATGGTTCTTCAGTGAATCTGATGGACAATAGATAAAGAAGCAACATCAGGAGGAAGTTCTTGACCTCTTGTGTCCTGTTTTTTGACTCTTTGGGAAAAGTGGGTGGCCATTGTGCGAAACAGGAAAGTGGAATAGTTGGACCAGTAGTCCAATTCATCTGGGCTCTTCTGATGTTCAGTGTGAAAGGACAAGGGATGCAGACCTCCCCCCCACCCCATGCCATTGCATACCTTGCAAGCAAACTGAATAGGGAGTAACCTATTCTTTGTCCCTCTCTGAATGACATACATTTTACAAACAGTACTGAGAATCAATGTAACGTCTGGGGTTTTTTGTTTGTTTGCTATGAGCTTATTGCTCTCTGGCTATTCTCTCTACACTTGAGACCCAAAGTCGGGCCCTCGTGACTGAACATCTTTCCATCTTGCTTAACAGTTCCCTCCTACACCAAAATTACAACTTTTATGAGCATACTCATTAGCTTGTAGTTGGCCCTGTTGGCAGATCTCAGTCTATTTTATGTGGCCACTGTAAATTGTGTTTACCTTATTATTTAGTAAAGATCTGCTGTCCTGTACACCTTGTAATGTTTCTGTGTTTGTTTACCCAGCTCAAATATAATCCCACTGGAAGAATATACCTCAACAACGTAGGTCTTTAATGCCATGGAAAAACATCTTTCTATGTCCTAAAATCTTTGTGGGTTTGCTTGTTGAACAGCACAGTATCAGCTGTGAGGCAAATAGCGTCCCCCACTTTTCATCCATCTTTGGATGTTGACATGGTTGAGTGAGGTGTTGGATGGCTTCCAAGCGAAGCCTATGGCATCCAAATGGCATTTGAAACAATAAGTGGAAGCTCTTTGGAAACTGGCTTGATGTCAAACCCTTCTGCTTCTGTTGATCTCTTCAGAGAATTAAGCAAAGGGAGACATGTCCTTTTCCTGGCTTCATTTTATGTTTAATTGGGTTGGATTGTGCATGGTGCAAATCATGAGTCTGTCAAGGAAAGGCTACAGAAGCATGTATCAACCCATAACAAGTATTCTGTCCTTATCAATACATTTTTGTGCCTTCCTTTTACATGCACTTTTGCATCATGGTTGGTGTCATTGTCTCCATTTTGGGGGAGGGTTTTAAAATATCAAAGTATCCAACCATGTCTATGAATGGATATGGTTTCTTAGTGGCATGTATTTTTAAAAATTGTTTTAAAGTGTTTCTAGTATTTCCAGAATATAGTGATTTTCTCTTGTTGTTATTTAGTGCACATTTATTGGAAACTAATATTTAATTATAGAACTATAATAGAAAACTATTCTAGGATCTAACCTTTGCTGAAGGTGAGCAGGGCTGAATTTTGCCAGTGGAGACTGCCTGGAGATCCTGTTATGTCTTCATTCATTTGCAAGGGGAAACACCCCCCCCCCTCCAATGTTCTTAAAATGTTCCATGCAATCAAGAATGTTACCTTTAGGCAAGATCTTTCTTTATAAACACTGGTAATTTGGTAAACATTAAGCAGTGGTTCTGTAGGTTTTATTAGTGTTAGAGAAAGCATCTATCAAAGGTGGAGGGGCCATGGGTCAGTGGTAGAGCATCTTCTTTTGCATGCACAAGGTCACAGGTTTGATCCTTGATATCTCCAGTTAAAATGATGAGATAGGGGGTAATGTGAAAACCTTGACCTGTTACTCTGGAGGACTGCTGCCCATCAGAGTAGACAATACTGACTTTGATCGACCAATGGTCTGACTCAGTCTAAAGCAGATCTGTGTACATTCATGTGTGACTGGCTCAGATGAAATTCTAGTTCCCTATTAACTGGGTTAGTAGCTACGGGCACAATCTCTGGATGAAGCCTGGCTGGCTACCATATTTGCAGAGAGTTAAAATGCAACCAAGAATGCCTTACTACACCATTTATTTTCAATGTGGATTTTTAATGTTGTTACAGAGTTGTTGTTGTGTGTGTTGCAATTTGCATTGCTGTTTGAATTGAGTTTTTAAAAACAGGGCCATTGGGCAGTCCATCCTGGTATTATCTACTCCAGTTGTCAAGAGACACTTCAAGGTCTTAGCCAGAGATCTTCCTCAGCCCTGTTTCCTGAGAAAAAGAAAATAATTGAATAGACTTTGCTTCTAAGAAACAAATTGTTTTATTTGGTATCTCAAAAACAGTACTTATTTTAAGCTTAGGGTAGCACACGGTTCACCTACATTTCGTTGACTGATTAACTGGCTAAGTGGCACATGATTAATCCAGCTACAGATCCTTTGGTCAGTTGACAGCAAGAATGTTTTGTAAAGCTGCTATGATTGCAACCAGCAGTGTGTCTGCAGAGAGAGTTTTCTCTGGCCTTGCCCCCATTCTTAGTTCTCCTCCCAATTTGCCATCTTGTCTCTTCTGAGTGTGATATAGTTCCGGCCTTGTTTGTATAATGCATAATAGGAGAAAAGTCAGATTGGGGCCTGAGAACATTGCTATAATAATATTTAAAGTACAACATTCCAATCTACTTAACTGCACAAGTGAAGCCTTAATTTGCCTGTAAACATCAGCTACCAAAAAAAAGGGTATGATTCTCCCAGGATTAGAGGAGAGTAATTGTCATGCCTACAGCGACACCTTCAGTATATGACAGAAGCATCACCGATGTGCAGTTATGATTATGAATGGGATTTCTCACAAAGCAGTACTGTGTGAGAAAGTCTCTTGACTCCAAAAAATCTGTTATTGGCATTACAGTGGCTTAAGCTTCCACACAAGCCAACCTGTTTATAAGCACAAATGAATGTAGACAAGACTTTCCAGTACTGAATGTTCCATGAACACTTTCTGTGTAATTTTTACAATCGTTCCATAAAACAGGCCAATATTACTATTTCTGTCTTGGGGGGGGGCAGAGAAAAGGATTGACTGAGGTAAAATTTGATCCAGGTGGTTCGCAGCTCACTCTTGCACATTTTATTTATTTAGATATTTCTAACCTGCTGCCTTGTTTTCTCCCTCCTCTACATTATCTTCACAGCAACTATAATCCGGTGAGGTAGTGGCTCCAAAACCCAGTGCTAGGAGGTAAAACCTAGAGAGGTCCTTGGATAGGGTTGCCGGACCCCCTGGTCTGTGTAGGGGTCTCTAACCCCCTATTACCCCCTCTCGCCTCTGAGAAGCTGAAAATAACCGCATGTGCCTACGTAACCCAGAGGTGACATAGGCATCTCAAGGATGTCAGGAAGTGAGGCTCTGGGTTTTAGGCAAAACTTTGTAATTTGTAGCTAATTCTACCAGAGTTTGGCCAAAAACCAGAGTGCCACCGCCTGATGTCCCTGACATGCCTACATTACTTTTGGGTGACATAGGCATACCAAGATTCTCCTCCCCACTCCATGAAATGTTCCTCCCCCCCAACTGGCATGCTGTTGGGACCTGGCAACCTTAGCCTCAGGTTCTATGCCATTTGGTGGCTCTCCAGTGCAACTAGTTGGCCGCTCTGTGAAAGAATATGCTGGACTAGATGGAGGGCTGAGTTCCTGGCACACTCTGTGGTTCATGTGAATCAGTGGTAGTGTTTTGCCTCTTGATTGTCCTGCTTCAGCTGGGCAGTCCTAGAAAACAAACAGCGTTCCTTTACAGATATGTTGCTGGAGGGAACAAGCTGTCTTTTAGGGAAATATGTTGGCTGTCGCTGTTGTTCTTTCATTGAAGAAATGGCTTGGAGGAACTCCAGAGCTCTCTGGAACATCATTTGAAAATCATTGCCTTAAGGTAGCAAAAATGCAATATAAAATAATTTCCAGTCTTGGGAAACATCCGGAGGTCTAAAAAGAAAAACAGTCAGGTGAAAAAGTAGCTTACCTATTCATGTATTTGTTTGGACACAAGCCCCATTGATAGAGTTTTTAGATTCCCCCACACTGAGACTGTAGTCCTTCCTTGAAGATCTTGAGAGGAAAGCTAAAAGGCTTGACAACTTCAGGAGTAGCTCTGCTTTCCCTGAGCAGGGTTTACAAGGAAGATACTACTATTGAGGATGCCCTGAATTTATTACCTATTTGCATGGTCTCTGACAGGGCTTTTTCTGTAGAAAAAGCCCAGCAGGAACTCGTTTTCATATTAGGTTACACCTCCCTGACACCACCATTGTTCCACACAGGGCTTTTTTGTAGAAGAAGCCCAGCGAAAACTCATTTACATATTAGGCCACACCCTCTGGCACCAAGCCAGCTGGAACTGTGTTCCTGTGCATTCCTGCTCCAAATGCCATGGTCTCTGATAATAGCAGTACCCAGTTAGCGCACCAGTTGCCAAGCAAATAAATCCTTGATGCTTAACAATTTAGTATTTTTTTTAAAAATCATTTATTTTAAATCTGTGAAAATAACTTTAAACTATTTTATTTTCCCCCAATATTTTTGCATTGATTTAAATGCTCCTTCCCTCCCACAACTTTAGGTACCCAGCCTTTGGCCCGTGATATAAGAATGCAAGTTTAGAGTTCAATGCACAAAACTGATTGAAATCATCTATATATTGGCCAAGCATGACCCAGTGTCCACTGTGCTTACAATATAAACAATGCAGAATTTGTATCCATATGTCTAGTAGTCAATATGGCCCCATCTGAGGATGCTTAAATCCACAGATTGAGGACAGAAAGGAGACTTTCAGTAAACTTGGGGGATCCCCAGATTTGCAGAAAATTTTTTTTTGGGGGGGGGAATTTAAACGGTGGGGGGGGGACCTCTCAAAATAGAGAACTGTTGTCTGCACAAGTGCAAACAAACAATGCACCTCCATTGTCCAGCAACATCCACACCACATGTGGGAGAGTTTTGAGGAGGGGGAGGAGCCACCTTCACTTCAACCACATAAAAGGGGGGTGGGCAAGTACTGCAACTGCCCCCTGCTGCTTCCTGCAGCGGGATAGGAAGGAGGGCGGAAGGGTGAAGGAAGCAAAAAAGCAGACAAGAAGGCAAAGCAGGGGAAGGGACAGGCAAGCAAGAGTCCCCTTCCCAATAAGTCTTTGCATGTTATTGCCTCCCCTATCCCTACTTTGGTCACTGAAGCAGCGACACACAGTCTGGCAGGGAAGGTGAAGGAGTGGGAACTGCTCTCCCCACCATTGCAGTCACCTTGGTGGCAGTACTGAACAGGGAAGGAGGAATGGACACGGGAAGAACCACTGTCCCCTGCTGACCAGATGGCACTAGAAATACGTAACTGAGGAGGGGAAGAGCCCCTGCTGCCCCCCAACACCCCCTTGGCTGCTGAGGCAGTGGCACAGCAGACTGGCAGGTGTAAGGGAGGAAGAGTAGAAATAATCTCCTCCTCTGCTGTGTGAGGCAGTCAAGCAGGCTGGTAAGTAAGTACCTGACTGGGGGGTAAGCAAAATGGGTGTAGCGGGGGAGGAAGGATGGTATTCCCTCCTCACAAATCTCATTGTGCTTGGAGGGGCAACAGCGTAAGGGTTTCTAATGTCCTGGCCCCACTAATAGACCTCGTGATGGCACCTGGGTTTTTTGGCCACTTTGTGACACAGAGTGTTGGATAGGATGGGCCATTTGCCAGATCCAGCATGGCTTCTTTTATGTTCTTATGTTCATGGGGCCTGGTTTGTAGTAGTGGGAATCTGCAGTCCACCTCTCTGCTGTAGAATGCCCCCCTCCCTTGCAGCAGTCTGCCCAGTGCCTACATTGTTAAGCTTTAGGTGCCAGATAATAATTTTTGTTCACCCAGGGTTGTCGTAAGTCGGGTGCAGCTTGATGGCACTTTCCATCACCCAGTGTTTATGTCGCAGGTGGTTGTTGACTACTGGGCAGGTTTGCTTTAGTATTTTAGCAATGTATTTAAGGTTGTAACTCTAACCTACTTAACTCGTTCTGTATTTTTATTTGACTATTCTTTTCTTTTTTCTGGTTGACCACTTTTTATGATACTGTATTTAACCATTGGCCACATACAATAAATCTGTTGCTGTTGCTGGGGCAGGTTGGTCATTATGATCACTCACCCTGGGCTGAGTGACCTCCCTTTTTTACCTTCCCACTCTACTGCTGTTGTCTCCATCCATCCATCCATCCATCCATCCATCCATCCATCCCTCCATCCCTCCATCCATTCATCCATGTGTGTGGTTAGTGCTGAATTATCTTTAAGTTGTTTGGCTAATAACTCTGCACCCTTTGTATCCAACTTTCATTGGATTTTAATGGATTTTTGGTTGTTGTTGTTTTTTTAAACTTTTGCTGCTATTTTAGTAGGATGTCTAATCTGTATGTATAGTAGTAAGATTTATTTTAAGTTTTGCATGTGAACTGTCTGTAGAGGTGTGTTTTGTTTTGGAAAAGAGCAGCTGTTAAATACCTGAAATAAATGTGATTTCCCCCCACCCTCTTATGAATTAACTTCTGTTGACTCAATGTTTCATGCTTGGGAGAGGACTTTGGGTGTAATCTTACGAGTGTGAAGTTGCATTATGGCTTGCATGCTATGAAGTTGTTTGCAAGGAGTAGGAAGTAATGGATATAAAGGATCATGCTCTTATTGTGGTTTATTTTGCTAAGTGCATTTGGATTATTGTAGTTTATTGCAAGGTTTCTGAAACTCGTGATGATTAACAGCAAAATCACTTAACTGTTGTGAAAACATAAGGAGTGAATTGTGGGAACATATGCTTCCTCTCCCCCCCCCCCGCCCTTCTAGGACTTCGCTTGTGCAAATTCACTCTCTTCTCTCCCTCCCATAATTAGTCATTACATCCTCACTGGGCCCTGAGGTGTCTATCAGCAAGGAGGATCTAATTGTTTTCGGCTAAACGGATCCTTTTTATCTGTTTTGTTTCTGGAAATCTTGCATTGGTTAGAGAATATCCACTAGTCAGTGCTGTAATCATCCCCCACCCCCCAAAAAAGCCCTCTCTAGTAGTGCCAGGAACATTGCTAAAAACCAAAATTTCAAACCAAAAAAGTATCTTAAAAGTGTTTGATTAATTGTGGAGTTTTAAACTGGTTTTAAGTCTAGGATAAATGGATATTTAGGAAAGGCTTGTTATGATAATTGACAATCCTTTGAGTGCCTTTAGTAGCCTCGCTGTACATAAAAGTTGGAATGTGGTTGCTTTCCCCCTCGTTATTTTCACCCTTTCCAAAGCTTTCATTCTTGAAAATACGTATTTGATTTTGATTGTTAGAGATTTGGGTAAGAGTCTCTTTTGTAGCATGCCCATTCAAAGTTTCCTTTCCACTTTTCTTTCAAAAGGGAGAAATAGCAGATGCAGGAATCAAACTGTGTTGGAAATTGGAGAAGTGATTGACACTAGAAGGTTGCTTATAAGGAGATTACTAGGGAAAGATGCATGTTTACATCGGGTATTGGGCAAGAGAGATGCCGGTGCATCAGCTGATTTGCTAGCTGAATGCTTTGAAGCAGCCTTGGCGCTAATGTCCTTGAACTGCCCCCTTTACTCCCTTTTTAAGGAGGGCGTGATTAAGTCAAGGTTACTTTTCTTGCCATTGCTAATGCTGGGTTTATGTGCTGTAATTGTGAGTGGAGCCTCTTCAGACGGAGAGGATGTTAAGTGCCTGCAGGTGCCGCTGCCCGGGCAGAGTATGTTTTGATGGGACCCTTTACAATGTCTGCCATTTACCAGGCTCACTAACTTTGTTAGCAGCTGCTCTGGTCCCTGTGATTCAGAATTCACCCAAGGACATATTTACATTTTTAAAAAATCCTTCCTGGTTTTTTTTAATGCACAAAAACAAACGTTTTAAAGGAAGGACTGAAGATTTGTAGGAGAAGGTTCTGGTCCTACAGGCATTGAAGTAAAGTCCCCCTCCCTTCCCCCCCCCCCCCCAAAAAAAGCCCAGTTAAGGCACAGTCCTAAGGACAGGTCTGCATGTTACAAAGGACATAGGCCACCAATGCAAAAAGCAACCTTATATTGAATTCAGCCCTCCTCCTTTTCAGCCAGCCTTTTCCCTTGAAATATGATTATCCAGCTGGCAGTCAGTGTAACAGAGAGGAGGATATGGCAGAAGTAATGCTCACTCAAATGGCATCAGGAGATGAAGTATGCTATAGTAGACATTATAGCAGGGCAGGAAGACCCAAGAGGGGTTTGGTCTTTGGAAGGTATAGTTCCATCCAAGAAAGCAGAAGAGGTTCTGATGCCATATGTGGGGAGGGTTTTGAAATCCTCCCTTGCCTTGTTTTGAGCTGGAAATCCTTGTTTGTTTGGAATCTCACTTGTACAAATCAGATATGTTATTCTTTGTTGTTGTTGCGTTGTTTTCTTTCACTTGCGCTAAATGTTTCCTGTAAAACATGTATTGATTATGTAAGTGGCATGTGCACCCGCTGTGTACATTTTGTACAGAACAAGAACATAATACAGATTAATATAAAAAAGCTGAAGAAGGGACTTGGACATGGAAAAGTCTAGATGAAAATAGAAATGAATGCAAAAAGAAATGTAACAGGGAACCAGGTCTCATCTCTATTGCAGAGGCTGAGGTGAAAGAGAATTCAGGATCTTTCTTCGTAATATCAAGCTTCACTTGCATTGCTGAGGGGTTTTTTTTGGGGGGGGGGGTTAAAAGACAAGCTCTCTTTTTTATTCTGGCCTTCAGCCCATCATTTATGTCACTGCATTATTGGTAGAGCAACAAAAGCAACATTTGCTGTTTACAGCTATTTGGTGACATAAGCGGAATAATCCAGTGCAACTTGTTCATAGGCTATCTTATTCCAATAATGGATGAGAGACGGTGTATTTGAATGTTAGGTAGGGGCCATGGTACAGAGGTACAAGATCTGCTTTGCATGGCGAAGGTCTCATGTTCAGTCCTTGGGATCCGCCAGTAAAATAGATCATGGAGTAGCTGATGCAAAATTACCTTGACTTGCTGCCTCCAGTCAGAATAGACAAAACTGACCTTGATAGACCAATGGTCTGATTTAGTGTGAGGCAGTTCCATGTAATAATGTTCTGTAGAAAACTAGCAGCTCAAAAAGAGTTAACATTCTTTCCAGTATGCTCATTTTCAATGTGGAGTTTTGTTCCATAAGAACATAAGAGAAGAGAATGTTGGATCAGGCCTATGGCTCATCCAATCCAACATTCTGTGTCACACAGTCGCCCAAAAAACAAATGCCATCAGGAGGTCCACCAGTGGGGCCAGGACACTAGAAGCCTTCCCACTGTGTCCCCCTAAACACCAAGAATACAGAGCATCACTGCTCCAGACAGAGTTCCAACAATACGCTGTGGCTAATAGCCACTGATGGACCTCTTATCCATAAAAGAACATTCGAAATGCAAACCTTGCACACATGCCTTTTGTGTGAATTGGCACATCCACAAAAAAAATAATTTGGTATTACTTCTTCTGTGTGTAGGCTTTTACCAGTGGACACAAGGAATTCTGTATCAACACTGAATGTTTGAACTGGGCCAAAGGGATTCCCATTCTTAGAGCCAGCACTTGCCTTCCTTCTGAGCGGGACTCCTTAAGGCAGCTGTTTTTCCTGGATTCTGCATTGGCATATCTGGAGCAGGGCTGTGTGTTCCCTGTTTGCTCCCTGCCGCACAGATTTGAGAACCAAGAACGAGACTGGGACAAAGGCTAACGTGGAATCGGTCTTAGTTTAATTACTGAACAGAAGTTCTGTGGACAGCTGTTTAATGATGCACAGAGGCTAGATGTAATATTCTTGCTTCGCTGAGATTCATGGCAACATTGACCAATGTGAATGAGCCCAGAGTCTTTTCCAGTATGCCAAGATGATTTTTTTTCCCCATAAAGGACAATCTGACTGTTGTAAACAACACTGCTTGATAAGTGGGACTGAGAACTCTTTTGTGGGCCTCTGCATTGAAGTGGCATAAAGAAGTAGAAATTAATAATACTCTTCCTGAAATAGAAATAGGAACAATCTTTAATATTTTTGCACCTTCCAAAAAGGAAATTGCACTGCAGAATTAAACCAGTTGTAAACCTTGTTATTGTTAGAGTTCTTGACTGAAGGGGGAACTCTGAAAACTAGCTCAGTGAAGACAAAGGGAGTTCCCTAAATACAATTTTTAGAACCTGATGGAGTTACAATTCCTAACATTGGGGTCCATGTGACAATTGGCCCTCTCAACCATATTTAAATGTATACTTCAGATATGGGGGAAGAAGAAGAAGATGATATTGGATTTCTATCCCGCCCTCCACTCCGAAGAGTCTCAGAGCGGCTCACAATCTCCTTTACCTTCCTCCCCCACAACAGACACCCTGTGAGGTGGGTGGGGCTGGAGAGGGCTCTCACAGCAGCTGCCCTTTCAAGGACAACCTCTGGCGGACCCAAGGCCATGCTAGCAGGTGCAAGTGGAGGAGTGGGGAATCAAACCTGGTTCTCCCAGATAAGAGTCCGCACACTTAACCATTACACCAAACTGGCTCTCCCGTGAGATGAGCCAGTGAGATGAAAGCGGTGAGATGAAAGCGGTGAGGTGAACAATGTTCACAAATAACAGTTTGTAATTCTGTACCCCAGATATTCTTTTGCTTTTTAGGATCAAGAACATGCATGGAAGCATTTGGGCAGATGACCCTTGGGGTCCCTTTCAACTCTGATTCTGTGAAATGAGAACCTCCTGTAATGTGAAAATATCACATAAGCTCCATGAGTAGTATTTAGAATGTTCCATGGCTTCCCCCCTCCCCCCCCACAGTCAAATTTACAAAATTTCATGTGAGTTCCTGTGAGCATACGGACAACAGAGAACAAGCTATGTTGGATAGGGAGGAGACGTCTTGAAACAGAGAAGATAAAAGAATACTTAGTAAAATTAAATATTTCTAAATCGGCAGGACCAGATGACACACCCCCAAGGCTTCTAAAGGAAGTAGCGCAGAATACAGCGGAACCACTAGCCATGAATTTTGAAACCTCATGGAGAACAGGTGAGACACCAGAGGACTGGAGAGAACTAGTAATATTTCACAGGATAAGGGCAGAATTTGGGGGCATTGTTCGCACAAGTATGACTTATGTGTAGCCACTTCAGAAAGTTCCATCACATTTCAGTGCGACCAATAAAGAAGGCCCTTTGATTTCTGAGGGCAAAGAATATAGGCCGCAATCTAGGATATCATTGAAAAGGTCAAAGCCTGCTTCCTTTCCCCAGGACTTTTTTTGTAGCAGGAACTCCTTTGCATATTAAGCCACACACCCCTGATGTGGCCAATCCTCCAAGAGTTTACAGGGCTCTTCTTACAGGACCTACTGTAAGCTCCAGGAGGATTGGCTACATCAGGGTGTGTGTGACCTAATATGCAAAGGAGTTCCTGCTACAAAAAAAGCCCTGCGTACCCCACTACAGAGGACCTTAGCAACAGATTTAGTAGTCCGACACCCACATCCAGTTTATTTCCCAAGTATACTTTTTGATCTCTTCCTTTGCAAACCAGATGGTTGCGTAATACAGATTTGGAAAGTGGCAGTATCAACACAAATGAAAAGTAAAGTGCTTGTATGGGGTGGACAGTTTTTCCCCCCTAACAGCAATGCTTTCCTCTAATACCCTGGAGGCTTTGTTCTGTCCACCACTACCATTCAGAGAATGAATCCATGGGAATCTGTTCCATACATTGATTGGTTGGCCTAGTCCCATTAAAATGCAGTGAAACACCTTTAGGGGGCTTTGTAGTAGAGAGTCCTTCATTTTACTTGGCCAAACTAGCCCCTGCTATCTGGGGAATAAGTTGATTCTGTGATAACTTCTGCCAGTGCACCAGAATCAATAACCAAACTGAATTTATGGATGATCTGTGAGCAATATTAGCTTTATTTATTTCATTTATATCTTGTCTTTCTCCCTGCTGAGAGTCCAAAGCAGGTTAGGCTGAGAGTGTTTCACCCCTCAAGCTTCCATGACAGAGTGCGGATTCAAACTTGGATCTCTCAGATCCTTGTCTAAAACTCTGACCACTCACACAACACTGGCTCTCTAGCTGTTACTGACAGTTCCCTCGCCCTATAACATAGTAACGACAAGAACACTATAATGTCCTTATGTCATGTTTCCCTCCTTTGTCCTGTGGCAGCCAATAATGTGGGGGAGAGGACAGAAAAATACACCTTTCTTCCTCCCACCCTGTAAAATCATCTGGTGTACAGAGATATTCAGGAATCCAAGATTGTTTTTCCCTGATTCTGCAGTGTTCGTGGTGAAGGCAGCATGGAAACATTTATTCCTGTTTCTAAGCCAGTTTATGAGCTGAAACTTTGTAGTTTATCAAAACGTTGTTTGGGGCAGCCATAGAAGTTTAGCGTGGAGTTGTTTCCAACAAGAGCCCTTATTTTAATGTTTTGTAGCTCGTAATGGGAATGTAGTTGATCTGTTTTTGCCTTACCTTTCCTGTGAAATTATATTTTCATTGCAAAATTTACAAGTTGATGGAGGGAGATTTTTTCCCCCCCTTCTGGTCAAAAGTCATGCAAAAATGAAATAAAGAGCAGCTCAAGAGTTCATTCAGATTTGTTTTTCTGAAGAGGCTTGCTTTGTGAGAATCTCAATCATTTCTATTGCTTTCCTTTCAATTAGCATTACTACCAAGCTTGCATAGAAGCACAGTATTAAAAGAGATGATGTTAGTCTTAATATGTTTGTAGCCTGTGACACAAGAGCCAGATGTTGCTCAATATGGACCCAAATACGACACTTTAAAAAAAGAAAATGAAAATTTTAAGGTATGGTGGAGGGCTAGATGAGGTGTTAGAGGAACCGGTGTCTGGGAGGAATGGCAGGCAAAGGTTTTTATGTAAGCTTGCCAGGCCCTCATTGGATGGAAGGCAAGAGAATTTGCTTCCGTGTAAAACATCCAAACAATACTATTAAAGAAATAACTACCAATAACAACTGCTTACTTTAAAGATTGAAACCTTTTTTGGGAAGTGTAAGAATGTGAAGTACTGGATCGGATGGAAGTGCCTTGTCATGTATTGAAGTTTTGAAAAAGCCCTTCAGGTGAAAACGAGGTTTAAAAGTCCTGGGAGAGTTCAGCTTGTAAAAGGATTAAAATGTCACTGCACATCAAAGAATCTCTCGGACTGCAGTTTGCTATTCTCCTTGCATCCTGAGATCTGTCCTTTCAGTATCTACACCACAGGAGGAGTGGACAGTCAACCTGAAAAAGAAAGAAAAGTGAACTTACCCCCTCCCCAGTCAAAAGGCCAGCAAACCACCAACCGCCCAAAATCACACAAGAAGTGGAGAAAGGGTGGCGTGGGCTTCTCCAGGGGTTTATGAGGGCTGCTGGGGGTGTGGCAAAGCCCCTGGTGGCTGGCTGTCCACTCTCCTAATCCTCAGATTGTTATGCGGCTGCACCTACTATTCAATGGACAAGGTATGTGGGGAGGAAGAGGGGGAGCCCTCAGAAAGGTTCAGGAACTTCGCTCCTGTGAGCTGCTACTATATCTGAGGCCTGATCTTGACTGATTTCTCCAAGTGGGAAAGGCTCAACACTTAAGTGTAACACTCATGCTTGGTGAGAGCTCATCATTGCTAAGGCTGCCAGCCCTGGGTTGGGAAATACCTGGAGATTTTGATGGTGCAGTCTGAGTAGGGTAGGATGTGTGGATTGGAGGGCCTTCCACTTTCTAAAGTGTCCATTTTCTTTAGGTGAATGAGTCTCTGTCTGATTTCAATAATACCAGGAGGCCTGCAGTCACAACATGGAGGTTGGCAACCCTGTCAGTAGCTCAGTTCACATTTTGTTGTGAATACATCCTGCATATATGTGCTTGCATCTGTTTGTAAGAAACAACTTGTTCATATTCACTTTACAAACAAAGCCAGCAACCAGTACCTGGTTTAAAGATCTGGTTTAAATAACTTATTCAGCCATATATGCATGAGAATTACTCAATGCACACACATAGAAAATCAAGTGAACCCTGTACGCATTTGTACATGTGTTTACTGTAACTTGTGAATTGGGTTGTGTTAACAAGGTTGTTTTCTGCAGGAGGCTTGTGAAGGGTGATTAATGCAAGTGCACCCTTAAATGACTGTATACGTGCCCCTAAGAACATGTATCAATACTCCCCTGGCACATGTACATTAATGTTTGAGAATGTGTGTCTCTCATTTTCTTGTTTTGCTGCAGAAAGATCCATTATCTATCAGAAAAAATTGAATGTTGAGAAAGAAATGAAACCCCTTGGTATCTCTTAATAAAAGGCCTTCAGTAGAAAATTGAGAATGGATGAAAATATAAAAAGTAATGTCCTGGCTCTTTTAAAGATAAACACATTTATTGTTTTTGTGGGCTAAAGACATTAGACATTCTCATTTCCCCCTCCCTTCATCCATCTGGTGAGGAGGACCATAGCCCATAAAGTATATGCCGCAATAAATCTGTTCATCTTTAAGCTTCTTACAACTACTTATTATTCTAACCAAATCAGACTAATGTGGTCACTCCTCTGTGAAAACGGGTTGAGCATCAAGTGAGGAAATAAGACACTGGAAATATTAATACATTGTTTTACTGAGCCTGTAATGGTCATATCACCAAAGCTCTGGAACTCCGTCTTCCCCAGGGAGACTTGCAGGGCTTTTTTTTGAGTAGGAACGCACGGGAACGCAGTTACAGCTGGCTTGGTGTCAGGGGGTATGGCCCAATATGCAAATGAGTTCCTGCTGGACTTTTTCTACGAAAAAAAAGCCCTGGAGACTTGTCTGTCCTCTTCTGTTGGCATCTTCTACCTGCAGGTGAAAACTTTTCATTCGGTCATCCCCTCAGTGATTCTTTCTCACCAATTTTCTAATTGCTATTTTATGTCCTTCTAAATATTTTAGATCTGTTTTTAATTGTTTTAATGATGTGTATGTTTGCAGAGGGGTTGGTTTTCAAATGTGATTTTGTCATGTGTGTTTAAATTCTTAGCTGCCTCAATCACCCTTGTGAGAGCAGAAAGGCAGGATATAAGTTCTGGAAAATAAAATAAAAATATTCTCTTAGGCCCATGGCAGTCATAATGGTGATGTAAATTATTTGTAAATTTGGCCCATCTCTTTTGAGGGTTCATATTTAGGGTAGTTCTTCACAGGATCCTTTGCTGTGGTTCAGGTTATCGGCTTTGAGAAGAGTTTCAAAAGCAGCTGAGAGGTGCAGGCACAGCGCATTTTAAGGAAGTGCCCAGCATCTAAGCAGAGAGTCCCGCTTTTCTTCTAGGGAGCTGAGCACGAACTATTACCATTACAAAAGGGGATTATTGACTTTCATAGCCACGCTGCCTTTGATTCAAGGATCACTTTGATTCAGGGCAGCAGCCTCCTCTTTGCAAGACACAGGGTCCGGGTCTCCTGCTTCAGGTGAACAAGGGGAGGGGAAGAGTGGAGGAATGGATCCATTGTGCGAGTATCTCTCGGGCTGAGGGGCTCGAGTGAAAACGGGGAGCCGAAGTTATGCCGGGGAAACAATTAAAAACAAATTGTCTGCCCAGGCTGTCCTGAGGCAAGGAAGATGTTCTCCCCGAGTTATAATTCAAGGGCCTGAATGGCTCTCCAAACTGAGAGCTGAGAAGAAACAAACACAAAAACACACACAGAAGATGAGGCAAACGGATCGAACAGATGTGGGAGCTTTTGTTGAGAGGCCTCGGAGGCTAGCGGGGTGGCGATAGGCTAATTTGAGGCACATAATGCCAGATCCCTTTCATATGCAGAGCAGTGCTTTGATCTAGCCTGGATGAAAGTGATGAAAAGTGGAGAGGATGGCTGGGGGTCTTTTGTCTTTGACAAAAAAGGCATCTGCCGGGCTCTAACCCCCCCCCCTCCACAACCCCACCCCCTCAGCCTAGCAGGCTGTTCCAACAATGCTGGCAAAGGGGACAAGGGTCCCCCCACCTCCCGAAAAAAACCACCCCATCCTGACAGCTGAAGAAATCTCAGCCAGGAGAATGAGGCCTGAAGCGATATGTTGACTACAGAGCTTAATCAATTTTTTCCACGTTACCTAAAATTGGTGTGTATGTGTGTAGCGTATAGCACTGGAAATGGAGGGGGGGGGGGAGTTTTCCAATAAAGTTGTTACTTTTGTTCCCCAAATACATCCTTTTAGAAGGTGCTTTGATGTTGGTGTGAATGTGTTTGTGCACGGCTTGGGCATCCTGGTGTGGGTTATAGGGGGCTGAGAAATATTTTTGAAAGGGTGACAAACTTGGCCGGGCTTCTTGCAAGCCAGCCTGAGGAAGGTTCTTGGAATAATAAAAACACTGAGCAATGCAGGGGAGCAGAAATTTGTATTCAGCACAGTTTGTTAGTTAGGGGCAAAACAACCTTGCCCGATGGCAACATCCTTCGGGCACGCTCTAGTTAGCCAGTGCACTTTCCAGTCGACTTCCTCTTCTCAGCTAACTTCCACTTCCCATTGTAACAAATAACAGTTCTGCCTTAATGGATGTGACATGCAGGCTTTCTTTTGCGATGCGGGGGAAGCACATTTTGCACCACTGAAAATGCCCACTCTCTGTTTTATCTGACTGAAAGAACTTCTCTAGGATGATGCCACAGTTTTTTTTTAAACATCCAAAATTAATATGGATGCTCTTGGACTTGACTCAGCTTTGTCATGGAAGCAGATGAGTATTGTTGGGAAGGTTGCTTTTAATTTTTTAAATTCAATGCATCTTGCTCGCTAGTTGTCTTCCTGCTTCTGGATTTGACTGATGGACTTGCATTGATCCATACTGTTGTAATCTCTGGGTTGGACTACCAGCCAACCTTGAAACTTCAGTTTGTGAAAAATGTGGCTCCCCAGGTGTTATCCAGGACAGGCCACTATAAATATATCACAGCAGTTTTAAAACAACTTTGCTTAGTTGCCTGTTTGTTTCTGGGCTCAATTTGAGGTACTGATTCTTGGCTTTTTAAAGGTGTTTATGGCCTGGGAATGGGCTCTGCCTACTGGAAGATCACCTCTCAGTCGTTCCCCTGCTCTCTTGCCGTGACGCCCCTTAGGCATCCAGCGGCACCTTTAAGTTCAACAAAGTTTTATTCAGAATGTAAGCTTTTGTATGCATGCACACTTCATCAGGTAGATCACCTGGATCACTCCCTGATATGATCACTCCCTAGGCATGTTTGATTTTTAGGGCACATGTTTGTTCATAGTGATAAGGATTTTGGGCTTTGTGGCATGGGCTTATGGTTGGGTTTGGGGGTTTTTTTAGTAGCTGCTTTTAATGTTGATTATACTGGTTTTCATTTTTTGGTGAGCCGGTTTGGTGTAGTGGTTAAGTGTGCGGACTCTTATCTGGGAGAACCGGGTTTGATTCCCCACTCCTCCACTTGCACCTGCTAGCATGGCCTTGGGTCGGCCATAGCTCTGGCAGATGTTGTCCTTGAAAGGGCAGCTGCTGTGAGAGCCCTCTCCAGCCCCACCCACCTCACAGGGTGTCTGTTGTGGGGGAGGAAGGTAAAGGAGATTGTGAGCTGCTCTGAGACTCTTCGGAGTGGAGGGCGGGATATAAATCCAATATCATCTTCTTCTTCTTCTGCCATTACGGAGAAATCAGGCTATGCAAAGTTTAAATAAGCAAAGAAATATTAGACAGTTGCTCCTTTCTTATATGACTTAGACACTGGGAAATGGCAAAAGCAGTATTGGTAGTAATGTGTCTAATGTTTAATAGTGTTAACCCAATGAAAGCTTCAGTCACATGTACCCTTGAGAACAAGATTTGTTGAACTAAGTGCAACGTAATTTTGTGTAAATGTTATGGGCTCATCCTAATACGCAATATCTTTGGTACAATTCTAGCCCAACTGTAAAGGAGGCACTTTGTGCTCCACAAAACTAAGGGCAGGAACCAGTCTTTTGAAGTTGGCTGGAGAGTATTTTTATCCTCGCAGGCAATGGCTGTGGAGGACTCCTTCACAATTCCTGAGTTTCTAGCTGGGGAAAAGAAAACGGGATAAAGTGTTACACCTCACTCAGGTGAAAAGGCAGGATGTGTAGAAATTTTGATTAAAAAAATTTCTTAAGACACCAAACCTGAACTAAAACACTTTCAGACGCAAAATCACTCAGCTCTGAAGTCTGCTAACTGCTATCTTCATTTCCCCAGAATGCCATATGATTCAGTCTTAGAGTGGCAGTGGCATATAAATAATCAAATATAAAACTGACAACTATAACTCCCTGTCACAAAAGCAACCTCTCTCTCCTCTTGGACTAAGCGTCTCTCAAGGGCAACAGGAGCATTTTGACCCTAAGCTCATTGGGGTGCCAAGGATGAAATAGACCTGGACTCTGGGAATGTGTGTGCCAGATTCACCTTCTATGTAATGATGGGCACAGCTCTCTCTGCATGCATTGGTGAGGGGAGGGGAGGGTATACTGGATGTTGTTACCTCATGAGGTGCTTCATCTCTTAAGAAGTGGTGTTTTGAGAATTGTTAATTCCTGTCAAATAGTAAACTAGTTGGCTGTGTATCAAAAGTGGCAAATGCAGGTTGCCTACAAGACTAGGCAAACAATTTTACATACTCTCTAATGCAGAAAAATATGACCTTTTAAATGTAAACATGGGGGAGGAGGCAGACTCAGAAAGGCCCTGCGAGAGGAAAATGTACTTTGAGAGGCATAAAATGTGTAAGAAAATTGTTATTAGAGGGTCCCCAGCTTACAGTGCTTATTTTTAAAATGACTAAAAATCTAGTAATGTATTATTTACAGGTAGTATAGTGTAGTGGTTGAGTGATTTAACCAGGAAGTCTTGGTTCAAATCTCACCCTGGCTATCAGCTCACATCAGAAGGCCTTATGTTGAGATATAGTCAACTTCAATCGCCATCTGCAATATGCAGCTCATATTGCATGGCTGATGTAACATTCACTGAGATAATGTAAAAGAAGAAGAGGAGACTGGATTTATATCCTACCCTTCACGTGGAGTCTCAGAGCAGCTTACAATCTTCCTTTCCTCCCCCTCCCCTGTGAGGTAGGTGGGGCTGAGAGTGCTCTCAGGGAACAGCTCTGAGAGAACTTGTGAATGACCCAAGGTTACCCAGCAGCTGCATGTGGAGGAGTGGGGAATCAAATCCGGTTCTCCCAGATTAGAGTTCATGCTCTTAACCTCTGATTCAACCTGTATATGAAGTGCTTTGAATGCTCAGAAAAACGGTCTAAATGCTGCTTTTCTTCTTCCTCTTCCCATCTTTAGTACAGAAAATAAAAAAGGGAATTGCATTTTGGGGACCAACATCACAAAAAAAGTTTGCATTTGTTACTCTTTCTACTACCCTTTATCACTTGTTACCACTGAACAAAGACTTTTTTTGGTGGGGGGGGAACGGTGTTTAAAATTCACACACTCAGGAATTTCCCAGGTTATGAAAGCCTGGGACTATAGGTCACTTAACTGTGTACCAAAGATAAACTTCCCACAAAGGGTGCCCTGTTTGAAGCTGCACCTGGTATCACAATTGCCTGATATGATAACATTGGCTACAGCATCTATATTGGGAAGCCTTTAGGTTCTGCTCCAGCAGAAAAAGCGTTCCATTTATAACTGCTATTAGCTTGAATGGTACGTCTGTCATAAAGCCACCACTGTTTATTGAACTTGAAAAGAATATCGCCTTCTGAACTTCAACCTTATTCACCTCCTTGATAAGCAGGCCTTGGCTTTTACCTCATGCACTTTGCAGTAGCTTCACATTACTGTTAAATGTCCATTGCTATTTAGAAAGGATACTTATTAAGGAATGCTGGCAGGAGGAGACCCATTCTGCACAGCATAGAGGAATAGAGAGTGTGATGCTGATAGAGCTAAGAAGATTTACTTTCATAGTAGTTATCATTTTTGTAGTGTATCTTGAATACTGTGGCCTCCCTGAGGGGGAAACAGCTCTACTCCCCCTTGGTCATAGAGCAGTTGAAAACCGCAAGTTGAGGTAAGTGAATGATATTGTCTCTAAGCAGACATACCCTTCGAAGCACATTGACTGCAGTGGGCCTCTAATGCCAAGAAAGCTGCAGTTTCCAGGTTTGGCGAGAAAATTATACATTCCATGCAGTTATGTTTACATACAGTTTTGTGTATCTTTTCTCATACTTAAAAGGAACCAGGCTGCAGTTATAAAGAGAGCATAGAGAGAAGGGTTTGTTTGTGCTTTAAAAAAAGAAGTAAAACCCTTAAAAAAAAAACCCAAAAAGCTAGACTGCAGCCTTGAACAGAGCCTTGGGACAAGGGAAGAGCTGTTTAACTATTTCGTTTGGGCCATTTCGGATTCGCTCTTCCTCCACACACCCCAAAGGCTTTTCCAAGCAGGGAAATAATCAAGGTCCCTCTAACATTTTCAGGGACTTGGGGTATGTGGAGAACCTGTGTTCAAAGCAAAGTCTGACTTCAGTTGAATATTAAATGTGTAGGGTAAGGCCTTTTTATGGTGGCCTGACTAAGTTCAGCTTTTCATGAATGGTGGGAGAGGGAGAGTTTGTGTCAAGTAAAAGTTGTTGGAACCATCCCAGATCTTGGTATACTAGAGCAGATAGAAACATCCTCTCCATATGTTCCTTCCTGTAGTGCTGGAGGGGGGACACACTAGGAAAGTCAGCTTCAAAGTGGACCTGGGGATCCCCCAGAATTGCAGCTCATCTCCAGACTACAGAGATCACTTCCCCTGGAGAAAATGGATGGACTCTGTGGCATTTTATCCCTTGAGATCCCTGTCCTCCCCAGGCTCCATCCCCAAATCTTCAGGAATTCCCCAGCCTAGATCTGGCAACCCTATCCTCCTATCCCCTGTCAATGGCCAGGGAGGAGCTGGCAAGCCTAGGACGCACTGGTGACCACCTGGGAGGCAGTTTGGGGTGATGAAAACAGCTAGGTGAGGGGAAAGGGTTAAGCACCTACTTCCCTGTCCTAGCGCTGTACTTAGAATTATAGCTGACAGCTTTTTAAAGTTGTGGGGAAGTTGCACATCATCATGAGCATAACATGCCATTTGATGTGAACATTAATTTTTTTTTACTATTAAAGAAAGTTAGTCCTTCAGCACACTAGTAAAGTCTTTGGACTGTATGGTGGATTAGTAGACTACCATGATCTCTCAGTGTTGTAGATAAAAATGGTCTTTATTTACTTTAAGCTTCAGTTAGGTGTGGGTATCAGGGTTTCTTAGCTAATGAGTCAAGGCCTCATGAGGATTTCTGCCTTTTCTTCCCTTTCCACCACCTAGGTGATCTTTGCTTTGAATCAGACACTTTTGCAGCAAGAGAATCTCCGCGCAGGCAGCCTTCAGATCCCTTACACAACAGAGGACCTTATCAAACATTACAACTGTGGAGACCTCAACTCCATCATCTTCAATCATGACACGTCTCAAGTGAGTCTTGTCCCCTCAGTGTCTTTCACTTCACGTGTCCACCTGCTAATCAAATATTCCCAAGAGAGAAATTTAAAAAGCGTTCTATTTTGCCATTAAAGTAAGTGAACATTTTGTTGTTTTTTAATTACAGTCTACATTTCTACTACTTCACATGCAAGACTAGGATTTTCCCCAGGCATGCCATCCAAAAAATGGGGAGAGTCAGTTTAAATGTGTATACAAGTTAGTTATGTCAGTAATAACTAATAATAAAACCTTTTTGCCTATAAGATTTTTAAAGGGAGAATTGCTTACATTCAAGATTGTCTTCCTTTTGAATAAATACAGTTGCTTCTGTGAAGCTTTTTTGCTGGCGTTCCATAATTGGTTGCTTTTGATTTTGTTAGGGCAGGCAAATGATACTGTATTTAACTCATCCAACTGAGTCTCTGGCTGAGCTTAAACAAACTACTAAACTCTTTAGTGCAATATCAGCTTTAAAATTTAATGATGGGAAAACAATAATTCATCCATTAAACTTAAAACAAACAGATTTGTGTAAAATTAAGGAACAATATGGATATAAGGTACCAGATAATGCATGGAGATACCTTGGCGTTTATATTTCAAAAAATATTGAAGATTTATTACAGTGTAATTTTATAAGACTAAAAGAAAAGATTAAAAGCACATTAAAACATGGAATTTAAAAACACTTACTTGGAGTGACAGATTAAATTTAATAAAATCAGTCATATTACCGAAGTATTTATTTCTTTCCAGAGCTATACCGATTATGATACCATTATAAACATTACAGAAATGGTAAAGTTTATTAAATAATTTTTGTTGGAATTATAAAAGACCACAAATTAATTTTAAAACACTAGTAAGAAATACAAAAAGAGAAGGTATAGATTACCCTAATTTAAGAGTATATTATGAATCATCACATATATCACTATTACTAAGAGCTGCAACAGTAATAGATACACCTGCATGGGCAGAAACAGAGATGCATAATATAAAGCATCGATCACTTTATGACTTACTATTATGACTTACTATGGGATAAGGAATGTATAAAAGAGGAATTTAAAGAGGGTGAATATTTTTTTTAAAATTTCATTAAAAATATGGTTTAGAAAGAAAGAAAAAATAGCTCCGGGAATCTCACATCAGGCAACTTTTATACATCAGAAATGGTTTCCTCCAGGCTTACATCCTTCTAGGTTTGAAGCATGGGAAAACAAAGGAATATAAAAAATTATTCATTTATTAGATAGACAAGGAGTCATAGGTAAAGCAAAATTAGAACAAAAATTAGACCAATCTATTCCGTGGTATATTTATTTACATCTGAGACATTTCTTGGAGTCTCCACAGGTACAATCTACTAGAAAGAGACAAATGACTCCTTTAGAAATTCTGTTGCAAAATAAAGGAATACAAAAATCTGGTTTAATTATGGCAATATATAAAATTGTAAATGACACAGAGGAACAAAAATTAACATTGTACCAAAAACAATGGCATGCCGATCTAAACATGGAAATACCAGAATATGAATGGGATCAGATGTGGGCTACACCAGCAAATACTTCAAGTATATTTTCAATTTGCATACAATCTATAAAGATATTAACTAGATGGTACTTATCACCTGTAATTTTAAACAGAATTGATCCGACATATTCTCCGTTATGTTATAAAAAGTGTGGACAGACAGCATGCCCAGAAATTCAAACTTTTGACGAAATATAGTTGGGAAAATAAAAGAAATATTAACTATTAATGTACCTTTTACACCATGGGCAATTTTATTGGACCATTGGGAAACAACAGATGAAAATAAGAATGACATTAGTTTAATACTAATTAGTATTGCCAAATCATTAAGTGGAAAGATAATAAGATACCAACATTGCAAATGTGGATAGATAGGATTTGGGATTATTTTATATATACAAAAAATGGCTTTTGTAACATCCAATTGTTCTCCTGAAATGTATGAAAAAAAAAGTTATAACACCTTGGTTTGCTGTAGTTAATTATTTGTTACAAAATGAATATTTACCAATGAATCCTTTATATGAAAACTTGATTTATTTTTGAGAAGTATAAGATGTAAATTGTAAGGCTTACTCTAAAATTAAGAGTACTAATTCTGGTTTATTTGGTTTTGTATTGTATAATTGAAAAATTTAATAAAAATTTAAATTAAAAAAGGTAGGCAAAATGGTAGTTTGCATAGGAGAAAGTTGGAGGAAATTTTAATATAAGTGAAATCAATATTTTTAGTTATTGGCTCAGTGGGAACATTACACAAAACTTTGGCTTGTTAATGATAATATAATTCAGCTCACAAATAATCACTCAAATCTGGGTTTTTCTTTCACATTTATAGGTTTTATTGTTTCTTTCATCTGGTCTGGGAGGGCATTGCTGAAGAAGGATCAGGATTAAATCAAGATGTCTGTATTCACATATCACATGAAACTATAATTTAGACTAACGGGAACTCAAAGAAGAATTACATCCTTCTTAGTCTATTGATTTTTTTTGAACTTGAATGGTTACTGTGCTTATCACTGTAGTTAATAAATCTGCTTCAAGTTCTGCTTTCAGATTCTGGTTTCATGGGGCCCAGCTCATCACAGTTAGTGGAACAGCCTACATTCGGCAAAATCATACAAACAATAGTAAATTTGATGATATATAAATTCACGGATTTGCATGATGTCTGAATTGGGCCAGTGTACTCCTAAATTAGTACTGACTTTCCTTTTACTCAGTTATATATAAAAGTATTTGGAAGGGAACTACAAAATTCTACTTTTGCAAATTCCAGAAGATAGCTTTTAAATTTTATTTAAAGTACTATTTTCAGTGGCTTCCATATGGAGACCTTGGAGACACCAAGTAAGGATCCTTCAGCATCCAACCTGGTGTTTTTATCATAACCCCTTTTTGATATTGGGATCTGGTATAGTTTGCATCTTGTTACAAGTCAAGCTCAGCTGGGGTCTTGAACTGGTGATCTAAGAAGTGGATTTAGTTAGAGCTCTGTCATCTGACTTAGGTGGGAGGGGTAGGGTGGCCATAATGTCTGAAGGCCAGCCAGGGACACCTTGGGGAGGGGGAAGGTAGGGGTGCGCCGCTGGAAACAGGAAGTGACGTCACTTCCGGTGACGTCATGCCACCGCCGGGAAAAGGAAGTGGCATCACTTCCTGTGACATCATCCCCCCCGCGCCACCTGCCGGAAACAGGAAGTGACATCACTTCCTGTGACATCATTTCCCCCCTGCGCCACCTGCCGGAAGCAGGAAGTGACATCACTTCCTGTGACATCATTTCCCCCAAATGCCACTGCCGGAAACAGGAAGTGACTTCACAGCACTTCCTGTGACGTCCCCAAAAATCCCCCAAATATCACCGCCGGAAACAATTTTGCTCTCAAATCCTGTATTTACTTCATCAGTATATGGGATAAGGCACTTTCTCAACTGTGCTGCATAATGCAGCCTATTTATTTTGTCCTGTTTGCTCTGTTGGCTCTATCTGCGCCACCTTCATCACTTTCGGGGTGTGGATCCCCCAGTGGGGTGGGCTCCCGACTCCCTCCGCCGGCTGTTTCTGATAGCCCTGCGCCCCTCTTTCATTTGATATGTGTCCCGTGCGGGTGCCACCCTCCCGCCGGGAGATGCCGCAAAATGAGCCCCCTTGAGGCTTATGGCGGCAGGGCTCGGGGGAAGCGAGCTAGACTGCTGTTCTTTTGAGGGGTCATAGAGTGTTTCGAGCCCGTCCCTGTGGCATCGGTCCCATCGTTGTGGGACCCAGGGGGCCGGCGCAGCAGCACGCCGAAGCAGCCTGTCACTAATAACACAGGTCGAGATGCAGGACAGGAACCCGGAAGTGACCGACAGTGATGAAGGTGGCGCAGATAGAGCCAACAGAGCAAACAGGACAAAATAAATAGGCTGCATTGAGAACAAAATTGCACTGCAGGCAAACACTGCCCATAACTCCTATCTGGCCTTTGCTGAAAGGATTTGGGTGGTATGTCTGAAAGCACCAGAAGACACAAACACAAAGCTCCCTTACACTGAATCAGTGCTTGGGTCCACCAAAGTCAGTATTGTCTACTCCAGGGGTGGCCAGAGTTGCTTAACAAAAGAGCAACACAGAATAAAGGTCAGATGTTTGAGAGCCGCAAGACATGAACATCGGATATTTGAGAGCCACGGAAGGAAGGAAGGAAGGAAGGAAGGAAGGAAGGAAGGAAGGAAGGAAGGAAGGAAGGAAGGAAGGAAGGAAGGATCCTGGGGATAGCTTCTCCAGGAGAAGCACTCCCAGCCAAGTCAGTGTGCAGCAAGGAGTGATCTCCTTCCTTGCCACAAGCAGATCCTGGGGCCAGTTTTTCTTTAAGCACAATTTAAACCATGCTGCAAGGAGAAGCCCCAGAGTCAGGGCGGGTTTTTTTAAAACTACAGATATTTTTCTTCTTGGGTCTATTGGACCTAGAAAAAATTGGGATTTCTGAAGAATCCAGGATCCAAATACCATACCGATACTGGGATCTGGGATTTTTCAGAAATACTGGATTTTTTTTAATCCTATAGACCTGAACCAAGAAATATGGGGGGAGGGGGTTTGCATACCCTTAATCAAGAGATCCATAGCTGGGAAGCATTTTAACATTTGCAAAGACACTGATATATTTGCACAATCTAGCCAGAGCTAAACACTTCAGTCCTATTAACTTCAATTAAATAGTTAAGCATGGTCTTAAATGGCATGCATCAATGCTTAATTTTAAAGTGCTTAACTTTATTATTGTTACTGACCATACAGAACTTAATGGAGCTTTCTAGACAGTAATTCCAAAGCCACAATCACAAGTAGTAAAACTACATGTCCATTAGTTGCATTCTGTAAGATAACCAACAGATTTCAGTATTATATATACTTTCAGTACATGTCTTCCCTTGCTCCTATAGTGAGCTATCAAGTATCTGAACATGTTCCTTGTTATTTGCCTCCTTTTTTCAACTGAATTTTTCCATCTACTCATGCTCCAAGCACAATAAATTTAGTTCCGCTTTACACACCTTCAGAAATTGCTACTGTAGTACGTTAATGGTATACTGGTACAAATTCTCCAAAACAGTAATTTCTGACTCTGTGGTGACATCACATCACAATGTTTTTCATGGCAGACTTTTTACGGGGTGGTTTGCCACTGCCTTCCCCAGTCATCTACACTTTCCCCCCAGAAAGTACTCATTTTACCGACCTCGGAAGGATGGAAGGCTGAGCCAACCTTGAGCTGGCTACTTGAACCCAGCTTCCGCCAGGATCAAACTCAGGTCGTGAACAGAGGGCTTGGACTGTAGTACTGCAGCTTTACTAATCTGTGCTGCAGGAATACCATATTGGCTGCTGACTTAAAATTTGTGTACAATTCTTAGATGGAATGGCCAATGGAATTACCAAGCAGCAATATTAAAACTCTGGTCAATGTTAATTAGATAATTGGAGTGGATGGGACTTTGCAAATTTCTACCAGGTTTGCAGCTGTAGGAATATGCTCTTAAAGTAAAACCTCTGGGGCAAAATTTAAAAGAAGCAGGCAATCTTTTACTTTAAAAATTCATGTTGGAAAAACAACACTTTTTTCTGTTTTGGAAACAGATGTCTGAATCAATTTTATTGACACTAAATTAAAACAAAGCAAATTATAACTCTTATCATGCCACTATGCAAATATGAAAGAAAGGACTTAAGTAATGATCAAATAAAACTGGGATTTTTATTGCATGCCCAATCCATTACCTTTAGTTATGCAAAATTACACCCAATGTTTTATAATGAGATGGAAATTCCATGTAAATTATTGTCTAACATATATGTATTTTATGCATCAGAGAAATGCATCTACCATAAGTGCTGGAAAGTTCAGTTAACAAGGAATGCTAAACCAAACACTGCAAATAGGCACATTTAACATATTAGAATATGACTACATTTGTCCCTGCAAAATGCATACCTAAGTGCCATGTTTATAAAAAATGTAGGGTGTGAATTGAGTCACAATACCTCCACCTTCAATGTATGTGCTCCCTGTATGGGTACTTCCTACTACTGACCCCCTCCCCAGCAATCAAAGACCTCCTAAATCAGCAATCAAAGACCTCCTAAATCTGTGATAGAGCTAGGGTTACCAACTCTGGGTTGGAAATTCCTGGAAATTTGGATGTTGAAGCTTGAAGAGGACTATCCTGAGTGCTATTACACAGCAAGCACACAGAGGTAGTTTCTAGGCATCAGAGCTGATCTGAGTACAGTTCCAAAGTTCATATCAGTGCCAGTTTAAACCCTGTGGAGGCCGGGCCAGCTAGGGTTGCCAAGTCCAATTGAAGAAAAATCTGGGGACTTTGGGGGCGGAGCCAGGAGACTTTGGGGGTGGAACCAGGAGACATTGGGGGTGGAGCCAAGAACAAGGATGTGACAAGCATAATTGAACTCCAAGGGAGTTCTGGCCATCACATTTAAAGAGACAGCTCACCTTTTAAAATGCCTTTCTTCCATAGGAAATAATTAAGGATAGGGGCACCATTTTTGGGGCTCATAGAATTGGACCCTCTGGTCCAATCGTTTTGAAACTTGGGGGGTATTTTGGGGAGAGGCACTAGATGCTATACTAAAAATTTGGTGCCTCTACCTCAAAAAATAGCCCCCCCAGAGCCCCCAATACCCACGGATCAATCCCCCATTATTCCCTATGGGAATTGTTCTCCATAGGGAATAATAGAGTGCCTAGTAGACATTTCCCTCCCCCCCACACACACACACGCTTTCTAAAGGGGGGGAAGGGCCTCCATACCAAGGAATCACCCCTCCTTGCCCCGGGCCCCCTCCCTCTCACACACACACACACAAACACCTACCGCACTTGGTCTTCTTCCCTCTGCCTGCTGTGAAAACGAAAGCAAAGAAAGGGAGGGGCCGTTCTCCGAAGCCCTTCCTGTTTCCTCCTTCCTGCCCAGGCCAGCCTTAAAGGGGCAGGCATTTTACAAACTGCTACACCTACAGGTATGTTCTCCCCCCCTCCAGCCCCCATCCCCACCCCGCTTCCTGATTTCTGGAGACCCACCGGGGGATGAAGGGGGGGGGGTTGGGAAGCCTAGGGCCAGCAGGGAAGGCGAGGAGGGCCTCTCCCTCGGCTACCAGCGCAGCACAGCTCCCCTCCCACCTTCCGCATCACCCCCGGACTTACCAAGTCCTTGGCTCGGAAGGCCAGCGCGCCTCCGCCGCAGCCATGCCGCCTCCTCCTCCTCCGGCCGCCTCCTTCTCCTCCGAGGCCGGCCCAGCATGTCCCTTGCCGCCCGCACAGCAGAGGGGCCGGGCGGAGAAGTGAAGCAGGCCCACGCATGCCGCCTTTGCCCCTGCAGGGAGTGGAGGGGCGGGGCGCAAGTCCGGCCTGCTCCTGCTCCTCCAGCATTGCTGCTCAGGGTCCTAGAAGGACCCAGATTCGGGGCTTGCCACGCTTCTCCGCAGCTGCTCCTCCGAGATGGGCTCAGGCTGAGCCCATCTCAGAGGAGCAGCTACGGAGAAGAGGCAGCAGCAGCGCAGCCTCCCCCCGCTTCCTGGCCCCGCCCATGCCCGGCTCCTCTCGCTGGCTAAACCGGGACTTGTAATGGTCCCGGTATAGGCAGGTCGGGAGGCGGGAATTAGGACCCAGAAGTGGGACATTCCCGGGTGACCGGGACGGTCTGGCCACCCTAGGGAGGGGGCAAGGCTTGAGGGAGGCTAGCAACCCCAACTAAGGAAGGCTCCTTGCATTACAAGTCCAGAATATTGTATAGAACTTCTTCTGTAGCGATACTAAAACAATTTAATGTTCTCTTAAAGTAAGTTTGCTATGTTTTAATGAGTTATGAGAGCTAACTAGATATTTCCAAAAATTCCTGGCTGCTAACTCTTGTCTACCTGCAAATGTCTAGCAGAAGGAAGGTGTGACTTGATGTCATCCCATTGCAAAGAATGTTTAGCAAACTGTTGCAGCTGATGGGGAAATGCTGAGTGAAGTAATTTTGCTCTGAGTTTATTTTGCTGAAGGTAATCAGGGAGACACTGAATCAGCAGTAGACACAGATTTCCCATAGGAGGTCAAGGGCTATGCTATTTGATCTTGATTTCTGTTGCCTTTTAAACATCTCTTCTCTTCCTGGCACAGGTCCCAAATTTCATCAATGCCACTCTGCCTCCTCACGAACGCATCACCGCTCAGGAAATCGACAGCTACTTTCGGCAGGAGCTTATCTATAAGCGGAATGAGAGAATGGGCAAAAGGGTGAAAGATCTATTGGAAGAGTATCCTGACAAAAGCTTCTTCTTTGCATTTGGAGCTGGTATGTGTTGCTTTCTGATCAGCACATCTCTCCTTCCATTTAATTCATTGTCTTATGTGTCTGACAATTGTGATCTTCTTTTTAGTGACAGGTACATAACTATAGAGGCTCTTCCCATTCAGACTGTAAATTCTGTATAGTTGCTGAAAATGCATTGCGTAAATTTAAAGGTTGCATCCTTCCCACTTAAATGTGTTGGGCTCAGAACCATGTAAATACAGGGTGAAACTATGCAGGAGTGTGTGTGTGTGTGTAAAGTGCCGTCAAGTTGCCCCTGACTCATGGCAACCCTATAAATTAATGACCTCCCAAACGTCCTATTGTTAACAGCCTTGCTCAGATCTTGCAAACTGTGGACTGTGGCTTCCTTTATTGAGTCAATCCATCTCATGTTGCTTCTTTCTTGCTGCCTTTAACTTTTCCTTGCATTATCTTTACTGAGCAGGTACTGCTGGCATAAAGGCCATTGGTGGCGGAGGTACCTCACAGTATGATAGCACAGGTTGATCTGAGATTTTGGGGATATAAGCTTTTTATTTTGGTATTTTTGCATCATAGTGATTTCTGGTGTCTGACCCCTATTGGGGGCCTGGAGGCTATTCAGAAAGGTGGCTGAATAAAACCTGCCCCTGTCCTCCTGACTTGGTACTTCAAGGAGGTCTCCTATCCAAGCACTAATCATGGCTGAACCTGCTTAGCTTTCAAGATCTGACAAGACTGGGCTTGCCTGAGCTATCCAGATGGGAATGGGGTATTAGTTTTTGAGAGTCAAGCCTCCAAAATCTTATTGGTCTCTAAGGGCCTAGTGGACTCGAATCGAGTTGTTCTTTTGCAGACCAGCACCACTATCCTCTGAAACCAACAGTACAAGTATCCAAACAATTTTCAGACTGTGAATGCTGCCCAGAGATATGAGGCCAGTGCAAAACTTGTAAGAGAGAGGTACAAAAACTCTGCCTGCTGTCCCGGAAGGAAACTATGCTCCTTATTTTTGAGTATGTGGGATAGAATGGTGAAGAAGAGAGCCCATGAAGCAAGCTTGGGTGGACTTTTCTTTACTCTATAATCTTATTTTCCAATCTTTTCACTTTTAAAGGTGCCACAGGTGGGAGAAAGTGATGCCTGATAGATGTGGTTGGTAATGCTGCCCTAAGTAGAGTTATATCTTTTTATGTCTCATTGCCTTTGTTGGACTTAGAAGTGTGGAACTCTGCTTAGGAATGCACTATGAAGGAGATAGGTGGGTATGAGACCTAAGACCTACAGTTTCTACAAGATTTCTACATAATCTTATCACTTAAGTTGGAAACAAAAGACACAAGGTTGCAGTTTTTGAAATCTTTACAGTATTTATTAGGCAGCTTTCCAAAAAGATGGTCAACATATGGTAGTTTAATTAATATATTGCACTATAGATAACCTTTAAAAATAGTTAAAATAGACCTGTAAAGTCAGCAATAAAAAGTACAAATAAAAAACCAGATGTCACAGTGACGATAGAAGAGCAAGCGTCCAGTAGCTCCATAAAGACTAACAAAATTTGTGTCAGGGTATGAGCTTTTATGAGTCGCTGCTCACTTCTTCAGATACAGCTAGAACATGAGTCCATCTGTCCTCATAATTGGAGAGTAGAGTGATTTCAGATGCCAAATGACAGTAGCAGATAAATGACAATAATGAGCATGAATGGATTAGTTGTGGTATGCAGAGGGGTAGTAGGCATGGAGAAATCAGCATTGGTAATGAGACAAGCAACGTAGGTCTTGATTCAGCCCAGAAGGATACATTTTAAATTATTATAAAGAGGTTTTAAAATAATCTTTCCAGTAATAAGCATATAACAAAGTTTCCTTTTGCTGTATTTGCCCTAGTTCCTGAGCTTTTCAGGTATGAATAGTGACTGTTTAACATGCAGGGCCGGCCCTCCCACTAGGCAAACTAGGCGGTTGCCTAGGGGGTCGAGAGGTGGGGGGCGGCAAATTGGCTCTTGTCCGCCCCCCTGGTGACCCAGACAAGTGCTTAGCTTGCCTCCTTCCCCTCTTCCCGCCGCTAGCCCCCTCCAGGTCGCTGCTCGCCCACCCCCCTGCATGGCGTCCCGTCCCCCCACTTACCCCCCAGGCGCTCTGCTTGCGTGCCCTCCGCTGCTAAAAGCAGCGGCGCTCCACTCGCTCCCTTCCCCCTGGGGCTTGCCGGCTAAAAGTCAGCTTAGCCAGCTTCGCAACTCGCGTCTGCGCGTTTTGTCTCTTACTTTTAAAAGCTTACTTTTAGCCAGTGAGCCCCAGGGAGAAGGGAGCAAGCAGAGCGCCATTGGGGCCAGGGGACGCGCGGGGGGAGGGGCGCAGAGCCGCGGGGGGGAGCCGTGGGGGACGTTTTGGAGGGGGGCGCCGGGCAGCAAATCTGTCTAGGACACCCCAGGGCGTCGGGCCAGCCCTGTTAACATAGAATGAAAGGAAGGTATTGGCATTACATTTGGATGGAGACTAAATTTGTACTCTTATCTCTGTTGAACCCAGCTATAGAAAACCTTATCTGTGTTGCCCCATCATTGTTTCTGTTGATTACTCTAGTGTGTGATTTAGTGTTGGGAACAGGGGTGTGAGTTGTATATGATAGCTAGAAACACCAAAGATGTACTCTTTTCCCAGATGCCTAGGATAAAAGAGAAACCATTCTACTGATTGGTCCACCTTGGCTGACAGAATACTTAAAACTTGAAATTATTGCTTGCTATCTGATCTTCTTCAGAAGCTACTCTAAATAAACCGAAAGTCTTATTTTCTGTGTAGGTAGCCAGCTGTTGGCTTGTTTAATGGGTTTCTCTAGTTATGGCCTAAATCCTTTCCCAATCCAAAATTAAATTCAGTATATGACAAGTTTTTAAATTCCCTATTCTGTGTCCTCTTGATGAGTTTCAGTTACAGGATGACCGGATGAGTCAACTCAGCCATTTATTCTGCTTATTTGTGATGTGATAAGCATGTCTAGTATTCCAAACTAGAGACGGCACACACGTTTGAACTCCTTTATCTTGGAGTATGCACTTAAACTGTTCATAACGCTCACTTCAAAGCGAAGCAAGTATTAGAGTCCCCCATGTTTTCCTTAGGTTGGATGATAATCTGACAAAAAAAGATTACCTCTCCCATTCAGTTTCATCTGTTGCAATGGTGGGCAGTAGCAGGGGCAGCTAGCAGCCAATAATGGGGAAGATTCTCCTTATCCCTTTCAGTCATTACATTTCCCCACACATACCACTTGCATTCTTCCCAATAAGTGTAATCATCAGGGGTCATTTTTTAGAAAAATAGGTGGTGGAGCTCATCCAGGGATTATTATGCAGCTGTACCTAATATTCAATGGACAAGGAGGTAGAACTCTCAGGAGGAGGTGGAACTCTCAGGTTCAGGAGCTGTGCTCCTGTGATCTCCCACTGAATCCAAGGCCTGGTAATCATCATTTGTTTTTCTGAAAGAGGCAGTGTACATATATTGCAATGTCAGAATGTGTTTCCTAAACCCTGATAAGCATACAAGCGACTGAATGTATGCATGCTGCATCTTTTAGACAAAAATGAAACCTTGCTTGGGGGGACTGAGCACAGCACATTCTGCTCATGCATATGGTCAAACGTAATTACTGGGGGGAAAGTCTCTTCTTGCCCTCTCCTTTTCTAATATTCAGTAGCAATGGTGAGCGAGCTGGCCAACAGCAAGGAAGATTCTACCTGCTTCATTCTTTCTTCTCTTTATCCACTGTACCTCAAATGCATCTTGTCAATGGTGCCCAGTAAACTCTGGGAAATGTCGTTTTTGGGATGCCTTATAGAAAAGGAGGGGGAAGGAAGAAGAAGATCATAGATTTATACCCCACCCTTCTTTCTGAATCAATCTCAGAGCAGCTTACAATCTCTTTTATCTTCTTCCCCCACAACAGACACCCTGTGAGGTAGGTGGGGCTTAGAGAGCTCTCACAGAAGCTGTCATTTCAAAGACAACTCTGCGAGAGCTACGGCTGACCCAAGGCCATTACAGTAGTTGCAAGTGGAGGAGTGGGGAATCAAACCCTGTTTTCCCAGATAAGTCCACATACTTAAACCACTACACCAAATTGGCTCTTAAGGAGAATCTTCCTTCCTGCAACTGTCACTTCATGCTGCTCCCAGCAACTTTTCTGAGCTCTCAGAGATTACCTCTATCCAAGATAATTCCTAATTTATCACCTGATTCTGTAGTGAGAGTGGTGATGTTGCCTTCCTGCACCAGATGATCTAGAGCAAGTGATGGCTGAACACCTGCCTGCTTGACTCATGGTCTGTTTGCTGGTGATGAGCAGGGGGCCAGATTTTTGTTCAGTGGTTTAGGAGTTTACAAACCTTTGGGCTTATACATTGGGCTGCATTTCACTTATCCAGATAGTACAATACAGTGCAGTTGACCATGTTTCACACATGAGAATTCTCACGCAGCCCAGCAAGAGTCCTATTGTCCCCGCTCCCCTACAGATCTGTTGTTGTTGCACACCGCTCAGCATGGGATATTATCACAGACTGTTATAGTTGAACATGTGACAAGACAATTTGAAGTGCTTATACAGAAACATTTTCATGGTCAGTTAACATTACAGATCCAGAACCTAAAATCCAATATGTGGAAAGACCTGAAGTATCTACTTAACTTCCTTTGTGTCGTCTTCTTTTTTTATTTTGTCATTTATTTTTTGTTCCAGTTCATTGTAAAAAAAATAATTCTTCAATAATTCCTTTAAAAAAACCCTGTTCCTACTGTGAATGATTTGAAGTAACTTCCTCAGAGATACTTCTTGAGTTCATCAAACCAACACACTGCCTGTGGTGTTGTAATTCTGATGAATGTGTGTGCATGGAAGGGGGGGCAATAAGATCTGTGTAATTTGTTCTCTTCTTAAAAAACAAGTTTGTGTTGAAGGCACAGCTCCTGAAAAGATAGTCCTTCAGGTGTGTGTTCTTGCATTTCAGAGCCCTGCGTGGGCTGGGATCTATGAACTCTTCTTGAGTACATACTCCCACAGAGGTCTTCAGATCAGCAGCTGAAACCTTGTTCCATTAACCCCCAAGTTCAAAACAGGGGGACTTGGGGGTGTGAGTTTCATAGTTTTGGCACCTGCCCTTGTAGAACTCTTAACCCCCAAGACATTCTAGAGGCTCCACCCTTCTACTGTTTTACTTGGCAAGTTTAAAACATTTTATTGTGGAAAGATTTTGGAAATGTGTTGCCAGAAGGCTGACATGAACTTTATTTTAAATTGATCTTTTATTACTGTTTTAAACTGCTGCTGGCTTTAAATGCTCTTTTTGCTTTTAGCAGTTGTATTGTTTTAACTCTCTATTTTACTGTCATCACTTTGGGTATTTTACAGAGAAGCGCTTACAATTTACAAATAACCTGGAAGGCTGAGGTGCCACTAGATACAAACAAGTGGCTCGATAATGCATTAAACAGGACAAAAATCTCTTGACTAAACAATCGCGTTTTTTAAAAAAATCCTAGGAACCTGCTTTGGGGAGGAGAGGGGAGTTGTCTACATAGACTGTTTCTGAGTGTATGAGTTGGCCGTGCATGGCAGATTGAGAAGAGTGGTTGTATGAAATCAGCTCATGGTGAACTTAGGTCAGCCTGAATGTGCTCATGAATTTGAGTTTCACTGAGCATTTTTGAAAGGTCTCATGTCATAATGAAGTACCTCACACACACACACAAAATACAAACCAGACCTGTGCACTGTCTCCTGACTACTTCATGTTGTGTCTTTGTATTTGGGATACTAAGGTCATTTTCATCCGTGTGAGTGGGATGGGATAAGGTCAGGCCTGTAGCTGCAGCAGAATGAGATGCCAGAATCTTGAGGTAACAGAATGGACTATATCAGTTGCACGCACCCTGTAACTGAAAAACAAACAAACTAGTAAGTCAGACAATTGTCTTAGCCCAGTGTTTCCTACTTGGTTTATTATTTGTTATTTATTTCATTTTTACCCTACCTTTCTCCCCAATGGGTACCCAAAGCAGCTTCATTGTTTTCCTCTCCAGTGTTTTATCCTTGCAACAGCCTCATGAGGTAGGCCGAGAGTGTGGGACTTGTGCCCAAGGTCACCCAGGCAACGAGCTTTCTTGGCAGAGCAGGGAATCAAACCTGGCTTTCCAAGAGCCTAGTCTGACACGCTAACCTCTGTACCACACAGACTGTCTCATTTGGAGCTTGCAGGAAATATTTTTATTCTAGAGAGCACTGAGAAACTTATCCCCCCCCCCCCCCCCGCCACACACACATACCTGCAACCAGAGTAGCTTAACCCAACAGCAGGACTTTCCCACCTCAGCCTGCAGCACAGAAAGGCCAGGCTTGACTGTTGCAGCTTGAAGGTTTTGCATTTTATGCCTGAGGGAGGAATGGCAGGTATAATGTGAGATCTTTTCCCTCGCTGTTTGTTCAGTGGTTTCTGAAAGATTGATATGATAGTGATGGGATTGGGGCAATGCAGGCCCCACCCCAAAGCAGGCTTTTGCTTGGAGACAGAGATAGCATTTCAGAGCTCCAGAGTTCACCCAAAGTCCACTCAGCCTAGAGACTCCTGCTGAGGGAAAAGTGCTGAGGGAAGGACTTGCCTGACATCCCAAACTGTAACAATAAAGTAAGCGCTTAAGGAACTCCAGTCTTTGAAAGCCACAGCAGGCCAAAAAAAGTGGAGAAAGTGAAGGATTTAAATGGGATCGAGGCTACCAGGATCAGGGCTTTCTCCCAGCCAGTTGCTGGCCTAGCCGCTTTCTTCAAAGGAATCCTCTGCTCTGTTGTGTTTTAGTTTGTTTTCTCCCGCATGCACAAAGATGAAGGTGAGTGACTTGTAAGGACAGAACTAAAGGAGTGCTAGGAGATGTGTGGTCAGATGGCCAGAATGTTTTTGTTGCTGGGTAGCAGCTTAGTGGGAGGGAGAGGGATTTGTTTGCATCAAGAGTTGCTTCCTCGTGGGTGGGGACAATCCTCATTTTTCTCTTGTTGCTACTAGGAATGCAGAAACAATTCCAGCTTCCCTGGTGCTTCCACATGGAGTTTCCCTTCACACCAAACATGTCCTTTTTTGTCACCTCTTATAGCCTTCTATAAATCAGCAGTATAATGACATTCCTACCACCATTTTTGGTGGTAGGAATCAGTGTTCCCTTTAAGCTGAATTAGCGTGAGCTAGCTCACATATTTTTAGCCTCCAGCTCACACATTTTTGTCTTAGCTCAGGAAGGATGACCCCAAAGCACAGTAATTTATGCAGTAGCTCACAACTTTAATGCCAGTAGCTCACAACGTAGAATTTTTGCTCACAAGAATGCAGCTTAGAGGGAACATTGGTAGGAATATCATTATACTGTTGATTTAAAAAAACAAAAACCTTCTGGCAGTGATAGATGGATGGACTGGCAAACAAAGGAGGAAATGGCACTGGATATGGGTGAGGAATAGGTTTGCCAACCTCTAGGCGGGACCTGGAGATCTCCCAGAATTACAATGACCCTCCAGATTACAGAGGTCAGTTCCTCTGGGGTGGGTGGGAAATGGCTGCTCTGGAGGGTGAACTCTATAGCCTATTGATATCCTTCCACCAGAAAACCCTCCTCTCCCCAGGTTTTAGCCCCAAATTTTCAGGAATTTTCCATCCTAAAGTCAGCAACCCTATTGGGGAGAAAATCTACACTTTCCCTTCAGCACTTTCTCCAAATATGCTTCAGGTACAATCTTTCAAGAAAAGATTAGTACCAAAGCAGGTTTGGAAAACGCCCAGTGGAGCAAAGGAAAACACAAAAGGGAGTTAGCAGTACGATGGTGTCATGTGTAAGTCCACAAAAGAACCACTGCTTTAGGGGGGAGGATGCAGAGCAAAGCTTTTGTGTGGAAGCAGCAGAGGGGGAGGATAACTCTTCCTCCCCTCTAATGCCCCCAAACCACTACTTCTTGCCTGTGGAGGGACGGTTGCTAACAATTTAGTGGGCAACTTGTTGCTGGGGGTGTTTGAAGTTAAAATGGGAACTTAGTTTGCCAATAGCTTTACCCCAAAACCAATCACCCACCCTGCCCCCCCAGTTGCTCTTTAATAATAAAACCCATCGTTCTCATGTTGCTAGAAGATAGTTGAGAATGGAAGAAAGTTTCTAATGTGTTCCCACAAGATTTTTAGTTTGTAATGAAATTGATGTATTATCAACATATATTAATTATCTTTGTAGTACTTTATGACAACTTAAGATGCTGTCAAAGTCTAGAAACATGATTTCAGGGTTTTCATTGGGACACACCCAGTTCCTTATATTTAGATCTCCTGAGTGTTGACCCTGGAGATCTCACTTGTGATATGTCTGCTGCCAGCTGTGTCCATTATACTACAGATCTGTAATAATAGTAATGGTAACAAATCAACATAACGGGACGATGCAACATTTTGTGTTGACCAAAGTGCCATTTCTTGCAGTGTGAAGCAGTGAAGCAAGATTTGTCAATGAGTGCTAAGAAAGCTGCAGCAAACCCTGTTGAGTGTTGTTGTATGGTGTGCAAGTCTGTCACATGCCTGTTCTATATTGTTATGGTGTGTGCTTAAAACACTGCAGGCAGTGATCACCTGTGTTTGTGCCAGGGCACAGGAGTGTGCTGGTAGAGTAGCTGAAATGTGCCTTCCAAACTTGACCTGCCATGATGGACTCGCATTTTAGCTGTATCTGAGGAAGCGAGCAGTGACTTACAAAAGCTCATACCCTGCCACAAATTTTGTTGTTATTTAAGGTGCTACTGGGCTCCTGCTCTTTTCTGTTCTAGCTATAAGGCTATTTTATTTGCTAAGGATTTTAATGGAAGGTAGGCTGTGGGAAGTTGTGAGACAGAGTAACAGGTGTAGGAAGCTGCAAGCCAGAATGGTGTGGTAGTTAAGAGTGTCAAAACTAGAATCTGGGAGACCCAGGTTCAAATCCTCCACTCTGCCATGGAAGGATGCTTGGTGACTTTGGGCCACTCACACAGCCTACTTCAAAGGGTTGTTGTGAGGATAAAATGGAGGATGTGAGGATAAAATGGAGAATAATGTAAGCTGCTTTGGGTGCCCATTGGGGGAGAAAGGCAGAGTGTAAATGAAGCAAATTGATAAATAAACTATCTTGAGTGACAATGAAAAGGGAGGTTGTTAATGGCTTTTTTTTTTAAGTAAAAGCCCAGCAGGAACTATTTGCATATTACGCCACACCCCCTGACAATGCCATTGTTTCACACAGGGCTTTTTTTGTAGAAAAAGCCCAGCAGAAACTCATTAGGCCACACCCCTGATGCCAGCTGGATCTGCATTCCTGTGCATTCTTGCTAAAAAAAAAAAAGCCCTGGTTGTTAATATTATTAATTAACATCCTGCCATAAGGGATAAGGATGCACCAGGATTCCCTGATGACGCTGTGTTCTTCAGCTGAACTGGAGATGCATCCCTGTTGCCTAGGAATCACAGTCCCATCTGTGAGCTCTGACTAGCTGGACTGACACTTATCTTAAGTATATCCCTAATGCATGGAGTGACACAAAATATATCAGGATGCTGACAGTTTTTTAGTGCTTGCTTTGCTTCTCTCAATGATGCAGGACTCTTTGAACATTTTTTAAAAAGCACTTTGCATTTGGAAATTGGTCTTTTGGCAGATTTCAGAACCCAGAATGACTGGTCTTTTGGGAGAAGAACCTCCCTACCTCAGTGAATCTGGAATATATTACATGATCAGTGCTTGACTTCCTTTGAGTCTGGATTAAAAGCCTGGGGACTTATTTACTCCCTAGTGGAGGGTCTGCTGAAGCCTGAAGCTGATACGCACAAGAAGTTCTCAGTTCTCCCTCCATTTTTTTTTTAAAGTTTTAACATGGAAGAATAGAGATTCATGACTGCCCACCCCCCTGCCAGAGTAAATTGACCTCTCAAATGCATCACTTCACCTAGTGGTATGTGAATAATGGAGAGCTGAGTACAAAAAGAGGAGGCGGGGACTTGCTGGTGGGGCAAGGGCCCTGGGGCTTTTCTCTTTGGGGGCATTCAAGTGTATGAGGCCAAAACAGGTGAAAGAGGCCTGTGCCCCCTATCATGCTTCTGTGGGTCTCCCATCAGGCAAGCCCGTTTGATCTTATGGCTTGGGAGGGTGAATCCCCTCGCCTGTTGTTGTTCCTGGCTCTCTCTCTCCTTTTTAAAGGCTTTTAAGTGGGTGGACGGATCTCTTACATAGAGTGCTTCTCTTTCGGCTGAAGGGCCCAAGCGGTGCCTGTGTCTTAAGAACCAGGAGCAAAGTATTAACTCATCACATCTTCAAAGGCTGGGGGTGAGGGCATGCTGTTTGGGGAAGGTCCCTGTTCCGACTGAATGTTGTTGTCTAATTCAGGAAGACAAGAGATAACTTACAGCGCCCAGGGTGTTGTCCATTCTGTGTATATTCCATCAGGTATTGCTTTAATGGGTGTTTTGGAAGCTGGTTTAGAGGCACCTTGGTGCTGAAAAGTTGCATTGCATTATTTGAATGAAACAGCTCTACAGGAATTGCCAGTTTGCCATGTTTTTTGGTATGGAGACTTTATCCGGGGACAGACTGGTGCTCAGAGTTTGTGCTCTCCTCTTTGGGCTTGATGGCGATGTAACACTGGTTCCACTTTAAATATGAATAAAAGATTGTGAACCAGGCATGGGAGACTATGAATCGTTTCCCCCAGCTTTTAGCCACTTAAAAGGCATGCCAGCACCAAAGGTCTGCAACTTTGTCAAACAAATCCTGGTCAAGTGAGGGATTCAGGTAGCCTTAAGCGTCGTTAATGCTGGTAGTGATCATCTCTTCTGGAGAGAAGATAGACTTGGGTACCAGGAACAGAGTGGCTTGTGGAAGTTGGTCCCATCCCCCATAATTTTAACCATAGAATTCCCCAAATGACTTTTTTCTTCACATATTTGAAGAAGTGCACTGTGACTCACCAAAGATCATATGGAAATACATTTCTTTTGAAATGCCACTAGACTTTAATAAAAGAGAGTGCTACGACAGTCTAATATGGCTACTTTGCATTGTAGTTTACTACTTGCATTTAAATGGCCATTGTTTTGTCTGCATTGGTACTCAGCATGTGTGTTCTCACTCGTTCACGTCGTGAGCAATGTTCCCTCTAAGCTGTGGAGTCTACTTTATGAGCTACTGGTGTTCAAGTTGTAAACTACTGCTTAAATTAGTTTGCTCTAGGGCCATTTTTCCTGAGCTGAGACAAAAATGTGTGAGCTGAAGGCTAAAAAATTGTGAGCAAGCTCACACTAACTCAGCTTAGAGGGAACACTGGTCATGAGTAGAGATATAGAAGGCATGGAAATGTTGAAGCCATGAAGGGAAACATAGATTTTTCCCATGGGTGTGTGTGTGGAAAATTAAGGAACAATTAAAATATACATAATACGTTCCTATCAAGCCTATCAAACTTCCTTATCAAACCATTTTGCTGCTTTAACAACATAAAACGTATTGTGCATAAGTTAGCATATTAAATTGTGTTAATTGGCATATTTATGAAATTTAAAAGTGTAGATGTCTTGGTTTTCTGTACAAATATACCCAATATTAAAACAAGAGATAGTTGCAAAGTGCTGCATCCTATGCTATCTTATCACATTTGTCTCATTAAAAAAAAAGGGAGGGGACTATATATAAATATTGACAGGAGGGTTTTCCATTGCTTTCCCAATTGGGAAAAAAGTCCTGGTGGGGGGAAACCCCTGTTCTTCTCAATGCTTTCCCGTTTTGTTTTTCTGGGCCTGCACCTCTTTAGTCATGTGGGTCAACATGGTATGCAGGTTGCTGGTGTCTGCTGCCATTGTGGTTCACTAGGTTGGATCCCATATATCTATTCAACACAAGAGGGTCATTGGCTAGCAGAACAGATCTGTGGGATCCAACCCATTGTGTGTTTATTTGCACATTAACTGTGATTACGGTCATAAAGGTCCTACATCCTGGCTCATTGCAACCTTAGAATTGTATGAGAAGGCTCCTAGTCCATCATAGGAATGTGCTTGACCTTTTGAGTATGAAGATCAAGGCTGCTGATTTTATTTTATTAATTCAAATTCTTGGAAGGTTATGGTTCCCTTCTTAAATTATGCAGTTGATCTTCCTGGAAACCAGGGCAAGATACCCTTGGGTTTCCCACAGGGGAGGAAGGAACTGCTACACCAGCAACAGAATGATACCATAATTTCTCTAAGTCAAAAAATGGCTGCTGATATATTTTTTTTCATGCCAGCTCTGATCCTTATCTCAGTGAGAACATGAGCCCATTTTATGCAATACCAGTAGGGTGGGCAAGCAAGAAAAGGGGGAAATTCCCTCATGGTTAGGCTGCAAGTCTCAAGAGAAGCATGTGGAATTGCCCAGTTGTGGAGGTCCCCTATTATTATTTTCTGTGCCATAATCACCAGCCTTGATGGAGATGTGTCACTGGTGTGGGAAATCACCATGTGATCAGTGCTGACATTAATTTTCATTTCCACCAGATGTATTAGCTGGTGCAAACTGATTTTTTTTGTTGCCATTAGTATTTCTCGTTGATTAATTGAGCATTTGACCAGAGAGAAGGAGGCAGGTGCTCTCCTCTGAATGACGTATCTGTATGATCACTTGGCTTTCTATAAATAGGTTGTCACCTATTTCTTGGAATATGGTTTTCTTCCTAGGTCTTTAAGTGCTTAGGAGAAATGCTGTGACCCCATAAAATTCTTCCTACTGTTTGCAATAAGAAGATATGCCAGCAACTCCATCGCTTTCCTGCTTGTCTTTTACCATTGCAGGAACTGCGATTAGTAGCAGGTTGCTGGACAGCCAAAGATGCCCCCTAGGAAGTTCAGAAATGAAAGAAATTGCACCTGGCTTCCTTTTTTAATGTCCAGAGTTTTCCCCCTCTGCTGTTTTGGTGGGTAGTTTCCAAAGAGTGCTCAGATTATACGCATGTGGGTTTGGGGTCACTGAAACTGTATCTTGTATTTTCTCATGTATTGGCTACCACTTTGAGAGATCTGTGGGTATAGCCAATGATAGCTTCCGAGGTTTCCCTTTTTTATTTGTCTTCCCTACTATCTAATACTGGTCCTGGTATTCATTTGGCTGCAGCTAGATTTCTGGGTCCTGTGCATTCCTTGGACAGCAAAGATGACAAACAAGCAAATATCAGAGCATATAAAACCAGACATGCCATTGGAAGGAAAAATCACAAAACTGTGACTGACTTTATTTTGGCCTTGTCATGTGGAAGAACTCACTGGAAAAAGCAATTATGCTTAGATTGATTAGTGGCAAAAGGAAACCAGGCCACCAAGAACACAGTGGCTAGATACCATAAAAGTCGACACCAGTCTGAGCATGGAACAACTCAAAGAAACAGTACAAGATCAGAAACTGTGGAGATAGCTGGCCCAAATAATTGTCAAGAATTGAACACGACTGATTGGCTGACAACGACAACATTTCTGACAGCAGTGGGTTCTATGGAAGAAAAGAAATAGAGAGTGGTATTTGTAAGATTGGTTCTGTCCAACAGCTCTGTGTCATTAGATTGTCAAATGAAGAATGGAATGGTTGAAATCCAATTTTATAAAGTAGCAGCGCACACTGTTAAAGTAGCAGGTGTACTTTTAAAAGGGGCATTTATTTATTTAAGAATTTATGGGGGGCGTGGCGTCGCACGCATAGGGAATGGACGCCTGAAAACAGAGCTCCTTACTTACCCCTGCCAAATCCACTTAAGCAAGCGCCCAGCGTTGTTGTTTGTTTTCTTTTTTTTCTTTAATTAGTATGGGAACAGTAGATGGTCAAAAATCCAGATCAAAAAGAAACCCAAGGAACTCTGTTAAAGACTATTTTCCCAAAAAGCCTAAGGCTAAGGCCTCAGGAAAAGCAAGCAGCCCTGCAAGCAAGATGGCGTCGGGAGAAGGGGAAAACACAGCAGCAGACCTAGCTTCATTTCGTTCTGAGGTAATGGAGGCTTTTCAAAAACTGGAAAAAAATATGACTGACAAAATATCTGCCATGATCCAGCCCCTTTCTGCTCAGTTGGAGGGTTTCAAAACGTCCTTAGAGAAGGTGGCAGAGACTGCAGATTCTGCTTTTAACATGGCATGTGCTGTGCAGGAGGACACTCAGTATTTTTATAAAAGAGATGAATGGGCCACTGATAAAATTATTGCACTTGAGAACCAACTGAAAATGGGGAATGTTAAAATTCGCGGGCTCCCCGAGAACTCTGCCTCTCCCTCTGACCTAAAATCTCTTATAGCCTCCTGGCTATCAAAGGCATTGGGTTTTTCTGAATCTGATCTTTGTGCCCTGGAGGCTGCATATAGAATTGGCCCTTTGCGCACACAGAAAACTTCGTTGCCTAGGGACATTTTAGTCCGTTTCTCTTCTGCCTCAGTTAAATCCAAGCTGCTGCAAAAAGCCCGGGCTATAAATCCACTTCTGCTAGGAGATTACAACATCCAAATTCTACAGGATTTGTCTTCTGAAACCTTGCAAAGGCGGAAAATTTTGAAGCCAATTATTGAAATCCTGAACAGGGAAAACATCAGATATCGATGGGTTGCTTCGTACAAGCTGCAAGTTACTGTACAGGATCGGTCGTTTGTCGCTGGAGGCCTTGACTCAGGCCTAAGCATGCTGAGAGATTTGAATCTTCCTGTTCCCACCGGCCTTATAGAAGCAGTTTCACATGTTCACTCAATAACTTCAGACACTAGATGGCGTCGTGTGCCTATGAACCGTCCTGATCGGCCTGTTTCTCCTAGAAGCTAAACACTGGAACTGTTGCTATGCAGAAATCTTCCCTTTTTTGTGTGGATTCTTGACGTCCCCCCCCCCCTTTTTTTTTTTTTCCTGACATATAAGCTTTGCCTACTGAACTGCTGACTTATAAGCTTTGCCTACGTGTAACTCTGTCACGGCTTAGAAATATGCTGATGATTGTTTCGTGCCTATGAAGCAATGTTTATATACGAAATTGGGGGGTCCCCCCCCTTTTTTTTTGGTTATTTATATCTTTTGAACACAATGTTATGAATGTGAGGGAGTTATTAATTCAATTCAACTCATTAAAGGAAATCTTCTTGGTTGATTGGGTATGCATGATTGGAAGAATGGGGTGACTTGGAATATATGGTTTGAGTAGGAGCTGGAATGGGGAGGCTGGGTGTTGAGTGAGGGAGTGGGAGAGAGGGAGGGAGAGAGAGTGAGTGAGGGGGGGTAGATCAGAGTGAGAAACTTGAATAGTATGATTAGGGTTTTATATCAATATATTTCTTTCTACTATGAGTTAATGAATTGTCAGGACCTTTTCCCTTCCTGTGTGAATTGTTGAATGGAAATGAATCTGTGAGACAGAGGGTGGGTAGGGAATGTATGTGTGTGTCAGTTTGTGCCTTATGCTACTATGAAGGTTTGGAAACTTGTTTCCCTCACCATCATATCTTCCTACATAGGCTTATAAGTGGCTGAAGGATAGTTGGTGGGGAGTGTTTGGGGAGACCAGTATTTAATAGCGTTCATAGTTCTGTTTAAAGTTTCATTGTATTTTTATCATAGTGTCTTAAGTCTTACAATAACTTTGTGATCGAGATCTGATGCTGTTACACATGGTATATTAGTTTGCCTGTAATTATCTTTAATTCACTAACCTGAGTTGGTAAAAGGCACAGGTTTTATTATATGTGGCTTTCTAGGCATTTTAGCCTTGACTCGATCAGCTTTGTTTGGCCTTTCATTATAAACTTTCTATACATTCGGCTCTGTTATTCTGTTTATAAATTTTATTTTTGCTGGGTTGATAGTGTTAAATATAAGCATTTTTGGCAGAGAGGGAGAATGGAGAACTTCAGTTTTTTTTAATTAGCTCCATTTGGTAGTTGTTGCTAGTTGTGTGGTGTCTTCAGTAACGAAGACTTCCGCTTCAAATTTATCCTTTTAAGTAAATAGTTGTTGTTTTCCCAAGTTTGGGTTAACAGAGTTGGAGGGTGAGTTAGTGGCTAGTGTCTGTTAATGCTAGACCACTGGTGTTGGTTATGGTTTTTTGTTTGTGTTACGGGCAGCATAACTGTATTGAATTATTATGGATTTAGTTGGAAGTTTTTTAAAGCCTTTGATCTGAAATCTGTCCTCATACCTTTGAAATTTGATCTACAGGATTCGCCTCTAGCTATCCTGGTGGCACCTGGGTTCAAAGCTATGAATTGCAATAATTTTGATAACCTTGGTTATTTCCTCTTTCAATTATGGCAGAGTGCCACTTGAAATTTCTATCTCTAAACTGTAATGGGCTAAATAATTTAATTAAGAAAAAACGGGTTGCCTCTGCCATCTCTCATCAGAAACCAGATATAGTTTTTTTGCAAGAAACTCACCTTAAGGGTAACCAGCCCAAGGTCTTCCAGTCAAAATTTTTTGCTCATCAATTTCAAGCTTACGGGTCCTCCAAAGCAAGAGGTGTGGCCATCTTAATAGGTAAATCAGTCCAATTCACTTTTGAAAATTCCTCAATTGACCCTAGGGGTCGGTATATTTTTATCAATGGGGTCTTTAATGGTAGCCCTTATACTCTGGCATCGGTGTATGCTCCAAATGATGGACAAATTGCATTTATTAAAGATACGTTGTCACAACTTCAAACTTTTCATAAAGGGCCCATTATTTTGGGAGGAGATCTCAACTATGTTGTCAATCCTTCTTTAGATAGATCTCAAAAAAGCCTGCTACCTCTATCTGCCAATAAATGGTCTCAATCAAAAGATTCGAATGGCCAAAATGATTTAGCTCAAATCTTTCAATCCTATAATCTGTCAGACATTTGGAGAAGCAGGCATCCAAAAGAAAGAGACTATACCTTCTTTTCTTCTCGTCATCAAACTTATTCCAGAATAGATTTTCTTTTAGTTTCGGATTCTATTTCTAACCTTTTTTTTAAAGTAGACATTGGCCCAATGATTTGGTCTGATCATGCATGGTTGGAAGGTTATATGTCAGGAATCACTGAAAGATCTTTTTCTTTTAATTGGAGATTGGATAGTAAACTACTGTCTATGAAATCGGTTACAGATTCCATTGAAAAAGACATTAAAGAATTTTTTCAATTCAATACTGAGTGTGGAGTACCTCAGCATATAGTTTGGGACTCGTTTAAAGCTGTAATTCGTGGCAGATTTTTGGCTATTGCCTCTTCGTATAAAAAAGAAAAAGACAAAATTAGATCAGATTTGGTTGCCAACATTACCAAATTGGAAGAGAAATTTAAAAAATTTGGTAGCAAAAAAACTTATTCAAAACTTCTTATAGAAAGGAAAAAATTAGAATCTTTTGACGTCTCCAAGATTCAAAAACAAATGGCTTATATAAAACAAAAATATTGGTTTCGAACTCCTCAATCCCTTAAACTCCTATCATGGAAGGTTAAAAAGAGAATATCCTCAATGGCTATTTCTTCCATTCGTTCTAAATCCGGTACCTTGAAACATTCCACTAAGGATATTGTAGGAGTTTTTAAAAAATACTATTCATCTCTATATTCCTCCCAGCATCCAGCATCAGACCTTATTTCATCTTTTTTAGACACTCACTCAGTTATTAAGCCTGTTTCTCCTGAGGTTAAATCCCTTTTGGACAAACCTTTTACTGCACTTGAAATACAGGAGACTATCAAGTCTATGAAATCCAATAAATCTCCAGGCCGAGATGGCTTTATACCAGAATTTTATAAATTTTTTAATACTTTGTTGGCTCCCATCTTGGCGGACGCCTGTAATCAGTTTGTACAGTCTGGTTCTTTTCCAGTTACTTGGTCACAGGCAAAAATCATTCTTCTTCCAAAGAAAGACAAAGACTTGCTAGACCCTAGTTCATACAGGCCGATATCGCTCCTTAATTGCGATTACAAGATTTTTACAGCAGCCCTGGTGGCTAGGCTTAATACTTTTATAGGGAACTACATTCATCCTGACCAATCGGGCTTTATCCCACACCGTGAGTTAACGGACAATACTAGAATGGTCCTTGATGTTATTCAATACTGCCGGAAATTTAATATTGAGTCTTCCTTTATCTTGTCTATTGATTTTGAAAAAGCCTTTGATTCCGTTGAAGTTCCTTATCTTACAACCTTACTGCAGAAAATGAATTTTGGCCCGAATTTTCTGAAGATAATCCATTCTTTATATAAGTCGCCTTCTGCTATTCTTTCTATTAATAATTTGGATTCTGAAGAATTTAATCTTTTCAGAGGGACGAGGCAAGGTTGCCCCTTGTCTCCTCTGCTTTTTGCAATCGCAATTGAACCTCTTGCTAATGCTATCCGTAATACCAATATTATTGCTGGTATCCCTATTAGAAAGAAACAAATTAAGGTGTCTTTGTTTGCAGATGACCTAGTGCTTTTTGTTACAAAACCTAAGACTTCTTTACCAGCTGTCTTTGATTTATTATCTGTATTTTCTTCTATATCGGGTCTTCGAGTAAACCCATCTAAAACCATTCTTTATCCCATCACAATTTCAGATGCTCTCCAAGATTCCATCTACTCAAATTATCACTTCAAAAAAATGGATAGATATTGGACATATTTGGGGATCAATATACCTTTAAAATTGGGAGATATTTTTAAAGTCAATCATCATTTATTGATTAAGGACATTCTTACTATGCAAAAGAATAAAAATTCTTCACTCATTCCCTGGAATGAAAAAATTCAGATTATTAAATCTTTTATTTTTCCCAAATTTCTGTTTTTATTTCGAGCCATTCCTATTCTTATTCCTGAGGACTTATTTGTGGGTTGGCGTCGTTCGTTCTTAAGATACATTTGGAACAAGGGCTTATCTAGAATAGGGTATGCAACTCTTATTCGTTCTAAATCCTCAGGTGGTCTGGCTCTTCCGGATCTGCATAAATTTTATGAAGCTGCCATTTTAGGAGGCCTTGTCAGATACCATGATGCTGATTTAAATTCAGGCTGGAAGGTCCTAGAAGATACCTATCTAAATAACAAATCGTTTCAATCTACATTATGGGAATTTCCAAAGAAGAGACCTCCTAATATCTCCTCCAACCTTTTCCTTAAAGCCATTTTTCAGATTTGGGACAAACGCCGCCTCTTTTTAGCCCCTCCTATGTCTCCACTATCTCATTTTATGGATGTTTCTTGGTTTCAACCGGGGTTTTTTTACAAGTCTTTTCCAATTTGGAAAAAATATAATCTTTATAGGTTTGTGGATATTTTGTCCAATGGAAAAGTGCTCGACAAAAAATCTTTAGAAGAGAAAACTGGTGGGACAAAAATCCCATGGTTTGAATACTTGCAAATTAACAACTTGGTGACATCACTCTCAAAGAAATACAATTTCAATCGACCTCTTACTTTCTTTGAATCCTTGCTACAATCTCCTTTTTTAAAGCGGAAGGGACTGATTTCATTTATCTATAAGGGTTTGCTAGACATTGATGCTGTTGATTTGTTATCCTATCAAGAAATTTGGCAAAGGAATAGTTCAATTAATTTCCAGGAGGATGTTTGGCAACAAATCTGGTCATCTCCTTCGTTTGTTTCAAAATCATTGAATATACAATTACAAACTCAAAAAATTTTGTTCCGGTGGTATTTAACACCTCAGAGATTAAGCCATATGGCGATAAATCAATCCTCCAAATGTTGGAAAAATTGTGGAGAGGTGGGCACATTTATACACTGCTGGTGGTCTTGCCCGAGGGTGCAGTCGTTTTGGGCAGTAATTGTGGCAAAAATCAAGGATATCACGGGCTATAGTTTACCCTTAAGATTGGAACTCATTTTGCTTGACTGTTGGAAAGGTATTTCTATTACTTCTCTCAATAAATCCCTGATATCCCTTTTACTAGCTGCTGCTAAAATGGTGTTAGCCCAATTTTGGAAATCTCCCAATATTCCTCCAGTTAAAGCCTGGTATGCTAAAATCTGGGAGGTCTATGCTATGGACAAGATAGCAGATAGTTTATGCAATATAAATAATTCAGAAGGTAACGATTCTCTGATGTACAAGTGGCTTCCATTTCTTAAATTTTCTTTTAGTCCTGTAGATCAGATGCGTACATGTATTCCTGGTAGATATTATGACATTATTAATTTGATGTAATTAACATATGGACAGAGTACTTATTTTTTAATTCAGCTGCCAAGTATGTATGTATGTGTGAATGTATGTATGTGTTGTTTTGTTTGTATTTTGTGTATATATATATATTCTGTTTTCTACTGGTATGCTATGCTTATACACAAAGAATGATTGCAGATACAGTCATTGATTGCTTTATTTGTATGTTTACTAAATTCAATAAAAAAGTTTTTGGACATAAAAAAAAAAAAAAAAAAAAGAATTTATATCCCACTTTTCGCCAGAAAGGACCCAAAATAGCTTACAGCATGGATTTATATAAACCAGAGCGCAACAAGCAGAGCAAGTGTATCTCATGCTGGTCTTGGAATCGTTGGCTTGCCTGATGACAGGTTGCAGTTGAAGACAGGCCCTTTGCTCTTGTTCCTTGGATTACACCCAAGTAGGGTTGCCAATCTCCAGTTGGTACCCGGAGAACTCCCAATATTACAATTGATCTCCAGACATCCAAGCTCAGTTCTCCTAGAGAAAATGGCTGCTTTGAAGGGTGGATTCTATGGCATTATACCCTGCTGAGGTCCCTCCCCTCCCCAATCCCCACCCTCCCCAGACTCCACCCCCCAAATCTCCAGGTATTTCCCACCCAGAGCTGTCAACCCCCCATCTAAGCTTTATAGAATACGTGAGACAGGAAGGGGAACAGCAATCCTCAGCCGAAAATCACTCACAGTGCAATCTGAACAGAGTTATATCATTCTAACCCAATCAAATGGCTCAAGTGGCTGTGCTAAAATGACACCTGGCTCAAGTGGAAGTGCTAAAATGACACCTCCTTCTCTGTTTGTGCAAAGTGAAGGCAGTTCTATCCCCTGCTGCCCTTTCTCCATGCACAAGACATAGCACATGGTATTTCTTCTGCTACGGTTTCCAAAGCAAATTAAATAAAAATCATGCAAAACCATCTGTCGGACATTCCATTGCTCCATATGCCCATTGTTGTTTTGTTAAAAATTGTATTAAAGCGCACTGTTGGCTGCAGCCATTGTGCTCCTGCTGGCACAAGCAGAACTGCGCCAAGCACGTTTTCCTTTCTGTTCACATATTGCTGGATTCAACCCAGAATTTTTTGCAGGGGGTGGGGGGGAGGTAGAGATGAAAGCACACGAGATAGTAGAAAATGTAAAATAAAGAGTTGGCTCTGTTCTTGGAAGTTCTGGTTGCTTTATCGAGGAAGGTAAGAATTATTTCATGAACTTCAGTGAAAATTATTTTAGTGGCTTTCAGACTTTGTTGCTTTCGAAGGAACCAGTGTTCCCTCTGAGTTTGGATGAGCCAGATTTTTTAGCCTCTGGTTCACACATTTTTGCTATAGCTCAGGGAAAATGGCCCCAGAGCAAGCTAATTTATACAGTAGCTCACTAGAATGCCAATAGCTCACTAAGTAGAATTTTTGCTCACAAGACTCCACAGCTTAGAGGGATCACTGGAAGGAACCCTTTCCAAACCCTCATCTGGTGAGGGAATCTCGCATGTTGTACCAAATTTAGGACTTTTTATGGGGGGTCACTTGTCTTTCAGGAAAACCTGTCTTCCTATAGTGATTCCCCTCCCCACAATAGACTCTGAGGGAGCTTCAGGATTCCTTGAAACGTAGTTAGAAAACAACTACTATATCTTTTGCATTTGAATTGAGGAATTTAAAGAACATTGAGTTTGCAAAAATATAACAATCCACAGTATAACAATCAGTATTTCACTGTTGCTTACACACCCATGGTCAAATCTGGGGGTGATGCTACAGCTTGCTTCCAGCTTGGTTTGGTCTGCTCCATATTTTTGCAAAATGCCAGCTTTTTCATATTGATGTTTTTGACTGCTTATCTGGACTGCTCGGAAAGCAGTTGTTTATGTGCATGGATTGACATTGTTTGGGGTTTTGTTTTGCCTTGTTGTAGGTCATTTCATGGGCAACAACACAGTGATTGATGTTTTAAGGAGAGAAGGGTATGAGGTAGAACACACCCCTGCTGGTCAAGCTGTCAACAGGTAATATATGCATCTTCAGTCTGTCTGGTGCAGGAGAAAAGCTATAAGCGTTTCACATGAGACACAACTGCAAACCCTTAGTTTGCATCTGGGATATATTTAGGCAACTTTGCATATCTGCTCATTTTACTGAATGTATTCTTCTTCCAGGAGCTGGTGAAATTTGTTGATTGCTGTGAAAAGCAGATGAATGTGTGAACTGAGTTTATTGAAAACTTCCCATTGTACCCAACTTGAAATTCTGTTTGTGACCATGGTGGGATGGAGAGAGGGAATCCCTAGGACTCACTATGATGTCATTGTGCCATGGTAACAATGCTGAAAACGTTGTATTAGCATTGAACTAGTAAGCCTCTAGCAGGCTCTGAATCTTTGAACCACAATCAGGAAACTGGAAATTACATGCAGATTGAACCACTGTGGTTTGGCTGGAAGTGGAGCCTCCCTCCAGCAATGGAGGAGAAAAGCATACAGTTATACAACCTGCTTCTGATCTCTTGATTGCACTCAAGAGGCAATTGTTATAGCAGTGTCCCAAGTGAAATGGGATTTTACCAGCTGAAATCAGGAGAAGCAGTTAGGTATTGGTCCATGTTCCCCCACAAAACATAAGGGAATATTCCTCTACCATCTGTTGTTTCTTCCTGTAATATTCAAGGATTGAACACAGGTTGCTCTTTCTCCTTCTCCCGGGATCGCAAACATTCTTGTTGAGTGACTCACTGATCATTTACCCCTGTCTTAAATGGTCAGTGAATTGTAAGGTTACATACTTGCACTTAGCCTTGCCTAGGGCTCTTCCCTGCTTCATTTTATTTTAGAGGGGGGGATGCCCCATGGATTACTCCTAAATCCACCTGTGATGTCCTGAGAGGCTGTTTCATTCCATCCCATATATTTTTTGCATGTGTGTATCTTTGATCAGCCTGTCTGAAATGTGCTTTACCTTCTCCTTCCTGAGTTCAGGTTCAGTGGGTACACTTGACTGAGAAAGGCATTTTTTGCTTTACATTTCCTTCACACACCCCGCCCCTTAAAATCAGCTTAGCATTAAGGCATGAGGAAAACCTTCTTCTCTATTTGCTTCTGCTGTTCATGGCCTTGTGGCATACATTTCAGAAGAGAATAAATGATTTTTCATAGCATTGTTTGGTTGCTTCTATGTGGATGTTTTGCTCTTATTTGGCACCCAAACTGGAACAGGAGGTGGTTTTTTTGTTTGTTTGAGAATCCCCATAAAGTTGTCCTTTATGGGGATAACATGCCACATTCTCATCTCTTTCCACCCTTCATTTTGCTCTGATCTTTTGGAAAGATTGCAGCCAAGGCACCCTCCAAGAAGAAGAATTGCAGATTTATACCCCACCCTTCTCTCTGAATCAGAGACTCAGAGCAGCTTACAATCTCCTATATCTTCTCCCCCCACAACAGACACCCTGTGAGGTGGGTGGGGCTGAGAGGGCTCTCACAGCAGCTGCCCTTTCAAGGACAACCTCTGCCAGAGCTATGGCTAACCCAAGGCCATTCCAGCAGGTGCAAGTGGAGGAGTGGGGAATCAAACCCGGTTCTCCCAGATAAGGGTCCACACACTTAACCACTACACCAAACTGGCTCTCCAAGCCAGCCATTTCCTCCACTGTTGCCAGTCTCCAGGTGGGGGCTGGAGATCACTCAAAATTAAAACTGCTCTCCAAATCGCTGAGATCAGCCCCTTGAGTTGGAATGGGTGGGGTAAATGCCTTCACTTGGGTGGGCGGGAAGACAGCAATGGTGGGGGCTGATTTCAGCCATCAACCACATTAGCCACAATGGGCCTTATTCCTAGTTATATATAATTCCCCTGTGGTGGTGGCCAAATGGAGCTTTCCCATTGGCTAACTGGTGCATTCCATGAACACAACAAATAATTGGCCCATCATGGCTCACTCAGCATCTCTGGCCTCCCATTGGCTGCCTCAGCCTACAGCAGGCCTGGAAATGTTGAACAAATCACTAAAACAGTCTTACCTCAGAGACAGACAGTTATTTTCTCCAGGATGGGGAGAGAGATCTAATTCTGGAGTTGAGTTGTGCGCCTAGGAGATCTTCAGGTTCCACCTGGAAGTTGGCTACCCTAGACCTGGCATCTACCTCTGGGTGACTTGATGCCACCTGACTGGCTTGACTTAACTAGGCCTGGCTGCTTGCTCCTGTTCAGCAGCAGCCCCCCATGACAGCCAGTGTGACTAAGCAGTTGCGAACTCCAGGTTGGAAAATTCCTGGAGAATTGAGGGGTGGAGCCTGGAGAGGATGGGGTGTGAGGAGGGGTGAGACTTCAGACAGGTACAATGCCATTGACACCACTTCCAAACCAGCCGTTTCCTCTTGGAGAACCATTGTTGCCGATCTCAAAGTGAGGGCTGGAGATCACTCAGAATTACAACTGCTCTCCAGATGGCAGAGATCAGCTCCCCTTGAGGTGGGGGAGGGAGTTAATGCCTTCACTTGGGCGGGTGGGAAGACAGCGGTGGGGGGGCACTTGCCGAGAGCCTCTTTCTAAAGCCTGTTGTATTTTTCTGCAACAAGCCTTATTTCTAGTAGTATTATGAGGCTGTAGTGTCACGATTGAATTCATTTGAATTTTCAGTTTTCATTTTTCAAAGAAAGCCTTCTAGATTGTGGCAACGCATTGGTACAATATTACGCTATAATGATATAGTAATTACTGATTTTAAAAAAAAACTTTTAAAAGCCCTCTGTTGGCATGGAGGAGAGAAGTGCACATGGAACTCTCATTCTAATGTCTCTGCTGTCACAAGAACGATGACAGGGAAATGGAAAATCCCAGCTAAGCAGATGTAGCATTTAGCTAAATGGTGACCAGAGAGAGCGAGAGAGATGTGTGTAGCCAAACCTCCACATTCCTTGAAGAGCATGATTTTTTTCACTTCATCCTAGCATTGCTCATTGGAACAGCAGGAACAAGGGGTGGGAGTGGATTTGTGTAATGCCATGACATCACTTCCAGGTATGAACATCACAGCATCACATGACATTCTAGAAAGCCCCCAATTCTTTATTGTTGGAAATCACCCATCCCCTTCAAAGTCATTAGTGTCCTTTAATTTTTGGAATTGCGTGACTGGCTACGTGCCATAGAATCCAGATTTCACCATGCTTTCTGCTAACTGCCTTTCCAAGTACTAGGAAAGTTTTAAAAGGTAAATCTCCTTCTTAGCCTTCATAATGCGTACTTGTAGTTGAAATAAGGATGTGGCAATATAAAAATATTTTTTTCTTTCTAAATTAAAATTGGAGACATGCTTCACTGTTATAACACAAGCAGTTTGGTTTTTAGAGCGTAAACAGTAGGAAGAGCTATCCATGCTCGCTTGGAGCATGCCTGCTCTGAGGGTGGGCAATTCTGTTGTATCTCTGCATTGGATCATTTAATCACTCCCCGTCATGGTGGTATGCCCAAGCTGGAGTTGTTTTTGGCAACAAATATAGAACTTGGTAGCTTTAATGGGAAGTTTCCATCTGGTGGAGAGATGATGTTGACCTTTAAAGGTTGAAAGACTGCAGTAGAGATGATGCAGCTACAGTTTGGTCGATGCCTACATCATCTGCCTCTCTGCCTAGTGCAGTAGGACTCTATTCTGCCTCACAGCAAGCAATAGGAAGTTACCTCCCGGTTGGTTGCCTGTCATAGCCTTACAGTTTTTAAAAGTGAGAATCTTCATGTAATTTATCCACCTTTTTTGAATGGAATCCCTTGAGAAACAAGTTTCTAGTCCAGGGGTGTCGAACATGCGGCCTGGGTGTCGAATCAGGCCCCTGGAGGGCTCCTATCAGGCTCCTGAACAACTGGCTGTCATCTGCTTCCTTCTCCCTCTCTCTGGCTTTCTTCTGTATCACAGCTTGCTTTGCCAAGGTTGCTCAATCGCACGGAAGCTACACAGGAAAGCCTCTATTTTCTCCATTGGCTGAGACTTCTTCCTTGGGGAAGAAGGGAGGGATGGACAGCTTGCTTTGCCAGATTCTCTCAATGGCACAGCAGAGCTACTGAGCCAAGCCTCTCTTCCTTCAATTGGCTGAGGCTCCTCCCCCTCCTGGTTCCCTGGGGAAGGAAGGAAAGAGCCAGAGCTTTCTTTGCCTAGTTCCCAGGATCCCATGAGAGAGATACAAAGATAGCACCTTTAAGATCAATGAGTGCTAATGTTTTAAGCATCTTTTGGGGGGGTTTTTGAAAATTCATTGCGTGTGTCTGTGTCCTTTATAAAGTTTACTGCCTGGCATTACGTTTTATGACACACATAGCCCGGCCCGACAAGGTCTCATTTGTGTCAGATCCAGCCCTCATAACAAATGAGATCAACACCCTTGGTCTAGTCCTTATGATCACAAACGAGATTCACAAAGTGCTACCCTATAAGCTTTGAATACTATGGAGATCTGAGAATATCATCTATTGATCAGGGGATAGGATTTTTTTCATTCATTATGGTTATCTACCATTTCCAATCCTCTCTTCTCCTTAAGTGCCTGCTACAAAAACAAAATCCAAGGACATGGTTTTTTTTTTTTAAAAAAAATGTGCCACTGAATGTATATAAAGCAGAAACTTTGAGCAGAAGTGTAAAAATAAGCCCTGCTGGCATAATTCATTTTAGCTGTAAAATTTATGTCTCCCCTCCCCATAATGGTGACCCCTACAAGACTGTAAATCAGTCTTACTCTTCAGGGCGTTCATCCTGTATAATCCATTCATGGGAAGTGAAAATGCTTTTTGCTTTCTGCTTTTGCTGCTTCACAATTTTTGTCTCAGATTGTCTTTATTACACAGTGCCAAGCACCCTTTCTAAATTTTTGTAGCTAGCAATAAGCTATTTAAATTAAGCTTTAAAAGACAAGCCATTCAAAGGATTTGGATCCTGTGTTAAATATCCACTATGGGAAGAGGGAGGCGATTTTTCACTGATTTCCCCCTTCTCACTGCAGACCTCTGACTGCCCTCCGCCCATGCACTTTCATGGTGCCCCCTAGGAACAGAATTTTGGGGGTCATCGTGGGTCCCAGCCGGAAGGGGGAAGCAAGGAAGACTATCAGAAATGTCTTCCATCAGAGGAGATTTACTGAAAAATGCAAGCCATTGTATGGGCAGATGATACTGTGACAGTTTTGAAAACTTAGAATCATAGAGTTGGAAGGAACCTCTAGGGTCATCCTGCACAATGCAGGAAACTCACAAATACCTCCAGCTAAATTCACAGGATCTTCATTGTTGTCAGATGGCCATCTAGCCTCTGTTTAAAAACCTCCAAGGAAGGAGAGCCCACCACCTCCCGAGGAAGCCTGTTCCACTGAGGAACCACTCTAACGGTCAGGAAGTTCTTCCTAATGTTGAGCTGGAAACTCTTTTGATTTCAACCCATTGGTTCTGGTCCTACCTTCCAGAGCCACAGAAAACAATTCCACACCATCCTCTATATGACAGCCTTTCAAGTACTTGAAGATGGTGATCATGTCACCTCTCAGCCGCCTCCTCTCCAGGCTAAACATCCCCAGCTCCTTCAGCCTTTCCTCATAGGACTTGGTCTCCAGACCCCTCACCATCTTTGTCGCACTTGCAGTGTTTTCAGTGAGGTAAGATGTTTGCTTTATAGTCTCATGAAAACACCTAGTCTACCAGTTCTTTTACTTCATTTATGGATGTGAGAAATGCCCACCTACCCGCCTGCCTTCTCACTCATTCTTTTCAATGGTGTTTTTGTTTTTTCTGCTCCTAGCGGGAAGAATCAAAAGGCTCTGTCTGCCCTCTCTTCATCTTCCCCAGAATATGCTTCCTACATCATCTCCCAGGAGCTCCACCCTTCCCAACAGCATCCACAGAAAGAGGAGGAGGAGGAGGAGGAAGAGCTGCTGCCTCACTTGCTGCTGCCTGAAAGTATTGATTTGCTGGAGAAAGTAGACAGGAAATACAAGAAGAAAAAGAAGAAGCAGCAGCAGAAAAAGCAGCGCTTGCGCCAGTTCAATGACCTCTGGGTACGCATCGAGGAAAGGTAATAAGTTGATGGAGGCAGCCTGTAATGCACTTGTGCATTGAGACTAGATACACTGCTGGTGGAGGGGGACTGTAGTGAGCCTGTGTGTTGAAGCTAGTCAAGCTGCTGTCCCATTATTCCATCCCCATACCCCCCATGACAGGACTCTGATGTCATCGGTAGTTGTATGATTTGCAGAATTCATCAGATGATGCTTTTTACTGTAACCAACACTGATATTGCTGCATCTGTTATGATTACACAGAGATGATGTAATGGAGTTGTTGTGAGTGTGTGACCCATGAGATTGTGGGAGCAGGGTTTAGGTTCCTGATTCAAATTGCAGCTTAGTTCTGAATTTTAAAGTAACTCACTGTCAACTACCCCCCATATATATCTGCAATATGGGAGATCATTGCATGAACTATTAGGACAAGACAAGAAGTAAGAAGCTTGCAAGCTATGGAAAAATAACATGTTTTTCTCCCTTTCTTTCCCACCTAATTCTGAGGATGTTGCCAGTGTTCTGAAATGGTGTTTGGAGTAGGTAATGGGCTGGATCAATCTGATCAAGCTGAAATTTAGTCCTGAAAAGACCGAGGTTCTCTGGATTAATAGAAAGGCAAACAAGGGACTTTAAATTTCCCCTGTCTTGGGTGAGGCTATACTCCCCTTGAAAAGCTGGGTTTGCAGCTTGGGTGTGCTGTCCGACACAGCAGTCACCTTAGAAAACTAGGTAGCTGCTGTGGCTCAGAATGTGTTTGCTCATCTCCAGCTAGTGTGTCGACTGTGACCATTTGTGGGTCAGTCAGAACTAGACACAGCGATCCATGCTTAAATTACATCTAGATTTGACTGTTGTGTGTACTCTAGTTGGGGCTACCTTCGAAGAGTGTTTGTAAGCTGCAGCCAGACTGCTGGTCAGGGCCAGATATTGGGAACATATGTCCCCAATACTACTACAGCAATTACTCTGGCTACCAATCAGCTTCAAGGGGTTAGTTTCCTTCTTTAAAGCTTTGCATGGCTGGGACTGGGTATCTTAAAGAGCCATCTTCTCCTATACATTCCTGCCCTCCTGACTGTCCCACCAATTAAAGGAACTTGCTTGATGGGTACACAAGAGAGGGCCTTTCTTGTGGCAGCCCTACAATTATGAAACAAGTTCCCCAGGGAGGTACACCTAGCTCCCCACACTGTTGATTTTCAGGAATCAGTTGAGAAGTTATTATTTAGGACTGTATTTGATTGATTTATTATTGGCAGTCCTAATTGGAGTTTTTGAATTATGAGATTCAATACATTTTAAATTGTTTTAATTGTGTGTTTTTATAATGTTTTATTGATAGTGTAATATTGCCTTGAGTTCTTCAAGGGAAAAAGGTGGCTATTAAAATTCAAGTCAATAATACTTTAAACAAAAACAGTGAAGTTCTAAGTAGTCACATTATATTAATTCTGAACCAGAGTGTGGATTAATAGATCTGTAAAGTGGGGCTGGAGACAGATAGGGGGATTTCTCTACAAACCTGAAGGAAGTCCCAAGTTTCCAGAAAATGGAATCTAAAATAATATACTGGGGGATTAAGCCCCCCTCACCAAAAATAGGAACAATGCCTGTAGCTATGGGTGACTTTTTACTTGCTGGCAGATATTGACCCTGAAATTAGTGTCCCAGAAGCATAATACTTGGCAGTTATAGCCTTGAAACACAAACAGTTACCGGTACTTTAAAGAGGTTTTATTTAGTTTCTTGGACTCACAACTGTTAAATTTTGATCCAGATTCTTTTTAAAGTTCCATGTTGGGATTCAATTTGAAATGTTTTATAGTTTTAAACTTTTATTTTTATTAAATAGGCTGTATAATTTGGAAATGTTAAGTATAACAAACTGATTGTGTATTTGTAATTTGTCACTTGCGACCTCTGGTCATATGAGCAAACCAAATAATAATAAAAGAAAGGAATGCCTGTTGAACTCTCAGTCACCATTTTAGAGGGTGCTCGACAACCACAGCATAGCGAAGCCTTCCTCGTCTTGGTTTCTGAAAATCAAAGCCACAGGTGGCAAGGGTGGACTTGGAAGCCAAAAGGGTCTGATCCTGTTTCCCTGTCATGTCCAGCAATGGAGGAGGACTCACACGGGACAGGCCTAGTGGCAACCACCAGAGACTCGCTATCCTCACAAGTGGGCAGTTGTGGCTGCTGTACTAGCGCAGTGGCAGCAGCCACTGGACCAGACTTTTCCCAGGCGGACGAAAGGGATGAAAGCTGAAGTTTGGTAGAGATAAAGGTTGATTGGCTGGTGGATGGGAAGGAGGAAGGAAAAGAGAAAGGGCTATGGGGGCTTTCAGGGAAGGGAAAGAGGAAACCGTGGTGAGGGGATACAGGGAATATGAGATCCCCCCTCCCCCACATTTGTGCGGATCCCCTGGTTGTTATAAGATAATAAGCCAAAGGCCACAAAATGCAGAAGTGTTTCTGTTAAGTGGATTTCACAGAGTGAAATTTAAGAATGAACACTTAACATTCCATTGTGATGGGGAACAAAATAAGGGAGCAGCTTATTTTTGTAAATTCCCCCCCCCCTGTGTTTTCAACATAAACTATAATGAGATGTTCTTGCTATTAGTAGTAACAGTGCAACTTCTTTTAATGCTTTGTCATATCAGTGCTGACATGTGATAAACACCAATTAACATCAAGCCCTTCCACATATCTGCGGATGCTGTTGTTTATTTATCAAAATATTTGTATACCACCTTTCCTTGTGGCTCACAAACCACAAATAAAGAATTTACAGAATAAAATAAAACCCGAAGTTATTTCCTTCTCTCCCAGTAGAGATACCTGCAGCCAACACTAGAGGCAGGGATCTATGTCAAACCTGCTTTCGATCTGCTCCTTGAATAGCTCTTGAGCAATGAACAACGAGCAAGCTGGCGGCTGACTTCTGGCAGCTACACCAGGAGTTTTGCTGTGTTGCTTTGGTCTGGCTCCTCTATAAATGTGTCTGCCGTCAGGTTTGTTCTTTGGTTTGACTTGCCAGCTGGCTTCTTTCCACTAGCATGGGAGTCTCCTGTGGGGGCTTTTAGCTACAGAGAGGTAACGGGGCTAAAAAGGGATTGCCTGCAAATTTCCCAGAGTGGGTTTTGTTGGGGGTGCGTGTGTGAGATTAATGCACTTGGCCAAAGCACAGCTGAAAGGGAACATGGCAGCCGGATGGTATTAGAATAATGGATATTAATATGCTTTTTATTATGTCGGTTGGCGTGTGTGCTTCCTTCACCTGGAATGCGTAACAATGGTTTCTAGCCAGGAGTACAGAGCTAAGGGAGAGCTTTGGAAGGAGCTTTGAAAGCTTCCCACTTCAGTTCTGTGTTCTGTGTAAGGAGACTTCTGTGCATGTGAGAGAAGCTGTTCCTTTGCGCTTTTTGTTGGGCACGTCGGAGGCGTCTGGTTCTAATTTTCTTGGCCTCTCCTTGCTTTTTCTCTCTCTGTTTTCCACATCTCTTGTTTTACTAAATCTATTTAGTATTGGTAGCCTTTATCTGTAACATGGATGCTTCAGAATGTGCAGAGAAGAGAAGGGAAAGGATTGGAGGCAGGTGGGATGGAGAGCGTCAGATGTCAGAGTTGTGATCGTAAATACATTTAGTTCTGGATATCCTCCGGCTTTGTGTGGAAGAGGCCAGTGGTAAAAAAATTAATGGGTATAGACTACTGGCATGTGAGAAGTGCCTTGTGTTGTAACAGTATTCATCCCAAACACCGATGCATGCCTTGAATGCTGCCGGGGGAGCATTCTTTTTTTAATGGGGAGGCAAAAGAGCTCAGGCCTTGATCACTAACTATGAGAATCAGCGTGGAGAACTGGCTAGAGCAGGGCATAGGAGCCACATGTGGTTCTTTCACACATATTGTGTGGATCGTGAACTCGCCCCATCAGCCAGCATGGAGAAGGCATTTCTCTCTTTAAATCACTTTTGCAAGCCAAGCCAGCTGGTGGCTTGGAGAATGCATTTGAAGTTGAAGTTGCTTTCTTTCCACCTCTCCATCCTTTCTCCCACCCCCATCTATTTACCTGTCTTCCTTCCTCCCTCCCTCCATGGTTCTCAAACATCTAACATTTATTCTATGTGACTCTTATGTTAAGTAAGGGGGTCATTCTAGGATCTAGGAGGCCCAGGTTCAAATCCCAGTGCTGCCTTGGCAGCTCACAGGGTGACCTTGGATCAGTCACTGTCTCTCGGTTTAAGTCTGCTTCATGGAGTTGCAGCTGTTAAGATTAAATGGAGGTGGGGCTAACAACTGTTCTTTTGCCGTGTGCCTCCATCGTGTACTCCCCACAGGCCTAAATGACATAAAAGCCTCCCTTCCTGCACGTAGCCTTATGTAATAGCAACAGGCACTTGGGCAGTTGTTAAAATTTTTCCTTTAGGCCAAGGTCTGTATCAAGGTTAAGTAGATGGATTTATATATAACATAGTTTTTATGTAGTCAGGAGAGAAAGAATCTGAGGTAATTGCATTAACCAAAATATTGCTGCCATGAAGCTATTTCTGGATGTTCTTTGTATAACTGTTTGCAGACAGTGTGTTTTTATTTCACAGCCTTTTGTGCTTCTTCCCTGGTGGTCGTTTAACCTTTTGCTAAATCAGAGTCAATAAAAATAGTTGTACATTCCTATAGAAAGACTTCACTGGTGCATAGAAGGCTAAGCTGTACATTTTTTATTTATTTATTTATTCGGGATTTTCTCCCTGAGCAGCTAGTTTTCTACTAGGAAGGATATTTTTTATGGAAAAGCATCGTAAATATGGGCGACCCTACCTATAGTCTGAATAATTATAGTCCTGATTCAAGTTAACCACCTTGGTGAAAAGTCTCAGAGACAGAGCTGAAAACTGGGAAGGATCTGGTACAAACTTCACCCCTGCCTTGAACTTGCTAGTTGACAATAGGCATGCATTCAGCTTTGTTCCTTCAAAAAACAGCTAACCAAAAGATTTCCATCAGCACAGTCTAACTTCTTCACTTTCTCACTCCTGCTATGGTCCAATATGATTATAAAATTGCTGCTGGTGGGAGACACGGGACCCCCACCAGGAACAGCATGAGGGGGAGTCAGAATTCTGCCTTGGGAGGAGGAATCCTCAACAATTGCCCTATTCACATGCCAGGAAATGAACAGTAAGATCCAACCCACTATACTTCTGCCACTGCCTCTTCACACTTCAGCAGTGCTGAGGTATATACAAGGCGAAGATCTCTCAAGGTTATTGACAGGTTTGCAGAGATGATATCCATGAAGTACTCTGAACACTCTGAAATGTTTTAAGCAAGACTGAACTATGTTTTAAGAGGAACATGGGGCTGCTTTCGGAAAAGCCCATGTCAAAGAATCTCAGTCTGTCGCTTGTCATAAAGTATTGTGCCTTTACCACAACAACCTTTTGTGCCCCCTCCTCCATATGATTGGGTGCTGCTAGTAGAGATAAGCATGATGAATCTGGGAGAAGGAGAAAGTACTTAAGAAGAGCCTAGTTTTCCCAAACCAAAGGTCCCTCTATTCCCACATCCTGTTTCTCACAGTGGCCAACTGGGTGACTCCAGGAAATCCACAAGCAGGGCATGAGGACCAAAGCAGCCTCCTGCTGTTTTCACCACAGCCTCAAGAGCTCTTTCCTGGTCACCTGTTGCTATTTCAGACTCTCATTGCTGTCTCATTTGTTTGATATTTTTTGGCCCCCCTTTTGCTTCAGTTTACACTGATTTCCATTTGCCATGTTGCTTGGGAGAGTTTTTGGGGGAGACTCTTCACAGGATGATTTGGTTTTCACTAGAATAATTGGGGTGTCATCTGTAAGCTTTGCGGCAGCATTATCTCCAATTCCAGACCAATGTGAGCACACTGAATAGAGCTGATGCCTTTGGAACCCCAATGCCTGCTTCCCTCCATTGAGAGAAGTGTCCATTTACTACTTTCCTCTTTCTGTTCTGTTACAAATCCACAAGAGGGACCTGTCCTTTTATCCCGACTTCTGTGATTCCTATGAAATGCTGGTGAGGGACTTTATCAAATGTATTTAGGAAAATAATGTCAGTTGCATCAATCCTTGTGTTAACATAAAAACTGATGACAGAAAGGCTCTGCTTTACAAAAAAGCATGGTGATCAGCAAATGCAGTCCCAGCAGAGATCTGTCCAAAGGTATTATCATAGTGGCCATTTTATTTCCGTTTATTTTTGTTTCCCTGGCATGGAAGTTGAGGGCCTTTTAAAATTTCCTTTAAGGATTTATTTATTTTAATTCAGAGGCTCAGATTTTATTTAAAATGTATGATGTTGATTTTTAAGTTTGCTGTTGCAGGGAAGGGGAGAGAAACAAGACTGTAGTGCCTGGATACTTAACTTGCTTGATCCCCGTACCTTTTTGCTGATGCTTTGATCCTGGGGCCCGTGAGGATGCTTTTGCACAAGCTGCCACTCAGTATAGGCCTGTGGCAAATGCTTCCCAAATTCTGTTATAGCCAATTAAGGAAAAGAGAGCCCAGCGATACAAAAGGGTTTGTGACTCTGCTACAAAGGATTGCACAAGGCTACAATTAGGAGCGATTAGAGCAGGTGATTGAACATGAGTGGTGATTAAAAGGGATTGAACGTCACTTGGGCTTCTCCCCAGGGAGCAGAGCAATGTGACCTCCTTTAAGCCTGGCTAAATCTACACTTTGGTAAAATCTACAATTTAACTCTTCTGACAATTTAAAAAAAAAATACACAAGGGTGTTTAGCTCTCCCATCCTCTGTTCAAGCCATGCTTATGTCTAGATTTAGTTGATCAGGTTTAACTGCTACAGCAGAGCTGAATGATGGGTACAGAATTACCTCCTCATCACTCAGTGTTCAAATCCCGTGGTTTGATTTAAAGTAAGGTAAAAGTTGTTATTTACATTGCTTTCTGCCAGGTGCTTAAGAGCATAATCCTATGCTGAGTTGCTTCATTCTGAAGTTAATGGGCTTTGACTAGAGTAACTATGTACAGGATTGTGCTGTAAGTTACTCGGCTTCCTTACCCTTTTCTTCTTTATTCTCTCCCACCCACCCCCATTTATTTAGGAAATTTACCTGCTGCCTCTCCAAAGGCCTACTCAAAGCAGCTCACAACTCAAACAAGATGATAAATCCGAACAAGCTGTTAAAAACAAGCCGGAGCATTAAAATGAATGCTGCAAAACATAATATGATTAGTACAAAATGGTCCTCAGTCCAGAAGCAGGCCATGTAGTACAGCTGAAAAGATGGAGCCTCTAATTTCTTTTTTCACCCAGGTTTTTAATATTTTGGCCTAGCAGCTGAAAGAAAGTAAGATAGGTGCCAGGTGAGCCTCATGTGGGAGGGCATTCCAAAGGTGTGCTGCCACTGGGGAGAAAAACATGTCTCTGGTGACCACCTGCCTCACTTCTGGAGGTGAGAGCATAGAAAGTAAGGCTAGAATAGAGGATCTTAACTGGCCTTTGCATTCTGAATTAGTTTTACTATATGCTATGAAAGAGAAAGCAGATAACTCACCCCAGGGCTGTGTTTTCAGCATGTGTGTTGTAACATGTGGTTCCTGAATTGACATACCTTTCAGATGTCTAAAATGCTTTATTGTGCTCCTGCCTTTGTTGTGAATAACATCTGATTACAGTTGTGTTTCTGTCTTTTGCCTTTCAGCGCCACTGATCCACCTCCTCGAATCCGAATTATTAATGGGTACATTACTGTAGAGCCCCAGCCACGGGGACATGGTCGTTCCAGTCACATCCAGTCAGATACCAGCTGCTCCAGTGGTCTGTTTCGGTCCCTCCCCACTTTGGCATTGACTTTGGTGCTGCCTAGCTTGAGGATGCTGGTGCTGGAGTGTATCTTCTGAGCAGATCTTCACATTCCTTGGTGAAAGGATGCTGAGGGGCAGAGGAGGACTTTTGTGAATGGGAGATCATCTGCGGGAATTTTTTTTTTTTAAAGGGCTCATCCTTTTCCTGAATCTGGACCATTAACATGATTAACTGGCTTGACTGTGCCCAAGACAGGAGAAGATATTTTTAATGAAAGCCATTATTTATCCTTCTCTTGCAGAAGAATTATTTCACGTTATCCCATAATGCTTTTGGGAGATATATATGTAACATAGTTGCTGTTTTATTTTTAGCTGTATAAAATTTACTTGAATACAAGTTTGTTCGGGGGTTGGTTTGTGGTTTCTACTTTTTCTCTTTGAGCACCACTAAAGCTGTAGCGACTTGAGTTTGGAAAGAGCATTTTGGTTGCAGCTGTATAGCCTGGAATGAAGTGCTGTCCGTTGCCTGGAACAGGGATGCATTGTTCAGTGTCCCTTCTGCTTCTCTCCACTTGCCACTGAAAGAGTTACCACTTGCTCGCCTTCTTTCCCTGCTTTACCAGTAGCTCCACACAACCCCAGAAATGTTGCGATTGAGGCATTTCCCATCAGCTTTCCCCAGGAAAAGCTTCACTGGCGAAATGATTGTGTATTAGGCTTCTCGTAAAGATAAATGACTGGAGAAACAAAGTAGTGACCCTACCCCTCAGGGCCTGATGGATCAGAATCTTTCTGCTTTCTTCAGCTGGTTTACTGGAAGGTATTATCAACTGTTTGGAAGCCTATTTGCAATAAAGTGCCGTTTTGTACTTTTATCATACTCAAAAGGGTGGCTAGATCCTTGCCTGAAGATGGCACCTGTTCCTTAATGCTTTCAGACTGCTGTTGCCTCTCTTGACCTGTTCCTCTTTTGGGCACTTGCCTATTCTGCTTCCCTCTCCAGTGGTCTGTAGAGCTCAAGTCTTACCCTCTAGCAGGTGAAGAAAGAGAGCAGAAAAGGGACAAGTGGTCATACTGGGAAAGCAAATGCCGTGAGTCTGTTCATTTTCTCCCTTGGATAATTAGGTCTTGGTAATCATATAATTCCAACAGTGATGGGGGAGATCTAGCTGCTTTTTGTCCCTTATCTCCCACATGTAATTTTGTCCTGAATTGGTAAAGAAAATGAATCAGTAATTGCACAAAGGCCTCTGGCCATCTGGAAGGAAAGTTGGAATAGATTGGGCTTAGTCTGATCAGTTCTTACCTAGTATGAGAAATAAAGAGTTGGGAGTGAGCAGTGAAGTGGCCAAGTTGGTGGATGACACTAAATTGTTCAGGGTGGTGAGAAACAGAGAGGATTGTGAGGAACTCCAAAGGGATCTGTTGAGGCTGGGTGAGTGGGCGTCAACGTGGCAGATGCGGTTCAATGTGGGCAAGTGCAAAGTAATGCACATTGGGGCCAAGAATCCCAGCTACAAATACAAGTTGATGGGGTGTGAACTGGCAGAGACTGACCAAGAGAGAGATCTTGGGGTCGTGGTAGATAACTCACTGAAAATGTCAAGACAGTGTGCGTTTGCAATAAAAAAAAAGGCCAGCGCCATGCTGGGAATTATTAGGAAGGGAATTGAAAACAAATCAGCCAGTATCATAATGCCCCTGTATAAATCGATGGTGCAGTCTCATTTGGAGTACTGTGTGCAGTTCTGGTCGCCACACCTCAAAAAGGATATTATAGCATTGGAGAAAGTCCAGAAAAGGGCAACTAGAATGATTAAAGGGCTGGAACACTTCCCCTATGAAGAAAGGTTGAAATGCTTGGGGCTTTTTAGCTTGGAGAAACGTCGACTGCGGGGTGACATGATAGAGGTTTACAAGATAATGCATCGGATAAAGAAAGTAGAGAAAGAAGTACTTTTCTCCCTTTCTCACAATACAAGAACTTGTGGGCATTCGATTAAATTGCTGAGCAGACAGGTTAAAACGGATAAAAGGAAGTACTTCTTCACCCAAAGAGTGATTAACATGTGGAATTCACTGCCACAGGAGGTGGTGGCGGCCACAAGCATAGCCACCTTCAAGAGGGGGTTAGATAAAAATATGGAGCAGAGGTCCATCAGTGGCTATTAGCCACAGTGTGTATATGTGTGTGTGTGTGTGTGTGTGTGTGTGTGTGTGTGTGTGTGTGTGTATATATATATATATATATATATATATATATATATATATATATATATATATATATATATATATATATAATTTTTTGGGGGGGCCACTGTGTGACACAGAGTGTTGGACTGGATGGGCCATTGGCCTGATCTAACATGGCTTTTCTTATGTTCTTAATGAGCACAGAAGGCAGCTAGGATGACCAGTCTGAAGAGCAAACAGAACTCCTTACCTGTAAGTGTCAGGTGGGAGAGGGGATTTTAGTAGGTCCTGTGTTTCTCAACCTCTCCTCCTGCACCTATCCAGATTCCTTCTTTCTAGACAGGTGTGAAAAGTACAGGCTCTCTGTCCTCCTTGGTTGCTAGTCACCCTAAAGTTTTTATTGTAAAGGTAATACATCCCTTAGAGTACCATGTTCTAATGTGCAAATGTACTTTCGGGGAAACATGTGAATCCAAACAGTAAAATCTGTGTAGTTACTCTTGTTACAAACAATGCATTTTGTTATTACACAGCACAATATATTCTAGATTCCTGGGGCTTGTTTTAAAGCTTTTTTTAAAAAGTTAGCTAACAACCCAAAATAGACGCTTCTAAGACTTCCAGATGCAGGATCACATCACTTAAGCTGTTTTAGCAGTCCCTTCCCCACTTGCAATGGAAACCAAAGGCAGTGAAGAAATTCCAGGAAAGAATTCTGTGTACTTTCCACAAATGTTTGAGATTCTTGAGGGGAAAAGCAGTGACCATTTGCAAAACACGCAGGTTGGATTTGGGATCCCCATCCTGTGTCAGACATAATGCTATCACATTTATTCCCACTTTGTATAATCTCAACAAATGTAGCTTTCACACTTGCTGTATTAACAAATGCAGATTTTACACTTGCTCAGATACTTTGCCATTATGTCAATTGTTAGATGGTTTGATAGGCAGGGATTATTATTGACAGTTATTGGTCTGCATTAGCTGGGTGAAACTCAAATGCATTGACTGGTTCACAGAGCTGTTTAGTAAGCTGCATCTGATAAGCTGTTGGGGTATGAAAGCACAGTGGGACCAAGTATGGATGCTTCTCATCAAGACTTAAATTCCTGAAGAGTGGAAGCTGGATGTGTATTTTTTGTCAGAGGGTCCTGCTAGAAATACAAAAACAGGACAAAGAAGGAGGCCCTTTCTACTGGGTCACTAGCTCATGTGCCAACCATCATAAGAGCACAAGAAGAGCCCTTCTGGATCAGACCAGTGGTCCATCACCATCCTGTCTTACACAGTGGCCAACATGCTGGTAGAGTTCACTGGGTTATTATGGCCTTCCCATGACATTGCCTCCTGGCTCTGGTATTCAAGGATTTACTGCCTCTGAATGTGGAATCTCCCTTCAGTCACCATTGCTAGTAGCCACTGGTATATGCCTCAACCAGCAGCCGGTCACTCTCAAGAAATACGGGAGGTGGTTCTTCTACTAGCTTGTCTTGACCTATTTGTATTTTATATTTCTTCTGTTAGACACTTGGAGATTGTTGCAAAGAAAGATAGAATATAAATATAAGGGATTGCCATCTTGAATCTCTGTTCTGAGGCTTTCTAATACCTTTTCATTGCAGAAGGATGAGTTAGTGTTCAGAAACAAAACTGAAAGAGACCCCAAGGGTCATCTAGTTCACCCCCTTGCACAATGCAGGAAATTCACTGCTGCCTCTTTTCTCCACTCCCTCAGTGGCCCCCTACTCTATGCCCAGAGGAGGCCTCCCCACAAAAAAAACAGACTAGAAACTTTCCTAGGGTTTTCCTGCATCAGGTGGGGTTTTTTTTTGGGGGGGGGGGGGGTTGGTATTTGATTAAAAACATAAGTAGGCCAAGATAATCGACCAGTAAAAGACTCTGGCCTTTTTTGTTTGTGGATTTTCTGCTACAGAAATGGGCTGATGTGTTTGGTGGTCATTTCCTTGAAGTCAGATCCAATTGTTCCATTCATGTTTGAGCACTTAAAGAAAAACACAAGGGACAGATGTAGGAAGATCTGCTGCTGGTCACCAGAGAAGTGCTGAGTTATATTGCAACATCCTGTCCCCCTGATTGCTTCTCAGATGTTACCAGAGCTGTGTGAGGATCACAGAAACCATACAACTCATCTCAGACTAATTCAGACACAAATGGTGCTTCGCTTAGTGAGAAGACCATCCAGTGGTATATTTTCTCTTGACATCCAGGAATGAGTTAACAGGCAGTTGAATTTTGTTCATTGCAGGGTTGTTATTGTTTTTAAACACTAAGTTTTAAAAGGTTTTGAGATAGTTTATTACTGCTTTAGCCAGGCTGTATCCCAAGCTGAGTCTTTGCAGCTAAGGTTTATTAGAATAAAATGGGAACTACTGCAACATGCCCTACTACCCATGCCTATCTGAGAAGAGAGGCAAGGGTGGGTGGACTGACTGACTGATGGTAGTTAGTTGGCTTTCCATGGTAGTGTCACTAACCCACCCACCCAATGTTTTGCCACCATGGTTGCTTCCTTTGACACCATTCTATATTGACATGAGTAATAAGCCCACTGCAGTAATCTCCCTAGCCCATTTAAGTAATGCTTTCCATATGCCTTACTGGATAATAGATATTGCTTGGCACCCTTTCGTCACCCCTGCTCTATTCCCAATCAAGATGTCCTTGTGTTGTGCATGCTGGCTCATTCCCTGCCTCCGGTTGTGCATGCTGGCTCATTCCCTGCCTCTGCACAGTGGCCAAGTTATCTGCACAGTGAACACATGGAGAAAGTATCTGTTCTCTGACCACCGCTAATCTTGGGGAGGGAATATAGGCACAAACACCACATGTTGCACATATACCGACTTCAACTAAACAGCCAATGTATTTGGATACAGGTTTCTAATTTTAGATTAGCATGGAGTACAATGTCTGAAGCATTTCAAAGGGGCTAAAAAATGGCCAAGATTGTTTTGATCAGCAACTCATTTTTCCCACAGGAGCTTTTAGAAAAAAGATCTCATTTTAAGGTCATACCCCAACAGGTTATCAGAGCCAGCACTTCAGTTCCACTCAGTTCACTTGCCCACTAGAAGATTCAATTTTCTCTGCACCTTCTTTTTTTTTGCTCTGAGCATGGTCATGGGGTGGAGCAAGGGATATCTCTCAGGGAGATTTGGTTTTGGGGCCTTCAGATACTGAACCCTGGAGTAAAGACTAAAACATAATCAAACTTGCTAACCTCCTTCCCATTTGATCGCTCCTTACTAAGACTGCAGTGTGTTCTTTGAAAATGACAGCAGATGACAAAGCGAGCTCTTTGTTTTTCTGATTATTTCTTTAGAACATCGATAATAACAATCAACAATAATAAAAAGAAAAAATAACAATATAACCATATGAGAGAGAAGTACAGTTGATATTGAAAAACTAGAACTACAAGACCTGTGTACCTTTGTATAGCCTACCACAAACTACATTGGAATTTCTTCATAATAGTTGCTATAACATCATAACAAGATGGAGTAATACAATCTTGGTCGTTACTATTAGTTAGGACATAATCCAGAAATGGGGAGCATGTTTCCAAAAAAGAGGACTGGAATAATGGATTCTCAAAGCTTAATAGATAATCAGAAACTTTCTTATTAACTTTCTCATTAATAGTCCCATAATGTCCTGTACCAATCGTGAATTGTAAGAATGTCCTTTTCCCCCGTTAAGAGTAAATATCTTATACGTAAAGATGTTTTTTCTAATTTATATTAATTATATTAAGAAGTCACCATTTTCTTACAAACTAAAATGGCAAAAAGAGTGCCCGTCTATACAATCTAAACCCCTGATAACAAAATCATTACATATCAAGCTATATTGTCCTTTTAGAACTTATCCAGGTAGTACTGGACACCTTCCAAATTATACCATGTAAATAAAATTATTTCTTCCCTTTGTTGGGAACAAAGCGGAACAGAAGGCACCTTATTGCATTGTTGGTGTGTGTGTGTGAGAGAGAGAGAGAGAGAAGGTCAGCTTTTGGTGGGGAAATTTTGTTCCAGGTTAAGCATATAACAGGATATATGGTATCCAATTGCATGGAAACAATCTTACTAAACCTCTGGGAAGGCTCAAATGCTCCTAAAATAAGCAAAGACTTAGTTTTTATTTTTTATTTTTTTGCAGCTGCAAAATTTTTATTAGCATATCAATGGAAAGAGAAGGACCTTTCTGGTTTTTAACCATTAATTATGGACCTTCAGACTACTTGGAAGACCAAAGAAAGAGAGCAAGAGCCATCTACTGTGCAAAACAAGCACTGAGGAATCAGTTGTGGCTTTTGTCACCTTTTCTCCCTGCTCAGCTTAGCTGCATCTGTCTCCCCATTTTTTGTGCTGGAATGCCAAAGAAAAGTACAGGAGTCTCAAACAGTTTGAGGGCCAAGACATTGAGTGATAAATTTTCTTTCAGACGCTGGGGCTAGTCGTGTGACTGGTCCATTTTCTTCCCTGTAGAGTCTTAAGCTGCAATTACTTTCATGAGCAAGGTACGCATGCTGGTAGAGTTCACTGGGTTATTATGGGCTCTTTTGATCATCGATTTATAATGCGGCGACATAGAGCGCATAGCAATCACACGGAAAGCTTGCATTTGAGACAGCTCCAGCATCTGCTTCAGAAGGTAAGTTTTTTCCCCCTGTGGTTTAATCTCTAAGGGAGGAGAGGAGTGTGTGTATGTGTGAAGATAATGCATAATTTATTCTACTTTGCTTTTATTGGAAGAAATGTTTGAAAAGAATTAAAAGGAAAAAGAGCAAGCTGTTGAAGCTAGATGTGGAATTATGTGCTATTAAGGTGACTGGATGCAAAGTTTTGGTTCATATATATTGAATAGCTGTGCAGATTAAGGAATTTTGTTGGGTGTAGCTTGTCATGCTGAGATGTATACTTACATACACCTCAGCAGGCAGAATTTCACTTAACACGAGCAGCACATATATTCTTCGATGGAATAAAAACTGTGGATATCCTTGGACTGCTGGCGCTACCAATTCTATAGTGCAGTGATTCTCAACCAAAGCCCTGTGTACTGTCCCAAGGTGCAATCTTGAGGGGTGTTCAGAAGTTGGGGAGAAGCTTCTTCCACTCAGTTTTTTGTCAACAAATGAAGAAGAGTTTTATACTGTTCACTCCACTTGCAGTATAAAATCTCAGATCCTGGTTTTATCATCCATCCCCCTAAAGTGGTACACAGTGAATAGGAATCAAACCTAGCATTGTAGACTTGGCTGATGGCCCTCAGGCAATATAGTCTTATTTGACATATCATTTGTGTTGTATACTCAGGTGTCAAACATGCGGCCCAAGGGCCAGATCAGCCCTCCCCATAGGGCTCCTATTCGGCCCACAAGCAACTCACTGTCATCTGCTTCCTTCTGTCTCTCTTGCTTCCTTCTTCATCACAGCTTGCTTTGCCAGGCTTGCTCAATCAAGCTACAGAGCAAAGCCTTTGTTTTCTCCATTGGTTGACCAGCACATGAAGCAACTTATGTACAAAAGCTCGCAATGCCCAGCCATTTCATGTTTTCCCCTGGGTCTTAGGCTCAAAGCATTGACCATGACATTTCTGTAATGAATGCCAATAAATCAAAAGTAGGTTTGCAACTTACACACACTGAACAATACCTGAACAGCATAATCAAGATTGCTATAGCAGAGACATTGTCTCCAAATTATGATGTAATAATTCAGAGCAACAGGTGTCAGTTATCAGAAACTATTAAATAAAATATTACAAGACTGCTAATCTATTAAGCATATTTTAAGTTTAAAAAAATTAATTGTGTTTGTATCCTTTATAAAGTTTATATCTCCACTACCTGGCATTACATATTACATATTACACGTGGCCTGGCCCAACAAGGTTTCATTTATGTCAGATCCGGCCCTCATAACAAATGAGTTCAACAGTCCTCATAAGTATGCCCATATAAATAGTTGTCCTGTTTGGAGTGCTGTCCTTATGTCCTAGTTATTTTTTAAAAATGCCTTACCTGTTAGCCTACGGATGTTGACCATGTGGCCTGGGGGCCAAATCAGGCCCCGGAGGGATCTTATCAGGTCCCCAAGTAACTGGCTATCATCTACTTCCTTTTCTGTTTCTCTCGCTTCCTTCTGCATCACAGCTTGTTTTGCCAGGCTTGCTCAATCGCACAGGAGCTACAGAGTAAGTCCTCTATTTTCTCCATTGGCTGAAGTTCCTCCCTTGGGGAAGGAGGGAAGAGGGAGAGCTTGCTTTGCCAGGCTCTCTCAATTGCATAACAGAGCTACTGAGCCAATTCTCTCTTCCTTTTATTGGCTGAGGCTCCTCTCCCTCCTGGTTCCCTGGGGAAGGAAGGAAAGAGCCAGTGCTTCCTCTGCCCAGTTCCCTGGATTGTATGGGAGAGATACAAAGAAAGCACCTTTAAGACCAATGAGTGCTAACATTTTAAGCATGTTTTAAGATTTTTTTAAAAAAAAATTAATTGTGTTTGCATGCTTTATAAATTTTATATCTCTGGTACCTAATCTTAAATAGGTACACACATGGCCTGGCCCAACATGGCCCAGCCCGACAAAAGTCTAATTTATGTCAGATTTGGCCCTCATAACAAATGAGTTTGACACCCATGTTAGCCTTTTTGTCACCTCAAGCTCCCTCACAGCATTCTTCTAGTTGAGTGATCTCTTCCTGCTCTCCAGCCACAGTACAATCCTGCTCTTTTTGTGGGGCTCCACTGCTTTGGAGTTACCCCCCCCCTCCTTGAGGTGTGGAGTGTCCCGCTGTAGAGTGTCCCTGTCCATAAGGAATGTATGGTAACTCTTTTTTGGTGGGTATTATTTATTTATTATTTTCAATGTATAGCCCACCTTTTCCCAAATGGGCTCTGGGCAGGTCACAACAATCAATAATACATGATTAAAATAAAATACATATAATAAAACAATATACAATCTAAAAGCAATATAAAAATCTAAAACTCCAATTCTGTAGTTGGTAATATCAGTTGCCTCCCCTCCTTCCATACATCCCCCAGCTGGTGTAAGATAAATTGATATTTAATTTCATAGGAAAGGAAAGGTCCCCTGTGCAAGCACCAATCATTTCTGACTCTGGGGTGACATTGCTTTCACAATGTTTTCACGGCAGACTTTTTACAGGGTGGTTTCCCATTGCCTTCCCCAGTCATCTACACTTTCCACCCAGCAAGCTGAGTACTCATTTTACCGACCTCAGAAGGATGGAAGGCTGAGTCAACCTCGAGCCAGCTGCCTGAACCCAGCTTCTGCCGGGGATCAAACTCAGGTTGTGAGCAGAGCTTAGGACTGCAGAGAGTGTTATTTTGTGGGAAAGTTGTAGAGCTCTATTTTTCCTTTTAAAATCTGTAGGTTTAGGCAAGTCACTTTTTTTTTTTGTAAGCTACCTTGAACTTCTGTGGCTGGTAAGGAAAGGCAGTATACAAACATTTAAATCAATCAACCTGGGGACATGTGTGAAGTTGCTATTGGTCTATTGTGTCTGCTCTGACTGGCAACAGCCTTTCAGAACCTCAAGTGGATGTTTCTTTTCAACTGTTACCTGATCCTTTTTAAAATTAGAGATGTCTGGGATTGAGCCTAAGATCTTCTAAATGCAAAGCAGATGCTCCATGATTGAGCCATTTCCCTCCCCCATGTGATGATGATGATGACAAGATTAAGCCAAAGGAGACAGGGCTGGATAAAAATATTTTAAATGAACAAATGGGATGATTATTGTACACATTTAGCAGGCAGTAATGGATTAAAGATTAAGAACCACTGTTTTAGTGGGATGGAGAAACACAATCTAAGGTGGTGGCAAATTCTGAAGAACCATAACCCAGACTGGAGAAAGCCTGGAAGTGATTTTTATTTATGTAGTAACATAGGCCTCAGTTCATGGGAACTTCCTGGAGATTCAGAAGTGAAGCCTGAGGAGGCAGGGGTATGAGGAGAGGTATGATGAGGGACCTTAGCAGGGTGTAATGTCATAGAGTTTACTCACTAGACCAGCTATTTTCTCTGGGGGAACTGATCATGGCAGTGTGGAGGTCAGTTGTGATTCCAGATCACTAGCCTCCATCTGGAGACTTGTCACAAATGTTTACCTAAAAATGTCTAGAAATGTTTTGCACATTTATAGCATCCTTCCTTATTTATTGTTTCTTCTTGGATGGACTAGTTTGGCCTCCCTGGGTTAATGGAAGTATGGATTTACAATGTTTTTCTAAATTGAAACAGAATAAAAACAATGTAACCAGATATAGGTAGGCCACCAAACTGAGGTGAGTGAGTCAAAACTGTTCTTGAGTAACTTTCTGGTACAGAAAACGGTAATACTATTATGTACAGTACACCACAGATAGTGGAAGGTAATGTTCCGTTGCTTTTTTAAAATATGGTACCTGGTTTGCTTGTTTGAGTCAGCTGGCCAGAAGTAGGATTGCTAGCTCTGGATAGGGAAATTCGTGGAGATTTGGGGTGGGGAGAGGGTGGGGTTTGGGGAGGGACCTCAGCTGGGCTTATTCACCTCCCAAAACAACCATTTTCTCCAGGGGAATGAATTCCCGTCATCTGGAGAGCAATTGTTATTTGGGGACATCTCCAGGCCCTATCTGGAGTTTGGCTAACATGCAGCAGAAGAGGCCAGCATCCTTCCCTGCCCTACTAATGATTATGAGGTCTGCTGATGCCTAAGGACCCCCAAATCCTTGATTCAGCCCCTACCAAAGACAATATAAATTGATGTTTGCAAACACACATTTTCAACTCTGTTTAATAGTAATTGTTTGAATACTTACCATTCGATGTCTAGTCAAATGGTAAATGAGGATTTTAATCTTCTTTGAGTATACAGGACTAATAGCGGTAGGTATTCTAGATTAATAGAACATTTATGGATTTCTGTTTCTGTAAATGTTATAAAGGGAGGTTTATAAATAATTTAAGTGAGTGTAAAAAACTATGGAATTAAAATGACTTCCTAGGCAAAGGAAGGGTAGATATTGGAGGAATATTTATTGTCAGCAGAAAAAATTAAGGAAACATTTTGATGCTGTAAATATATAAATTTAGCAAAGGGAGGGGAGTTGAATGTCATGCAAGGGTCAGAAACCCAGGTTCAAATCCCTACACACTGCCATGAAGCTCACTCTGTGCATGACCTTGGGTCAGCTACAAAGTTTCAGCTTAACGTACTTCACTGGATTGTTGTGAAAATAAAATGGGGAAGAGAGAAATGTATGGAAGGGTGGGATAATGAAGTCAATTGAAAGCTGTATCTAACCAAAGGAACTACTCCCACATATGAAGCAGCCTTATACTAAATCAGATTATCAGTGAATCAAGTTCAATATTGTCCACTCAGACTGGCCAAGGCTCTCCATGGTCCCAGAAGTTTTTCAGCATCACCTACTGCCTGGTCCTGTTAACTGGTGATGCTAGGGATTGAAGCTGGGACTTTCTGCGTGCAAAGCAGAGGCTCTTCCAGGGTCAGTGTGTGTGTGTGTGTAAATTTTACATTTCAAAGTATGGTTTTAGGCTCAGTGCTGTTTGTGGGATATATACGTTTCAAGGTGTAGAATGTGTGTATTCTAGAATTAATCTGCAAATCCTGCGCACTGCCTACCGAATTCCCAAGAAAAGTACTTTGTTCATTCTCTGTCACTCTGAACAGCTCATCTTCCGTGTTATGGAAAACAAATACTCAATTTAAGTGTGCGGTAGTTAAGTGTGCAGACTCTAATCTAGGAGAACTGGGTTTGATTCCTCATTCCTCCACTTGCAGCTTCTGGAATGGTTTTGGGTCAGCCATAGCTCTCACAGAGTTTTACTTGAAAGGGCAGCTTCTGGGAGAGCTCTCTCAGCCCCATCCACCTCACAGGGTGTCTGTTGGGGGTAGGGAGAGGTAAAGGGGATTGTGAGCCGCTTTGAGACTGAAATGTGGAGTGGAAGGCAGGATATTAATCCAGTGTCATTGTCTTCTAATTGTTGTTATTATTACTACATCGTAACATATGATGAAATAATTCTACAACTCATGGCCCAGTTGCTAACAGGCAAGAGACCGGGACCGGCCCACGAACCAGGGGTTGGGGACCCCGGCTTAGAGAGCCTAAAATATATTGCAAAGGGTTCTAAGAGCAAAAATAATACACTTTCAACACTGTATACCTCTGATTTGACACTAGATGTCGCCCAAGTGGTTCAGATTTTTTAAAATACTTGGGAAATGATAGCAAAAGCACCAACAGGCTGTATGCAACAATAATGTCTAGCTAGGCATCTAATTTAAGTTAGGCAGATAAAATCTCTGAAACAGTTTGTAGAGAGTTTGTGTAGTGTAGCAAGCACTTGAATCACTGCCAGCCTTTGACAAAACCACTGGCATGATTTCTATTTGGGGCTGGAAGGAACTTTGCCTTCCTCCAATTTAAGTAACCTTCCTGGTGGGGCAAGAATAATTTAAGGTGGAGGAAGGCTTTGTTCAGTGTGGGAAGTGTAATATATGGAACCTGTCTCTTTAAGAGATGGCCATAGGTCTTAAGTGGAATTCCCTCTCTTACTGAGAGCCAGTTTGGTGTAGTGGTTAAGTGTGTGGACTTAATCTAGGAGAACCGGAATCTGATTCTCCACTTCTCCACTTGCAGCTTTTGGAATGGCCTTGGGTCAGCCATAGCTCTCCCAGAGTTGTCCTTGAAAGGGCAACTTCTGGGAGAGCCTTCTCAGCCTGACCTACCTCAAAGGGTGTCTGCTGTGGGGAAGAAAGATAAAGGAGATTGTGAACCACTCTGAGATTTGGAGTGGAGGGAGGGATATAAATCCAAAACCATCATTTTCACATAAATGGATGTGTCTTTTGGAATATACTAGTTAGAACTGGGTCGTTGGTAGGTAGTTCTCCAACCCTTGTTAAATCTATTGTTCCCTGCCTTGCTGTACTGCATATTAAAGAGTTTTGAAGACATCCTGCCTGCTGTGTCTCTCTGACCTTAGGGCAAACAGGGATAAGAGCTGCTATTGCTTTTTTTACCCATCTGCAGGTAATAACTAGTTTCAAGTCCAGTAGAACCTTAGACAACAACAAAATTTTGATGTATGAGCTTTGGCAAGTTCCCTTCCTCAGTTAAGTACTCTCCAGAGTTCATACCTCCAAAATCTTGCTGGCTGCCAAAATCTGAATCCAAATTTTGCTCTTCTACAGCAGACCACCACAGCTACCTTCTGTGAAACAATCTCCAGGTAACAAGCTGAATGTGTTCTCCAGTTGCAAATGCCTCATGTGAGAATGTTTCATCACATTTTTAAAATCACTCTGAAGTATTTGCTTTCATAAAGGACACTGAATCTGTACATTAACAGAGTGACTTCAGAAATTAACGTGGGACAAGCTGTTGCTGAATTAATGAAGAGTTAAAACTGAATTGCTTTGCAGTTACAGAGGTTTCTGTGTTAGCTTGTTGCATCAAAAACGAAAGAGGAGTCCTGTGGCATCTTAAGGATTTAAATTTTTATTCCAGTAAGCTTTTCCACTGCCTTTGATTGCATCGAAATTGCACAGCAAGAAATAAACTGCAGTCCTACTGACACGACTGAAAGCTTATGCTACAATAAAAAGATGTCCAGAGGCGCATAACAGTGCAATTCTATCCAGATCGACACCAGTCTAAACCCACTGAAATCAGTGGATTTAGACTAGAGTGACTCTTTGGGATTGCACTATAAAGCGCCTAAAACTGTATTTATACCAAGTGCGGGTGGAAAAAAGGATGACCAGACAGATTTACGTGCTGCGCACGATGGAAAAGCAAATAAAGCAGGTTAATGCGCAAAACCCGAACCTAGGCATCAGCAAGCACAAACAGCCTTTCCCGCGCTTTTGAGCCTTATAGTACACCATTTGCACAGGCGAGGAAAACTCAGAGCAGCCCATCTGATTGGCTGTCGCAAACAAGGAGCGCGAGCGACCGCTTCCAGTCACCATGGTGATGATTGAGGCTGGTAACTTCCTCGCGTCCCGTCCGGGGAATGATGGGATAGCGTGGGGGGGGGGGGGCGTTGCCCGGCGACCGGAGGACTCTCCAGAGGGTCGAGAGTTTGTGTCGCTACAGGTAAGACAAAGTGAGTTCATTGAGAAGCAGGTAGCTTCGGGTCTCGCCCTCCATTCACTCCCCCCATTCTAATTTTAATTCGAGGGCGCGGACGTATAGTTCCTGAATCGGTTCCCCTCCCAAATTCTTTTTTTTTGGGGGGGGGGGGGCGAAATATTTTATGCCCTCCCGGGAGGGAAGTCGGCTAGTGGCGTTCAACAACAAGCATAAGGAGGGCTTTCTTGACACAGCTATTTTCCTCCAGTAATAGCATATTCATCTGCCTCCGTTGCTATAGGCTCTGTCCCGTTCGTTGCTCTCCCGTTTTTACAGCGTTAGAGGAAAATCGCATATTCCTATGGCTATGAACTGCTGATAAAGAGCATTTATAGGGCAGATACAAAAGAAGGATTTAATACCTTCTTCAGCAGCACCTTTGTTATCCGTATAAAACAGACTCTGATCAGATTTTAATGCCAAATTGTGTCAGGGGCTTCTTTTTTGTTTTTAATTTGCCTTTCTTGTTTTAGGGTGACCAGATGCAAAGGAGGGCAGAGCTCCTATATATGTGTCTGTGTGTGCGCCTATGTGTTTTAATGGTTATAGTTTTATTCTGCAGGTAGAGGTTGTTATGGATGATTGAAAAAGCCCATAAACTTTTATCCAACACACAGCTATTAATATATTGTTTTAAAATCTTCTGCACAGCTGTTAAACATAATCTGATCTCTCTCTGCCTCTGTTCTTGCTAAAAAGAATCACAGTAAAACAAAAGAAGAAAATGTGTGATCCCCTTGAGGTTGGTTGGAGGACAATGGTGTAGAGCAGGGGTAGTCAGATCCTTGCTTGGTACCCACATGTGGCTCTTTCACACATATTGTGTGGTTCTTGAAGCACTGTCAGCTGGCTTGGAGTAGGCATTTCTCTCTTTAAATCACTTCGCTAAGCCTTCCTTCCTGTCTTGTGGCTCTCAAGCATCTGCTATTTATTCCGTGTGGCTTTTACATTAAGCACATTTGGCCATTCCAGGTATAGAGGAAGGAATCTTAGCAGCTGCATTATTTCCTCCTCTCACTGTATAGCAAGCTGTGGGTGCAAAAATTTTCTCATACACATGAATCCTGTCCTTTGTGGCATCTCATTATCAGTGATTGTGCAGAAGGGATGATAAAGTAATTTTACAGAACTTCAGTGTGTTCAAATGATTGAATAAATTATTTTCATGATGCTTATGATAGTTTATAATAATAATAATAATATTTTATTTATATCCCGCCCTCCCCACCAAGGCAGGCTCAGGGCGGCTAACAAGACATGGTAAAACCATGATACAATAAAACAATATATAATATAATTAATAATTTAAACAGTAAAACCAATAAAACAATATAACATTATAATATAATCAAATTGTGTGTAAGATGGCTCGGTGTTATTGATGTTATCAGGGGTTCCGTCTTAAAAAGCTAGCTGGAAGAGGACAGTTTTGCAGGCCCTACGGAATTGGTTAAAATCCCGCAGGGCCCGCACCTCTTCTGGCTGTTGATTCCACCATTGGGGGGGCCTTCATAGAGAACACCTGTTCTCTGGTAGTTTTTAGTTTGGTTTCTTTTGGCCCAGGGATTTCGAGAAGATTTTTTGAACTTGATCGTAGTGCTCTCTGGGGAACATATGGAGAGAGGCGGTCCCTAAGGTAGGCAGGTCCTCGACCATATAGGGCTTTAAAGGTAATGACCAGCACCTTGTAACGGACCCGGTAAACAATTGGCAGCCAGTGCAACTCCTGCAGCCCAGGCTGCACATGTTCCCACCGAGGCAGTCCCAATAACAGCCTGGCTGCTGCGTTCTGCACTAGCTGCAATTTCTGGGTTCGGTACAGGGGCAGCCCCATGTAGAGGGCATTACAGTAGTCTAACCTTGAGGATATATATATTTGTGTGTCAGATTCCTAGTCTGTACTGTTAGTCAATAAGCTAGGCATGTGTGGCTATACTTAGTCTGTGTAGACCAGAGGTTCCCAACTTGGTGCCTGTGCACACCATGGAGCCCTCAAAGACCTTTCCTACTGCCTGCCAAGTGTTTTTAGAAAGTGGGTGGGGCTCCCTGCCTAGCCATTTAGTGGTTGGCTCCACACCCCATGATGGCCATGTTGTGTTTGTGCCCACTACCTTGTATTCAAATTCTGAACATGCCCACAGGCTCAAAAAGGTTGGGGACCCCTTCTGTAAGGCAAAGATCATAAAGTCCTTTGAACACTGAAGAAGTGCTATCAAACAAGGGAAAGTGATGTAAACTGTTTTGGGTTCCCATCTGAGAGAAAAGTGGAGTATAAAAATCCAATTATTACTAGCAATAATAGTAAAATATCATACATTACTGTTTTACTATACATGCTAAGGTATGTATCTGAATTATAAACAAAAATGGAAAATAAATCTTATAGTTCATAATTTTTTTTGTTTAGTATATAATAAGTATTTTAGTTTTCTTTTTTTAAGAGTATCTTGTGTTTTTCAAACAGATTTCTCAATCAAACAGTCCCTTTGAAGTTAACTTTTTCTCACTTCATTTATGTTGTTTGGGTCTGTTTTAATTTTCTGATGACCTTTGTTGCTGTTGAATCATGCAAAAATCTTTTTTATGATGTATTTAAATGCAGATATGGTTCCTTTGAGTTATACTTTTAAAATGATACATTTTTCACTTCCAGGTGATTATGTCTAAAAAGGTGTCATTGCCTTCTTTACAAGTTAGCCCACAGCGGTCTGACTCTGTAAATGATGGAAGTGATCGTGACATTTCCAGTGAAGAACAGTCTTCTACAAATATCAGGAATTCTCCTTCAAGAAATGGATTAAGAAAGAGACTGGCAAGCATGGCTCCACTTGAGATGGCAGCAAATCCTCACACTCTGAAATTCACACATAATACAAAAGCACGAGAGAAAACCAGAGAACGACAGCAGCCCATAAAATTGGAGCCTTTGGTAGGCTAACTTTTAAAAGCATTCTGCATGGGTGGTGGTTATTATTTGAATCCTGGGTTTCAGTAAATTTCACTGGAAGTCTTATGTGCTCTTCTGACTCAAATCCTGTGAACAGTAACAGATTTATTGTCCCATTGTTTGCACATGAGTAATTGTACATTGCCCTGATTTAGTTGGCCCAGGCTAGATTGATCTGGTCACATCTCAGAAGTGAAGAATTATTGGCCATGGTTTGTACTTGGATATAGACCTCCAGGGAAGCCTAGCATTGCTATGTAGAGGCAGGCAATGGCAAACCGCCTGTGTTTGCCTCTTGTCTTGAAAGCCCTATGGAGTTGACGTAAGAACATAAGAGGCCATCTTAGATCAGGCCAATGGCCCATCCAGTCCAACACTCTGTGTAGCTAACTGGAAGCCTTTCTGGGCAAAAGCCCTACTAGGCCCTGCCCGCTTCCTAAAAACATGTGTGAGGCACCAATAAAGTTGTTGGTGGGTGCTATGGCACCCACAGGCACCACATTGGAGACCCCTGGAGTAGAATGAGGGATGAACATAAGAGAATCCTCGTTGGATCAGGCCAGTGACCCATCCAGTTTTACACTCTGTGTCACACAGTGGCCAAAACCAGGTGCTGTCAGGAAGTTCATCAGCAGGGCCAGATCTTCTCCCACTGTTGCTCCCCAAGTACCAAGAATACAGAGTGTCACTGCCCCAGAAATGGTGTTCTGTGTATACCTTGAGGCTGATAGCCACTGATGGACCTCTGCTCCATATAATTATCCAGTCCCCGCTTGAAGCTGTCTCTGTTTATAGCCATTGCCACTTCCAGTGGCCCCTTTCAGAGCACTATAATCAAGCTCTCAAAATCTTCTGGCTGTCCCTGGGCTAAAGGAGGCTAGGCTCAACTCCGCCAGAGCAAGAGCCTTCTTGGTTGCAGCCCCAATACTTTGAAACACTCTTCCAGAAGCCATCAAGGCCCTGCGGGATTTATCGCAGTTCTGCAGGGCCTGTAAGACTGAATTGTTTCGGCTAGCATATAACATCTAATGGGAGAGGGCTGCCATCACATCTGGATCCATAGCACTTTTATTACTAACTGCCTAGGATCTGTGTGCGTGAGAAAGAAAATATTACATGATCCGCCTGAAGTAGCACCATTGTCATTTATCTGATTGTTTTATTGTTTTAACATTGTTTTTGTTTACTGTCTATTTTATGCTGTTAGCCGTCTTGAGTCTGTACAGAATGGGCAGGATATAAATATAACAAATAATAAATAAAAATCAATCAATCAATTAGCTGCAGCTTGATAGCATTTTCCATCACAAAGGATTGTAGCTTGATGTCTATTAGTGAAATTTTTGCAGTCATGCAGCCGTAAAGATGAATGTAGGTATTGTGTTTGAACAAATGTTAAGCAGAAAGCAGCGGGGGGAGGGCTTTGCTATAAAAGCAAAGATATCTGAGGTGAACAGAATCTAGTAAGCATAAAGGTATCTTCAAACTGCATCACCCAGCCTCTACTTAAGGTGCATCTTCCTAATTATTTTTGTAGATACTCTGATCTCCAGGTTGTAATCCTGAATCCTTGATTAGAAACTGTGTGATGCAAATTTTAATCTTAAGGGATCATCTCTGAGAAGCAGGGATGAAAGGGATAATGAGACTGTCCTGTTGCTTTTTTGCAACTTATTTTCTGGTTCCAATTTAATATTTTTGGTTCACTGATTGACAGAGATTGGAAGTTACAGAGGTAGCCAGTGGCAGGAAGAAGAAATAAATGACTGGTGTGGCTTAATGCTGACAAGATGGCAACTGTACAGTCCGGGCTTCTGAGACGACTGCAGGAATTTGGCTACAGAGAGCCCTGTTAAGAGTGGGCATGTGATTTTCTGAATTTTTATTATTTGGTCACATCTGTATTTTAAAAGAGATTCCTGGAGCATTGCCATAGGATCTTTTGAAATCGGGATCTGACCAAGTCATAAGTATCCCAAAAGCACTGTGTTGGTGAGGACCACCATTTAGAATAGGTGAGTCTGGGTCTGCAGAATTGTGCGTTCCCTCTCACATTTTCAGTACTTTAGCCATGCAAAAATGTCAATGGGCTAATTTTTTATTGTTAATTTAAAATGCAGAATTTGACATGTTCATGGAAAAATAGATCTCACACTGTCTTTGTCTCTCCTTAATTAAGCCTGTATTAAAGATTCATCAAAGCCACAAACAACCAGAATATATATACCAGAAGAATAGGGAAAGATTATTAGCCGCTGGAGTCTTAAAGCCTTTAACTTCAGCTGAGAAAAGGAAGTGGGGTGTTGCTGTGGAACCAACAGTGTCAGAGATTCCAGAAGAATTAAAGGAAATGGAGGTAATTGCCTGGCTAAACATATCATTATAGTATTAAGGACATAAGAGAAGCCATGTTGGGTTAAGTCAACATGTTCTTGGAGCTGATAAAATATTGCCCAAGTTCAGCTTTGTGCAATTAGTTGCTTCTTTCCTATCTGAGTCTTTGATTGTCTCAATAGGGTTTAGTAACACCCAGAAGCACTTGCATGAAATGCTGTCAGATGACTACAGAATATATGTTTAACTGGCCCTTGGCCTGGGATACTCATTCAGTGGCTCAGCAGCCACCTCTGGCTCTTTTACTTGCCATCTGTGGCTCTTTTAAGCAGTGTTCTCCAGCATGGCACCTGTCTCATGTTTCAGGAAAATGAGCAAGGCCTTTGCCTGATGGGGCTTGTGGCTGGGAAGTGGCTCAGCTTGAAACAGCCATGGAATGAATGGATTGCAAGCTTTCCTGAGGTGCAAGCCTAAGCCATGGACAGGACAGCGGGAAATGTGGCTCTCCTAGATGATAATTGCAAATGTGAATTTTCCACTAGGCAGTCCTGTGTCACTCTGGGACAAAGTGGCATCTCTTATGTTTTCATCAGGTGGGCTAAAGAGTGAGGAAATCAAAGCTGTACTTGTAGTAGCTGTGATGGTGGCCTGTCTCTCATCATTCCATTCTGGGATTGAAAAAAATGCATGTCTCAATACCCTCAGAAGGAGATTATGTGTAGGAGCAGCATAGAATAGCCTTTCATGACACCTGTATGCTTTTGAAGGAAAGGAAGAAGCACTTTCAGTCAAATGCAGAAGTGACTGCCTGTCATGCCTGGTTTTATGGATTTAGTACAGCCAGAAGCAAAGCATGTTGTACATGGTTCTCATTATTGCAGACAATAGGCTCATTTTACTATTATGTTAGATTTCTATGTCTTATATTAGCCTGACCTGGATAGCCCAGCCTGGCTCCATCTCTTCAGATCTCAGAAGCTAAGTAGGGTTGGTCCTGGTCTGTATATACCAGGGAAGTCCATGGTCGCTATGCAGAGGCAGGCAATGGCAAAAACCACCTCTGATTGCCTCGAAAACCCTGCAGGGTCTCACAAATCAGCAGTGACTTGATGACAAAAATTTAAAAAAAATACATTTGAATGTATGTCTCATGAAAGCAGTGTCTCGTAGATTATATTTTATTACAAGCGTATCTTTAGATAGTTAACTCCCAAATTAATTTTGCACTGAAATGTTAGCTGACTCCTGTTAACGTTGTTATGAGGATAATAATACAATGTAATAATATTACATTATACATCGGTATATGAATCTGCTGATGATGGGAACTGAGGCTGTGGCTCAGATGCGGAGAATCTGCTTTATTTACAGAAGGTCTCAGGTTCAATCTCTAGTTCCAGGGATCAAGCAGTAGGTGACATGAAGGACTTCTGCCTAAGACCCTGAAGAGCCTCTGCCATTCTGTGAAGACAATACTGAGCTCGATGGACCAAGGCAGTATAAGGAAGCTTCATTTATTAACATGTGCAGTTTACACCAAATTACTCTCCCCATCCAAGAAAAGATGCTGAGCAAATTTTAAAGTGTAATTAGATCAAGATCATATTCCTGTATTTTATTTTTAATGTGTTCTTACATTCTGGATTGTTGGTTTTTAAATTTGTTGTCTGCATAGGGGTTTTTTTTTTTTTAAGTTACCTACCATAAACGATTGAGGGGAGAAGCAGGATAGAATTGTTATAAACCAGTCGATTGAATTAGAAGAATGTGAGTTTTTAAAAGACTGTGACGCACACATTCCTTTTCTTTTACCTTTTCAGTTACTGGGTCCGAAAGCACCAGTTCCAACTCCTCCCAAACAGCCTCGTAGTGCGGTCAAGATAAGTGCTTGCCTTCCAAGTCCCATTTCTCCCACCTTTACCTTTTATGAACCAAAAGAAGTAGTTAAAGCCAATGTCACAGAACCCCTGGAAATTATAAAAATAATATGTGAGAACAAAAACCTTGGATTCCTATACATGACTCCTGCAGTGCCTAGGTCATCCATTGAATATGACGCATTCAAGCTGAAGTAAGTGTCTCTGTTTCTATATCATGGTGACCAGCTTGGTTACATGTCAGGGCATTTTTTGTAGCAGAAACTCTTTTGTATATTAGGCCACACACCCCTGATGTAGCCAATCATCCAAGAGCTTAAAGGGCTCTTGGTACAGGGCCTACTCTAAGTTCCAGGAGGATTGGCTACATCAGGGGTGTGTGGCCTAATATGCAAAGGAGTTCCTTTTTACAAAAAAAGCCGTTACATTTTAATATAACATGAATTATAAATCTACTTTTGCTGTTCTAACAGTCTTCTTTTTAGTACGGCTGTTGTCGTCTTTTCTCAGGGGAGGGTAGAACATAACATCCCTTGCACTGCTTAATTTAATTTTCTCATTCAAGAGCTGTGATTCAGAATGCATTTAATGGATATTTTGATTGAATTTGCTTTGATATTTACACAGGCAGTAAAATATGGTGGTTTTGCTGCTTGCCGTCTTTCTCCTTATTTAGAAAGGGAAGAAATAAAATGAATTAGCTGCAAACTGCTCAAGGAAAACTGAACCTTAGGCATCAACTAGCATCAGTTCTTCAGCTCAAAGAAGCATTCCATTCTAATTATCACGAAGTACTAGATACTGTGTCTGTGTAACTAAATCAATCCAAACATGATTACAGTTAGAGGCAATGTTGTGAGTTGCCAAAATTTGACTTGCCTTTAACTGTTACCTTGGGTCTCTAAGCACAGTTGTTAATATCATTATTGTTCACACTTTATCCTTCTCTTCCACTAATGAGCAGATGACGGTGTTCTCTTTTTCCACACTTCATCCTCACAACCCCATGATGCACGTTATATTGAGCGGGGCTTTTTTTGTGGCAGGAGCTCCTTTGCATATTAGGCCACACACCCCTCATGTAGCCAATCCTCCAAGAGCTTACAGAGCTCTTAGTACAGGGCCTACTGTAAGCTCCAGGAGGATTGGTGACATCAGGGGTGTGTGGCCTAATATGCAAAGGAGCTCCTGCTACAAAGAAAAAAGGCCTGATATTAAGAGATAATGACTGATCCTGGATTTCTCTGTGGGCATATCAGGGTGGGGATTCAAACTCAGATCTCTCTGGTTCAAGTCCAGCAAACTGACCTTTGCACTGTATATAGTCAAAGGTTGTCCTCTTGGGTTGCTTATAGCTGAGAAAATGAATATTGCTGCTGACATGGCAAACAGCAGACACGCTTTCGTATAGCTTTCGTATATTAAAGCCATTAGCAGTCTTGATCTACAGTTAACAGATGTTTGGAGAAAGTGCATCAGACATTCTAACAATTAAAACAACAAAATATAAAGCAGACATATGTTAGAAAAAGGTCTGATGCAATCAGGGTTGTCGTCTAATTAGCAGCACCCCCTGGATACGTCCTTATTCAAAAGCAAAGTTTCTGCAACTGAATGAAACATAATTTATTTTTAAATAGGAAATATTAAGTCTTTATAGTCGATTAGTATTCTGATTATGTTCTGGTTCTCTTTAAGCGAGAGCTTAAAAACTAGCACAGAAATTACTGTAATTGATTTCCATTTTGTTCCTATATAGGGACCTATGTGAATTCTGTTAGTGTCCCCTATTAAATTTGATTTCCCTTTTTTTTCTTTTTTAGAATTGTAAGTTATGACTGCATTAATAAAAACGACTACTATACTATTAGCCCGAATGCAGTTATTCATGTATATAATGGAGAAGTTGAGTATCTGGAACTTCCACGCTGGGAACAGGAATATCTATACCACAGGGCAATTACCAAAATCTCTATATTTGCTATATTTCGCAAATGGAAATCATTTAATGTATGGAGAAAGAATGTTCGCACTAAGAAAATTAATATGTGCCGCCGAGCTTTGCAAAAGAACTTGTTCATTGTTAACGCTGTACGTATTGTGATTTTGTTACTGAGATAATACATCTGAAATACTTCGAATGTCCTAAAGCACTGTATAAATGCTGAAATCCAATTATTTTTGAAAGAATACATGTTTAAAACTGAAGTGTGTAATAAAGAACTGTATATTTTTAAAGCTATTTAGTAGATGACAGGTATAAGTTTCCTAGTGTTGAAATGTATGGAGGAAGACATATATTCTGGGGTTTTAAGCCAGACTTCTTGGATTCCCCTTATTAGCCTTAAGGGCACTGATTTCTGTTGGTCTGGTGTGCTCTGCCCATGCTTTCTATTCCCAGATGGCACTGCAGAGTTGCAAGTTGTTGATGTAGGGACATTGCAAAAGTTTCATGATGTTGACATTTATTGTCATACCTCATCTATAGTCTTGCTTTCTTGGTAAGACTCAAGGCAAATTAAACAAAAAAATTAAATGCAGTAAAAATAGTATAATGCAAACAATGCATAAAAATTTGATTGCAAAACCAGAGGATGCAAAAGTGACAGTATGATGGTTTGGCTCCAGCCAGCTTTTTTTGACTGTTAAAAAGGGAGGAAAAGACTTCCTTAAAAAGTTATGCTGAAGATCATTGGACCTGTGTGGACAAAAGCCATGTAGGAAGGTGGCTATAATAAGAAGGGGAATTAGTCAAGGTTGAGTGAACAAGCTAGTTGGATCCAGCCTAGTATACACAACAAGCCATGCAATTAAAAAGGATTACAGATTTGAAGAACAATCCAGTAAAGACAGTGTAGTATATGAATAAACAGTGTGATTAAAAAAACTGCATTTCCTTTATCAAAATGCCCTTCTGAGCAGTTCCCTGTTCCCCATTGTGTGGTAACATATACGTGTGAGAGCCTTCCGTATCTTCCTATGCAGGCTGTTCAACCAGTAGGGAGCCACAGCAGAGAATGCTCGGATACATGCAACTGTTGATCTTATCCTTTTGCATGGTAGCACCTTCAGGAGATTTTACTCGGATGAGTGAAGCTGCCCTACAGTTTTATGGATCTTAGACCATTAAAAGCTTTGTGGATAATAGCTGGTACTAGAATTGAATCTGCAAACTAATGAGTAACCAGTGGAAGGATTGCAGAATATATTATACAGTATGTGTTCTCCGCCTAGATCTCAATACTAATCTAGGTGTGCCATTTTGTACCGCTGGACTTTGAGTTTTGTTCAATGGCAGATGCAGTTGGAGTTCATTACAGTAGTCTAGTCTGAAGGTTACTATGGCATGGATCCACTTGGCCAGATCAACTGGGTCAAAGCAGGGAGGCATCTTTCAGGCTAAATGAAGATAGCTTTTCTTTTCACAACTAAATTAATTTGTAGTAATGGCTAGTAGATACCTATTGAGCCAATGACGGTCAGCTATATGCTATTAAAAGGGAGAAACACCATACCATCTATGGATTTCTGCCTCCCCAACCACCATCACCTCTGTCTTGTTTGGAGTCAGTTTCAGTCTGTTCACATGTACCCATTTAACCACAGTAGTCAGGCACAGCCTCAGAGGAACATCCTGGACAGCTCCCTGTTGAGCAGCTTTCAGATCCACTTTGGAAAGAAATTTGGCCACTCATGTAAGCAGACCCAGCCCTGTGCTTAGTCATACTTTATAGAGAATCACCAAATTTCATAATCCAAAAAAAAAAAAAAATCATAAACCCATCTATGTGTCCTTTGTAAAACTGAGATCTCATCTAACTGACTTGATTTAGCATTTTTAAATTCTACTTCAATAATTTATCCCTTCTGTTTTGCAGTGTTTGAGACCAGCAATACTTAACATCCAAGAAATGTGTTATAGAATCAGTGACCTGGCATTTTGTCAAATTGAAAAGGGTTACTTATACACACTGGCAGAATTCAAAGGCACTCAAATTGCGCAGCTAGAAGATGTGAGTAGGTTTTGGTGGCTTGATGTAAAAGTCTGAGCTATATGTGTGTGTGTACATATGTATATATATATTGAAGATCTTGTATCAATTATTTTCTATACCATAAATTTCAGGTGGCATCACGGCTGTCAGAATTCAGAGAATTAGCTAAAGAAGTGGTCAGAAGTGCTTGTCGAACTGCGTTGCTTGAGTCTGGTTTTACCCCTGATGATTACTTCTATGCAATCGAAAGTACAGGTAGAAAACTGACCTTTTGAAAATGATTCAAGAAAATTTGTATTTTTAACCTGGACCTTTACACTGAACCACTGACAAATTCTGGTGATTGCATCATTCTGCCTGCTATTGCAGGAGACTGGAATATGTAATGTTTGGATTAAAAGTGAATATATTATGGCTCTTTTTCTAAGTATACTTACAGCAAAAGTATTTTTCTACAAAACAAATATACAGTATAACAACACATTTAAGTTTTTTCTTGGTATTATGCATTATATTGTGTTTTGTGACAAAACCCAGCAATTTTGCTTTTAATCCCCGTGTGAAATTAGTAATTATTTTAACCAAAGTTGTATTTATCTTAATACTTGCAACAATTTCAGTAATATGCACCTCTGCTTTCCTCAGAACAGGTAACAGTGGTAACAAGATTAGCGAGTGCAAATGTCCTTATTCCTCATGTTGAAAAGGATCCATATAGTGAACAACCTGAAAAAATGACATATACAGAACAAGCCAGCAAAAGAGCTCAGTGTATAAGGTTGACATGGTTAGTAACAAGAGTTCATTTTAGTAAATCTAACAATATTTTTCTCATATTATTTAGGAAAAGTACATATTCAGGAATAGTACAGTCTGCCTTAAGTCCTTGTGAAGAAAGGCTGACTATAAAGAAATTAATAATTCTAACTTGCTGCTTCCTAGCTGGCCCACTGGCCAGATAATCAGCAGCAGCTTGGGATGATGGCCAAGCCAATACCAACCATTTGGTAGGTGGGATCTAGCTTGGGACAGAAAACATGTCCTGTGTACTTTAAACTCCAAGCCACTGCAGATGACTGCAATGGCTAGGTGTCGGCATCCAAAGCCAACACGAAACACACTGCCCTGTTCCCCCCCACCCCCAGCTAGGTAATCTGCAGTGGCTTGAATTAGAACACTGATTTTTTTTCCCCTGACACACCTGAGTATGCACCAACATCACCTTTCCAGTTTTGATTCCCTCTCCCCATTTTTTTAAGTTTTCAAATTTTTCTTAACTTTTTTCCTGAAATAATGATATATCTAATTACGAAACTGGGCCCTGTGCAGATAGGGAAACTCAAAGACTAGGGCCAGGTATATCAAGGGATTTTTCTACAAACTCCAGGACGCCCCTATGTTTTGCAGAAAAACTCACAAAATGATAACACTTTAAGGAAAAGGTGTGTGTGCTTTATATCTGCATCGGAGTTTCCCATTACTTTTTGATGTATGGTATGAAAAAATGGTGTTTTAAATAAGTGGTGCTATCAAACAGTGGCCATAGAGTCAGAAGCACGCTTGTACCCACAAGTTATTTTGTGAATTTTCCTTTCAGGCGTTCTTCACTCTGAATCACAAGACTGTCCTTTAAATGTCTTCAAATGTGTACTTTAAAGAGTGAAGGGAACATTTTAAAAACACAAGAACATTTCAAAAACATTTTCAGTGATCACCTAATGTAGCATACAATGAGGCTGAAGCTATAAATGATGCTAATAACAGTACAATCCTAAACAGAGTTACAGCCTATCTGAATCAATGAAAGCAATTGTCTTAAGTTGTGCTCACGGTGGTTTATGGTGTTCTTCTTAGCATGCAGTTCTGTGGAGCTGCTCTTAGGATCTGGACCAGGCGACATCTAGACAGTCTTTGATGTATAGATTACAGATGTTATTTTCCCCTTAACCCTCATCAAACAGAATGCTTGTCACAGCTCTAACTTGATCGTTACTTCTGGAAAGGTCTTATTGAAGTATTGATAGCGCATCAGGGCTTTTTTTGAGTAGGAACGCACAGGAACACAGTTTTGGCTGGCTTGGCACTGGGGATGTGGCCTAATATGCAAATGAGTACCTGCTGGGCTTTTTCTACACAAAAAGCCCTGAAGTGCATCATAAGGAATGTGTGATAGAAAAACTAAATTCTGTCTCCCCTTCCAGCTTCATTCGTCTTGCGGACTACCTTATAGTCAACACTATGCATGTTTTGACGGTCAAATCTGTTACTACTCTCTTGAATTATCTCACTGATAAGCTGAAAAGGACACCTCCTTCAGAGATCATACAAAAATGGAATATAGAAGAAGAACCGGAAGTTGCAGAAAAGAAGGTAATGCTTATTCAAATAAAACCAAGAGGCTTGAAGTAGTTAGTTCTGCCTGGAAATGTATGATTTTCTGAGTTTTTGAAACCATAGGGATATTGCCCCCCATTTCCCCCTAAAAACATGAAATTGAGGAATCATTGAAATATATGCAATATTTACTTTCCTACCAAATCTAAACTCACTTTGCTTCTTTAACAAAGTACAATGCATAGCTGATAACTTCATATTTACTAAAATGCAAGAGTTGAGTTTTTTCAGTGCATGCCATCAAAAGAAAAAGAGGATATTGTCTTAAATTTGCATATAAGTTGCAGTTATGTTGAATTTTTTTTTAAAAAAAAACCTTTTTGTATATAACATTGGGAGGGGTCGTCTTACATTCAGGGTTGTCTTCCTTTGAGTAAATAATTGTACTAAGTGGCTCATTCACATACTTTAGAAGTCGAAATCCTTTAGTTTCTATAAGCAAAACTGAAATATATCCAGTGCTTGAGAAAGACCTGCACCCTAAGCTACCTTAGAACGTATGTCTTAATTTTTGCTAGCTGAGAGATGGGGAAGAAAGGGAATAAAACTTGAAATTAGAAAATAAGTTTTGTGGTAAAGAAAAGAAAGTATATTATTTGAACAGTTTCATACATTAGCATTACTGGCATAGTTAGATAATCAAGTTTAATTTTATTATATTGAAAAAGCTGAACTATTTAATAAGTTATTATCAAACATGTAGTGTGTTTACAAGTATACGTAGGAATATACATAGAAAAATTCATAGCATTTTTTTTCAGTATGTCCCCAAATTTCTCTGTTCTACTGTTGGAAAAATTGGGGGGAAAGTCCTCAAAAGCAACAGTGTTTCCTTCTTATTTTTCTGTTTGCTTTTCCTTGGGATTTCAAATCTAGTTGTGCCTTTTTCTGTTACATGTTGTGTATAACAAGTAACTGAATTTTTCATATACTTGAAAATGTGTTTCCTTGGAGAAGATATCTATCAGCAGAGACCCAAGATGTATTTTTCTGAAAATGTTCATACTCAATATATTCTGTCCCTGTTTGGAGCAAAAATTTTTTTTTTAAAGTTTTACTTTAAAAATGTTATTTCCAGAGTTTAGCTCTGGCAGCCTGAATAGATGCCATTGAATAGGACTTTTTTTGAGCAGGAAAATACAGGAATGCAGTTCTGACTGGCTTGATGTAGGGGGTGTGGCACAATATGCAAATGAGTTCCTGCTGGGCTTTTTCTGCACAAAAAGCCCTACCATTGAAGCACAATTATGTATTTTGTTTTAAAATACAGAGAGAAGATACATCAAAGCAGTCTATTTCACAACAAATGGCTGTTGTTACTAACATAGCACTTAACAGTTACGCACTTCATGAAAGAGGGGAAAAGGTCTTAACTGTTTATTTATTTATTTGGATTTTTAGCCCTCCCTCCCCTGCACAGAAGGCTCAGGGTTGGTTACAACAAGACAGACAAAGATTTAAAATAGAATTTAATTCATAAAAAAACAATTTCAATACAATATTAATACATACAATTAGAGATGGGCACAGAATGTTGGTTTGCGGTTAGTTTGATTGCCTGTGATTCGTGTGGTTACCTGAACTGGTTCTTGATTTGTTGGTTTGTTTCGTTCAGGTGGTGTAAAACTCACCAGGGTCTTCAGCAGGTTCTTCTCCACCCCCCTCCAAATTTGGTGAAGATTGGATTTGGAATGTCTGAGTTATAGCCCCCCCCCCCCCAAAAGGAGGTGCCACAAGGAAGCTCAGCTTCAGCTGTCACAACAACTAACTCTTCTTTCTTTGTGCAGAAAAGTGAAAGCAGTGGAGTCAGGCTGTCTGCTCCCATAGAGCAGAATGGGAGCTCTGTGGTTGGCTTCCAGAGCTGCCAGTCAAGCTATGGACAACAGCTGTGGGTGTTTCTAGGGCTCCTAGAAGTCCACCCCCAGCATTGCCTAGGAATTGATTGAATCAGCGCCAGGCTGTCTGGGAAAATGAACTGCAAAAAATGAACTGAACAACCCACCAAGGAAAAAAGGCTGTTCATTTTCCAGTTTGAAGATGTCACAAGCAAATGAACTGGTTTGAAACGAACCATGAATTGGCCTGATACGTGCACGAATTGTGATTCATGTATCCGTTCATGCCCATCCCTACATACAATATAAATAAATTGTGCAGTCCACAAGACACCACGTTAGACAGGGTGGAATGGCAGGGAATACAGTATTACAAACTCAGTTAAAGAGGCATGTAATGAAAGAAATAAAATCAGCCAAAGAGAGCCTGCAGAACACACCCAGTAGGTCTTATGACCACATTTAACTGTAAAGGAAGAAGTAGCAAAATGAATATCAGTAGGAAGAGCACTCCAAAGTTAAGATCCAGTCACGGAGAAAGGATGAGCATAAAAAAGAGCCAAAATGAAGAAGAATCAGAACAGCTAGTAAAATGAAAGGGGACAGACAGCTAAGGAAGAACTGAAAGAGAAGACAGTGCAGGGGAATACAGTGATTGAAGGGTGATAAACAATGTAAAATGAAGACAGAAGATAAGCAAAGGTTTATAGAACACAAGAGTGGCATGATCAACATAACAGAAATATGTGCTGTATTGTCTTTAAAATTTTATATTTTCTAGTAAAAATATTTCCACATACATTTTTGCTTCTGTTTGACTTATAACATTTAAACCACAATATCCACACACACACCCCCCACAATTAGATATTTCAGTTCAAGTACTGGTTACTGTTAGGACCCTAACAGTTATGTGAGATACCCTTTAAAAATGTTTGCTAGCCCTGAACTGGATCACCCAGGCAAGCACAATCTCATCAGATCTCGGAAGCTAAGCAGGGCCAGCCCTGGCTAGTATTTGGATGGGAGACCTCCAAGGAATACCAGGGTCATGATGGAGAGGCAGGCAATGACAATGTCCTTTTGTGATTAAGCCCCACTAGGAGTCACCATAAGTCAGCTTGACTTGATGGGGGGGGGGGAATGTTGTTTACTAAACACGTCAGAATAAACATGATATATCACACGATGCTCCATTTAGAGCATTTTAAAATCTGGTTAATTTTTATAAAGCCCTAATTACTGAAAACATCGAGTTGTTACTGAAGCGTTCTCATTTTGAAAAGAAATCGCAGGGACTCTTAAGAAACTCGGGGGGGGGGGAGTGGAGTTTCAAATTATTTAAACCATGATTTAAATAATCAACTTTGGAGTTAAGAACTAAACCATAATTAGTAAAAAAATATCAAACCAAACTGTAGCTTCTTTCGAACTAGGAAGTCTTCAGGTCTCTGTGAAAGAAAAGTTGGTAGGAAATGTGCAAGATATTTGGAATTTAAGCATTCGTGTTCTTTTTCTGATGTGATTTCTTCCTATTCTTTTTTAAAGGTAGGTTCACTGATTTTAGGATCGGAGGATGATGAGCCAAGTGATCCCATGTTTCTTGCAGAGCTGATTTTGGAGATCCATGCGCTGTTATTTGAACCAACAGTGGAGGAATTCCAGGTTTAAGAATTATTTCACTTAAGTTTTCTGTGTGAAAAATAATTCATAATTATGGGTCAAATACCACTGGTAACGCATGTAGGGGCAGGGTTGGCACCTGTGGGCTGAATCAAGCCATTAGTTTAGTATTACTGGATGAACTCTTGGTTGAAGGAGCAGGCAGGATGGCCTGGGATTGAGACAAGAACAGGACTTTTTTGTCTAAGGGAATGTGGCAGAATGGAGTTCCAGAACCTCTTTGTGGAAACAAAATTCTAAAAAAAAATGTAAAAATTCATGAGGGGCACCCGCGTGTTTCTCCTTCATTTCCCTCTTGAGAGTTTTGGCTCATCTTTTTTCCAGAAAAAAAGCCCTGGACAAGACACAGGTGTCAAACTCATTTGTTATGAGGACCAGATCACACATAAATGAGACCTTCTTGGGCCAGGCCATGTGTGTCAGGTACCAGAGATATAATGCCAGGTACTGGAGATATAAACTTTATAAAGGACACAGACAAATACAATTAAAGGGTTTTTTTTAAATTAAAACATGCTTAAAACATTAGCACTCTTGCATTTTTTTTTTATTTAACAGTTTCTGATAACTGACACCTCTTGAGCTTTGTTCTGCTGCTTCAGACCAACACGGTTTTCAGACCAACACGACTGTTTACTATTCTGTTTTCCTTCCTGTCTTATACAAAGCGTTTCATGCACTTTCCTTTTGTATTGCCCAACAGGATGTTATGTCTGAGATTGTGACTCAGTTTCAGGCGACTGTGTTATCTGTCACAAATTTAGTGCCTGATCAATACTTCGATGCTTTCACGCGTCCTGTTATTAACAACAAAATCGAAGAAAAAACTTGTGGTGAAGGACCAAGCTTACCCACAATGTTCAAAGATGATAAACATTTGCAAAATATCATCATCCAAATAAAGGTACAAAATGTGTTTTTTAAAAATGCTTACATTTATGATATTTAGTTCATGTTTTAAATATGAAAATGTTGGTGCCAGTTTCTTGAATCTGGAATGAGCTAGAGGAAGTTTCTGCTGCCATTGTCACTGGAATAGAGAGAGAGGATTGCCTCACCAACTTCAGCTGAACAGGGACAAATAAGGAAGAACACAGTCTTTGTTTAATTGCCTAGCAAAGTTCCTTAGACCGTAAGTATGTAATATAGAGATAAGGTGGCTTGCAAGCTGAGCTTAGTAAGAGCCACAGAAAGAAACACAACTCTTGTGAAAGTAGCTAGCCATCAGGTTTTATTTTCCTTACTAGCTGCATAAAAATGGTAAGAAAGCTTTGCTTGTCAGATTGAAAGCTAAAAATGCTGGGTTGTTTTTCTTAAACCATTTGTGCCTCACCTTTCAATCAAATATACCCCCACACACACACATTAGGTGACTGTGGCCTATTAGTTCCTTAAGTGTGTTTTTAGTTTTATCAAATGTCTGTATAGATATTCTTATTGTCGAGTTGACATAAACTTCCTTGTTTTCATTTCTACTGGTAGGGCATACCTCTCTAGGAACTTTTCCTTTACATGGGTTTGTTTAAAAAGCTTCTACCCTGTCTTTCTTACAGTGGGACTTAAGGTGGTGGTGTAGGACATAGCAGGAATAGCTTATGCAGCCTGCATCCCATCACAGGGCTTTACTTCCAGAAACAGAAAAAAACACTGTCTCGTTAATTTAAGGAGGTGCTCTGCTTCCTGCAGCATCATTTGTCCAAATATGAGGAACAATATCTTGTATGAGGTTGTGTACTCACTTATGAATAAATCTGTATATAAGTAGAAACACCTGCTTGCTGTTTGATATATTGTGTCTTCACCTTTATTACTCCTGTGTGGATCTTTGTGTACATTTGTAACACAAAATCACACAGATTAACTGGAATAAAGAGACACGATGAAAGTTACTAAGAGTAGATGAAACAGCTACAGAAATACCTGGATGATGCATCTGCTCTTAACCTGTCCTGGTCTGACCTGAGGCATGTCTTTGGAACTGGGACAGCTTTAGTTGCTGCGGGTGGATCATCCTTGCTTGCAGATGGACAAAGGCAGTTCTTCTCTGCTTCTGTTAGATCATCTGGCTGCTTTTGATTCTGTGAATAGTCAGATATTATTAGATAACATGGGTAAATTGATAGGGGTTTCAGAGACCCTCTGATAGTTTTGGTCTTTTTTATTGTCAGAGTGTGTACGAGTCCCATCAAAGATGCAGAATCTTCAGTCTGAAGCTTGAATTGCCAGTGTTCCCCAGGGTTCTGTTCTTTCACCAGCGCTTTTTAACATTTATGTTCATCTATTAAATGGGTTCATCCAGAGCTTTGGAGTTGGGTGTCATCAGTATTCAGATGGCACCTTGCTGCATCTTTGATTAACTAAGCCCCCAGAAGGAGCTATATCAATCTTAGGCCTGCTTCTGAATGCTGTGGTCAAGTGGATAAGGGTGAAAACCTGAAACTAAATCTAGAAAAGAAAAAAAAAAGAAGCGATGTTCCTTGGGAAGCTGGTGTCTTGGCAAGGATTGATGTGCCTGTTGTAGAGGGGGAAGGGCAGCTATTCCTAACAGAGCAAGTGTAGAATGTGGGGATGCTCAGAGACTTAGCCTTGCTGATGAAAAAGCAGGTTGAACTTATGAACATATGAAGCTGCCTTATACCGAATCAGACCCTTGGTCCATCAAAGTCAGTATTGTCTACTAAGACTAGCAGCGGCTCTCCAGGGTCTCAAGCTGAGGTTTTTCACACCTATTTGCCTGGACCCTTTTTTGGAGATGCCAGGGATTGAACCTGGGACCTTCTGCTTACCAAGCAGATGCTCTACCACTGAGCCACCGTCCCTCCCCAAAGTTACAGCAGTTACTAGGAACAAGGTTTTTTTAAAATTTCTTATTTATAAAATGGCATTCCTTCTGGACTCAGCTAATCTGGCCACAATGCTCCAATCCTTCTAAAGCAGAGGTATCAAACTCATTTGTTATGAGGGACGGATCTGACATAAATGTCACTTTGTTTGGCCAGGCCATGTGTGCCATAAAATGTAACACAAGTACAGGAGATATAAACTTTATAAAGATGATGTCAGATGCTGAATGGCAATAGAAGGTGTGATTGAATTAGGTGTGGTATGCAGAGGGATAGTAGGTGTGGAGATATCAGCATTGGTAATGAGACAGAAAACCTAGGTCTTAGTTCAGTCCAGGAGAAATAAGCCTGAAAAAGTGAGCAGTGACTCCTGGAAGCACATAGCCTACTACAAGTTTTGTTAATCTTTAAGGTGCTGTTGGACTCTTACTCTTTCTATTGGTATTAGAAACTACAACATTCAAAAACCAATAGGGGAACATTTTAACCCTCCAGGACATTCAGTTACTGCCCTAAGAGTAGCAGTTCTCTTACAAAGGAATTTCAAAGGAAGATTAGAGTGAGACAGCTAAATTGCAGCTAATAAATTCAAGACATTGCATCCTCCTGGACTGAATTGAGACCTAGGTTTCATCTTTCATTACCAATGCCCGCTATTGTCATTTGGCATCTGAAGTCACTTCACTCTCTAAGATATAAGGACAGATAGACTCACATTCTAGCTGTATCTGAAAAAGTGAGAGTGACTCAAGGAAAGCTCATGCCCTGCCACAAATTTTGTTAGTCGAGTTGCTACTGGACTCTTGCTCCCTTCCACTAATAAAGAATGCAAGGTGGGCTCTTAGGTTTCTCCCCCCCCCCATCTGTTAAAGCTGGAAAAGGGGATCTCTCCAAGTGCCATAGAACTTCCCCTCCTCTCTTGCTCTTTCTTCCCTCCCCCCTCCCTCCCACTCTTTGAAGAAGTGTGCAGGCACCCAAAAGCTTATACCTGGAATAAAACATTGTTGCTGGTCTTTTTAAAAGTGCTCTGGGACTCTCTCTGGCTCTTTCCTTCCCCCTCGCTCCACAGAGGAGGGGAGAAGCTCTCAGCCAATTGAGGGAAGGGAGGCTTGGCTTTCTTTCTCTCCCGTGTGAAGCAGCAAATAGGAGAGACTGGGCAAAAGCCAGCTCCGATGCTGAAAACAGGAAGGAGGAACAAGAAGTAGGAAGCAGCAGACCTAACTGGAGTCTGCTCATGAGCCTGCAAGGGCTGGATGTGGCCCATGGACCATATGTTTGACACCTCCATTCTAGAACTTCTAGACTAGATTACTGTAATGTGCTGTATATGGGGCAGCACTTTCAGGAACATAGGAGAAGCCATGTTGGATCAGGCCAATGGCCCATGCAGTCCAACACTCTGTGTCACATAGTGGCCAACCCCCCCCCCCAAGTGCCATCAGGAGGTTCACAAGTGGATCCAGAAGTCCTTCCACTTTGCCCGCCCCCCAAGCACCAAGAATACAGAGCATCACTGCCCCAGACAGTTCCAGTAATATACTGTGGCTAATAGCCATTGATGGACCTCAGCTCCATATTTTTATCCAATCCCCTCTTGAAGCTGGCTATGCTTGTAGCCACCACCACCTCTTGTGGCAGTGAATTCCACATGTTAATCACCCTTTGGATGAAGAAATACTTCCTTTTATCTGTTTTAACCCTACTGCTCAGCAATTTCATTGAATGCCCACGAGTTCTTGTATTGTAAGAAAGGGAGAAAAGTACTTCTTTCTCTACTTTCTCCATCCCATGCATTATCTTGTAAACTTCTATCATGTCACTTTCAGGTGATTCATAATGTGTTACTCCATCTATTGATTGAGACCTATCACTGTGTGCATACTGTGCCAATATTAGAATAGCAACATTGTCTATCAGCATATTTCTGGACTCAATTCGGAGTGTTGGTTCTTAATTTAAAGCTCTTCATGGCCTGAGGCCCACATACTTGCCTCTTCCTTTACAAACTCTTGTGCCAACTCTGCTTAGCACAGCAATTTCCTCTTACAGTGTCCTCCTGGCAGTAAATAAGGACTAGTGCTACTTGCTCAAGAGTTTTTTCTGTTGTTTCACCTGTCCTAACGAACAGGCTCTCAGACACTGTGCAGAGGGCTCCATCATCACCAGCCTTTGGAAAGGTTTGTAAGGCTGTGTCTTTTGAAAGAGTTCTTCTCTGAGGTATTTTTTACATTTAAAATTGTTTGATAGAGTGGTCTGTTGGGAGCGTTTCTATTTTATGGAGAGCTACTTAGTAGCATGTCTTGTTTGCTCCATGGATTTGTGTCATGGTTTGACTTTTTTGGATTGACACTGCATGGTAATTTTTCTCAGGCTTGATGTTAGTTTGCCGCGCAGGTTAGATTTTATCGTGGTCTGTTTTATTGCCTGCTGTTGTAAGCGGCCCTGAACTTCAGAGAATTGTGAGGTGAATAAATAAAAAGAAATTATATAGGGGGAATGGCAATTGTATGGATGTATCTAAGATTATTATAATTTAACATGTTATTATTTAGGAGACAATCTCATTGGCATTTGAAGCAGCCAACCTATATGCCACTACTTTTGAGCAGTTCCGATCATTTTTCAAAGAAAACGAAAGCCTCGATTTGGTTGCGCTGAAGCAGGAAGAACCTGGTAAATGTTGTTATTTTATTGTTACCAGTCAGTAGATAATATAAGTTGTATGATACAAGGTTGCATTACTCCAGGATGGATCCAATTTTTGTTGAAGCCCCCCCCCCCCCTTTGACATTGACTTGCTAGCAAACCACCACAAACAGGGTGGAGTTTATAATAAGGATCTTTGCTGTGAACCCTTTTCCCTCTTGTCCTTCAAAAATGACTGTTGAGAATGATGTGTAATGGGGCAGGGGTGATGGAACCTGAAAGGGGTGTGTGTGCATTTTCCCCTTCTTGTAAATATGAAGTAAGAGCTCCCAGAAGAGGTAATTAAAAATATAAGTTACAAGCAAAACTTTACCTTGTGCAAAAATTTGCAACATAACCAACTCTTCTAACTTCCTGGGAAAAAAGGATGCCGAGAAGGTTGGGGCCACTACAGAGGTAGACCATACTTTGATTTAACTTGACAGAAAGCTGGAATTGTCAGCAGTCCTCACAGGTTGAACCTTTGGTGATTGGGCTCACATCGAGGACTCAGACATTATTGTGCCGCCTCACTTTGTCTCTGACTGTGCAGGGAAAGAAGAAGGAGTTTAACCCTTTAACCTCTTGAAATGGTTTGAAAATTGCTGCTTTAAACCTCCCTGAGCCCGCTTGTGGGATAGGGTGGGATATAAATCCAAAAATTAAATTAAAGGTCTCCTATCCAAGGTCTCCCACCAGAGTTGTGATTCAGAGGCAGGGAATAGCAAACCATCTCTGAACATCTCTTGCCTAGAAAACCATATGAGGTTGCCATAAGTTAGCTGTGACTTGATGTCAAAAAACAACATGTCTAGTGTACAACAATAGCAGTGCAGTCCTGTGCAGAGTTACTCCTATCTAAGCCAGTTGAGTTTACATTGGAGTCACTCTGTGATGAATTGCAGTGTAAGTGCTGTAACTGGAATACAGACTTTTCCTGATGGACTCATTCATTGCATTTTTAGTTCTACTTTTCCTTCTCTATCCACTCCCCTGTATCTTGGAACAGGTAGATTAGACTGACCAGGCTTCCATTAGTAACCAAACCACTACATCATATTGCTTCTCTAACAAAAAAAAAAGAAAAGAAAGTATTTCATTTATGTTTTTTTCTTTGAAAATAGCATATGCTGGGAAGATTGTCTACTGAGACATTTGCACACAGTTGATAACTATAGTTCTCATTCTGAATAATACATACAGATGTTAAATTCTTTGCTGAACAACTGGAGAAGTATCACAAGCAACACAAAGAAGCAATGGCCATAAAGCAGAAGAGAAATCTAGGGTTGCTTCTCATAGATGCTAAAAAATTGAAAGACAAACTGATTCCATCACCAAAGCGCTGTTTGGGGGTAAATCCGTTCATATTATTATTTTTTTTTTTTTAAATCTTGATTTGTTTAAGGCAGATTACTACAATGGGTGTAATAGGTTAAGGCAGGGAGACATACTCAGCCTTGCTCTTTGACCTACCAGCTGAGACCACCAACCTGTGAAGGGAAGCTCTGGCTGGGTAGATGGGCAGCAGTTAGGCAGAGGAGGTACCTTTGTGATATAGTGTGTGTATGTATGTGTGTGTGTGGGGGGTTAATGCAAGGGGAAGAAGGGTCATCATTAGCATGACAAAGAAAGTGTGACTATTACAACTCAGGAGGCTTTAGTAATAGGTCTACAGGGAGCCAGTCTATACCATTGTACTGCTTTTAAAATTTTGTTTTAATTTGTACTGTTAAGTTGATGTTGCTGCTTCGCAAAAGGCAGTAGCAAATACTTCTAGCCCTTGAGTTACCACGTTTTGTGTTTTAGCTTTGCCACTTTCACCTCTGCGATGACAACCGTAAAGCAATGCCTACATGATATGAGGGGATGTGCATAAGCTATTAGAAGATATTTTGCAATATTGTTAGTGATATATGGTGAAATAGTTTCTTCTTCTTTGTTAAATGGAATGTCCTGAACATTAAAAATGGCAGAAGACGCAGTACATGTTCAGTAGTCTTGACTAAGAAGCAGACTTATGTAATTAACAGCACAATGTAAGCAAAGTGGCTCTCTGACTGCAGCAGATTTAGAAGGGTGTAACTTTGCAGAGGATTGCATTGTAAGCATTATAAACCACACATCGAAACTAGCTTCCCCCCCTTGAATTTTTCTAATGCACTCTATGCCATTTAATGTCTGCCTTTGCCTTTTTAGGTTATCAATGAAATGCTTCCCATAATTGCAAAGAAAAAAGTGGCTGCCATTCTAGCTGAGGTCCAAGATGCCAAATTTAAACTTGAGTTTCTGCCAACTACCACTATAGAATATGTGGCTACCTTGACTTTCCTGGATGAAATCCAAGACAGGGTATGTTCTCTATACATCTGTTAAGTAGCTTTGAATGTCTTAGCAAAATGCTTGCCACTTCCATCTGTGTAAGAGAAGTTAGAGAACCAGGCTTTCTTTGTTTTTGAACTTCCCTTGTCTTGCCTTCTTCCTGCCAATAGCTTATGAGGTATACTTGTATTCTTTTGAAGCAAGAATGCAAGAAGAGCCAAGCTGGAGCAGATGAAAAAGCTCATATAGTCCAGCTTTCCATTTCCAGCAGTGGCCTGCTGTATAACCCCAGGAAGCGTACAGACAGATTAATGCCACCCTCTGTGCCACTTGCATCAGGTCACCAAACCTCTATGCAGAAAGTCAGCATAATGTGGACATGTCTTGATGATGGAGACAAGCTGGGGAAAAGAACAGTGGGCACCATCCTCTTGCTCTGTGGCCTGTTGGCCTTCCTCGCTTCCCTGTTATCTAAAAAAAAGAGTTGCGAGAGGGGAACAGTGCTTTGTCATCCCCCCTTTCCATTGCTGGGGAAGAGAGAAGGGAGGACAGCTGAAATTGTCCCATGCCTTCCACAGATCTTGTAGCCTAGCTAATTGATGGGCGTATTTGCTAGTAAATATAATTTTAAAAATCTGCTTTTGTTTAAATCAGAAATGTTAAAAATTTTCCAATGCCTATTCATTGTGCTCCAAAATGTCCATCTTTAAATAATTTCTTTAGTGATTTTGATCCCATAATCTTGATGGGCAAAAGTATTTGTGAAAAGAAGTCTTGCATTGTTGCGGGTACATGAAGGCCTGTCCAAAGGTCAGGAGTAGAAGGCTTCAATCGTGTGCCATCATCCAGTGCTTTATTTTTCCATGTCAGAGCGACTGGCAACCACACAGGACAGCAACATTATGGTAGAGGCTGGAACAACTCACTGTCCATGGTAGTGAACCACCGAATTTGAATCAAGTTTTCCTCTCAATGGCATAGTCTTACTTTTTTCCCCTCTGCATTGCACCAGCCTGGATTCAGTCTAATCACATTAAGAGGATAGCTTAAAGTTAATAATTGCCTTTTCTATAGATAGGTAGGCAGAATTGTCTTTTTTGTGTCTTTTTAAACAAATTGGAGATAATTACGTGTCAGTTTTTACTTTTTTTACATTTAATACTATATATTATGGCAATTAAGAGAACCAATGGTATTGGCCTTGGCATTAGGTTTTCAAAATAAATAAAAGTATAATGGATTTTTGCATACCTCCAGATTGAAACCCTTGAGGATGAATCAAAAATAGTGACAAAGATGTATCAGCTTATTGAACTGTATGCAATACCAGCTCCTCCTGAAGATTTTGCTTTGTTTGCAACCTTGAAACCATCCATTGTGACTGTTCGCAATGCGATCGACAAATCCGTGGGTGAACGAGATTCCAGCATCGTTAAATTCTGTCAACTTTTAGACCAAGATGTTCATGAACTAAACGAAGAGGTTAAAGACGTGAAGCGTCAAGCTGAGGTATGGGAATAATAAATCTTTTCCCTTCATGGAAAGAATCTGCTACGGAGTTTGCCGTTACAACAGCATTACAGATTTCTGTTGCTGTTCTGATATTGGTGATTGCCCTGCTAGAGAGCAAAGGTGTACAACAACCAATGGTCTAGTGCAATGGTGCTCACTCTGCAGCTCGTGATGAGCCACATTCACAGCTACCATCTACCAAAAGAGCCACATTTATGTCTATTCATGTCAGCCCTCCAACTCAAAGAAGGATTGCGGCATATGCTTTCCTTAAGCAGTGGCTGTTTCAACGTGGAACCATCTGCCAGACATAAGCCCTAGCAGGCAAGGGCCTTGCCGACTTTCCAAAAGCATGGGGCAGGTGCCATATTGGGAGAAAGGGCTCAGCTAGAGCCACAGGTAGCATATCAGAGAGCCACATGTGACTCCTTAATCAATGTCATTGGTTTAGTGGTAGAGCATCTCAAGTTCAATCTATGGCACCTCCATTTAAAAAGATACAGAGCAGGGCTGGGGAAGACTGCTGAATGAGACCCTAGAAGTCACTGCCAGCCCAGGTCTGGAGCCTGATAAACCACTAGAGAGGTGGATCCAACCATCCTTCCAGTAGCCTTCCTCCAGCTTAAGTGGTTCCTCCTGCAATAGTAGAGCCACTCACGTTGGAAGAAAGCTTGTCATACTGTAGGAGAGCCTCAAGCTTTGCTCAGCAGGGTGGTAGGACAGGGGAGTGGATCTACCTCAGTATAAGGCAAGTCTATGTCAGGTGCCAACTGCCCTAAATGTTCCAGATGGTGGATATTACGGTCACTTGTGGTTTTAGACAAAGAATCTACCATGGCGCACAGAAGACAGTAGGAAAATCTGACCAGGACTAATGAGCAGGTTTTTTTAAAATAAAGGGAAGGGACCATGTTTTGAATTTAGCAAGGGGTGAAAGGCTAGGAACATTGACTCTGCATGCTAATTGACTCCTCCAAGAATGAAGAAAGGGGCAAAGGGTTATTTACTGAGGCCAAGTTAACTAGCCATTTGGAACAAGCAGTTGCTTGGTCCCGCTAACAGTAGAGCACCAAGCTCATCAGTTTCTTGTTATTACTTTGACATCAGGCACTTTTATTAATACTTCTTTGAAAGCAAAATGTGAAAGTAACTGAATTTTGGGTTTTCATCAGGACCCTCAGATTTTGGATATTAGTGCTGACCAAGACAGAGTGAGACAGCTTCTAGCAGAGATGCAGGAGGTTCTTGATGAGTTACAGAAACGCGCATTCCAGTACAAATCATACCAGAAGAACTTTAAGGTAATTCATTTAGAGCTCCATGTATGTTGTCTTAATGGAAGTCTGCACTGTGATTTGCAGAACCTGGCATAAAAACATAAGTTATTAGGGTTCCAATCCTATGGTCACATACTTCAGAGCGACCGTGGCTTGAGAGGAAGCGGACTGTGGAATAGAAGCAGACAGATTTGTTTGTGCTATTGAACAGTGCTACTGCAGAACAGTGGTAGATAGAACATCCTGCGTAAGGCTGGCAGCAGCCCCATAGCTAGGGGCCACAGGGGGGAGGGGCCATGGGGAGCATGGGTGAAGGGGCTCTTTAAATTATGCACAAGGCTGGTGACTGGCTCCTGCCACCCCTCCCATCTGATTTTGACCTCACCGATCAGCTGATTTGTGGACCCTTTAAATGGCATGGGAGGGGGCAGCAGCCAGGGCCGGATTAAACCCTGTGGGAGTCCCTAGTCAAAATCTCGGGGGCCCCTCGCAAATTATCTCAGCGTTGGAGAGGCTGCCCCACTGTCTGTGGCCCCTGATGCAGCCTGCAGGCACCTTCTCAAAAGCCCCTTTGACAAAGCTGTGGGGAGAGGCAGAAAGAAGCAAACTTGGTGATGATGCCAGCAGCAGCTGCACCAAGCAAGTCGGGCAAAAAGTGGCTCAGTTGCTGGCTGCGCATGCAGGCTGGGAGGGCTGGAAGCAGGGGGGAAACTGGGGGCTGGGAGGAAGTCTGGCCCGAGGCCCGTAAAGGCATGGGGGCCCACAGGCCAGTGCCTACTTGGCCTCATTGTTAATCCGGCCCTGGCAGCAGCTGCTCTTGGGTGCCCCTCCCATGCGATGTAAATCATTCAGGTGGGAGTGGGGCAGTCCAGGGATGAGGGCGCCCCCAAAAACCCTGCCATGGGAGCCCTAGTTAGCTACAGGCCTGGCTGGCAGGCAGGCATGGTACACTTACATGCTTCTACCTCAGTTGGGTGATCTTGGGCCACTTGGAATTTCTCTGCCTAACCTTCGTCGCAGAGTTGCTTTAAGGATGAAGTGGGGGAAAAGAAAAAGAAAAACTCACCCTTCTCTGTGCTTCTTGTTGAAAGGGCAGGATTGAGAAGGGCTGTAGCTCAGTGGTGGAGTGAGTCTCAGTGGTAGACTTTTGTGTTCCAAAAGTCCCAGGTTCAACCTCCAGCATCTCCACTTAAATAGATCAGGTAACCTCTTCTTGAGATTCTGGAGAGCTGTTGCCACTCCGAGTAAACAGTATTGACCTTTTTTGTTTGTTTTTAACAGATTTATTTAGGGTAAAAGAGTAGTACAGAAACAACAATAAAAATACCATTGTTACAGCATGTAAAGTGAAGGACAAATAACCCAAATACAAGATAACTCATCATTTCTTATAGAAATAGATTTTAAAAACTTCATTTGTCTATAAATAGTTTTCCATGGAATAACATTGTTTTCAGTCAGATATTCAATAATTGAGAACCATATTGCTATAAAATGAAATTCATAAGTTTTTGAAGAAGGTAATCACACATTAACAGAAATTTTATGCGTAATAAAAAAATCCCATTTAAAAAAACAACAGTATTGACTTCGAAAAGACCAGTGGTCTGACTCAATGCAAGGCAGCTTTGTGTGTCCCTTTAGAAATATATCGTTTGTGTGAACTTTGTTGTTTAAGAAAAGTCACAAGCCTTGATTTTAGTTACTGTACTGGGTTTGAAGATTCCAATGTAACTTCAGTGCCAGCTCTTAAATCCTAATAAATCCAGTGAAGTTACTTCAATTCAAGAGTAACTGCTACTAAGTCCAGTGGAATTATCCAGTGTGTACACACACACTTTTGTCACTTCTCCAATACCCTTTACTTCAGGAGTACACAACGGTACAGAGTTTTGACACGAAACCTGATATACCAGGTATTAAGAACTATCCGTAGGAAGCAGTTGTCAAGCGTGCAGATGTTGTCAAGATCATTGCTACAACTTCAAGAATGATTCTTATGTCTGGCATAAGCACTGAATCCACAAGCATGACTTTTGTCTTGTCTCGGTGGCTAAGAGTGAATTCTCAGTCCAACAGTTTTCATTTCTTGCAGCTGAAACAACGAAGTCTCGTGACAAGTTGATGGGCCTTCTGGCTTCATCTTGTACTGTCACCTGTCCTTTTTTGTGTACGCACACGTGTGTTTCTGCCAGTAGATTGTAATGTCTGCATATCTTATATTATCCCACTCTTTCTCCAAGGAATGATACGGTAGCGGATATAGTTTCCCCTTCCTTTATTTTATCTTCTTAATAACTGTTGTGAGATCAGAGTAGATGAGGGCTGAGGAAGGAGGACTGGATCCAAGTCACCTAGTGAGGCTCATGACAAGCAGGGATAGAACCACTGCACCACTCCAGCTCATGGAAACTTGTGCCAGTAAATGTGTGGTGGTGGGGGTGTTAGGGTGCCACAACGCTGTTTTATTTATTTATTTACATTTTATACCCCTCCTGTGCAGTCTCAGAGCAGTTGCCAAGCAGGTGGTGCCTTTGAAGCCCATTACTTGCTTGAACTCTCCAATTCTCTTAAGTGCCATTAAGTCACACAGCCGACTTACAGAGATCCCAGCAAGGGGCTTTCAAGGCAAGAGATGAGCACAAGTGGGTTTGCCATTGCCTTCCTCTGCAGCGTCTCCTTTGGTGGTCTCCCATTTAAGTACCTACCCTGCTTAGCTTCTGAAATCCGATGAAATTGTGTGCTATGCGGCCTTCCAACTCTCCAGGTAACTGGTTGCGGTTGATTCTAAGCATTCAGTGGGTTTAACACTCAGTGCTTGCTAAGGGGGGGGGGGGAGTGGTTCGTATCCTTAGTAGTAAGTGGCAGCTGCTTGACAGCACTTTAACAAAGCAGATCTCCCCCCCCCCCCTCACAGTTTTATTCCTGACAGCAACAGCTGACTGTTGTCTTTGCTTTGTGCCTGGGGAGCTACTGATATTGCCTTGCCTTTTAGTGCTGTCCAAACAAAGTAATTATTTTTTCAGCTCTGTATATTAAAAACACTTCTAAGCATTTATATTAGCAGAGATTTCCTCTAGCTAAAGAAAACAGTGCTGTTTTTTTCCTCCCCAGAGAATAGAAAAGTTAGAACGGAGCTTGCTTGGAGGTCAAGAGCAGAGCTTTGTTCTTCATGTTAGGTAAACTGGGTTGATTTAATCCCAGTAGGCAGCCGTGTTGGTCTGAAGCAATAGAATAAAGCAGTAGATTTGTTTAGTGGGCTGCAATGGAGTATGAAATCATGTAAGATAAAACAGAATGGGAAGTATGAAAAGAATCATCTAAAGGCAGAGGTTATTTTTTTACGATTTTAATTTAAAATCAGTCTTGGTACCCTTGAAATTATTAAGTAAGAAAGGATCACCATAATACAAAAAAAACACTTGCATGTGTAAATGAAATCTGAAGCAGAAAGACATCGCCTGTCCTATCTATTTTAAATGGTAAAATAAATTTCTGCAACTTTATTCATCACCTCTTTAAAAGCTATCACTTTTACCAGACAGATATTTGATTTTGTGGTGGGAAAAGAGCTTCCATCTCCTGTGCATACAAAGTCCAGTGCTTTCCCCTTCCTTCGAGGATAACTGTGCCTTCCACTAGTGGGCCATGTAAAGTTGCTTTCAGAATCCAATCACTTTTAAGAACATGTCTAAGGCAACACTTTCCACCTCTGTTCATCATAATGGACTGGATATGTATTCCTTTATTGAGGCCACATTTGATACTTCAACAGGTTCTGTCTCTCTCTGTGAGAATACCCACAGCAAAGCAATCAACGGATAAAAGGAAGTACTTCTTCACCCAAAGGGTGATTAACATGTGGAATTCACTGCCACAGGAGGTGGTGGCGTCCACAAGCATAGCCACCTTCAAGAAGGGGTTAGATAAAAATATGGAGGAGAGGTCCATCAGTGGCTATTAGCCACTGTGTGTGTGTGTGTGTGTGTGTGTGTGTGTGTATATATATATATATATATATATATATATATATATATTTGGCCGCTGTGTGACACAGAATGTTGGACTGGATGGGCCATTGGCCTGATCTAACATGGCTTCTCTTATGTTCTTATGTTCTTAACCCAGGAATGTCCATATGCTGCCGTGGATTCCCTACCCCTTTGACAGAGCATGGTACATCAATATGTTTCATTAATGTTTCTTCTTGATAGTAGATTTTGAGAATTCCTCCTACCCTGAGCATCACTCTTACCAATGCAATCTTAAGTAGATGTACCCTTTGAAGCCTGTTGACTTAAGTGGATTTAGAAAGATAGAACATGGCTTACAATAGCATTGTAACTTTGGAATCTAGTCCATTTCCTGTATTATCATACTTAAATTTTCTAGTTCAGGCCACTAGCCTGGTGTTCTCTGATTCTCCATGTATTTTATTCCCAGTGCAACTTTTAAGTGGCTCTCCCCATCCCCATCACTGCTTTCACAATATATCCTGTAACTGAAAGGTTCTTCTTCTCACTGGCTGATGGAAACACTCAGCTTATTCGTATATTCCTGCCCAGAGAACAAGTGCAGGGTTAAACCTGGCTTGGATTCCCTCTAAAGACTGACAAAAATACATACCAATGTTCTGTTTCATAATCTGCAATTCTTTCTTGAAAGGTGGACATGACAAAGTTTGATGCTCTGGAGGAAGTTTGTGCAGAGCTGAAACTGAAACAGTTGTTATGGGATTCTCTCTCTGAATGGGCAGTGCTTTATGAAGACTGGATTGAGGTAATAAACTGCACTATTGCTCTTTAAATGACTCATGTGACAATTGTCCATAGAAATTTTTATTTAAAAATATAGAGATACATATTTTACAGGTGAGAGATCATTATATTACTAAAAATGCAATCCTAAAAAAACTTCCCTGGGGCTTAATAATATGGGGCTTATGTCTGAGTACTCTTTGAAGCCCACTCAATTTGATGGGCTTTGAAGAATACTACAGTACTTAGGATGGTACTGTTGATCAAAGGAAGCATTTTTTTAGTGTTGTTCTGTGAGTTCCTCATCTGCTATGCCCAAATTGAATTCAAGAGAGAACAAAAATCAGCAGGTAGCAACACTTTCAAAATTTCATAAACAGAATACCTGAATTTTCAAGAATTCACATTTAAATATATATGTGAGGACAGTTGTACATAGCATGCTGAAGTTTTGATACGTCATCCATAATCCTGGAACATATTTAAAGTTTATATTTTGCCATATAGGCAGTTCTTTCTCCTTTTTTGACATCAAAGGGCCCACTAGACCATGGCTAAGACAGGTAGCTACTGCGATTTAGGTAGTTATCATTGCTGATCTTCTTCTTAATATTATTTTTTTTCTCAGTAATTCAGATGCTTACTCAAACAAGGGGTTGGTTATTTCATTTTAAAATGTACTCTTTTTGCATGTATTCTTAAATACATTCTAAGCTTAGCTTGAGGGCGTTTGGAATAGCTCAAGATGGGTAGTATGTGAAGTTTTGAATTTCCAGACACATTTTTCTTCAAGGTAGGTTGTTTATTCGTCCCCTTTGTTTTTCCCCCCAGTTATGTAGAAGCCCTGTATCTTCTGTTATAGTAGCTGTTCTTTGATTTATGTTCACAAAAATTCTCAAATCTGTTGTAATCTATTGTTTATTTCAACATATCTCTTTCTACAGAGCAAATTTGATAGCTTGGATCCAGAATTATTGAATTCCCAAGTTGCTAAGTATGTTAAATATGTGACTCAGTTGGAAAAAGGTTTGCCGCCTAATAGCGTCGTTCCACGGCTCAAGGAGAAAGTGGAGCGGATGAAAGAAAAGGTACAAATGACTACATGAAATGACTCTCAGACATGTTTCATGTAATTTTATCAAGAACCATTTTCATATAAAAAATTCAGATTCTGTCTTATTAGTAATGATAATCATATTTATTATTCACAAAACCAGATAGCATATGAAGCACTAGGCATCTAGAAATTTTATCTCCAGACTGTTTCAGTGGTTGCATAATTTTATTGAAAGAGAAAGGACTGGTAGTGGGGTGGATTGAAACAGGGCTATGTTTCCTGTGCTGGATGAATTAAAATGACATCTTTCCTAATTTATTTTAGGAATTATTTAAAAAATCTTGGATTCTTGGGGCTACATAAGAGAAGCCACGTTGGATCAGGCCAATGGCCCATCCAGTCCAACACTCTGTGTCACACAGTGGCCAAAAAAACCCAAGTGCCATCAAGAGGTCCACCAGTGGGGCTAGAAGCCCTTCCACTGTGCCCCCCCCCCCAACACAAGAATACAGAGCATCACTGCCCCAGATAGAGAGTTTCAATAATAAGCTGTGGCTAATAGTCACTGATGGACCTCTGCTCCATATGCTTATCCATTCCTACAGATATGTATAGATGGTATTACTTACTTTCTTGAGGCTTTGTCCCTTACTCTGTACCTCAAAGTTCTTATACTGATTAAAAAAAAAAATAACCTGGGAATTCTGGAACTAGGAATGTATACCAAAATACTGCTTCATTTCTGAACTAATCATGAACCAATTGTATTACATTAGAATTTATTTATTTACTTACTTCATTTGTACCCTGCCTCTTTCTCTCCAATGAGAACCCAAAACACATCATTCTCCTCTGCTCCATTGCATCTTCACAACAAACCAGTGAGGTAGGTGAGACTGAGCATGAGTGACTGGCCCAAGGTTGCCAAGCAACCTTCCTTGGTTAAGGGGATTCGAACCTGGGTCTCATAGATCCTAGTCTGACACTCTAACCATTACTCATACTGACTGCCAGAATGATAAATCATGTCAAGAGGCCTCAAGTTTGAATTGATAGATGTTTTATTAATACTATAGTTAAGCCACAAATAGGGAAACTGAAAAGTGTTTGAAATATATTGAGAATCTGGGCTGCAGATAAAGCCACGACAGGAAACCAGTTCATTCAGCTCTCATCTCATAGACAATAAATAAGAACCCAAGAAGCAGCAATTACATAAGAAATTAGCTTTTTTTTAAAAAAAAAAAGAATCACATAAATAGGTTCAGAGAAGATATATTTAATTTTCTGTAAATAACCATTTTAACATTAAAAAGTTCATACCACTTTAATTGATTAAAAACAAAGGATTTGAAGAAGGAATAAAGCTGACAAATTATTAACATACCAGGTAGCAAAGCAAAAAATACAGATTCCACCATTAAAGGCAAGGGAGAAGGATTGCATCTGTGCCCTTGTGGATTATCTAGGAATTTATTAATGCCTATTTCATTTGTATAACCCATATTTAGATGGACTATTTGAATGTTTAAGTTAATTCAACGTTCCTGCAATGCCAGACAAAACATATGAGGACTTTGGAAGTTTTACAGTGCAGAGTTATGCTCTTCTAAGTCCACTGCAGTCATCTGGGCTGGAAGGTGTCTCTGCTTAGAGCAGAATTTTATGACTTTTGCAAGTCAAGACTTTTAACATTCAGATTCCAATTCCTGGGTTTAAGACTAAATAAAATAATTGTTAATTTTACTAAGGAGCAATGTGCAATAAACGTCATTGTGGTATCTGGGTATAAATCTCTCTTCTGGAGAAAGTAGCATTGTAGAGACTTTTTTTTTACATTATTCACATGTTTCCTAACCAGGAGCCTTATATGATCTGATTTATGTGACAGTGTGCCAGATAGACTGTCACAAATGTAAAGGATGTTGCATAACTTGTGGATTACCAAGTGCAACAGGAGATTCATGGTAAAATGTGGAATCCCCAGTGTTGCATCAGCTAATCATAGACAGTTTGTTGACAATCCGCATGCAGTTCAAGCTTATGGTATTAACTTTTAAAGCTCTCTGTGGTTTGGGACCAACATGTCTGCAAGACCTCGTCTCCCACTTTGTCCCCCCGAAGAACCTTGTGTTCTTTATACCAACATCTACCGGTGATCCCCGGCCCAAAAGATATCCACTTAGCCTCAACCTGATCTAGAGCCTTTTTGGCTCTGGCTTCAGCCTGTTGGAACAGTTTCCCAAGTGAGATCAGGACCCTGCAGGACTTATTCCACAGGGCCCGTAAAATGGAGATGTTCCTCCAGGACTTTGGTTGAGGTGGTGGGTACTAAATTATACTGCCCCCCCTCCACTCCTCTGTTCTACCAACCTGTTCTATCTCTTGGCACTACTGCAGGTACACCTTTGTGCTGTTACAGTGGGAGCTTTGCCACTTGTTGAAAATCCGAACATCTGAGCATACGTACAATGGGAAATTTTATAACTTAAACTACACTGAAGCCATCTTGTAATTTATGTTATGGTTGTATAGAGAGAAGGCAGGATGAAAATCAAGTCAAATAAATAATGAACTTCAGAGAGGAAGATAATTTGGATTAAAATCTGGTGTGTCTTACTTCTCTAGCTTCCTGTTATCACAGATCTAAGAAACCCTTGTTTGAAACCCAGACACTGGGCAATTTTGGAACAAGTCATTGGCGCAACATTAGTAGATGTGGAAAATCCATTAACCTTGGATAGACTTGTTCAGATCAATGCTTTTGAATATGGTCAGGAGATTCAAGATATTTCTGGGCAAGCCTCAGGAGAAGCGTCGTTGGAGATAATTCTCAAAAAGGTACTTTAAGTACTTTTTCCACGTTTCATGTCTTAATCCAGGAGTATTGAAAATACATTGTTTGCATTTGCTGTGTGGAGTTAACTAGCATGCATATTGAAATCACTAAGTAAAAGGTTATTTACAAATCAGAAAGCCTTTATTGCTTCTGGCCAAAATCTGTTGCAAGTTGTGAAAAAGAAGAAGAGAAACAATAAAATACAGAAGTACAAAGATACAAATCTCCAGACCTGAAAAGTAGCAGTATTAAAACAATGGCGTTTGTGGCTGTAACTTTAAGGACATTTTCCTGGAAGAATACCCCATGGAATACATACAACTTGCTTCAGAGTATACCAGGTTTAATTGCTTCCTAAATTCAAGAACATCTGATAGTTTCTCCTGAAATGGATGGCCTGTGCTAGCTCAATCTCATCAGATTTTGGAAACTAAACAGGGCCAGCTGTTGTTAGTACTTGGATGGAAAATCACCAGGGAAGTCCAGGGTCGCTACACAGAGGTGAGCAAAGGCAAATCACCTCTGAATGTCTTGAAAACTTCATGAGGGGGTCACCATAGGTCAACTGAGACTTGACGGCACTTTCACCACCATGATGATTTGAGTAAAAATGTAAAACATGGTGTATAAAGACTGAAGTAAGCTTACTAGGAAGTAAGAGTGGGAGTGAGGAAGTGTTTCCAATTTTTTCTCTCTTCATAGCTGTTTATATTTTTGTACGCTGTCTTGGATCTCTGTTAGTTTGTAATTTATTGATTTGTATTGTATAAGCATGCCGTATGTAGGAGTGGATTGGTCATTTACTTTACTGGGAGAAACATTGGTGGGCTGTTGCCTTAAGCCCTGGCGACTCCCATATTGTAGCCAAAGAAGCAGTGACTGGCAGAGGCCAAAGCATGGAGCTACTAGGCCTATATCCCTCTCCACCTGAGCCAGTGAAGAGAAATCTGAGAACAGCAGCATCCAGCATCACCCTGTGCCAGCAGTACCATATTCCTCTTTTCGCCCTGCTGTGACTAGGCCAGCAAAGAGGATCATGGTTACAGTGGTAGTCAGCTCTGCCAGTATTCCAGTGAGCACAGGCACAGTGGCCACCTTTTATTCTGTGTTGGTGTGGAACAGCTGGTGAGGAGGAACATGGGCACAGCAGTGACTGACATGTATCGCCCTGTGGGCACAGGTGTGGTGCAGCCAGCAAGGAGTAAGAATACAGCTAATTTTTTAAAAAAATAGTAAAAACAGAAAAGAAATTCATGCCTTCTCAGTTTTCTTAATTTGGATTTTGTGTGGGATATAGGAAAGATGCTTTCTTGGTAAACATCCCAAACGCTTTGGAGTCTAAGAGAATAATGTGGTAATCCTATTTTACGGAAATGAGAATTAACTAATAAATTGGTTTACATATAATCCATCTGGTCAATACAGCAAAAAAACCCAGCACTTTTTTCCCCTATCAGGTAGAAGATTCTTGGAAAACAATAGAATTCATTGTTCTTCCTCACCGTGATTCAAAAGATATTTTTATCCTTGGCGGCACAGATGACATTCAGGTAGGAAAATGCTCATGGTAAGGGGGTGAGCCAGTTGCCCCACTTTTCTTCCATTACTGTTCTGCAGTTCTATTATGTTTGAGTCTTTTTCCTAGAGCCTCCAGAAAGGAAATGATGGTTTTCAGGAAATTGGTAAAAGATTGGATGCAAGAAAAACATTCATTCCTTTGAGAATTCTGAATATATATATGCATTGATAAACAGACGGAGACAGACAGATAAATAAATAGGTATAGATATTTTAAAAAATAAATGAAAAAATTAATATTTATTTTTGTTGCCGTTTCCAAGAACTGCAACAGTACAGCATTGCTCTTGGGCAACATAAAAACAAGAAAAACTCCTTTCCAAAGTAGCCTTTCATATGCTGAAAAGCATATTTAAAAGGGCTAGTTGTGAACATAAAGAGCTAGCTGTTGTGGGGTTTCTGTTTTGCTGTTATGTTACTGATGAGTTCTGTTGCACCCTTCAGCAACATTAAAACATTCAAATAAATGAATGAATATGGTTTTAGGTACATCTAGGGTTACTTTTGAAGGGGTCATTTTATTTTTTCCTCTTTCTGGCCCTATACTTTAGGGATAGAACTCCAGAACAACTGTAGATTTTATGAATAACCCCATATGTGCTTTAAGAGCAGACAAGATAGCTTAGAACAAAAGCCTTCAATCTCAAAAGTTTATACCCCAAAATTCTTGTTGGTCTCAAAGATGCTCCTGGACTTGAATTTAGCTTTTCTACTGCAGACCAACATGACTACCCTCTGAAACCATGTTTATATACTACTCAGGGCTTTTTTTGGTAGCAGAAAACTCTTTTGCATATTAAGCCACACACACCCTGATGTAGCCAATCCTCTAAGAGCTTACAGTATGCTCTGTAATAAGAGTCCTGTAAGCTCTTGGAGGATTGGCTACATCCGGTTGTGGGGGGGAGACATAATATGCAAAGGAGTTCCTGCTACAAAAAAAGTGCTGATAATACTGATTTTTGGTAATGTGCAATAATTCAAATAAATGTTATTAAGTATTGTTGATTCATTTTAACACTGAACTAGATGGTGCAGGCTGACCTAACCCTGTCAGATCTCAGAAGCTAAGCAGGGTCAGCCCTGGTTAGTACCTGGATGGATAACCACTAAAGAAGTCCAGGGCTGCTGTGCAGCGGCAGGCAATGGAAAACCACCTCTGTGTGTCTCTTGCCTTGAAAACCCTGTAGAATCACCATAAGTCGTATGCAAATGTCTTGTTCCTTCGAAAATCCAGTAGGGTCCCCATAAGTCAGCTGTGACTTTCCACCCCCAATTCATTTAAAAGGTCAGTGATTAATCACCTGCAAGCTTTTTAGTTGGTTGTCAGCCCAAGAAAACATATCGCTGTCTGCTCAATTAATACTTTGTACCTTACTCCAGTGCCATTCTAAGCAGATCTACTCGGAATCCTATTTATATCTATTCGATGTGGTTTATTCCCAGGATAATGTTTTTGGTATTGCACTGTTAGTGTACTGTAGCTGAAACTCATTTTGTTTCCCCAGTTAACTCTCTTCCTTTTAATGAGAAACTCAGCCACCAAAAATACTTTTTTTTTTTTTACTTCAAGGTCATTTTGGATGACAGTACTATTAACGTAGCAACAATAGCCTCTTCACGATATGTCGGCCCTCTGAAACCACGGGTTGATGAATGGCAGAAGCAGCTTGCTTTGTTCAGTCAGACATTGGTGAGTATTACACTACAAAAGAATTTCTTATTGTCTCTTGGTGCCATGCCTTAAAGCAGAGAGGTAACCTTGAAAATGTTATCTCATTTACACCTGAATGGCATCTGAGAACTGCAGTTGCTGGATGGTTGCAAATTGATATAAATTACCAAGAATACACAGTGAGAAGATACAGTTATATGGCTATCTAGTCTTTTCTTGTGTAAGAGAAGTAGTCAGGAGGTCCCAGTAATCCTAGAAAGAGAAATAGGCACAAAGATAATATATATTTGGTAGAGATGTCAATGGAGTGACATTTGCAGAACAAGAGAAAATAACGTGCCTTTAATCTTTGACAGGTTAGTGTTTAAACATCAGTTAAGTGAAAGACAAATAACTGCAGTGGCAGATTCTTGATTGGCTGTTTTTGTGTGGTCATTCATAGCTCGGAAAAGAGACATGCTTTTAGCATTATTTGAAGATAATACTAAGTTAACTGAAGATATGTGAAACATTTTTCTTAACGAGGTCTTGAAAAGTTTAGAGTTGATAACTGCTATTCAGCATTGAAAAATGGAAAAAAATAATTATTTTGAGGGAGGATAATCTCAATTCTTCTTATGACGTTTTGGTCTTATGCAAAAAAAAATTGTTGGAAGTACAGTGACTAGTATTGTCCCTGAAATCATAAGTGTAACATATTTTGCTTATTTATATTCTGCTCCCCCCCCCCCCCCCCCGAGGGGACCCCAAGCTACCATTGCAGAACAAAATAGAACAGAAGCAAACAGGAAAAGGAGAAGCTTCTGAGTAATGAGAGGTCATGTCCAGGCAGTGTGATGTAGTGGTTAAGAGCACGGACTCTAATCTATGAGAATTGGGGTTGATTCCCCACTCCTCCGCACAGCTGCTGGCATGACCTTGGGTCAGTCACAAACTCTCTCAGAGCTGTTCTCTTAAGAGCAGTTCTTGAAAGAGCTCTCTGAGCCCCACCTCCTTACAGGGTGTTTGTTGTGGGAAGAGGAAGGGAAAGGAAGTTGTAAGCTCTGAAATTCCTTTGGGTAGTGAAGGGTGGGGTATAAATCTAATCTCCATCTCCTCCTCCTCCTCCTCCTCCTCCCTCCTCCTCCTCCTCCTCCTCCTCCTCCTCCTCTTCTTCTTCTTCTTCTTCTTCTTCTTCTTCTTCTTCTTCTTCTTCTTCTTCTTCTTCTTCTTCTTCTTCTTCTTCTTCTTCTTCTTCTTCTTCTTCTTCTTCTTCTTCTTCTTCTTCTTCTTCTTCTTCTTCTTCTTCTTCTTCTTCTTCTTCTTCTTCTTCTTCTTCTTCTTCTTCTTCTTCTTCTTCCCCCCCCCCCCCCTTCAGTTCATGCTTCTGGTTATGCCAAGGGGCAAAGAGAACAAATTCGGTGAGCTGTTATTCAGCTAGCCAGCCAGCTAGCAGGATCTTCCCCAGATCCTCCTATGCCAGACACCAACCTTGTTCTATTTATCATGAATGCCTTAATCATCAATCCTGTCACTATACATGCTACACTGTGCCTCCCCATCCCCATTAATAGAGAGGGCAGTGAAACACATGCCTCTCTTTTGTGCTTGGAATACCTCCATTGTTTCAGCCCATACTTACACTTATTTGGAATGAACTTCTGATTACTCTGAAAGGATAAAATAAGAAAAAAATAGATTCAGGTGGGTAGCCATGTTGGTCTGAAGCAGCGGAACAAAGTTTCAATCTAGTGGCATCTTTAAGACCAATAAAATTTTATTCAAGGTATAAGCTTTTGTGTGCTAGCACACTTCTTCAGATACCCTGAATAAAATAAGTAAATATAATTAAGGATAGTGGCAAAAATAATCCTAACCACCCAAGGAGAATCTTAAAAGTTTATAGGATTTTTCAGTTTATATGGCTGAGAAAATGGTGATCAAGTCAAGGAAATAGGAGGAATATCTGCTGTGCTGATGATGAAAATGTCCAGTTATAAAGTGACGCAGATTGTAAAAGACCTTGTTGATCTCTTACACAAGAGGAATATGGGTATGCATTCAGCAACAGTATTGCTCTAGACGAAGAAATTTTATACATTTATTTGTAAACTAAAGCACTATATATCTTAACTACAGATGTTCTCACTATGAACTGGGCTAAACAGCTCTCTTCCTCCCTCAGTAACAAGGGCAGAGACTGAGGAGCTTCCTTTCATAGGCAGAAAACTAGAACCGGAGACCACAACACCTTCATACGTTGCATTTGTACAGTCCACTGAGGATCACAAAGCCACTTCTGCTCTTTGTTTTGTTTTTCTAATTTAGAAGGCTATCTAAAAGCATTTCTTTATTTTCCAGGAAGAATGGCTGACATGTCAGAGAAACTGGCTCTACTTGGAAAGTATTTTTAGCGCCCCCGATATTCAGAGACAGCTGCCGGCAGAAGCAAAGATGTTCCTGCAGGTGGACAAGTCCTGGAAGGAAATTATGAGAAAAGTGAATCGTCTGCCAAATGCCCTCCGAGCAGCTACTCAGCCTGGTATTAACTTGTCTGAAGTAGCAACCTCCTGGCCATAATAAAATAAGATCCTTGTGTGTATTGTTTGGGGGGGGGGGGGGGAAACAAAAACAGGCCGTAAATGCTGTGCCAGGGCTTATTGTCATTATTTTTGACAAGCCATGCCTATGTTCACAAGGCGGATATTTGTCTGTGGGGTACTTTACTCTACCGCAGTGATTTTCAACAGCCACTTTGCTTAATACATGTAAGCAACCTAGTAAGAATGTGATTCTGCTTTATCTTTTTTAAATACACAAATGAGCCTTCTCAGACATCCTGCATTTTCTTCTTGTATTGTAACTGATATCAATCTTATTGTTTCATGTAGTCTTTTTTGCCTTTTCCGGAACCAGCCTGGTGGAACATTCTCCCAAGTGAGACCAGGGACTTAGTATAATTTTGCAGGGCCTGCAAACAGAACTGTTCCACCAGGCCTTTGGTTGAGGCGACGGGTAACTGGCTATATTGGCCTCCCCTGCTGTAATCTGCCTGTGCTGCACATTGCACCAGTTATGCAATACGTGATGGCCTGGCCTACTTAGATATGCGGGCCCTAGTGCATATTTGCAGTACAACCGTGGAACTTGGTTGACTTTGCTGGTTTTTAGCTCACCACCTTTGTTAATGAACTAAACTTCTAGGTCAGGGATGTTAAACATGCAGCCCGGTGGCTGAATCAGGCCCCCGGAGGGCTGCTATCAGACCCCCGAGTAACTGGCTGTCATCTGCTTCCTTCTCTCTCTCTTGCTTCTTTCTGCATAACAGCTTGCTTTGCAAGATTTGCTCAATCGCACAGGAACTACAGAGCAAAACTTCTGTTTTCCTCCATTGGCTGAGGCTCCTCCCTTAGGGAGGAAGGGGAGGAGGGATAGCTTGCTTTGCCAGGCTCTCTCAATTGTACAGTAGAGCTACTGAGCCAAGCCTCTCTTCCTTCTATTCACTGAGGCTCTTCCCCTTCCTGGTTCCCTGGGGAAGGAAGGAAAGAGAGACAGCTTCTTTTGTCCAGTTCCCTGGATCCCATGGGAGAAATGCAAAGAAAGCACCTTTAAGATAGATGAGTGCTAATGTTTTAAGGGTTTTTTTTTAAAAAACCCTTTTAATTGTGTTTGTGTCTGTGTCCTTTATAAAGTTTATATCTCTGCTACCTAATCTTAAAAAGGTACACACATGGCCCAGTCTGACATGACCCGGCCCAACAAGGTCTTATTTATGTCAGATTCGGCCCTCATAACAAATGATTTTGTTCTAGGTTTTAGTTTCTGATTTTATGCAGAACTGTTTATATTTGTCTTACTATCATAACCCGCTTTGAGTCCATTTGCAGGAGAGGCCAGAATAGTAATCTCAAGTAATAAAGTATAAAATATGCTCCTGCCCAGGAATTAAGATCTCAGGAGAGGCCCTCTTAACTGTCCCATTAACCAAAAAAGCTCATCTGGCGGGTACACGAGAGAGGACCTCTTCAGTGGCAACTCCACAGTTATGGAACAATCTCTCCAGGGGGGTGTCCCTGTCCAGTCTTGATCCTTAGCTGAAAACTTATATTCAGAGTGAAATTCAATTTGTTTAATTTTTCTGCCTATTGGCAGTTTTAAATTATAATTTTAATCCATAGCCGTTTATGTGTTTTATGTAGTTTTATGTTCCATTTATATTGTAAGATGGCTTGAGTTCCATAAGATAGAAAGGCAGCTAATAAATTAATAGATTTCATTAGCGTGCATAACATTTGAAGGCAGTCTGCATTACAATTTTCTTTTCCTTCTCCTTTTTCAATCCAGTACACGTGCATGCCTTTTTATTTTCAGTGTGCAAGTTTATTAAATGTTGCTTCTCCAATACAGGCCTGTTAGAGACCTTCCAGAATAACAATGCCCTTCTTGATCAAATTCAGAAGTGCCTGGAGGCATATTTGGAGTCCAAGAGAGTTATCTTCCCCAGGTTAGTTGTGACTGAGTAAAAAATAATGAAGTCTGAACACTGTGGTTTTTTTCTTATAATGAGGGATATGGTCTAGCTACAGCTGAGCATTTTGTAGTCCAGTTGATTTCATGGAAGAGTTAAACATTGTTTTCAATGGGAAAGGTAATTCTTTTCATTCCAATCAGTGATGACCTAAATGCATTCAGCTTCAGCTGGATCATGTTCCTAAGGGTTTAAGTTGTTGGAAATAGTGTACAATGTAACTGCTTGATTCGACCTGATGTAGTCTCCAGTCTTACATTTGTTTGTTAATAAGTTCCACTGAAATAAGTGAGAGTAATTTATTTTACAATAGAGTAGGACAGGGGTGTCAAACATGCAGTTCGGAGGCCGAATCAGGCTCCTGAAGGGCTCCTATCAGGCTCCCGAGCAACTGGCTGTCATCTGCTTCCTTCTCCCTCTCTCTTGCTTCCTTCTGCATAACAGCTAGCTTTGCAAGGTTTGCTCAATTGCACAGGAGCTACAGAGCAAAACCTCTATTTTCTCCATTGGCTGAGGCTCCTCCCTTGGGGAGGAAGAAGGGAGGAATTGCTTGCTTTGCCAGGCTCTCTCAGTTGCACAGCAGAGCTACTGAGCTAAGCCTCTCTTCCTTCTATTGACTGAATCTCCTCCACCACCCACCCCAGTCCCTGGAGAAGGAAGGAAAGAGCCAGAGCTTCCTTTGCCCAGTTCCCTGGGTCCCATGGAGAAATATAAAGAAAGCACTTTTAAGAGCAATGAGTTCTAACATTTTAAGCATGTTTTAAGTTTTTTAACAAATATATATTTGTATTTGTCTGTGTTCTTTATAAAATTTATATCTCTGCTACCTGATCTTAAATAGGTACAATCATGGCCCAGCCCGACATGGTTTGGCCCAACCAAACAAGGGCCGGCCCAACAAGGTCTCTTTTATGTCAGATCCGACCCTCATAACAAATGAGCCAACACCCCTGGAGTATGCCATCTGCCCGCCTTGAGCTGGATAGCCCAGTCTAGCTCAGTCTTGTCAGATCTTGGAAGCTAAGGAAGGGTGGCCTCAGCTAGTATTTGGCTGGGAGACAGTTAAGGAATAGCAGAGTTGTGATGTGGAGGCAGGCAATGGCAAACCACCCCTGAACGTCTCTTGCCTGGGAAACCCCATTAGGTTACCATAAGTCAGCTGTGACTTGAAGGCAAAAAAAAGGCCTTTTGCCTAAAATTACCCTGTTTTATGTAAAATATAATTTTATAAATAAGCAAAATACGTTTTCAAAAATTGCACTTTTAACATTTCTATTATCATCTCCATGTAGGTTTTACTTTCTATCGAATGATGAACTTTTGGAGATTTTGGCTCAGACTCGCAATCCTCAAGCTGTTCAGCCCCATTTAAGGAAGTGCTTTGATTCCATCTCTAAACTGGAATTTGCTCTTATGGCTCCAGCCGAGGGAGAAGAAAAGGTTCTCACCAATGATATTTTAGCAATGTTGTCACCAGAAGGGGAGCGGGTAAGCAGTTGTTTAATAACAGTCTCTCACGATGGGCTGTAAATGTCTAGGAAAGGACAGCTGGTATATCGCAAGTAGTGATGCATGATTCTGTCTGCCCTCTTCATTTCACACTACTCAGCAAATAGCTTGGTTTAGCCCAATCCCGAGTACAAGTATTCAGATCCTCTTGGTGCTCCTAATGATAAGAGGCAGGTAGTTGGCTAAAAGGCAGGAAGATTCTCTTTTCTGCTCTCTTTACCTTCCCTTCGGGTTCCACAGATGCTGTGTTTTCTGATTGGAAGCTCCCTTGTGTGTATGGGAGGGAGCATGCCATGCTTCACTGGTATATAGACACACTGCACACCCATTGGAATGCATGGGTTCCAATAGAAAAGAGTAAGAGTCCAGTAGCACTTTAAAGCTAACATTTGTAGTAGGGTATGAGCTTTCATGAATCACCGCTCACTTCTTCAGATACTGCTAGAATGTGAGTCCATCTGTCCTATATATTGGAGGGTGGAATGATTTCAGATGCCAAATGACACTAGCAGGCAAATGACAGTAGTAGGTGTGATTGGATTAGGTGTGATATACAGAGAGAGGCGGTAGGCACTTCTGTTGTCATCTGCCTGCTAATTCATAGCATTCTAGCCTGTATCTGAAGAAGCGAGCAGTTACCCATGAAAACTCCTAACCTGCCACAAATCTTGTTAATCTTCAAGGCGCTACTGGACTCTTACTCTTTTCTACTGCTGCCCAACATGGCTACCCAACTTGATCTATCTCTGTGGGTTCCAGAAGCTACCCATGGTGAGGGATGGAAGCATGAGAGAATGGCAGTCATTCACTTCCACTGTAGGAATAAACTCGCTCCTACCTCTACACTGGCTTTTGCAGCTCGGCCTCATGTGCATTACCCTGTCCAGCATTTTGTTTTTGGTCACCTTGGGAAGCTGGGCTGAAAGTGAAGAGTAGAATAATAGCTGCTTCGACCTTCACTAAACCTAATCATGATGTCCTGGTGCTCCAGTGTGGGTCCACACACAAAAGAAAGAAAAGGTTCTCCATAGCCAGGAAAATCTCCAGGTGTGCAATGAATAATAATTGCAATGAATAATAATTCATTGCACCCCAACTCCTCTGCTCGGTTGGGACCCCTGCCAGAGGATTAATCTAGTCTGTTCATAGATCAGAGACACATAAACAGGATAGGGCATCAGAGTGACTGGTAAGGATACCTTTCGCCGTAACAGCCATGTTGGAAGGGAAGCATCTGCTGTGGAGCCTGAGCAGAATGGGATTAGATAAAAGCTATTTTCCTGTGTATCTCCTGGCACAGCATAGACTTTGAATGCTTCCCATCTGCCTGCAGCTGGTGGTTGACATACACATTCATATTTTTCTGTGACTCTTGAAGCATACTCAGTTCTCATTAGGTTTTTTTTTTTGGGAGGGGGGTGTTTTTCTGCTTCTGGTTAATTTACAAATGCATATGTTTTCCACATAATTGAGGATCCCCAGATATTAATGAGGGGTGTCAAACATGCGGCTCGGGGGCCGAATCAAGTCCCTGGAGGGCTCCTATCAGGCCCTAAGCAACTGGCTCATCTGCTTTCTTGTCCCTCTCTCTTGCTTCCTGCTGCATCTCGCCTTGCTTTGCAAGGCTTGCTCAATCACACAGGAGCTACACAGCAAAACCTCAATTTTCTCCATTGGCTGAGGTTCCTCCCCCTCCTAGTCCCCTGGGGAAGGAAGGAAAGAGCCAGAGCTCCCTTTGCCCAGTTCCCTGAACCCCATGAGAGAAATACAAAGAAAGCACCTTTAAGACCAGTGAGTGCTAATGTTTAAAGCATGTTTTATTTTAATATATTTTTAAAAATCTTTAGTCTTATTTGTCTGAGTCCTTTAAAAAGTTTATATCTCTGCTACCTAATCTCAAATAGGTACACACATGGCCCGGCCCGACAAGGTCTCATTTATGTCAGATCTGGCCCTCATAACAAATGAGTTTGACACCCCTGTATTATATTAATATCTTGTGTGTGTGTGAATTGTTTAACTCTTCTTATAAGTGGCATGAGCCACTATTTCACTTTTAAATGTAGGGAAATCTGGCTGGTCACTTTTATTGTGGTGTTAATAATTTTAAGAGAAACATATACTTGCTGTGCTATGAATTTAAAGAGTAGGATAAAGATTAAATGAAACAATTGCTTTTTTTAAAGGTCGGCTTAGGAAAAGGACTTAAGGCCAGAGGAAATGTTGAAGACTGGCTTGGCAAAGTCGAAGAAGCAATGTTCACTTCCCTTAGGCGCCTCAGCAAAGCTGCCATTGCTGATTATCAGATAAAGGAGAGAGTAGAATGGGTTGTGGCTGGACATCCCTCTCAGGTAATGGCAGTCATTTGAGCTTACAGGCACTCAGGTTGGTTGGTTTGTTTTTCCCTGTCCAGTCAGTCTTATTGAGCCCTGACTTGAAAAGTCTAGGGGCTAGCCTGATCTCATCAGATCCCAGAAGCTAAAAAGGGTAGGCCCTGGCTAGTATTTGGAGACCTCCAAGCAATACCAGGGTTGTGTGTGGCAGCCAGTCATTGACTAATCAACACTGAACATCTCTTGCCTCGAAAACCCTATGGGGTTGCCATAAGTCAGCTGTGACTTGACAGCACTTTCCACTGCCAAATCTTGCAAAGTGTCCAGGATGGCGATCGTATGCTTAAACATGCCCATGTACCTACTGATGGAATTTCCCAAATCGGTCCCCTTTGTAGCTTTTATCCTTGCTAGAGGTAGCTGTTTACCCTGAACAAAAAATGGCAAAGACCAAGGGCTCCCATGTAACATCCATTGAACAAATGGGAGCTGTACAGGAGAACAGCATTCTTGCTAGCTTCCATTCAGTGGGACTTGTACAGGAGAAATTCTCAGCAGGATAAGGAGAAGACACTGTATATGCTGTAGTCAGAAGTTACCTTCGTTAACAGACACCAGATGTCTCTATGTTCTGCTGTGTTTTCTTTGCACAGGTTGTGCTCACCATTTCTCAGCTCATGTGGTGCCGTGATCTAACCCAGTGTTTAGAAGGAGAGGATGTTGATCATTTAGAAGCTTTGACAGAATTTGAAACTGAGAACTTTGATGTGAGTTTTCATACCTCTCAGTTTTTCAAAGAAATCATTATTTGGGCTTTTCCTGTGCGTTATTGCTATAGTCTCTTTTAAAATAATCCATTAGGGTAATACCTTTTTATTGCAATGGATCACTTTCAGTTTATCTGCAGACTACTCAAGTATGTTGTGCTCGATGCAAAATGATTTCAGTCACAGGCTGGGGGGAATGAATTCTTTATCCAAATAATGTCAGAGTTCTCACTTTTACTGCCCCTTAACAATCTGAAGACGTGAGCAGTGACCCTACCACAAACTTTGTAAGTCTAAGGCTAGTAGAAGATAGAAGACATTGGATTTATATTCCACCCCCCACTCTGAATCAGAGCAGCTCACAATCTCCTTTATCTTCCTCCCCCACAACAAACACCCTGTGAGGTGGGGGGGGGGGGCTGAGAGGACTCTCATAGCAGCTGCCCTTTCAAGGACAACTCCCATGAGAGCTATGGCTGACCCAAGGCCATTCCAGCAGCTGCAAGTGGAGGAGTGGGGAATCAAACCTGGATCTCCCAGATAACAGTCCGTGCACTTAACCACTACACCAAACTGGCTGTCCTGGGCTTTTACTCTTTTCTACTATCCTATAACATAGATGCTTAAATGAGTCATAGTAGTTTCGATCACAAAATATGGAAGCATGTTTATGTTTAGGGAAATTGGCATGTATGATACTCTGTTTCATTTTATAATTGCGGTATCTTTGTCAGTCTTTTGATTTCCTATTTGCTTTAGGGTATGGTGCTATGTTTGATTGGGTTACATATTTTGAATGCTTGAATTCTATCCTTTTAACCTATTATCCTTTTGGGGAAAATAAATAGAAGTCTTGTGGTAGAGATTTTTCTTAGAAGCTATTTTACTGCCCAGACCATAAAAAGAGTTTATGCAGATAGACAAGAGGCATATTCTATTTAGGCCTACTTGAATCCATGTCTTGAAGACATAAAACAGGGCTAAATAAACATCTCTCAAGGGTTAATTTTAAAGGCTTCATAAAACAATGGGCAGTCTCACAAATGCTTTGGAGCCTTGGACAAAAGATGCTGTGCAATCCAGGAACTTGTCAGAATAAACTCCAGGGAGCTTCTCTGTTCTCCAAGTTTAAACCTTAATCCTATTTTCATTAGTTTGCCATCCCATGATTGGGGGGGAGGGAGCGGTGTTCCTTCCATAAGCCTCAGTGCATGTAAAACGTTTTATAGTTATATGTATAAAATGTGGATGATAGTGGACTGTTTGTGCTAGGAAATGTACATGGGAGTATGTCCTTGCTGGTTCCCCTAGATCTCTCAGAAGCATTGTGTGTTATAGTATACATCAGAAATACCTTGCTAAATTGGGACTGAATGGCACTATTTTATATTGCTCTAATCCTTCTTGAAGAGTAGGTGCCAACAGGTAGTACTGGGGAATTCTGTTTTACCCATTAGCATTTGTTATGCAGGATGCCTCAAGGTTCCATCTTGGTCCTCATTCTGTTTAACGTGTGTGTGTGTGAGACAACTAGATGAAGTTGTCTGAAGGTCTGAGCTGCAGTGTCTGGGATTAGATGAATGCAATTAAATTAAACCTTAATGCAGACAACGTGCTGGATCTTGTGGATCTCTTCTGTTAGCAGAAGTGTTTTCCGCTGGTGGAAGGAACCTTTTCCTAATACAAAAGGCTGATTTTCTTGAATCAGAGAGCAGCACCTTCTACTAGAAGACAGTGCTTCCGCCAATGGAATAGGTCCACTACATCCAACTCTTTATGGAGAAACCATTGACTGGAAATGCAAGTAATTTAAGAACAGGTATATTGTTTGAGATGGATGGGGCTGTCCCTAAAATTTAAATTTTAATCCGGGAGTTTAAAATTTTATTGGATCAGTTTTAGGACAGAAACCTAAATGAGTATTCGCTTTTGTGGTGGAATAGCCTGCTCTGGCATGTGGGTCCTATTCCACCAAGGTAGCTGGGCCCCAGGGGCTGCCTGAGGTCTCCACCTGGTTTTCCAAGCACCTGGAATGGCTTTTCTCTGTGTGTGTGTGTTCAGCTGCTACCGCCACCTAGTGTTTGTAGTAATTGCCTACTGAGAGGGCCAGGGCTCCCTGCTTCTCACTCATCCCCAGGCATTGCCTCTGTGTCTCCCACTATCCAGTGTCTGGTTACTCTGGGGACAGCTTACAGCTTTGTGCACTGCTGAGGGAGTAGCTGCTTGCCAACTAACTGCCCCCTTCTTCCTGGCCCTCCCTTTAAAAATAGTGTGGTGAGAACAATGGAGTTCTAAGGTGATACAGATTAAAAGTTATAAAGTATTTATTAGGAAGAAGACTGCAGAATGATACCCCACGCTTCTATCTGAATCAGAGTCTCAGAGCGGCTTACAATCTCCTATATCTCCCCACCACCACCCACAACAGACACCCTGTGAGGTGGGTGGGGCTGAGAGAGCTCTCCCAGAAGCTGCCCTTTCAACGACAACTCCTGCAAGAGCTGTGGCTGACCCAAGGCCATTCCAGCAGCTGCAAGTGGAGGAGTGGGGAATCAAACCCGGTTCGCCCAGATAAAGGTCTGCACACTTAACCACTACACCAAACTGGCTCTCCAGGAAATGTCCCCACCCACACTTTCAGTACAGCACCGAAATGAGCCCAGGATCAAAACAAAAAGTAAAATGCAGTTCCTCCATCCCTCTCTCTGCACATGCCCCTGTGGATTTCAATATGAGTTGGGCTCCTTACCTTGAAAGGTTACAGTTGTTCTAAAGGGCTCCAATCACTCTGAAGCCCCTGTTCAGGTGGTGGGTCAGCGCATGCAATGGCTGCCTCTTACAGACCCTGGGTGAGACTTCTGACTGCTTGATGGAATCAGCACAAAAGGCAGCCTCCTTCGCCTCCTCATTTTGAAGAGTTTTATCATCTCTGTTTCTCCTCCCACCCTAAGTCCTCCAAATCTCTTCTTTCCTGCTGGATGTCACCTTCCTAGTTGGTGTTGGGAGGAAGATTGATCATCCCATAATCTCTCACTAGACCTATTAGCATTTCTAAATGGTGGTAAAGGTGAGCAATTAAATTGACCTCCCTTCTCTTCCTGCCTGTTCTCTGCCAAAAGAGATAAAACTTTTTTAAAATTAAAGGTGAAGGTTTTGCTCTGTTTAGAGCTCCAAAGAAAAATGCATTTCCTCACAGCTTTCATTTGTTCTGATTTCATAGAGATTGAACGCATTGGCTTCACTCGTTCGCGGCATCCTTCCCAAACTCCACAGAAATATCATAACAGCACTCATAACTATTGATGTACATGCAAGAGATATCGTTACTGAACTTGTTCAACAAAAGGTATGTTACAGTTATTGATGTAATATTTGTACTTTTACCGTTTTTAAAACTACTTTTAAAATGAAGCTCTCATATAACATTTTCTGTTATTTGTGAAGGTGGACTCTGTGTACAACTTTGATTGGCAAAGACAACTGCGTTACTATTGGGACCTTGATCTGGACAACTGTGTGGCTAGGATGGCTTTGTCTCAGTACACTTATGGTTATGAATATCTGGGGGCATGCCCAAGATTAGTGATCACCCCACTTACAGTAAGACTTTACTTTTGTCTTCTTGCATGAACGTTAAATTATTAAAAAAAAAAAAACCTTGTGCTTGCGATATAAATTGGTAATGAGTAGAGTTCATCTCTTCCGCATAATTCCTTTTTATAAAAACTTTTGTATTTTCATTTTGAAAAAAGTTCCAAAAGCTTATGAATAGGCAATGTGAAGTATTTAGAATTTCTACACTCAGAATTACTTCTACGGGGAATGGAGATCAAAAGTAGTTTTCAAGAGGCTTTTCAGGTGGTCTGATAGGGCCATCATTTTTGTTGTCTCACTGTTATCTCTGTTCAGGGTTATTTTTCAGGTTTTTGAAGCACCACAAAACCTCCAAACCCAGAGGTGATAGTAGGACTGAATAAGAGAACATTTTAACAACTCTTCACACTTAAAATTCTTTTCTGAATTCACTCTTTCATGACTCCCACTTGTGGTATTGTAATGCTGCTTAGTTTTTATGAATCCTGAACTGATTCAGTTGTGTTCTGCAGAAGTTGCATATGCTTACTTAGACTGCATTCTCTAAGAGAGGCTCTGGCCTCTCAGTGCCTGCTTTTTTCTTGCCATCTTGGAACGCCCAGTAACTTATTCTTCCATGTCTAGTATTTGGGATAGATTCAATTTATCATTGTAGGCACTTTGGCAGGACTCCAAGCTATAGTTAAAATGCCACTGTAGTAATGGGTGAATACTATTAACTAGAGGATGATTATTTGCAACCCCTTAGTCAGGTAGCTTATTTCTCCAGTTACGCACATGAAGGAGCTGACTGTTCGTACATGGTGCATGAATTATGCATGTTGCAAGGCTGATTATCTCTACAGCGATCTTCCATTTAGTCTCATCACATTTCCAGTAGCTTTCATCAAGTACCTCATCACCCCTACAGGCCTTTGGAGGGATATTCAGCAAATTTTTTAATGTATCTCTCATTTTCAGCATATAATTATCTGTTTTATTGAATTTTTTTTCTAAATAATTTTTTTTTTTTAGAAAATTTAATAGCGAGCCATGCTGGTATACTAAGGTTTTCACTGGTGTTGGTTTCTTGTCCTCTGCCCATGATTCTTTCCAAAATCCATCCCCCACAGTGAAGAAATTCAGTGTTTATAAGTTGCATAGCCGTTACCATTTTATATGCCCAGACCAAGATTTAGATCCACATTAAGATGTTTGGGGATGGGTGTCAAATGCAATCATGACAAGACTTGGCTTAAGAACTTCACCTCCATCCAGTCATTGCCCTTTCATGTTATCTGGAACTTCTGAAGCAGTCCTAGATGACCCCAATTTGGAACCCTTTTAACAAATGTTTGTATTGCTTTGTGTTTTACATTTAAAAGTACATGCTCTTTACAAGAAGAATGTACATGCTGGTCTCCCATGCAGTTCACTTGGTTTGTATTATCTAAAGCAACTGTATATAACTGCAGTGTTTGATTTAAGAAGCTCTCCATTACTTTATAGTGTACTTGAAATCTTTGCATTGTTCTGGGTAGATGTGGTATGATATAGTTATGGAGGCTTAAATATGGTTATCAGCCATACAAAGGAAGCACTCAGCAAGCACTGAAGAACACTGCAGTCTTTTGATAGTCTCTAGCTGCAGATTCCCACCCCCACCCCACTGCAAATTAGTATTTTGTTGATCTCTGTAGCAGTCCCATATTGGAGACTGCATGCACAGGCCAGCAGTGGAGATGAAAGTTCTGAAGAACTGTCCTTCCTCCATGATGGCAAAGGGAGAACTGAGTGAAGGAGCACTCTCCCTCCTTGGTCACATGCTGGTTTTGGAGGAAAGGACTATCATGTGGCTTAGGTTGGGGGGAGTGGTCCTTGAGCTATAGGAAGCGCTGGAATACTTCAGAACTTCCATCTCCACAGCTGGCCTCCCCATGCCTAGTCCCCAGCGAATGCCTGCACAGGAGGACCACTCAGTGAATAACAGCTACTGGTAAGTGCAACCATGTTTTTACATTTTCAGATGCTCTGCCTAATCTATTTGGTGCTGCAGTATAGCCAGGGCTTTTTTGTAGCAGGAACTCCTTTGCACATGCCTGATGTAGCCAATCCTCCAAGAGCTTACAGTAGGCCCTGTAATAAGAGGCCCTGTAAGCTCTTGGAGGATTGGCTGCACCAGGGGTGAGTGGCCTAATATTCAAAGGAGTTCCTTCTACAAAAAAAGTCCGGAGTGCAGGCATACTCATGTCAAGGTTTGACAGTGTCCTAAAGACTTACACGCATATTGGTTACCTTGGGTGCCTTACGATTGTTAGATCTCAAATTTGTTTGTTAAAGCCAAAGTTCCTTTTCCTGCCCCCTCATGTGTGGTACTGGTTTCTACTGATGATGTGGCGTAGCGCTTATGGTAAGTTTTCCCCCATGAATTCTGTTGCTGATAGCTGGGCCTTTTGGACAGTGACCTAAATCACACATGAAGCCGCCTTATACTGCATCAGATCATTGGTCCATCAAGGCCAGTATCATCCATTCAGACCAGTGGTGCCCTCTCCAGCATCTCATTCAGAGGTCTTTCGCATCACCTACTACATGGACCTTTCAACTGGAGGTGCTGGAGACTGAACCTGGGACTTTCTGCATGCAAAGCAGACGCTCTACCACTGAGGCATGGCCCCTCCCCGCAAATCATATGTAATGCAAGTATTGATTTCTAGGGTCAAAGTGCACTTCTACTTCAATGGTGTATTGTGGTGTCACTATTCTGCCACATTTCTGACTGATATTCAGTATCCAGGGCCATGTTGTTTTCTTGATGCTTGTCAGGATCGTTGCTACCTCTGCCTGATGGGAGCCTTGCAACTGGACCTAGGTGGAGCCCCAGCTGGACCTGCTGGCACTGGCAAAACAGAGACCACGAAAGACCTGGCAAAAGCACTTGCCATCCAGTGTGTCGTGTTCAACTGTTCAGATGGCTTGGATTATAAGGTACAGCACCAAAACTATATTCTTATATGCTGTGTGTGGAAGATTCTTATTCTGTAATGTTTTATATTCATCAGTCTGAGTAGGGAACTGATGCTTGTGATTTTGGAAGACAACACAATAGTTTTATCAAATTCAAAGTTAGTGTTGTCCTTTTTTAATGCAATGTGCTGTTGACTGTTGGAGAGGACCTTTTTTGTAGAAAAAGCACAGCAGGAACCTATTTTCATATTAGGCCACACCCCCTGACATCACCGTTGTTTAGCTTAGGGCATTTTTGTAGAAAAAGCCCAGCAGAAGCTCATTTGCATATTAGGCCAAACCCCCTGATGCCAAGCCAGCCAGAACTGCGTTCCTGCTCAAAAAAAAGCCCTGAATGTCATACTTGAAGCTGGCAGAAGGAAAGGGGTTGAAGCATAAATCAGTAAGAAAACTGTGCTCAGAAAAGAGGTAGGCTGGTTTGTGGAGAATGTGGCTACTGACACCCCTGAGCAGGATGAGTGTTCATTTTGCAAGGCGTCCGTGATCTCTGATAACTGAGAAGGGTTGACCGAGTAGCCCAAATAACCCAGAGTAGCCAAGCTCCTCAAAGTTTGGGAACTAAGGGTTGGCCAAGGTCAGTGCTTGGATAGGAGACCACCAAGAAGATGGGTGGCTATATAGAGGAAGGCAGTGGCAAACCACCATCTCTTTCCTTGAACACCTCATTTGAGACTTGGTGGCACATTATTCATTTGAGACTTAATGGCACATTATTCATTCATTCAAGGCCTGAAGTGCACATGCAGCAGAATGAAACAATAGAATAGGGGAGGGACGGTGGTTCGGTGGTAGAGCATCTGCTTGGTAAGCAGAAGGTCCCAGGTTCAATCCCTGGCGTCTCCAACTAAAAAGGGTCCAGGCAAATAGCTGTGAAAAACCTTAGCTTGAGACCCTGAAGAGCAGCTGCCAGTCTGAGTAGATAATACTGACTTTGGTAGACCGAGGGTCTGATTCAGTATAAGGCAGCTTTATATGTTCATATGTTCAATATATTGTACCAGCTCAGACTGTGGATAAGGATTGTATTTTTTTAAATACTGTCCTACATAAACCTCCCTGTAAGTATAAAACTAACAGGGGGTGGGTTGTGTTAAAATAGCTGATGTTGCTATGCTAGTTTTTCTACTGCAGAGAGTTTCCTATTTGGGAGTGTACTCAAAAAATGCCTCCCAGTCGGTAGCCTGGAATGGTACAATTCCGTCTAACACCTCATGATTCTACCACCTCGTTTGGCTGCATGTATAGGCCAGTCCTGAGAGTAGATGATGTGGAGATGGATTGTGCTTTGATTGTCCAGTGGCTTCTCCTGCTGATGCTGAACAAAAGATTGTATAAAGATAAAACCAGGGCTTTTTTTTTTTAGCAGGAACACACAGGAATGCAATTCCAGCTGGCTTGGTGTCAGGGGGTATGGCCTAATATGCAAACAAGTTCCTTTGCAAAACAATGGTGACTTCAGGGAGTGTGGTCTAATGTACAAATGAGTTCCTGCTGGGCTTTTTCTACCCTAAAAGCCCTGGATAAAGCTAAGTTATCGTGGATATTTTTATTGTTTTTACAAAATCTGCATTATAATGCACCTTTGTAGCAGTTGATGGTTCTGTATTTGCTTTAGAGTCAAACAGTTTAGCCATTTGACTCAGATATTCCATCCACAAGGAGGGAGGACATGAATAGCCCTCATGCAAGCTACTTCATTTTGTCTCTTAAAAGCTTGTTGCTTCATACTATGGCTTGCTGGAGATGCAAGGCTGATATGATACTCAATAAAACTCACTAATGTTGTTGTTTCAGATGATGGGGCGTTTCTTCAGTGGCTTAGCACAGTCTGGAGCATGGTGCTGCTTTGATGAATTTAACCGAATTGATATTGAAGTTCTCTCTGTGATTGCCCAACAGCTGATTACTATTAGGAATGCCAAAGCTGCAAAGGTAAGATCCATTCTTTGGGGGCGATAGGACACCTGCATTGTGCTTTTAATTTCTTGACTGTTGTTTTTATTAGACAGTGGATTTTTTTTTTTTAAGTAACACTTCTGCTTCTTTTTTTCCAACAGTTTTCTCGGTTTATGTTTGAAGGACGTGAAATAAAGTTGGTTATGACTTGTGCAGCATTCATTACAATGAATCCTGGCTATGCTGGACGGACAGAGTTACCTGATAATCTGAAAGCTCTCTTCAGGCCATTCTCAATGATGGTTCCAAACTATGCTTTGATTGCCGAGGTACCTTTTAAAGAGAACATTTCTCAAAGCAGGGTCCTGGGATGATTTTTTTTTGAGCGGGGGGGGGAGGGGTAGAGCAAGATCTTTTTAAGAATAAAGAGTGGCCTTTCTCATTCCACCTGGCTAATATGAAAATGGAGGGGAAGGGGGCAGAATCAACTTCCACCTCTTTCAAAGGGTGGGAAGTCATATTGCTGCTGCTGCTTGCAATCACTTAGCTTACAGAGCACTAGCCAGGAAACCTGCTGAGTTGTTTTTGGAAGCCAGTAGGTCAGCTCTGGGACTTCTGATTATCTGAGTGCCACCAAGGGGATGCAGTCCTAATGCAGTCAGGGTACTTATTTCTAGTATACAATTGAACTGGTTTTTATTCTGTTTTTCCAATGCAAAATATTTCAGCGTGCCGTTCTGCATCCGTTGACCATAACAACCAGTGGTCGTTTTCAGTTAAATACTTGAAGATCAGTTTTTGTGGGACACTAGTCTTTTTCAGCAGTTCCACAAGTTTTTCCAGATCCCTTTCAGCTCCTATTTTGCTAGTCTTCAAGATATTATTAACTGATAGGGAAGTTTCTTTCTATCTTTGGTGCAGGGCCCCATCCGGTCAAGGGGTGAGGCTGATTAGAACTTGGGTCAGGGTATTTTGAATTGTGCCTCTGTAGAGCCAGATACCCTGTGAGACCATGAACAGTCAATATTGGTTTTTTTAAAAAAACACACCACCTTGCTTTTCAACTGTATTTGATAAGAGTCTTACTATATTGTTTTGAGGATATGAGAGAAAGGGTCATAGGCCATAAGCATCTTCCCACACCTGCTTTAGAAAGGGACTGTGAGTTGTGTGCTGTGCGATATTGAAGGCGGAAGGGATGGTTTGGTGATTCATGGATATTTTTAAAGTCAAAATGAGGATTCCTGGGTTGCTCAAGCTGAAGGATGGCTAGGATTTGTAGAATCTTTCGGGCTCAAGTGCCGTGTTCTACTGGAGAAAGTTTTTCTTCCAGACGTTTCGTTCTCAGCTGCGGAGAACATCCTCAGTGGCGTTGCAGCCGGAGCAGGCGCTCTGAGCTTCTTGGCTGCTGTGCATTGAATGCATCACTCAATGCACAGCAGCCAAGAAGATCAGAGCGCCTGCTCCGGCTGCAACGCCACTGAGGATGTTCTCCGCAGCTGAGAACGAAACGTCTGGAAGAAAAACTTTCTCCAGTAGAACATGGCACTTGAGCCCGAAAGATTCTACAAACTTTACTTTACTTTATTCGATTTATATCATCAAACCCTAATGATGTTGCCAGCCGTGAAAACCTGAAATCTTTGAAAGATGGCTGTTTTCATAATATGATTACCTGCAGAAGTAGTGTGAGAGTGACGGTGGTGATTTGCTGTTGCCCTGGAATTCCTTGGTTGTCTCCCATCCAAATATTGACAAGGGCAACCCTGTTTAGTTTCCAAGATCTGACAAGATTGGGTCATCCCAGTCAGGGCAGGCAGTTTGAGAATTGGGTTACCATTTAAGTATAAAGTACCACAACAGTGTAACTAAGAGTTAAGTTATACACAATAACAATTATATCTCATATTCTAGTGTCTCGTTTAATAGTATGCCTTCTTTATAACGAACCTACTTTTAACTTCAGATTTTGTAAAAAGACAAAATAAAAGATTACAACTTAAAACTACAGAAACATAACTTGATGTGCTTAGTTTTTCATGCTGTCTATCTGGTAGGGAGAGTACAGCTAGAGTGTTCATCTTGATATTTAATGCTGGATTGATGTCACTGTTTTTTATTCCCCCCCCCAGTTGACATTTTAAGGCATTTCGCACGGAATGTTCATTTCTTATCCCTTTCCAAGTACGTCTGTGCATTAATTACATCAAGGTCTGGACAGATTCACAGATTCAAGTGCACAGGCAGCCTGAACTGACATGTGATAAACTTAGGAAAGAAATGCCATCAAATCGCATAAGCTGAGATCACATATGTGCATAAGGAGCTAGGATCCTGTGAGAGACCCTCCCTCAGGAGAACAGGGTAGGGTCTTGCTGCCACATATGTATGAAATGAATCCCTGCTATCTTTGCAAAGGCACTGAGATCGTCAGAGAAATTTGGTGACCATCCTGTTCTCCTCCTCAGTATTCTTTGTTCTAGTATGAATGAGCATTGGGCAGTGTGGAAGCTCTGTCCCTAAGTTACAGAGAGGATTTGACAGCATCCAGCCCAACCCAAGCCCTATTAGCTTCAGCTTTTGGTTCGCTGTCTACCAAACAATTGCACCTATCCCCAGTTTGCCTGTTCAGCTAGAGATGTGGTCCAGGTGAGTTCTAAGGTTACAATACATAAGAAGGGAAGGATGTGATTAATTTTCTTCTTTGTATTATAGTTTCCCACTGTTTCCCAACTGGAAACCCCCTGCCTGACTTCTGAGTTCTGTGGGCCTCTCCATCTGCTTTAGATAGACTGCATGTCTTTTTACTCACAGAAACTCATTCACTTATGTTTGATTAAAATATTTGTGAATGGTTGCTCTTATACAGGTTTGAGTGTTCTAGAAGTTTTTCATTGGCATGTTTATTTAATATATTTGCAGTACAAGTGTAAATACAGCTTCTTGCTTTTAAATTCTGTTGAATAGACCTGAATAGGATGCTTAATAGACCTGCTGAGGATCGCACTGTTAGTTTCATAAACAAAAAAAGCCTGCATGTTTAAGAGCACTTAATTAGAATGCCTTATTGTTTCAACTTTATATTAGTATGAATTCACTTGGAACTAGAGTTGTAGGCTTGTTGGAGCCTCTTATTCTGTTTAAGCTTCCTGTTGTTTTGCAAGAGCTTTCAACGTACCTTTTGTGTATTTCAGGTTATTTTGTATTCTGAAGGATTTGAATCTAGTAAAACGCTTGCAAGGAAGATGACTCAAATGTACAAGCTCTGTAGTGAACAGCTGTCTCAACAGGACCACTATGATTTTGGAATGAGGGCTGTCAAATCTGTCTTAGTCATGGCAGGGTAAGGAGCCACATGCTGTTTGAGACCTAATTCTAGTGTGAGCATTCTTCACCAGCTTGGAGACGTGACAGCATTTACATTAATTCCTATTTGGTAGAAGACGAGAAACTGCCATTTTAATTATAGTCATTGAATGCGAATGTCAGATTTTCACAGATTTCACAGACTAAAGTTCTGCAGGATTTTAATGCATACACATAGGCAAGCTGATGCTCCTTTAGTATTAGGAGAATTCCTACATTGTGAGTAACTCCCATATATGCAGTGGAGCCCCTGTATGTACAGCAGGACTGCTGGATCTGTGTTTTGGTGCTGGTATGGTTCATAACAGGCTGAGTGACTTATGATGCGGGAAGCAGCCCACCACTCATTCATGGAGATCTGTCAAGGTTTTGATTCACCAGTTGTTTTTGCCATTGACCAAAATGGAAGGGAAGTCGAAATGCCAAAAGGTTACCTGATAGACTTCAAAACTTGGCAGTGTTTGCCTTGGAGGAACACATGTTATATTGGCCTGATTTTATGAAAATAGAAAATTATCTTGTATGAATGAGTGAATCAACGCCCAAAGTCCTGGTGTCATTCAGGACTATGAAAGTCTGCATTAACCAATATTACTTTTGAAGTAATACTCAAAAGGGAATAAGATGGGGGTGGCCATACTGTGGCTCGGGAGCCACATGTGGCTCTTTCACACATATTGTGTGGCTCTTGAAGCCCCCACTGTCCCGTTGGCCAGCTTGGAGAAGACATTTCTCTCTTTGAATCACTTCATCAAGCCAGTCAGAAGCTTGGATAAGGCATTTCAAGTTAAAGTTGTTTTCTTTCCACCTCTCTTTCCCTCTCTCACCTGTTTGCCTTCCTTCCTGTCTTGAGGCTCTCAAACATCTGATGTTCATGACTTGCGGCTCTTCAACATCTGACATTTATTGTGTGGCTCTTACATTAAGCAAGTTTGGCAACCTCTGGCATAAGAGATTGGCCAGGGGAGGCAGTGGGAAATTTTTAGTTAAGCTTCTGTAGTTATACAAAGATTTTTTTTTTGAACTCACAAGTTAAAATGTTTATTAAAATGGTGACTTCATTTATTCCTGTATTTTGGCCCCTTTATTGGTAAATCTGGAAATAGTAGATATGTACATACCTTCAGACTAGAGTGGCTACTGTGAGTTTTGTATGGGCTCTTTGTGTTTCTTTGGCTGCAGCAGAGTCAGAGACTGCTCCTCCAGCATTTGCTATATCAAAGGAGATTTACTTATTTTGTGCAATGCTTGAACAGTCTATTCCAAGAACCTATGGTATGTTTTATACCAATTTACCTATAATAAATGTAAATAATAGTAATTTAGAAATATGTTCCTGTCAATTTAGGTCATTAAAGAGGGAGAATCCAGATCTGAATGAGGATGTTGTATTAATAAGAGCATTACGAGACTCCAATCTACCAAAATTTCTTGCAGATGATGCTCTTTTGTTCAGGTATTTTTTAAATTAGCATGTTCATTCTAGGTAGATCCAGGTGGGCAGCTATGTTGGTCTGAAGCTATAGAACATAGTTGGAGTCCAGTAGCACCTTTAAGACCAAAGTTTTATTCATTATTCTGAGAAAAACATGTTCTCAGTTTAACCCAGGCTTGAGGATCAATAGAGCAATTAACAGACTGCATTTATTGCCTTGTGACACTCTCACCATCATTCTCCAGTTCTGACATGTTTACTGCCTTTGTTTTTTTCTCAAGCAAATGCTATCCAGACCAAACATTATTCTTTCAGTTTGTTAATTTCACTACTTTGCTATTGGATTCTAATTTACTACTTTGCATGCTTAACCACTGCCCACTAGCTATATATAACACTGTTCATTGTACCCCATTTTATTGTCTGACAAAGTATGCATGTACACGAAAGCTTACATTCTGAATAAAACTTCGTTGGTCTTAAAGGCGCTAATGGAGTTTCTGTCATTGCAACATTTTTATTTTGCCATAAATATTTACGTATTTGAACTGTCAAAATGATTGCATTTCATTATTGCAAAATCCATTTTATAGCTTCCTAACCTGAAATAGGAAGGGTCATGTTATTTCAGGGAGATTGGCTATCAAAGTAGAATTTTTGTCCTAATGATCATTAGAGTTAGAATCATTCTAAACAATCTGAATACTTGTGTTTATTTGTGTTGGGCACATCATAGGATGGAATGAAAATGTCATGCCAAATTGTAAGTATAAATGGAATGGTGATGTTTATCAGCTTCATTGCATTTCAGTTAAAGAGAAGCTTTATCTTAATACATTATTGATCAGCAATGCATTATTGATCCAACCTAGCACATTAGGCAACTCTGTATATCATTTCCGTTGAAGAATGTAACAGTGAACTAGAGTGGGAGAAAACAGACCTGTATTATTGTGTTTAAATATACAATATACATTTTTTTTAGTTTGAGTATTGAAATAACATTCTGGGCAAAGCTGCGGGTCCTTCAGAGGGGCTACAAAACCCTTCTTCATAGGTAGGTTTTTGTATTCTGATAGGGCCACGTTAAAAGTTACTTCAGCTGTACTTTTCAGGCTGTAGTAATTACAGTGCCATTCTAAATGGATTTTCAAGCCCACTGGCTTCAGTGGGTTTAGAACAAAGCAGCTCTGTTCAGAACTGGATTGCTAATGTTTTAAGCAGCCGCCTTGAGCATAGGGAGAGATGCAGAGCAGAAATGTTTTAAATAAATAAAACAAAGCTTTTATTTCTTTCTCGTTGCGTTAGTGGGATTATATCCGACCTTTTCCCTGGAGTCATAATCCCAGAGCATGATTACGGGGTGCTGCAGTCAACAATAATAGAAGTCATGCTTTCCAAAGGATTGCAGCCTGAATCTACCATGGTTCATAAAGTCATTCAGCTTTACGAAACTATGTTGGTAAGGCATGGTGTAATGCTTGTTGGTCCAACCGGAGGTGGGAAAACTACCGTTTACCAAGTTCTTGCCGACGCTCTCGGAGCATTGCATGCGGCGGGAGAGCAGAACCCTTTCTACCAGCCCGTTAAAACATATATCCTCAACCCGAAATCGATCACAATGGGTGAATTGTATGGCGAGGTTAACAATCTAACCCTGGAGTGGAAAGACGGCCTGATGGCATTGAGTGTTCGAGCAGCTGTCGTTGACACCTCTGAAGATCACAAATGGATCGTCAGCGATGGACCTGTGGATGCTTTATGGATTGAAAACTTGAACACTGTCCTGGATGATAACAAGATGCTTTGTTTAGCTAACAGTGAAAGAATCAAACTCACACCTTTTATTCACATGCTGTTTGAGGTACTGCTCTTTTTTTGTTGTTTTGGTTTTAAGTACTTCACGGAACACGCAGCTTGATTTGATGATAGATCCAAGTGGGCAGCTGTTGTTGGTCTGAAGCAGTAGAACAAAGTAGGAGTCAAGGTACACCTCTAAGACCAACAAAGTTTTATTCCGAATGTAAGCTTTCGTGTGCATACATGCATACTTCTTCAGATGAGGAGCTGAAATTCATATACCTGGTGGGTTAAGAGTGTAAACTGATACAAAGTTTGGATCAAATGGCAAAACAGTGTAATAAATTGGAAGACCATTTGGTCTGGATAGCAATAAAAAGTAATAAAAGTTGCCTGTTAATTGCTTTTGCTACAAGTTTAAGTAAAACAAAAGGACATGTATTTCCTAGTGATGTTCTTGTCCACCTAATTTACTTTTTAACATCATTTTATACATTATAAATATCATTCTAGTTTACCATTAGAAAAAAGGAGAATACATTAAAATATAGTGAAAATGAGTTAAGTATATGTAATGAGATAAACAGCCAATATCCCTTATTTGGGTATGTCAATACAAAAAGTATTATTCTGATGCACTGTTCTAAAAGAGAAATACATTGGAATACTGTGGGTATATAGCTATACTCAGTGAGAGTGAGTTTAGCATATGTGATGAGATAAAAAAAAACAATATCCCTGTAGTCCTGCGGTGGTTTATTCCAAGTTTCATAATAATTTGTAATTCAACAGTTTCGCTCTCCATTCTGTTCTTGAAGTTCCTTTGCAGTAAAACAGCAACTTTGAGATCATCCACTGAATGCTCTGGAAGGTTAAAGTGTTCTCCCACAGGTTTCTCAGTTTTGTAATTCCTGATGTCAGATTTCTGTCCATTTATCCTTTGGCGTAGGGTTTGTCCTGTTTGCCCTATATAGAGAACCAAAGGGCATTGTTGGCATATATAATGTTGGAAGATGAACGAGTGAATGAGCCTGAGATGATGTAGTTAATGTTGTTAGGTCCAGTGATTGTGTTGTCTGGGTGTATGTGGCAGCAAAGTTTGCATTTGAGTTTATTGCAAGCTCTGCTACCGGTGTCCATGTTCAGATGAGATGTTGTATTGTTGTGGATGAGGAGTTGTTTGAGATTAGGGGGCTGTCTGTGTGCAAGTAAAGGTTTAACCCCCCCCCCCCCCAGTACTTTTGAAAGAGAGCGGTCACTGTCCAATATAGGTTGTAAGTTGTTGATGATACGTTGAACTGTTCTCAGTTGAGAGTTGGGTGTAACCACTAGTGGTGTTCTGTTATTGTCTTTTTGGGGTCAGTATTCCAAAGTATTTCTCTTTTAGGTTAGTGTATCAGAATAATGTTTTTGTATTGATATACTCAAACAAGGGATATTGTCTGTTTATCTCATATACCAAAAACCCATCTTCCACTATATTTTAATGTATTTTTTTCTAATGGCAAACCAGAATGATGTATATATTTATGTTACATGTTATAAGGTAAATTAGTTGGACAGGAAAAGCTTCTGGGAAAGAAATGCCCTCATTTTAACTTAGGCTTTTTAGCAATAGAATAATTAACGGATTCTGGCATTCTGATATGTTACTGTTTTATTGGTTTCCCATGCTAATGCAACCCAGATCAAAGGTTTTCTGAATTTGTTAATTTTACTATTCTGTTGGATTTTAACTTTGTACCACTTTGCATTCTAAGCCCCACAAGCTATATATAGCTCTGCTTACTGTACCCTATTTCTCGTCTGAAGAAGTGTGCATGCACATGAAAGCTTATATTCTGAATAAAAATTTATTACACTGTTTTGCCACTTGATCCTAACTTTGTATTAGTTTACACTCTTAACCCACCAGCTATATGTATTTCAGCTCTGTACTCCATCCCCTCGTCTGAAGAAGTATGCATGCATATGAAAGCTTACATTCTGAATAAAACTTTGTTGGTCTTAAAGGTGTAACTTGATTCCTACTTTGTTCTAGATTTGATGAGTTTCATTGCAATAATCTTCTGTAAATCATGAAAACAGTTATTTTAGGATATGTTGTATAGGTAGGTAAGTAGCAAAATGCTCCTCCAGCCACCCAATCTTATTGATGGTAGGGTTGTAACCCTTCCCTAGAGAAGCTTATGGGTGAGTTCAATATGGGAATTCTTTATTTTTGTCCACTTATTGCTTCCTCTGTTTCACCCACATATTGTAGGCCCCTGCAGGCTTTACATTTGTTGCTCAAGCTGTCCTTACTGAATTGAAATGCAGTTGGCGTGGATTTTGTAAATTGGTGTGGATTTAATATACTGATCTGCCTGTTTACACAGCCAGCTGTCATAAGGCTTTGCCCCGGTATAGAATTGGACAGAACAGAGAGGACAGACTCATGGAACTTCATGGGATGGGAGAATAAATTCTATGACTCAGATTTGTTCTCATTTCTGTGAAAAATTGACATTTTGTGCCTGCAGGAAACCTGGTCCCAGGAGTCCAACCCCCCCCCCCCCCCACAGTTCTCTAGAGAAATTGTATATTTGTTGGTCCTTCTATCAAAATCCATACTAAAGGCCATACCAGCAGGGGCATGGTAACTTTTGCTTCTGTCAGTCTTAAGGCTGAGGACCAGGGCTTGAACAGTGGCACCCAGTATTATCTCCAGGTGTTGGGGATTCAAGGCAAAAATAGTGGGACCAATTTCCCACTCACCTTATGCCGCTCTCAGGTTCCTCTTCTCAGCAGGGCTTCCTTCCGATTTCACACTATCTGCCCCGGGGCTACAGCTGGTGCTGGCTTTTTCACACGGCAAACAGTAACCTCTAAAAACCAGTTTCTGTTTGCTGCGTGAAAAAGCCAACGCTAACTGCAGCCCCAGGTTAGATAGTGTGAAATCAGAAGGAAGCCCCGCTGAGAAGAGGAACATGAGAGCGGTGTAAGGCGAGTGGGAAATCGGTCTGGATCTCTTCCTCTGTGTAAATATATATATCGTACCTAAAATATCCAGGTCCCAGAACCAGAAGAACCAGAAGGGATACAATTTTTCAGCTGTTTCTAGGGCAATCTGTCTACCAGACTGGACACTCTGTTGTTTTGTGCAAGGCTTGACTATGGTTCTCTTGGTGATTCATCGTGCATGATCAACCAGGTGGCTTTATACGCATGTCAACTAGCCAGGTCATTTAAGGATAAGTTTTTTAATGAGGTATCAGGTTCGTAGAAATACTTTCTTCTTGTCGCTTATGTCACCTTTATGGGCACCCTGTATGGCTCCTCCCACAGCACCTATACATATATGTCTACCCAGAGTAATAAGACTTCATGCTTTATTGTGCCTACAGTATCCATTCTATTCACTAAAGGGGACTTAGAGTGGTTTAATAGATATGGGAAAGTAATTTCCACAGAATTGTGAATCTATTTAATAGCTGCTAGGATAATGAAATAGGAGAAGCCTAGCTATATGTAAGTGAAAGAAGTTCTAGGGCTAAAAGGTAAGTGATTCAGACCTGAATATCTCATTAAAAGGTGGCGATGGAAAAATGCTTGGTTCACTGCAACACTCTCTGATGTTCCGCTTATAATTCTGCTTTGTATATGGATTTGAAGCAGAAAAGACTTATTTTATAAGTAAAACACTATTTACTTGAAAGAGCTGAAAAATTGTATCCGTTACCTTCCTTAAACTCAGCATAGCTGAGAGTGATTTGCAAGCATGCTTGTTCCCAACAAATTTTGGATCAGAAGTATTGTGTTTTCTGTTTGGTATTCTTTGCTGCAGTTTCATATATGTAGAAGCTGAAACATGCACTGAATTATCCTCTTTGCATTATTCATGCCTTTTAGGTGGAAGACTTAAGGGTTGCTTCACCTGCCACTGTGAGCCGATGTGGAATGGTATATATTGACCCAGATGAACTGAAGTGGTTACCCTACGTAAAGACGTGGCTGGCAGGCCTTGAAGGAAAAGTAGGGTTTACAAAAACACTTTTGGTCAAAAAGCAAAGTGATTCATAAAACAATTTTAAATAATAGTATCAAACTTATAGTTCTGCTATGCACATCCCCCATCTTACATAGCATTGATTTCAGTGTCATTTTCTTCCAAGTCAATTTGCATAGGATTTTGCAGTTCTGTTTAATTGCTATAACAGCAAGTTTTCAGGTTAATCTTTAAATGTCAGCAATTGCGAATGAGCATCAGAATGCAAGACGACAATATTAAAGAGGCATGCGACTATATATAGTTATATAAAATGGTGGTGATACGGGGACCCGTATCACAGTGTGTGAGCAGAATTCACAGCCCTACGTGTAGATTACTTTAACAGGCCTGCAAACTGCTGACACTTCTGGCCACCATTTATGTTCTTGGGCATGTAGACAAAATAGGTGCTAATGACATAATTCTTCATAGTGTTGACACATTGGGTATTGGTGTCTGTTGCGTTCTGTCATAGCCAAGAACTCAAATCCTGGTAAGGACTATGCAGATAATTGGTTGTACTAGTGGAAACGAGCAGTGCCCTTTTCCCCTTCTGACGTTCCAGGAGACTTTCCCAGCTGGGTACAGCAAAGGACACAAGGCAGTATAGCAATTAGGGGAGTACACGGTGTCAGAGAATTCCTCAGACCACTTGGCGAGCCACTGTACTTGTTACATTATAGGCAGGTGTGTCAAAAGGGCTTTGCTTATGTTTGCTTTTAATGAGAGGCATGTTATTTTCAGTGGAAATCAAGAAAACCATGATTCTGTGCAAATGTTTGCTTGCATTTTAGCTCAATGAGGAAACCAAAACATATTTGTTTGAACTGTTTTGCCGTTACGTTGAAGATGGTCTAAAATACATCAACAAAAAATGCTCTCAAGCTATACCTCAGGTGGACATCAGTAAAGTTACTGCACTGTGTTGTTTACTGGAGTCACTGCTTCTTGGAAAAGGAGGGCCCAGCATGAAACTGGTACAGTTTTTTATTCTAGGGGAATTAACGTACGTTGCTGTTTCTTTTTTGAAAGGTTCAGTGTAATGCATAGGAGTGATATTTGGGTCATTTTTTGCTTGGGTTGTTTTTAAATATTTTTTTTTTATTATATGTATTACATCAGATGATGCTTTGTTGTACTCTTATTTCCTTAGATTTCAACAGGAAATACCTTTTTGGTAAAAACGTTGTTTTCCACCCAAATGGGAATGGTATTTTCAGGAATTGTACCTCTCACAAATTTTGTCCAAATAGGCTATAAATTCCCTCTTTCCCAGTGGCCAAAGACAGGCTCAGATTGGCCTGTGAGCTTTTTTTATCATTTCTTGGGATCTTCCAAGTGAGTTAGTTGTCTATTTTTCAACCAAAATGGAGCATGCAGGTGAGGGGAACTTAATCCTGCCTTTTTAACCCTTTACCTCACCATGAACTGGTCTTTAAGAATTTTTCTTCCAGTCAAGCTCTAACAATGAAAGTTAACCAGGCCAAGAGAAAATTGCTTCAAGCTGTAGATTGGGGTGTGGGAGGGTTAGGATTTAGTTCTGTGGCTTCAAGCAAGGAGTTACCTGTCTTTTTTTCATCGCAGAGTTTATTTATTTATTATTTATTTATTACTTTACATTTATATCCCGCCCTCTCCGCAAGCGGACTCAGGGCGGCTTACAGTATCATAAAAACAATCAATTCCATAAAACATATAAAACCATAAAACATTTATCAAGTTAAAAACTAGTACGCTATCTCAATCTAGTCTGGCGGTATTGGGTTCTGACTATGACCGCCAGCTTCTGTAGGATGTCCGGTGGCATCCAGTTAATAGCATCTGGATGTGCTTGTGTCAGGGAAATGGTGTGGCAGCTTTTTCATGAAGTTAAAGGTATCAAAAGGTCATTGATATCTCCCATAAAGAAAGAGATGTCAGATCTTCCTTCATCACAGATCTCTCAAGTCTCACCTAGTTTGACCCTGTCTTTCGGATGCCCCCAGTTGTTTCAACCGCAGCCTGCTTGCCTGCTTTCCATAATGTACAAAGAGCCCTTTAAAGGGTCTCACTTGCAGGCATACTGCCTGTTGCTAGGGCAAGGGATGCAGAGAATGGCATAACATACAGGGAATAACCATGGCTTGTATGATCAAAAAGCTTTTCATGACGTAGTACAGTGTTTTTGGCAGAAAGTTGAAACACTGTACAAAAATGTATATGGGAACAGCACTTTTCAGCAGGAACATCTCCCCCCCCCCTTTTGGTTTGAAGCTGCCCCATCACTTTGATTGTAAGCTGTCATGCTCGCTACATGCTTCTCCTCTACATCTCTTCCTTTGCCTCATGCAGCTGTGAAAAGCAGCCACTGAGGCACCACAATAACAGTATAGTATGGAAAATATTTAGGGATTACTTGATGTCATTTAATTTTCAGGATTCAGATTATGTTGAATTTCTGAAAGAATGCAGTTGATTCTGTTTGGATATTGCTTAACAGGGCTTTTTTGGTAGAAAACGCCCAGCAGGGTCTCATTTGCATGTTAGGCCATACCCCCTCACATCACCATTATTTCACACAGGACTTTTTTTGTAGAAAAGGCCCTGCAGGAACTCATTTCCATATTAGGCTACACCCTGACACCAAGCCAGATGGAACTGTGTTCCTGTGTGTACGTGCTCAAAAAAACCCCTGGCTTAACTTTTTCAAATGTGCACACTGCTATTTGGTGACCTTTCTGTACGGTGAACCTAACAGTATGGAAAGGACATAGCATTTCTCTGTGTTGCGTTTCTCCAGTTACCTAACTTTTTCTGTGAGCCATTCTAACATTCCTTTCTCAGCATTCCCACCTTCATTTAAGGTGCAGGCCCCCATGGGTCTTTTCAGAGTTATATAGAAAAGAGAAAAAAGTTCCTTTTAAACACATTATTTTTCTTTTGAATTTTGACATGTAGGAAATCTTTATATCTAATTCTGGCATGATCCTGGGATATGTATCAAAGCATCTGTACAACAGTGCCGCGTACAGATACATATCTGAGAAATCCACAAATTTTAAAGGGCTAATCCTAGGGTTGCCAGGTCCGGGTTGAGAAATTCTTTTCAAAGCAACCATTTTCCCCACAGGAGCATTGATCTGTTTGGTAAGAAGGTCAGCTGTAATTCTGGGAGATCTCCAGCCAGCACCTGGAGGTTGGCAACTGAGGATACTCTCCAGTGGACTAAAATACTGGGCAATCTCATTAGATCATAGTTGGCATTGTCGTGTTGCCTAGCAGCAGAGTGGTTGGGAGCCTTGATCTAGACAGACATGGCAAGACTGTGGCTTTGGGGCAAAGCAGTAACAGCATGGGGAAGAAGTGGCAAATAGAGATGAAGATAAAACAGTATCTGGAGAGAGAAAAAGGGAGGATAGAAGAGAAAGCAGCAGCAGGGGAAGGGAAAGACCATGGAGAATGGGCTGAGAAGGAACAGAAAATGGCAACTATGGTGGGATGAAAGAGAAAGTACGCACTAGCATAGGAGGGTGGGATTTCTGTCCCCCATGAATCTTGTGATTCCTGCTTGCACAATATTTAAATTTTCATTTCAGTATCATCGTTTTCCTTGTACAACAGGAACAGTCAAGACTGAACTGTCTTGTGTGCCAGACCTTCGTGTTCTGCTACCTGTGGTCACTGGGTGGAAATATATTGGAGATCTATTGGGATGGCTTTGATACATTTATAAGACAGCAGTTTGACGACAATCCGGATGCTAAGGTATACAAAACAGCTGCCTTGCCAATGTAATTTCACTGATAGTGTTTGTGGAAACAGTTGGGTAGAATCAGAATGGGAAAAGAGACAACAGGAAGGCCATTCTGGCATCCCTCCCCCCTCCCACCCTTGGAAGGTATGGGGGAAGGGGAAGGTTTTGCTGCAGTGGGGAAAGGGGAGCCTGACCCAGCTTAGGTGAGCACCCTGCAGCATCATTTGTAGTGCGAAAAGGTACTCCTCAGACCAGGCCAGGGGCTTCAGTGCCTTCACAGACCATGAAGCCTTTGAGTGGTAACATGGTCCTTGAGGCATAAGCTGCATGGATAGGGGGATGGGAACTGGCACACCCTCCTCAAGCATTATAAAGGCTTGGTGAAGAGGAGCCTGAGCTGTACATTTCTTTTGTATTTGCGCGTGTGCATGTGTGTGCCTGCACCTGGAAGTCATCTCTGACCCCTACTGAGGGCCTGGAGGATATTCAAAGAGGTGACTGAATAAAGTCTGCCCCTGTCATCCCAACTCGGTATGTCAAAGAGTTGTCCCATCCAAGCACTAACCAGAGTCGACCCTGCTTAGCTTCAGAGATCTGATGAGACTGGGCTCACCTGGGCTATCCAGGTCAGGGCGAGCTGCATAGAGATGATGGATCAAGGTTGGGAGCCAGGATGGCCACACCTGTAAATAAGGGGTGCACAGAGGAGGCCTGACTCTTCTGTCAGTTGCCCGCACTGCAACTGAGGTTTGGAGGGGAGTTTGGCCCATGTATGCTGTAGATCCCCCTTTCACTGTTGTAAAATAAATACATTTTTGGCCAGTTTTTTTTTTTGTAGAAAAAGCCCAGGAGGAGCTCATTTGCATATTAGGTCACACCGCCTGGCCTTGGGAGCACGTAGAGCCAGCTGGAGCCCTGGCCAGCCCAGGTGGAGCTCCACTGCTGTGGGCTCCAGTAGGAAAAAAGCCCTGGATTTGTCCCTTTATTATCCCATCTCAAGGTGTTAGCTCTCCTTATTCCACATCTGCATGCAAAAGCCCCCCCGCCTTTCCATTTCAAGCTATGCAGATGCATCTTCAAGTTTTCCTGAATTCCGATGTATTTAATTACTATCGTGAGGACTTTGGGGTTTACCTAAAACCTGTACTAGAAAATTGCAAACTGTATGCTCTTAAGAACATAAGAGAAGCCATGTTGGATCAGGCCAATGGCCCATCCAGTCCAACACTCTGTGTCACACAGTGGCCAATATATGTGTGTGTGTGTATATACACACATACACATGCCACGAGTTCTTGTATTGTGAGAAAGGGAGAAAAGTACTTCTTTCTCTACTTTCTCCATCCCATGCATAATCTTGTAAACCTCTATCATGTCACCCTGCGGTCGACGTTTCTCCAAGCTAAAAAGCCCCAAGCGTTTTAACCTCTCTTCATAGGGAAAGTGTTCCAAACCTTTAATCATTCTAGTTGCGCTTTTCTGCACTTTTTCCAATGCTATAATATGCTTTTTGAGGTGTGGTGACCAGAATTGTAACCAGTATTCCAAATGAGACCGCACCATTGATTTATACAGGGGCATTATGATACTGGCTGATTTGTTTTCAGTTCCCTTCTTAATATCAAAAGCTTTCTGGAAGTCAAGGTAAACAACATTTAGAAGAACATTTATTGGGTACTGTTTGTCCACATGTTTGTTCATCCCCTAAAAGAACTGTAACAGGTTAATGGGGCAAGATCTTCTCTTACAGAACCCATGCTGAGTATTCCTCAATAACTTGTGTTCATCAATGTGCCTACTCATTCTGTCCTTGATAATGCTTTCTACCAACTTTCCCGGTATTGAAGTCAAACTGACTGGCCTGTAATTTCCCAGATCTCCTCTGGAACCCTTTTTAAAGATGGGGGTGACATTTGCTACCTTCCAGTCCTTGGGAACGGAGGCAGATTTCAATGAAAGATTACATATTTTTGTCAGGAGATCCACAAGTTCAACTTTGAGTTCTCTCAGAACTCTTGGATGTATGCATCTGGACTTGGTGACTTATTAGTTTTTAATTCGTCAGTTGTAGGACCTCCTCTCTTGTCACCTCAACTTGACTCAAGTCTTTCAACACCCCTTCCAAAATTAGTGGTTTTGGAGCGGGCAAACACTTATCATCTTCCACAGTGAAGACTGAGGCAAAAAATGCATTCAGCTTCCCAGCCATTTCCCTATCCTTCAGTAATCCTTTTACCCCTTGGTCATCCAAGGGCCCTGCTACCTCCCTGGCTGGTTTCCTGCTTCTAATATATTTGAAGAAATTTTTATTGTTGGTCTTTATGTTTTTTGCAATATGCTCCTCATAATTCCTTTTTGCCCACAGCCTGTGTTCTCTTTTATTAATCTCACTTGGACTTCTTACCTTTTACAGCTTCCATTACTTTCTTTGTTAACCATGCAGGCCTTTTCTTATACCTGTTTGTGCCTTTCCTAACTTGTGGTATATATTTTATCTGAGCGTCTAGGATTGTAGTTTTAAATAGCCTCCAAGCTTCCCCAAGGGTTTTGACTGTATTTACCTTTCCTTTCAGTTTCCTCTTCACATGCCTCCTCATCTCAGAGAATTTACCCCTTTTAAAGTTAAACGTGGTTGTGCTGGTCTTTTGGGGCAACTCCCTATTTATACAAATGGTGAAATCAAAAACGTTATGGTCACTGCTCCCAAGCAGTGCAATCACTTTTACATCTTTCACCAAGTCTTGGGCATTACTTAGGACCAAATCCAGGATCACCCCACCCCTGGTAGGTTCTGTGACCATCTGTTCCATAGCACAGTCATTGAGAGCATCTAGAAACTCAATCTCTTTCTCTCGACCTGAACACATACTGTTTGTCACCATCTCAGTGGACAACTCTGATCCATTACCCAATAGAAAAGTAACAGCTAACCCTTCATCTCTTTGAGATGAGTCCTCCCGAACCAGAGACATTTCGTCTCCTGTTGGCTTTCCCCTAAGATTTAGTTTAAAAACTGCTCTGCCACCTTTTTGATTTTAAGCGCCAGCAGCTTGGTTCCATCTGGGGACAAGTGGAGACCATCTCTTTTGTACAGCTCCCGCTTGTTCCAGAAAGCATCCCAGTGTCTAACAAACTTAAACCTTTCCTCCCTATACCATCGTCGCATCCATACATTGAGACTTCTAATTTGTGCCTGTCTCTCCAGCCCTGCACGTGGAACAGGTAGCACTTCTGAGAAGGCTACCTTGGAGGTCCTGGCCTTAAGTCTCCTGCCTAGCAGCCTAAATTTTTCCTCCAGGACCTCACGACTGCATTTCCCCACATCGTTGGTGCCAACATGCACCATGACCACTGGCTCCTCCTTAGCACTGTCTATTAGCCTATCTACAACACGCATAATGTCCGCTACCTTCGCACCAGGCAGGCAAGTCACCATACGGTCAGTACGCGGTTTTGCCACCCAGCTGTCTACTTTCCTAAGGATCGAATCACCAACTACTAAGACCCCTCCCCTCCCTGCCCAGGGATGGTTCCTTGGCGCGAAAGGATATCCGCTCACCAACTGAAGAAGAGGTCCCTTCTGAGGGCGCATTCCTCTTATCCTCAGCATGGTGCCCTGTTCCCTCTCGACCCTCATGCTCCCTGGCAGCAACGGGGCTGCCACATTCAGATCGGGGCTCATCTAATACGTCCCCGAGAGTCTTCTCTGAGTGCCTAACTGACTGTCTCTGCTTCTCCAGGTCAGTCACCTCAGCCTCAAGGGTACAAACTCGTTCCCTGAGTACCAGGAGCTCCTTGCATCGAGCACACACCCAAGTCTTCTGTCCTGTGGGCAGGTAGTCATACATGTGACACTCAGTGCAAAACCCTGGAAAGTCCCCACCCCCCTGCTGGCATTCTACCTTCATGATAGCTTTTTAAAAATATACAGTCCCCTTTTAAATCCTGTTTGTTTATGTGGCTCTCCTTCTGGAGGGTCTACTTACCTTATTGGGAACACAAGGAAAATAGGGATCTGGGTTCCTGGTCCTTACACAGCCCCCAGGCTAAGAGCCCCAGGCCAAGAGCCCTTTGGCTCTCACTCTGGCAAGGCGCAGCTTAACAATGCAAAGGGAGTGGGGTCACAGCCACCCCTAATCAATCAGCGACAATCAACTTCAGCCCACTCAAACCAAACAAACAGCAGTTCCCCAGCAACCACAAACTCAGAATTTTCAGCAATCACACAGTCACACAAACTCAGAAATTCTCAGCAACTCCCCCAGCTGTTTAGAAAGCCAAACCTCATCCTTATATCACTTCTTATCTGCTCTCTCTCAGAGCTCTCTTATCTTGGGTATGAATGAGTGTCTTTGCTAACCCAGTCCTGAAGTGAAAGTGCTACCCTTTTCATTTTAACTAAGTCTCAGGATTTAGCTTTGTCATTGAAAACTGGTTCCAGAGCTGAGCTCTGTTGTTACAGCAAACGTCCGCGAATCTCCTCATGGCTTTATTGCGCTACACAATGTGCGTATGTAGTATTGCCCTCTGGTGTGTGGAGTAACATTTTTGTGCTGATTTGGAGAGAATTTCATTTGTAGAGATTCTGGCTTTCATTCTCATGGGAAAACATCTGTGAAAGTATTGATGGTTTTTGCAAACGATTCAGAAACCTGAACAGGGCATGCATTTGTAAGACAGAATTATTCAGATCTCTTCTCCAGACAGACTTTTATGGGCACCCAAAGCAACAGTCTTCCCTCCTCCATTTTATCCTCACAGCAGCTCTGGTAAAATAGGTTAGGTTGAAAGTGTGTGACTGAGCCAGGCTCACCCAGCAAGCTTCCATGGCAGAGGGAGGGTTCACACCTGGGTCTCCCAGACACTAGTCCAACACTCTAACCACCTCACCAGGCTTACCTTTTCTCCCATGGTCATTAAGAAAGATAAGCATAAAATTACAGGTCTAATGCAGCTGAAGATGACTTTGCCTTTCTAGCTTCCAAGTTCTGGCGATCTGTGGAGCGTTTACATTGATTTCGATACAAGGCGACTGGATCCTTGGGAGAGAATTATACCTACATTTAAATACAGCAAAACAGTACCATTCTTTGAAATGCTCGTCCCAACCACTGACACCGTGCGTTATGGCTTTCTAATGGAAAAATTGCTTGCTATCAGACATTCTGTACTGTTTACAGGAATAACAGGGGTTGGCAAGGTAAGAACCATACAGCAAAATGGATAGTTTGGTTAAACCCTAAGACACCAAATTCCCAAAGGGTTATTAGAAAACAAGCTAGAAATGTAAGGATTTCCTAGGAAGTAGGAAATGTAGCTTGACAGCTCTTATATGTGGAAGAGGAGTTTCTTGTAGTTGGGAAAATAAATGGGGATAGGTCTTTATTAATCAGGCAGAAAAGCTAAAAAAATAAATAAATACAAGAGGCCCAGATTAATATGATGTTTTATAAGCCACATACTATTCAACATATTTTATTAACGTTCTGGAAAAGTAGCCTGTAAACAGGTGAACATTCAGCAAGTTTTTAATTTTGTCTGGAACATCATCAAGCTAGCTGAATGAGTAGTGGTAACATCTAGTATGCATTAAAAATCCAACTAATCAATTTGAACTTTCAAGTAATCCAACTAATCAACTTAATCAATTTAATCCATTTAAAAATCCAGCTAATCAATTTAAACGTTCAAGTAACAAAAAATAATTCCCTGAGGACAACTCTGTAAAGAGCTCTGTCTCAGTTTGAGGTTGCAGGGTAACTTCAGAATGTACCAAAGGGGGCTCTTGTGTCTCTAATGTGCTCGTCTTCCTTTTGCTTTTTCTTGCTCAAAGTCTGTAGTTGCAAGGGCTCTGCTAAACCGAATACAGGATGAAGCAGGCTATGTTCCTGTTTACCTAAATTTCTCTGCTCAGACTTCATCTGCAAGAACTCAAGAGATTATTGAATCCAAATTGGAAAAGAAAAGGAAAAATATTTTAGGTAAAGAGGGCTAATGGTCTGTTTAACCTGAATTGTATGTAGAACGAGTGTGTTTTGTATTTTAATTATTTCTGCTGATTCAGACAGCACTATGCAGCAGCTGATGCCTTAGTACAGCCAGTAGGAAGCAAATTCTCCCCAAATCATTGGACAGATTAATTCATATTCTCCAGAGTTTAGAGGCAATTAGATCATAGCAGCAAGGCAAAAAAAAAAAAAGATCCACTTACTTCTGTGGTTTTATAGCAATTTCAATCAAACTAAATTCTATTTTGAACTATAATGCAGTTTATACAGTTTTGCACTGGAGGGCAGCATTGACGTACAAGAAAGGTAATAGTTCTTTTATCATATTATAATGAAAAGTCATTTTTTCCCAGAGTTAGTATGTGCTATGGGCATGATCCTGTCGGTGTATGGGAGTTTTTCATCACTCTGTAGCACATCCATCTCCCATTGTCAGACAACCCTTGCAGTAGAGCTGCCTGCAATGGGATTGGCACCCAATAAATTGTTAAATCAAATTATTATTCATAGAAAATTTGCTTCACTTAGCGGTGATTCCAGTGAAGTGCATTCTCTGATAACAGAATCATGCCATAATTAGTAGAGCTGATGATAATGAAAATTGCCTAAAAGAGAATTCCGGTCAATATTTCAGCTCCCTCAATGGAAAGCAGTTTTGCAAAACTTCAGGCAGACTTAATAAAATTAACATTTCTTTTATCATAACTGCTGCAAATTCATCTAAGAAGCGCTCTGTTGTTTGTTGTTATCAGGGCAACAAATAATCTGTATTTTGTGTATTCAAGTGATTTTTTTTTTTTTTAAATCCCTTTTGCAGCAATGTTGTTGAATCTTACAAGAATGTTGAGGTGATGTGAATCCAAACTTGCTAACATGAATTCCATAATTTGCTTTTGTTTTGTATGGTCCTGTGAAATAACTTCTTGTATGATGGACAGTTTTAATATCAGGCAGAACTACGATGCAGCGTGACTGAATTAAATACACGCTTGTGAAAGTTAGCCTTAAGGTTACGTATCTTAGGATGTAGTGCAACTATTTTTGCTATTGTAGAAGTATCTGTGGCCCATAACTGAATCGAGCAAGTGTTGGCGCCAGAAGTAGAATGCCAATCCAATTGGCATTCAGGTTTTCTGCAGAAATGTGTTTATCTGGGTTAGAAAATGGATTTACCCCCCAAGCATGAAGCAGATTTGTCCACTGGGTGCATTCAAGAGAAAAAGGGGAGAGTTATTTCTCATCCTGTCATACTGAATTAAATTGCCTAGTAGCTTTCATAAATTTACTTGCTTTAGTACTACAACACAGCAGTTTCGCCCATAGACACAAGCAACGGTTGCTTCCTCCTCCTGCTTGGGGAGTTAGGGTCAGTCAGGTGATCAAGAGGAACCAACCGGTTACCTCCATCCTCTATAACTTCAGGGATTGCTGCAGTTCTACAATCTGAGCACCATGTACTAGGGGAGGCTAAGGCATCACTGTACTGTACCTTATTATTCTTGCATACTCACCTATCCATGCCTGCCCTCCGTGCCATGTCTTGCCCCTTCACCTGTAGATTATCACTTTGATTTTAGCCTTACATCTTTGCATAGTCTTTGGCAACAGCTTTCACCACTAATCATGGGTAGCTGAAGCCCTCTTGTTAGTTATTTTGTTCAATATTTTGAAATTTTTTAAAAAACCCACAATGGACAAAGATGAGATATATACAGCCAGTGTGTGCTGTAATTCTTACCTCAAAGACACCTGGAGCCCTTTATCACTGCTTGAACCTCCTTGTCTTTCCAAGGCCTATTTCCAGAACATCAGATAACTTCTGTTTTAGAACCAATCGGGTCCTTCCCTCCCCACAGCTGTTCTGAAGAAGCCACTTCAATCTTTTACATTTTAGATTAGCAGCATTGTCACAGTACATGCACTATACAATGCAAGCCCCTTTGATCTCTGCTCTGTTCAGCAGAGCTGATAATGTAGCACATGCCACTGAAATGGCTGCGACTGAGCAGGTATAATCAGATGGATCTGCTGTCTGCCAGATGTAATGTCAGAGCGTTCTCTCTAAGCTGCAGAAAGACTATTATAATGCATACAGATGCATTGTGAAGAGCTGCCAAGGACTGAAGCCCTAGAAGACATAAAACAAACTATGAAAGCAGTTAGTGGAAATGTAAGGTCGTTAGAAGGGTACAGTGGTTCAGTAGGAGTCCTGGTACAAAATAGTTACAGAAAGCAGAAGTTTTTATGCTTTCTTCTCTTAACAGTTATTATTTTGATGTCCCAATATGTATTGGGGAAATTGGAGGCCTGAAATAATCCAATTTTTAATTCTGTCAACTGCTGTCTTCTCTTTAGAAATACGCATACTACTAGGCTCATTTTGAGGTGGGCTTTCTCAGTACTCATGGGTACACTTTTCTTACTTTGCGGGACTTTGCCAGCAGCAGTTTGTCCATTTTACATCTTAGGAGCACCGGGGACTAAAAGAGTTGTCATTTTTGTGGACGACCTAAACATGCCTAAATTGGATCGTTATGGTTCTCAGCCTCCGATTGAGCTACTGAGACAGTACCAGGACTTCGGAGGGTTCTACGATAGAGACAAACTATTTTGGAAGGAAATACAAGTAAGTCTGCCTTTAGTTGCAAGATTATGCTTTGACTGTTATAATTGGGGTGCCTGAGTTCAGGTGTGAGGTGGCTGCAAAAATTTGTCCACAAAAACAGGTGGAATGTTGGCCCTGGTTTCCAGCTAGTGGTTGGAGGGGGAATGTTATGGAGTAACACACACTCAAAGTACCCTCTTGAGCCCAGTTTACATGAAGAAGCACTTCCAAGAAGCTTTAAATAAATGGAGCAACAGCGAGGCTGTAGCAAATTCTGTGCGTAGGCTTGCCACAGGAGTTGAATGACTGTCGCCTTATTACCAAAAATTACCAAACAAGGCAATTGATTTGCCACTGCGAATAAAAGGCTTCTGGAGCAGAGCAGCATCTGTAGAACAGTCGTCATGCTGGGCTCCAGGGACATTGTATACAAGGCAAACAATGGGGTGAGGGGAAAGTAGATTTGCATCCTTTGTTCATAACGTGTGGAAATGTGAATACTCTGTGGGTATGCCTCTGCAGACTTACTTTCTTCTGTATCCTGCATTTCCTTTGTGAAGCACAGCAGGTTTTTCCATGGTGTTTTCTTCTCTGGAATACAATGGATTTGGGGAAGGTATAAAACACTAGCAGAGGAAAATTATCAGAGACCACCATTCTGTATTCGACAGGTTAAAAAAAAAAAGATGTGGTCATGTAACTGGTCAAATATTGTCCAATATTTTTCAAACATTAATTTAATGAGCACAACAAAAGAGGTAGCTTTCACCAGCGGTGGTTTTATAATTGGCATTCATACAAAAAGTGACCTTTTCTGCTGGTAACTGTTCTTCCTCTGGAGATGTCTGTACTTGAAGCAGTTGCCAGTAGAAGAAGCTTTAGTACTCTGCTAGGTTGGTTCTGCCTGCTTCAGGGCTAGGGGGCAAGGGTCTTTTCACTTCTGCCTCTGCTCACAAATGACGCCATAATGAAACAAATAAGCTACCCTCCTACTCAGTGGCCTTCTTGGCTTCATTTGACAACATTTAAGTATGTGGAAACTGGGACATGGGTAATTAATATTTGGAAAGTCAATTGACTGGAATGCCAGCCCAGTACCAGCAGGAAAGGAGACGAGCTATTAATTGGCCCCCTTTTTGCAAGAGCAAGCGTAGGGTAGTAACAACTGCTTGCTTCAGTCTTCCCCTACTTCAGACCAGGACTTCCATGCTATTATCTTCTGGGAGCCTTAGCCACAGTTACATCAGTGTAAAAGGGACTTGGCAGTTAACTTCTGTACACATTGGAAACAATGGAAAGAAATGACATGCCAAGTGGTTGGATGCAAGAGTCACTTGTGATCTCCTTATTTAAGAACCTGCACAGCAGCCTCATGCTGAGGCATCAGCTAGGTAGGTCGAGGCTGCTAAACATCCGTGATAAGTCATGATCTTGAGCAACAGTCCGCTAGATGACAGCAGCATTTGGACTCAGCTGCTCCCTAAAGTCAGAACTTATTGCTTTGCCTGTGCTGCCTGCAAGCCTCCTGGGAAATTCCTTTACATCCAAAGGCTGAAGACATGTAGCAAAAGGGGAAGAGTCTAAGACTGCACAGGTCATTTTACTTAAATGAGATTTCATCATATTTGTAATGAACTGGGAGTTCTTAATTGTTCTTCGGAGCCAAATTAAAAACAAGAATAGGAAATCGGTCCTGTGAGCAGAGCTGCAGCGTGTTACAAACCAGATGGTTAAACTTAAGGAACAGGGCTATATAGGATTAAAGACATTACTAAATATTATGTTCTGATCACAAATGGTCTGTAATCTTTTTCACTGCCCGCCCCCTCCGCAGGATGTGACTATCGCAGCAGCCTGTGCACCTCCAGGCGGTGGACGAAACCCAGTCACACCACGTTTCATAAGACACTTTGCCATGCTGTGTCTTCCAACGCCCTCCGAGCACAGCCTTAAACAAATCTTTCAGGTCAGTAGCAACGTTTCTGTAGTCACAAGGAACAACAACAAAAATAGATAATCCTGTGCACTGTGTTGTAGCGCCCTACTTTGTTTTGTGGTAGGTAGACAGATGCTTAGTTAGCATATATCACTTTCTGAAGGGTTGTAGCTTTTCTGTTCATATTCTTTCCCCAATTTTATTGAAAATTGACAGTAAGATGTATAGAGAGCCTGGTCCCAATTAATTTCAGAGCACTTTTGATCAAGTCCGCAAGGGCTAGATGAGTAATTCGTTTGAAACTGAATGATTAGCTAAGAGTCTTCCAAAACTTACTCTAATTCATTTTCTTCATGGTATGTTTCCAGTTGTCTGTTTAGTGTGTGTCCTTGTTTATAGTCTCTCCTTTACATTCAAGGTTGCTGATAGCCACTTTGGATCCTCATGAAGATTCCTCCTGGGCCATCCTCACACTGCCCAGAGCCAGGGCTTTTTTTGTAGCAGGAACTCCTTTACATATTAGGCCAAACCCCCTCATGTAGCCAATCCTTCTGAAGCTTACAGTAGGCCCTGTAATAAGAGCCCTGTAAGCTCTTGGAGGATTGGCTACACCAAGGGGTGTGTGTGTGTCCTAATATGCAAAGGGCATCCTGCTACAAAAAAAGCCCTGCCCAGAACTAACATGTTCATCACGTGAGAGCATCTGATGAGACCTGTCCAATATATCACAGATGAAAATAAGGACATTTCTTGTAAACAAGTGGCTGGATTCTGATATGAGAGAGCTTTATAAAATTAGGCATAGGGTGGAGATAGTTGATAGTGAGAACTCTTTTCCCTTCTCCCATAATACTATAACTCATCATATGCCTCCATGGAATCAATGGAGTAGTCAATTGAGGACAAACAAAAGGAAGCATTTCTTCTCTTAAAGGGTATAATTAACCTTCAGAATTCACTGCCACAGGATGCAGTGGTGGCCCGTAGTTTAATGGGCTCTAAAGAGGGAAATAGTCCCATTGATCAACAATCTGCAATCTTAAGCAAAGTTACTCCAGTCTAAGCCCATTGAAATCAAGGATATATGTAGGTCCATCAGTGGCAATCAGTTGTGATGTCTAAATGGAACCTCCATGTTCAGAGAAACTGAATACCAGCAGGGGGCAACAAAAAGGAAGGCTCTGGAATTCATGCTCAGCTTGTTGGTCTTCTGGGAGCATCTTGTTGGCCACTGCATGAAACAGAATGCTGGACTAAATAGACCATTGGTCTATCCAGCATGGCTTCTCTTATGTTGTTAATGGTACACTGCAGGGGTTAGGGCTCAGCATCCTAGGCTGCAGATGTACTCTGAGTACGTAACAGGAAAAATGCAGAGTAGCTAAGGTGAGCCCAGTCACATATTCCAATCCGCAGCAAGCAGGATCCTCTTCCAAGCAGTTTCTGCTAGCCACAGGAGAACAGCAGGCCAACTCGCAGCTCCAGGGCAACTTGTGCGAAAACGGAGCGAAGTGCCGGCATCAAAAGGGCTCTTCACTCGGAACAAACCCTAGCGAAATCGGTCTCTCTCTGGAACTGACATATATATGCTACATACTGACTACTTACACAAGATGAAGACATTATAGACTCAAAAGATGTTGAACCCACCTTAAGTTGGGGAACACTGAGGCTTAGAGATTTGTAGGCCAAGTCTGTTAAACGTATCCAAGCTGTGCCAGTTTTAAGCACAGGCTCAGTCCAGCAGTGCCTTCTGGCAATTCCCTTATGATTGCCACCGCATAGTGCTATCATCCACATGAAAGCTTTTCCTTCTGCTCCTTCTGGCTACTCCTCAGAAGGCCATTCTCTGCCAGCCTCTCAGAAGGCATGCAGGGTATGCTATTTGAAAAGGCTTTTCTCTGAGAGTTCGGTATTGGTCTGCATAGATTAGTTGTGTCTTATCTGAGGGCTTTATATTTGATTTTATGGATTGTGTGTTGGAGGGTAACATATCTGGCTTGTTATATTGTAGGATTAACAGTGCAGATTGAATTTAATTGTGTATATCAGTACTCTTTCTTTCTAAAATACCCTGAGTTTTGAAGGATAGGGTTAACAATCTTTTAATAAACCAAATGAATCAGTGTGCAAACCAGCATCATGTAGCCAATTTACTGTGCTGGCTGTCTGAGGAGGATGCTAGATATGGACTTTGAACAAAACTTTGTTGGTCTTAAAGGTGCGACTTGACTCCTACTTTGTTCTACTGCTTCAGACCAACACAGCTGCCCACTTTGATAATATTTATGTTGAGAGGAGGTGGTTAGACAAGGTTTTGAGAAGGTCATCAGCAAGTATATTGTCCTATATTCCAGGAAAAAGATAATGCAACCCTGGTAATACTTATCTAGAAGAAAATGGCTTCTTTACCCCACCAGCAGTGATTAGCTACATCCCAGCTGTGAAGTCAAAGCTTCTCATAAGAATTCTTCCAGCATCACTAATGTACATACATTACCTCTGCTTTTTTTCAACTTTTAAAAATCAGCCCATAAAGAAAGGTATGCTCAGACCATCTGTTCAATAACACGTTTTTTCAAAGCTGCTCAGGTGCATTTTCATCCCATACTGTCTCCATTCCTTGTGCCCTTCATCAGTCTGTTCTCCTTTGCCAGGAAATAGTGAATTATTGCTATTGTACTTATTTGTACCAGCATGACTGGCACAGGTCATTGCTGGCAATACTGCGGGGCGGGGGGTGGAGAGAGAATTTGGAGTGGTGGGACAGAGCCATCTTAAAATGCCGCTATGATGCCTTGTCCACTTCACTCCCTCAGAGGCAAGATTTTTCCTCTGTTTTTCTTTCCCTTTTGTGACTGCCCTAGTTGTCTGTTTTCTTCTTTCCTGAAGAATTTTGGCTGTCCCACCCTCTCACAGTATAATATGTTGGCTGTTTGCTCAGTCCAGGAACCTGAGGAAAGGAATGGGAGCCCCTTTTAACTTACTCAACTTAAATGACACTTGAGAAGTTTTTATATTCCAAATTAACAAAATATTTTATTCAACATAGAGGGGAAATGTCAGATGAAATCAGAGGTAAAATTTCTGAGGTGAAACCTATATATGCCAGACGTTATTTCTGATGTTTCAGGCTAATGAGGGTTTCTTAAGCTGTTCAGAGTTACTGATAATATTTACAGAACAAAGTAGGAGTCAAGTTGCTCCTTTGACCAACAGCTTTATTCAGATTGTAAGCTTTCGTGTGCTTAAATTCTGAATAAAACTTTGTTGGTCTTAAAGGTGCAACTTGACTCCTACTTTGTTCTACTGCTTCAGACCAACACAGCTGCCCACTTTGATAATATTTATGTTGAGAGGATTTTGTTCCAGTGTTTTCCAAACACTGCAGCATACTTTTTTTGAGTATTTTCTGACTCTTTTGGTTTCCAAAAAGCTGGTACACTCTTTTTAGTACCCAGACCCCTTCTCTTGAAACACCAGTATTCATTTTGAGTTTTTAACTGACTCTTGTTTCTAACCACCCCAGAACAAGGAGATCTGCACTCTTCAGAGCTAACTCCCTGTTTGACAGGATAGGGAAATTCTTCTCTCACTAGAAGATCTATCTCTTTTCTTTGGCCCAAATGGGAGTCTCCATCTAACTACCCAGTCATTCATGCCACCTTTCCCCAGTTCTTTTGTCTGTGTTAAAGTTAGGGCTGAATTCTAAATGAATTCTCTTCCTCAACATTCAGCTCTAAAGTCTCTTTCTACTCAGCTGAAGCTAGCCAGTCAGATCACTTGGAACACCCTATCAACTCAAGGCTCTCTGACTCTGAAGAATTAACCACAGTCATTTACTTGTTTGTGTAGCATTTTTAAGGTTTTAAAAGTGCAGTCAATCACAGCTGCAAAAAAGGTAACTGTATGAACTGCCTGTGCTGATTGCCTGCACTTGGTTTGAGAGCTGGTATGGCCCGGAAGATAGGATGTTGGACTAGGATCTTGAGCAATTTGGGTTCAGATCCCTGCTTCTATCATTGAAACTCACTGAGTAACCTTGGGCATGTCACAGACTCTAAGCCTGCCCTACCTTACAGGTTTGTTGTTGTAGGAAAACGGAGGAGGGAAGAATAATGTTCTAAGCCACTTGGAGTCCTGATGGAGAAAAGTAAAATATAAATGAATAACTGAAAAATGCATACTTCACCACTTACCACACCCAGTTCTCACATCCAACCCTAAATTCTCATGGACTATATAGATTGTGGGTCCAGTGCATTGAGGCAGATCTTCATTTGCTCCAGCATTAGGCTTAGAGTACAAGGCTTCTCAAAGCTGAGCCTCAGTATCTTTCTCAAATGCTGTAGAACTAATCTCTCCTATATAATAATTCCCTTAGCAAACTGTTCATGAATCTGATATTCTCCCATTGGCTGAGCTGCCTGTTGCTGCTTCTCAGAGGAGAGAGAAAATAGCCTTCCCTCAATTGGCTGAAGGCGGGAGGAGGCAAGAAGGAGCCAGAGAAAGCCTTCCCTCAATTGGCTGAGGGAAAGAACCAGAGAAAGTCTTTCCTTGATTGGCTGAGGGCTCATCCCTCTCCTCCTATGGAAGAGAAGCAGCCAGAGACTCGGGGGAAATGGCATTCCATGGCAGCAGAACAGATAAAGAGAGAGGGAGGGAGGAGAGACAGAAAGCTTGAGAGAGGTAGACAGAGAATGAAGACTAACAACTTTATCAGAGAGACAGTGTTGGGTTGAAAGGTATCAATAAAGGCCTTTGAGGAAGAACTCATTGGGCCCAGTCTTGACTATGGCTGCCAGTTCTAGATTGGTGGGAAATTCCTGAAGATTTTGTGATGGAGTTTGAGGAGGGAAGGGTTCGAGGAGGGGAGAGGCCTCAGCTGAATATAATGCCATAGAGTCCACCCTCCAAAGCAGTTGTTTTCTTCAGGGGGAAAGAGATCTGTTATCTGGAGTTCAGTTGTGATACCAGGAGGTCTTCAAGCTCCACCTTGAGAGCCAGTTTGGTGTAGTGGTTAAGTGTGCAGACTCTCATCTAGGAGAACCGGGTTTGATTCCCCACTCCTCCACTTGCACCTGCTGGAATGGCCTTGGGTTAGCCATAGCTCTGTCCGAGGTTGTCCTTGAAAAGGCAGCTGCTGTGAGAGCCCTCTCAGCCCCATCCAGCTCAAAAGGGTGTCTGTTGTGGGGGAAGAAGATATGGGAGATTGTAAGCCACTCTGAGTCTCTGATTCAGGAAGAAGGATGGGGTATAAATCTGCAATTCTTCTTCTTCACCTAGAGGTTGGCTACCCTAGACCTGGCTGTTTGCTGCTGTTCAGCTGCAGCACCTCTATGACAGCTAATGTGGCACAGGAGTTAGGGCTTCAGAGCAGGTCTTGCTGTGGAAGCTGACTGGGTGATTTCAGATCAGTCATAGACTTTCAGCCTAAGCTACCTTCCAGGGTTATTGTGCAGATCAAAAGCTGTAAGCTGCTTTGGTCCTCACTGCAGACAAAGGCTGTACTTTTCTTAAACTGAGGCTGCAGGGGAGGGGGGAGGAGATAGAAAGATGAAGTCAGATCAATTCCTCTTCAGAAAATGGCTGCCTTGGGTGGGTGGAAAGGCAGCAGGGGGGGGGGGGGTGCACTCGCCCATAAATTCTTTCTAGAGCACTTTCTATTTTTCTCCACAATAGGCCTTATTCCGAGTTTATAAATAAGAGCTTTAAACCTATAATTGTTACACTGGGTATTTACTTGGTTCATGCATGTTCTGTTCATCAGCTTAGAGCAAGGGTGTCAAACATGCAGTTTGGGGGCCGAATTAGGCCCCCGGAAGGCTCCCATCAGGCCCCTGAGCAACTGGCTATCATCTGCTTCCTTCTCCCTATACCTTGCTTCCTTCTGCATCTCAGTTTGCTTTGCAAGGCTTGCTCAATTGCACAGGAGCTATAGAGCAACACCTCTATTTTCTGCATGGGCTGAGGCTCCTCCCTTGGGTAGGAAGAGGGGAGGAATAGCTTGCTTTGCCAGGCTCTCTCAATTGCACAGTAGAGCTACTGAGCCAAGTCTCTCTTCCTTCTGTTCGCTGAGGCTCTTCCGCCTCCTGGTCCCATGGGGAAGGAAGGAAAGAGCCAGAGCTTCCTTTGCCCAGTTCCCTGGATCCCATGGGAGAAATAGAAAGAAAGCGCCTTTAAGACCAATAAGTAATGTTTTAAGCATGTTTTATAAAAATATATATATTTGTGTTTGTCTGTGTTCTTTATAAAATTTATCTCTCTGCTACCTAAACTTACATAGGTACACACATTGCCTGGTCTGACATGGCTCAGCCCAACCCAACATGGCCCAGCCCAACAAGGTCTGATTTATGTCAGATCAGGCCCTCATAACAAATGAGTTCGACACCCTTGGCTTGGAACTTATCTAAGCAATACAACAAACGCAAGTTGTGGAACAACTCACAGCCACAAATGCATAGAGTGCTCTGCCCCTCAATGCAGCTTGGAGTGCTGCCAGGGATGGAGGAGGGGCTTCAGGTTTCTCTTCAGTTGCTATTTTTACCATCAGGAACAGCCTTGGCTCCATATGTCACATGAGCACAAGAAATTACCTCACACTGAATCAGCTCCTTGATCCACCAAAGTCACTATTGTCTTAGCGACTTTGGCAGGGGCTCTCCGAGGTCTCAGGCAGAGGCCTTTCACCCCACCTACTGCCAGATCTTTTAACTGGAGATGTCAGGGACTGAACCTGGGACCATCTGCATGCCAAGCAGATGCTCTACTACTGAGCCACAGTCCTCGTCCACATGATCCCAGGACATGTGGGACCTGATCATTATGAGGCTCCTGGGCCATGTTCAGCTTAGTCACCCAAGACCCTGAAGAAACCTTTGCCATTTTGGCAGTGTAGATTAGTAAATCCATTACGTGATCCAGAGCCTTGTGGGCACTGCAGTGTTCACACAGTGGCTCTTGCATGTCTGAATCTCCACTCCCATGGATCCATTTACCCACATCAGTGTACATCCATTTGAATGGACAAGGAAACTTCTGTGGATACGCCAGCTCTGAGCATGCACTGCAACTCATGTACGCCTGGTGGGTAAAGCAATCTGCTGATATCAATACAGAGTTGTTTTCTGCTGATACCAAAGAGCTCACGTTATAAAAATATTAGAAGTCACAGCTGGTTTGCAAAGAATAAAAAAGCTGTCGAAAGATACATTTTTTTCCTTTGCTTTTTAAATGTTTTTCTCCCTTTGTCTAGGCTATTTTAAAAGGCTTTTTGGCTGAATTCTCTACAGCAGTTAAGCAGACTGCAAAAAGCATAGTGGAAGCTGCTGTTGAAATATATCAAAGAATGAGCATTGATCTTCTCCCAACACCAGCAAAATCCCATTATGTATTTAATTTACGTGATTTGTCAAAGTGCGTGCAAGGTAAGATGTGTGTTCTCCATATGGCGCATTTTCTATTCCAGTTTTATGTCAGTAATTCTTCTGCCTAATAATTTCTCCCCAGCCATTGTTTTGCTCTCTTAATTTCAACGTTGCATGTTTTATTACAAGTCTGTATGCATATTTTGACATGTTGCTGTGGGGCAGGGAGAGGACAAAAGCACTACACTGCATATATTTGAAACTAATGTCCCTTTCCAGTAAATAAAACCAATCTGAAGAGACATGGAAAGAATTTGCTACTGGTGGTACAGAATTTCTCTGAAAGAAAGGAAGAGCGTGAGTGCAGTAGTGTGTAAAATTAAAGCTGTGCTGTTGGTACCTCAACCAGGAAAGCTGTACATAGCCCACAGTGACACCTGAAATGTATAACATCTGTAATTGCACTAGTGTAATATCTGGTGGATCACCTGGGTATAAAAGTTGAAAGCTCTCTATAGCAGCTGTAACTCTGGAGCCTCTTTTCTGTGTGTGTGCAACGGGCAATGCCAACTACATGTAATTTTACAGCATTCCACAATATTTTTGCACTCAAAGCTTGCCTGCAGATATGCACGAGTAGGAGCTATCTATCAAATATCTCTCTTCCAGATGGAAATATATAAGGCTGCATCCAAGTAAAGGTAAAGGTAGTCCCTTGTGCAAGCACTGAGTCATTACTGACCCGTGAGGTGGTGTCACATCACAACATTTTCTTGACAGACGTTTTACGGGGTGGTTTGCCATTGCCTTCCCCAGTCACGTACACTTTATCCCCAGCAAGCTGGGTGCTCATTTTACCGACCTCAGAAGGATGGAAGGCTGGGTCGACCTTGAGTCAGCTACTTGAACTCACTTTCCGCCGGGATCGAACTCAGGTCATGAGCAGAGCTTGGACTGTAGTACTGCAGCTTACCACTCTGCACCACTGCACTCATATAGGGATGTTTAAATTGTGCTAGAGGTTCTAACTGTCCAATCCTAAACACAGTTACACCCTTCTAAGCCCGCTGTTGTCTGTGAGCGTAGAACAGTGTGACTCTGCCTTGGACTGCACCTACACAAACATGACAATCCACTCATAGGACCAAACTACATAATACATTTTTTTAATGAGTCTCCACATGACAGCTGTGGGAAACATTGTTTTAAATGAAGGGAGGGTAATTGGCTTATAAATGTTGCATGAGTGGATGAGGGTCCCCTGACTTCCCCTCATGCTGTTTTCCAGAGCTGAAATGACCCTGGGAATATATTTGTCCATTTTTTTGAGCAGCATGTGCCCCCTGAATCACCCCCTCCCTGGTCTTTACTTGTTAAAAATTCTTGGCACTTAGGTGCCTAACTTGGCTTTCACAGCATCCTTTTGCTTACCATCTCCTACTGCTGCTGCATTCTAAGCCAAACAGGGGGTTATGAAACAGTTCCCTGCGTTAGTCTTGGTAAGAACAGAATTTTTAAATGAGAGATTTTTGACATTCAGTGTAACCTCCTTACCCTTTCCCAGTTGTTTCTTGATCTGTTGACGAGTCGTTTAATGTCAAAAAAGTGAGAACAACTAAAGTAACAAGAGGAGAATACACTTCAGAACAATGCTAATAAGTGCTATGTAATATAAACCCAGCCTTTGGAATTCTAGGATCCAGGAGTTCGTGAGCTGCAGTGCATTACTGCAGCCGGACAATTTTATTACTGCACCTAGTAGTCATAGCTATCCATTTTAAACTAGCGAAAGAAATAAAATCTCATGCTTCACAGCATAAAGTGATTGCATTTTTGATTCTGGTGGGATTCCCCATCATCTCTATACCGTTAGGCAACAGGTTTGGAAAATATATGTGTATCAGTCTTCTGAGGGTTGCCTCGTGTTTAAGGCAGGATATTAAATTGGATGAACTGACTTTCATCTGTCTATATTCTTGATATCTTTATCTCTATTTATGTTCCGTCTCAGTAGTTTGTGTAGCACATAGACGATACGTGGGAGTAATGTTTTTAGATTGGAGTTGCCAATGACATCCAGAGTAATGAGAGGCAGTTACCGCACTCTCTTCTTAGGGTGCCATTGTAGCTCTGTTTGGTGTGTTCCATCACTGCTATGCATATATTTAGAATCCAGGCTCCCTTCTGTGCAAAAACAGACGGTTCCCAGCCCTGCTCAGCATGTTGCAGAAAAGGCATTAGAGGACTTGCTGTTGTTGCCAATGCGTCTTGCAGATGCAGAAGCAGAGTTTTGTGTCTTGATAGCGTATTTTAGGTTTTGATGCAGCCTCACACGTTTAAGTGGGTCGCTTTCCAAGCTGAAGCCAGATTTGGGAGATACTCAGGGCTCGTTTCGCACATCACTTGACCCTTTATCATGCCATTACTCAACCCTTGAGGATTTTCCCTGTCTGCTCATTCATCCCTTTCAAGGGAAAAATCACAGCCTGGCAACAGTTTGGGCCACAGGGCCCTGCTGCAAGTGAATGCCCCGTTCCTTTCAGACACTATTGGAAGTCGAGAAGAGATGCCATGCTAAAATAAATAGTGCACAATTTGCTTTGCTTGTTATTTCCTCCCCGCAAGGAGGAGGAGAGAGGGGCACTTGAGAGCCAAAGATCCCTTTTAAATTCAGGTTTCCTACCCCACCCCAAAAGTATCTCCATCACAAGGATGCTCCTATTCCCACTTTAAAAAGTGCTGTGCTTGATCAGACAGGTGATCAGACAAGTTCTGTTCTAGGCTAGTGCTCTGTGGTGGCCCATTCACACAAGGAAGCCATCATCTGAGTCTTCAGCGCCTTTGTGACTCAACCCTCAGAATCTTCAGTTATTGTTAGGACTCTTTTTACCTAACTCAAGTGTTTCTCAAGTATTTATTTTTACAAAGGGAATAGGAATGTGGCGGAACAGAATTGTGTGGGAGGGCGCTTTTAATATTGATAGGGTTTTAGTTTCAGTGATCGGGGAGAAACGAAATCCAGCAGTTTTCTCTTCTTCCTGCACCTCTTCTACTTTATTAGGCCCATTATACTTACGGTTACCAGATTTTTTTTTTTAAATGCTGGACATACTGAGATTCTGTGCTGCCTCCTCCCAAATCAAATAGTGCGAAGTATGCTGTTTGTGCGGAGAGGGGCACGCAACCCAATTACAAAGCAACAGCAGTGGCTCCTGTTTTGTGCTGAATGCCTCCTCCCAGCACCAACAGCATGTTTCACACTGTTTGCGCTGGAGGGAGCACCCAGACACAATGTGAAGCAGCAGCTCCTGTTTTGGGCTTGGCTCTGTTTCCCTTCCTTCCCTGGGAGGAGCACCTAAAGGTTGTTGCTTTGCACTTGGACTGCCTTGGCAGCACCTCCTCCAAGCCCAGTGTGCTTCTCTGTTTGGGTTTGGGTTGCCAGTTCACCCCCCCCCCCCGGACAGTTGAGCATTTTTATTTTATACTCTGGGCAAAAACACTGAAAAAATACTGGAGGGTCCAGGTCAATAACAGGCACCCGGCAACCCTAATTATACTGTTTGTCTTCTTAAATTGTACAGTCTAATATTACGGCATTGGTAATTGTACTAGTCTCTATTATTTTGCTTTTGTAATTCTATAATTTGCCTTGAATCTCCAGAAGAAAGTCGGGGGAATGAATGAAGTAAATAAATGTTGTTTATACTATAATGCTTCTTCTAAATCTATTTTGTATAAGGATGTTTCACCTCACACTCTTCATTCCAGGTATAATTTTTAAACCAGGGATGCATGCGACCCATGGGATGGGTGCAGCCTCACGGGGCTCAAATTTGGCCCCTGAACAACTTCCTTCTCCTACTTCTTTTTCCAGGGCTGCTGCCTTAGCTTGCTTTTTCCCCAGCTCCCTCAGTGGCTCTTTGCTTCCTGCCTCTTGCCTCCCTCCCCCCTCACACACATAGGCATACATGTGGCTGCTTTGTACAGAAATATGACTTGGCTGCTTTGTACAGAAATATACAAAGACAAACCTCTCTCCCTCTCTCTCCCTCCCCCCCTCTCTCACACACACGGAGAGAGAGAGAACACTTCTGCTTCCTTCTTTGGGGCTGCTGCTCCTCTTTTGGGGAGGAGGGAGGTGGAGGAAAGAGAGAGAGAAAAAACAAAGTTGTAGTCCCATGGCAGCTGTGAGACAAACAACATTTTATTCCAGGTATAAGCTTTTGTGTGCAAGCACACTTCTTCAGGGGGAAGGAGGGTGGGTGGATTCTTCTGACAAGCACAATGTACATTGAGGAAATAATTTTGGCTTATTCTGAAGAAATAAAGATTGGATTTCTCTGTTCCTTTCTGGATTTATTTTCTTCCAAAAAAGACCCTGACTTTGGATTGGTCCTTATATCTTGAAGAATGGAGTGATTTCAGATGCCAGATGGATAATAGCACACACTGGTAATAAGACAGGAAAACTAGCTCTCAATTCAGCCCAGGAGGATAAATTGTCCTGAGCTTCATTATCAGTTGCAATTCAGCAGTCGCTCTTTCGAATCTCCCTTTGAAAATCCTTTGTAAGAGCAACAGAATGTTGTGGTTTCTAATGCCAGTTATGTCCATTTATTCTTTGTATTCTCCTGTACTGAATCCTCCTGGCTGGGACCTAGGTATCTCCATGCCTACTACCCCTTTGCATATCACGCCTAATCCAATCAAGACTGTTACTGTAATTCACCTGCTATTGGCATTCGGCATCTGAAATCACCTTTATAAAGTTTATATCTCTGGTACCTCATATTACATTTTATGGCATGCATGGCCGAAACCCAACGAAGTGGTGTTTCTGTCAGTTCTGATTCTTGTAACAAATGAGTTTGACACATTTGTTTTAAAGAAACTACAGAAGGAGGGCGCGGGGTGAGAGTTCTGCAACATAACTGGCCAAGCTAGAAATAAATTTAGTTGGGCTGAAAGTGATACAGTGCTCCTGTGAGTGGGACAGACATCTCCCAACTTTGCCAGAGGTCTGTGAAAGCCCTGCAGAACTGAGGAGTGAGGCCCTAAGTAGGAGCAGCAGGGCTAACAAGGTGGCTGCAGCTCTCCTGGGAGGGAACCTTGATGCAGAAAGTGACCTTGAAAGTGACCTTGAAGAGGCTTCCCAGAACACCCCAGTGTAAGAGCTTGACAGAGGCAATGAAGCTGCTGGTGGTCCTTCCTCCAGCTGCTGCCTCATATGTGATTCATACATAAGAAATGTTGATACTGTTACTGCATCCCTACTGGAACAAGCAGTATCAGTATACCTTTTATAGAGCTTCTTTCACTTAGCACTTTGTTTTGAGGAACATAACCACAATGTTAAATGAGTTATTACTGTACAGGTGTGCTTGATGCAAGAACTAGAGTGGGGAAGGTGAAATTTCAGGTGTGCTTGCTGCAAGAACTAGAGTAGGGAAGGTGAAATTTAATTGAAAAATTTTGGTAGTCTTGACAATAATTGCTGACATAGTGACAATAATTTTTCCTGTCTTTTCCCACTACAGGCATATTGCAATGCGACTCTGCAACAGTTCGAGATCAAGCGCAGATATTTAGGCTCTTTTGCCATGAGTGCCAGAGAGTTTTTCATGACCGCCTCATCAGCAATGAAGATAAACTCTATTTCTATTCTATGTTATCTGATATGGCCAGTAAGGATGCTTACTGTACTGATATAGATTACCTCTGCCATGTAAAAACACTTGGCATATGTGGATTAAAAATAAAGTTAACTTGAAGATTTTAATTTGCAGGCAAACATTTTGGAGTCTCAGTTGATCCAGATTCGTTTGCGTCAAAACCTATTATCTTCGGGGACTACATAAAGGTGAGTGTTCCACAGCAAAAACTTTTGTACAGTGCCACTTTTAGGATTTCGCCTGTATAGAATCTTAGTCTTATTTCTGAAGTATAAACACCAAATGTGCAGTGTTGTAAAGCAAATGAATTCTGCTGTGTAAACACTGTGAACTTCAGGAAAGTGAGAGATGGCAGTGTTTGTCTTATGGCTGAAGTTGCTGTGTTTCTCTGACATATTTATAAAAGTCCAAAAGGTTTCCTTGCACTTTGGAAAACAAAAAAAAAACCCCTCTTCATATAAAGAAAACTGAACTATACATTTTCCCTTGACTATGGATGTGATCACAGAGGTGCTATTTTAATATCAGGCAGGCTTTTCAAAATCAAGGCAGCTTTTTATTCTAAAATCCAGCTATGTTGTCCTCATATAACACTCTGATTTCCTTTGCTCCTAATGCAGAGTTTAGGGCAGTGGCCCCCAGCCATTTTGGCACCAGGGACCAGTTTTGTGGAAGACAATTTTTCCACGGACCAGTGGAGGTGGGGATGCTAGGGTTTTTGCTGCCCCAGACTGCTTCCACACTCTATCCCTGCCCCCCACAGGGTTTTTAAATGAGTAGGTGAAGGTCTCTGCCTCATTCCGCGGCCCGGTTACTAACAGGCCACAGACCAGTACCGGTCCACGGCTCAGAGGTTGAGGAACCCTCGTCTAGGGCACTAAGAGCCCCATGGTGCAGAGTGGTAAAGCGGCAGTACTGCAGTCGGAGCCCTCTGCTCACAACCTGAGTTCGATCCCAGCGGAAGCTGGTTCAGGTAGCCAGCTTCAGGTTTATTCAGCCTTCCATCCTTCTGAGGTCAGTAAAATGAGTACCCAGCTTGCTGGGGGGAAAGTGTAGATGACTGGGGAAGGCAATGGCCAACCACCCCATAAAAAGTCTGCCGTGAAAACGTTGTGAAAGCAGCGTCACCCCAGGGTCGAAAACGACTGGTGCTTGCACAGGGGACTACCTTTACCTTTAGTGCTGCAAGGATAACAGTCTTGTTGTGTTACCTGTGTTTAGGAATCACATGAAATGCTGGAAAGGGAGGACTTAACTCTTCTCTCCCTTACTGTAAATGGCCTGTCTGTAGAGATGTAAGCCCAGCTGGAGGAAAAGACCTGTACTTCTGTACTCCTGTCTTTTTCCCTACCAGAACTTAAAGGACCCTGGATTTCCAATCAAGGGAGAGTTATTCCCTCCTTCTTCCAAGATCCAGACTACACTTTCTTCCCCCTCACCTCACAGTTGAGGTTCACTGCTAAACTACGTATCCAAAGGTCAACCCATAAATCCCCAACATTCTGAATATTGGGCCCACAGAAATGGTTTGTTGGGTGCTGGTCTGTACAGTCTGTTTCCAAAGAGGTATTAACCGGGCAGCATAAGGAGTACTGCTTTGCCGTAATATATGAGTCTCCTTTCCTATGATGTCTGAGATTCTGAAAATTAGTCCCAAAGCCTTGTACATTGAGACCAGGGCTTTTTTCTTTCTTTCTGGGGAAACATGGTGGAACAGAGTTCCAGAACCTCTTCATGGAAACAGAACTCTCAAAAAAATGTCAAAAAGTTCATGAGGGGACACCTGCGTATTTCTTCTTCATTTTCCTCTTGAGAGTTCTCCTTTTCCAGAAAAAAATGCCCTGTCTGACACAGTTGAAAAGCAAAAAGAAAAAGATGGGAGGCACAAAATCAGGAAACAATGAGGACTAATCTTTAAAGTGCACAAGAAGCAGGGCAGATTACTGATACCCTATGAGTTTTGTGTCAAATATTCTTCCTGAGGGACAACAGAAAGAACCTGTTTGAGGCCGTCATGGGCAGCCTTCCCTCAGATATTTACTAAAACACTCAGTTGTCAATATTTCCAGAAAGAGCTTCTCTGCACCTGGCCAACTAGGATCTTTAACATTTGCATGAATAGTTTGGTATAATTAGCTAGACATTCCCAGAATAACTTAAGAGTAGGGTGTGAGGTTAGCTTTGGCAGCCCAGTACATTTCTTGGAAAGGAAGTGATTCTTTTGGATTCTGATGCCTCTAGTAAGGGGCTACAGTGCTTTCCAATTAGAAATGTCCATTAGACTCTGAAAAACTGTCACATTTAAGAGTAAAGCCCAAACCAACCCCAGAGCTGACGGATTAAATCAGTGTAGAAAGCAAACAGCTGGTCAGCAGATGGCCATGGCACAGGCATATGGAAAGACATGTTGATAAGATTTTCTTGCTTCTTTGCATTGGAATCTTTCCTGGAGCAGCCCCTCTGGCCTTGAGAGGTAAACTTCAGTAAAAATATTTGCCAGATATTTACCTCGATAAATGTGGTTTTTACATCCCATCTCCTCCAATTTAGCTTTGATGAAGAAACACTGTTCAATGGCAAGTCAGTACAATAATTAATGATAAAAAAGAGAATTAATGACATTAAAAGACAGCAGTTCTGTCTGTCATTCAGAAGGGGTGATAGCCAGCAACTTTCTGACTGGGAAGATTGCTTAGAAAAGCCGCCACTGGTGATCTCTAAACTATTTCATAAAAGAAAATCCAGCCCTTTCAAAAATATTTAAAAACTTGAGTCAGTTCCTAGGATTCCATCACATTCTAAAGTGGCCTGGAAAAAGAACCCAGCATGTGACTGTGTGGACCAGAAGCGACCGAACTTGCTTAACATAAGAGCCACATAGAATAAATGTCAGATGTTTGAGAGCTGCAGGATGTGAATGTCAGATGTTTGAGAACCGCAAGATAGGAGAAGTGATTTAAAGAGACAAATGCCCTCTCCCAGCTAACTGACAGGCAGTAGGGGCTTCAAAAGTTACACAATATGTGTGAAAGAGGCACATGTGGCTCTGGAGCCACAGTTTGGCCACTCTTGGTGTAGACTAAGCTAAGGGATGAGAAGGAAAGGCTGCACAGTGCTCTAACCAGAACAACATTGCTGTGGAGACAAAGCAACTACTATCACCTAATGCTGGGTGACTCAGCTTCCATGATCAAACAGTGTGACCCACTTGGGGTATCCTGCAGTATCCAGGATCTTTCTCCGCTTGCTGCCCATCCCAGTAATGCCATTTTGTTAACTCTGCATTAAGTCACTGCCCCTCATTGGTAGATAATTATTATTATAAAGTGATTATCCTGGAGCTGATGAATCTCACATTCAACAAACCTGAAAGAGGATTTTGACTTGTCTAAAAATTCAGTATATAGGATGGTCCCATGAATATGCAGCTGGGGAAGAAACAGAGGAAAGAGGGATCCACTGAGTCATATTCTGATCCTTTCTTACAAGTGATGCAAAGACTCCATGCAGAATACACATTTTTTTTTACATTACATGTAGTCTGCCTTTCTCACTGAGACCCCAAGTGGATTCTACAGTATGAGCCAATGCAATTGATAGAATGGGACACCTAATAAGCAGTGTAATAAGACTAAGATTACCGGAGTGTGAAACGAAGCATAAAGTAATAACACGCCTCTCCTGTATGTGCAGTTTCACCCAGGATGGAGAAGATTCATATTCCAAATGTTTAACCTGCCAATATATCTTAAGATCAGCAACAGTTCTTCCCCAGAAGGTTTTTAAAAAATGTCTGTAACTTAGAAAATAGCATGTTTTGGAACATTTATTTCCATTTCATTTTCATGATGTTCATATCACTTTTCCTTCCATGATTTCTTTCAGGTTGGCCTCGATAAAGCTGAGCGTGTGTATGAAGAGCTAACTGACATGAACAAGCTTACAAATGTTTTACAAGACTATCTGGATGATTATAATCTGTCAAGCTCTAAGGAGGTGAAGCTGGTATTTTTCCAAGATGCCATAGAGCATGTTTCAAGGTAAAATATCATTATGCTGCCATTAATTGAGTAGTAACATCAGTAAACCATTGTTAATTTTAGAGATGCATTAATTCATTAGAGATTTGCATTATCCAATGTACATTTTTACAGTCAGGCCGCGCTGTTGTGTTGCACAGTTTATGGGAGCGCAGATTTTAAGCTTCATATTTGGTGGCTGAATTCATATGCTTGCTATTAGATAATCTAGGTCCTGTGATGGAGGAATAGGTATCTGTCTCTATGCGCACACTCACACCTGTGATGTGCATACTCCTTGCAGAGGCCTACACCTGCTTGTGCTTCATATGGTACTCCCATATTGTCTCTCTGTACATAATGCGCCTCTGCATGGAGTGACATATTGCTTTAAATATGAGGGGCACATGCCTGTTCCTCTGACAAGGATTCATATAGCTGCCTTGGAATCATGCAAACTGAACCTTAGGGTCAAACTGTGCACTCCATGCAAGTGTATAACACAAAATTGACATTCCCCCCCCCACAAGGAAAACTGCTTCTAGAGGTGGTAAAAGGCACAGACAGCTTGAAAACGAGATTCCACAGATTCATGGAGTTTAGAAAGATTCAGTGGCCACTGTGCTGATGACTAAAAGGAATCTCCATGTTCAGAGGAAGTGAACTTCTAAATCCTATTGCCAAGAGGCAACATCGTGGGAAGGCTTCGACCTCTGTGCTGTTATTGGGCTTCCAGAGGAACTTGTCGGCCACTCTGTTAGATGCTGGACTAGGCAGACCACAGGTGTGATCCAGTGGGGCTCTTCTTGTGTTCTTCTGACCTGAGTAAAAATAAAGGAAGCAAGTCAGGGGGAACTTTTTATCTTTTCCCAGTTCCACAGCTGCTTTTTGTTTTGCAAATTTCCAAACACAAACTCTGTAGTGCATGTAGCTTATAGTTTGACTCTCAGAGTTAAGCAAAAGAAAACTGTTCATTGTTAAGAGCAGCTGCTGTTCCTCACCTGGAGACTACTCATGCAGCCCTTGGTATTAATGTGGATTGCCAGACTGGAAGGAGGGATATGAGCCACTGAATCTTTTGCAGTGTGTATGTCTGCACCACTTTTAACAAATTCCCTAATAAGAAGTAGAAAAAGAAGAGTTGGGTTTATACCCCACCTTCACTGGAAATCTCAGAGCAGCTTACATTCCCCAGACATCCTGTGAGGTAGGTGGGACTGAGAGAGCTTTGAGAGAACTGCTCATCAGAGAACAGCTCTGAGAGAACTATGACTGACCCAGGGTCATGCCAGCATCTGCATGTGGAGGAACGGGCTTGTCACATTGACTTTGCAAGTAAACAGAAACATTAAGAGGCAGGAGAAAGCAGTGAATAGCTTCCCCCGCCCCATGTACCAGTGCTTCTTTCCGTTGCTGTGACATTTTGATTCATGGTTTTAACCAGGGGTCATTTTGTAGAAAAATAGGTGGTGGAGCTCATTCAGGGGTTGTTATGCAGCTGCACATACTATTCCAGGGGTGGCCAATGGTAGCTCTCCAGATATTTTTTGCCTACAACTCCTATCTGCCGCAGCTGTATGGCCAATGGCAAAAAACATCTGGAGAGCTACCGTTGGCCACCCCTGCACTATTCAATGGACAAGGAGGTGGAACTCTCAGACGGAGAAGGTGGAACTCTCGGAAAGGTTCAGGAGCTGCACTCCTGTGAGCTCCCACTGAATCTGAGGCCTGGTTTTAACCATGAGCTGTCCTAATTCTTTTTTTCCTTGTAAACTGCATTGGAGTGATTATAGATGAAAGGCAGTCAATGAGCATAGGAAATAAATTAATAGTTTGATTTTTCTTTCTTTTCCCCATAGAATCGCTCGGATGATCCGCCAGGAAAGGGGGAATGCCTTGCTGGTTGGCGTTGGGGGCACGGGCAAGCAGTCCCTAACTCGGCTTGCCTCTCACATATGTGACTACAAGTGCTTTCAGATTGAACTGAGCCGTGGTTACAATTACGACAGTTTTCATGAAGACCTTAGGAAGCTATATAAAATGGCAGGGGTGGAAGACAAAGATATGGTTTTTCTTTTCACCGACACGCAGGTAGGTATCCATAGCTGAAATGAAAATGAAACTCATGTTGCTGTTAAATTGTTAATCTACATAATAAAATGCTGTGTGATTTATACTGCTTTTGTTTACACAACTAAAATGCTTCAGGAAAGCAGTCACACTTGGTTAAATAACTAAAATTCAAAAGGAGACCTTGCAACGGGAGATGGTTTATAGAAAAGCCGGTTAAACTTATTTATTTGTTTATTTAGGTTTATATCCTGCTCTGATCCCTTGGGCTCAGAAGAGTTTACAGTGGTTTTTCAAAAATGCATTGCTCTTCCCTATAAAAGGCTCACAATCTCAATAATATAATTTTACGATAATTTAGTACAATATGAATTTGGGGACTACAGCTCAATCCCAGGTGTGGCTGTGAAGGTGTCTCTGAAGCCCTGCCTAGGAGGTAGATGGGTCATCACCATCACCAACGTGCCCTCCTTTGCAGCAGAAGTACCTAACAGTCCATGGAATCCATCAGGAAAGATGCCACAGAACGGGATAGGCCTGGTGGGAAAAGAGCTCAGTCCTGGGTCTGGTGTCCTTGAAGATCTGCTCAGGAGGTAGTACAACTTTTGTAGTGCCCTTGAACATTTAGAACTGTGGTGTTTATTTCATTGTAGTTTTTTTATTTCGTTAATGTTGTTAGTTAGCGGGAGGGGGAGGTTTCATTCTGTTAGCCACCACTGTGCATATGGCAGAGACACATGAAATGTATGAACAGATGAGTCAGATGGTTGGTCCTTCTGAGCCCAGTGTTGTCCTCATTGTCACAGTTCTCCAAGGCTTTTCTTAATCCTGGTTCCTGAAATCCCTTTAAAAAAAAAAGAATGCAGATTGATGGAGATTAAAATTGGAACCTTCTGATTTGAAAGTATGGATTCCGCCACCGAGGAGTCAGTCCTCAAGGTGGTGACTAGGAGTAGGAGCATATGAATGCAACTCAGCAGCATCCACAAAGAGAATTCACACACCCCATCTCTGCTTGCAGCAGGACTGAGGGTATTCCATAGTAAAGATATTTTCAGGCAGAGGTCCCCAACCTTTTCGAGTCTACAGGCACTTTAGGGATTATTACAGCATGGTAGGTAAATCTACAAAATGGCTGCAGCAGGAGGTAGAGTCAAGCAAAAATGGCTACCATAGCTTACCTTTAGTCACACACTGAAGATCCGTGTGCTGTGAAGGTAGCTGCTGCCAAAGCAACATGTTTCTTTAACCCACACAAGCAATCACATTTCCATCGATCAGTCAGAAACTTTGCTGGGCAAAAACCCTGCTCAGTCCCTACCTACTTTCTAAAAGGATTTAGCAGATACCAGGAAAGGTGGCAGCAGGCACCATGGCTCCAACAAGCACCACGTTGGGGACCCCTGTGCTAGAAACTATAGTAAAATAAAACAGGAGCATAGGAACACCAAAATCCCAGCATAAGACTTCAAAAGTTAGGGATTGCTTTATTTTGCTGCTATAGACTAACCTGGCGGTCTCTGTAGATGTCCTAGATGCAAAGGTACCTTTCCAATGCAAAGGTAGAGGGAAAAACCCTTGAAACAATTATTTTTGGGTTCCTCTGGATAGGAGAGACTTGAAGTGTACTATTTCTTCATCAGGAGTTGGGTTGAGGTGGCAGTAGATGACACAGGATATTTAAAAACCATAGTGTCCTTCAAAGACAAGTTTCAAGAAGGTTGCCTGAGTGGCTTGGTAAAAATGCAGATGTTGGCATGTGTACTATATTTCCCCAAATTGACAATTTTTCAAAAGTAGTGACCTGTCTTAACTGGCCCATTCAATATGGAAATGTTTAAGAAATACACTGATTTGATAGGATAGTACAGTAAGGCTGTGATCACACACACCAAATAATGCACTTTCAATCCACTTTCCAACTGGATTTTACTGTGTGAACTTGCAAAATCCAGTTGGGAAAGTGCATTGAAAATATGTTGAAAGTGCATTATTTAGTGTGTGTGACCACAGCCTAAGCATAATGCACAAGGTGTCAGCTGCAGGATGGTTATTTCCCCCCTCCCCTTTTTTCCTCACCTATCTTAACTAGACATTATATCGGATTGCTGAAGCCCTGGTAAATGAACTAGACTAGAGGGTCCCCTGAACTCCCTTTCACGATCCTGATTAAAGGTGGGTTCTCAAAATGAGTAGTATTTAATTTTAGCCTGAGTTGGTAATTGTCACATATAGTGTTGAAACCAGCATCAATGTGAATAACTGCACTAGAAAGCAGTGTAAGAGAAAGGGGATATAACATTCTTTTGGGGCAAGCTCTCTACCCTCTAACACTGGTTTCAAAATGATGATTCCTGGGTTGAAAATACTGTGACTGAATCAGGTAGAATTTTAGTGATGAGTCCAGATGCTATTGAGCAGCTACTCCAATAGAGCTCATGCATAAAATCCAGTTTCTTAGAAGATAATTGCAACTGCCAGTAAGTATCCTACTTGTGGCTGACACTCGTTCTCTTTCCTGGATTAAAGTTTTTAGCATAAACATAGGATTTATCAGTGGGAGACAGGCTTACTCAGCGATAAGGCTATTGTTTGATAATTACCCCTATAACTCTTCTTCTCAATTGGCCCTCGACAGTCCAAGAATTGTTCATTCAGTTTAATCTTGCATCCTTTTGAAAGGAGAGCCCCCCCCCTCAATTCTATTTTCTCAGTTTTCCTGGATAAATAGATGGATATATTTTACAGCTATTCAGTGTTTTCAGAGAGCATGAGCAGCTCACCCTAATTACAGCAGAAGGAAAGATCATGATGAAATGTGCAATCACACTGTGCAGAGTCACACTCCATCCGAATAAGTTAATTATGTATGTTGAAGGGAATTGCATATAGCTACTATTGAATATAACAACTGAATAGTGAGATAAACATTAAAGATCAGGTTAAAATTAGTTGTCAGAATGTTCTGCAACAGTATAACAAACAGCACTGATACTTTCCCAGTGGAAAGAGCTTTTTAAAAAATATACTTGAGGTGCTTTCAGACATGCTAAACCAGGGGTGTCAAACGTGCGGCCCAGGGGCCAAATCAGGCCCCCGGAAAGCTCCTCCCATCAGGCCCCTGAGCAACTGGCTGTCCTCTGCTTCCTTCTCCGTCTCTCTTGCTTCCTTCTGCATCACAGCTTACTTTGCCAGGCTCGCTCAGTTGCACAGAGCAAAGCCTCTATTTTCTCCATTGGCTGAGGATCCTTCCCCTCCTGGCACCCTGGGGAAGGACAGAAAGAGCCAGAGCTTTCTTTGCCCAGCTCCCTGGTTCCCATGGGAGAGATACAAAGAAAGCAACTTTAAGACTGAGAGCTAATGTTTTAAGGGTTTTTTTTTTTTTTAAATCTTTGTGTTTGTCTGTGCCCTTTGTAAAAATTATATCTCTGTTATCTAATAGGTGCATATGCAGCCCAGACCGATATGGCCCAGCCCAACAAGGTCTCATTTATGTCAGATCCAGCCCTCAAAACAAATGAGTTCGACACCCCTGTGCAAAGCATTGCATCATTTGCAAGTGGATTTTGCCAGTTCACACAGTAAAATCCAGTCTCAAAGCACATTGAAAGTGGATTGAAAGTGCATTATTTAGTGTGTGAGAAAGATTACCTTGCTGCAGTGCTTAATCTTTTGACTTTTTCCAAGCTTTCTCTCATTTTACAGGCATCCTCAAATTTAACTTTTAAACTGGCATTTAGCAGACATTGCCATACTAGTTTTTGTTGACAGTTTGGGCTAGATGAAAGGCTGAACAATATGAGAAACTCTTTGAAATGTGTTGCAAATTGACGCTCCAGTCTGTAGACAAACGTGAAATGCTTTGTATCCGTTGTTACGATGGAGAAACATATAGTTGTATATTGCAGCATGTTTTCATTCACAGTAACTGGGGATGTGTATGCACAGATTCTTATCTAATTATTGGTGCTTATACCTTCTTGCAGTCAAGAGTTCAGAGTAGGTAAAAATGACATAAGCCTTCTACTCTATTCATAACACCAAAATATTGTACATTGAAGAAGATATTGGAGTTATATCCTGCCCTTTACTCTGAATCTCAAGGTCTCAGAGTGGTCACAATCTCCTTAACCTCCCCCCCCAACAAACACCCTGTGAGGTAGGTGAGGCTGAGAGACCTCTCACAGAAGCTGCCCTTTCAAGAACAGCTCTGTGAGAGCGATGGCTGGCTCAAGGCCATTCCAGCAGATGCAAGTGGGGAATCAAACCTGGTTCTCCCAGATAAGAATCAGCGCACTTAACCACTACACCAAACTATACAGACTGAGCATCTCCAGGGAAACAGAACCCCAGAATTGTGTGGCAGCCATTGAAAGTGTTTTCCTGAACCTGTCCTGATTTGGTACATAGATGATATACTTATGAGGGACTTCCCAGACCTTCCTTAAAGCTATGATAGAATATAGGCAGATATGCGGGGCCCAAGCCATTGAGAACATTGTCATAGTCATCAGCATCTTATTCAGAAATCAACCCAGGAGTCAGTGCAAACACTAGAGTGTTGATACGATGTGCTCTAACAACAGCCCCATCTCAAAGCAAATGGTAACTGTCTCAGCTAAGGTCATTGAATGGTCACCATTAAGGGCAGCCTTGTATAAAGCACATTACAATCATTTCACAGTCTCTAAGTCTGTATTTCTGGCAGCCCTCTTAAAAAGTGGGGCTGGACAAAGCACACGCTGCAACTTGCATCCCCAGGTTCAATGAATGCAGGATCATCCGGATATGGTGAGCCATATAATCATAAAATAGCTTTATAAATATTAAATTTTGTGATTGTATTTAAAAACCTTACAGGGTAAACTCCATGCCTAGGTTTTCCCCTGGTATTTTAATTTTTTGTGTGTAGAATTTAGTTTTTCTTTTGGCAGGGGAACATATTCTGTTATTGTGTCCTTCCTTCCTTCCTTCCTTCCTTCCTTCCTTCCTTCCTTGCTTGCTTGCTTGCTTGCTTGCTTGCTTGCTTGCTTGCTTGTAGTTTGAGTCCAGTGACACCTTTGACCAGCAAAGTTTTATTCAAGCATATTTCCTCAGATGCTTGCTGTCCTTAGCAAGTAAAAGTAACTTAGATTTCTGACCAGCAATGTCTCTGTCAGGGGACTTGAAACAGAAAAGTTACCACTCTGGGCATTTTCTCACTGGTTCTCAGTACCACCTCATACCCGCTTGTTTTCATGCCTGAATGTGATAAGTCTGTCTCAGGAGACTTAATTTTGCTGAATGTATGGATTGGTTCTGAATATTCTGACGATTTCACTGCAATATCTTTGCCAGTGTAATTCTGCTGCTTTCATAATTGTCCTGTGGTCATACTAACTAGGGCATTGATTTTGAAAAATAACCATTCTGTTTTGGTTTTAGTAGGTTTAGATGCTTTTTAACTTGTGTATGTTCTTTGCTGTGATCTCACTGCAAGCATAATGTGGGTTCTGTGTCTGTGCAAATATCTTTGGGAAATTTTTGGAAGCATGTGCAGTGTGTTGTAGTCCCTTGCTGGTGGTCTCTTGGTGTTAAAACAAAAAACCCCAAACAGACTTCATACACTTAGCTCAAGAAATATCTGAATTAAGCTCTTAAAACTCCATATGTCTGGCTGCACATATGACTGCTCTAAGAAATCAGTTAAAGGTAAGCAGTCTTTTTAAAACAATGCATTTTTCCACTGTTGAAGGCTAAAGGGCGGAACACAACTTCAGATCAAATAAATACATACAGGAGGGCTTTTGTAGCGGGAACTGCTTTGCATGTTAGGCCACACACTGGGAGGAAAAGCGGACATTAACTTGGGTTCTGTGCAGCACCAGTGAAGTCTCACTTTAAGACTATTTCCCTACCTTCCCTCCAACTTCAGCCTTGTTTGCCAGTGGACCTCCAGGAAGAATAAGCGAGAGGCAGAATAGGAGTTTGCAGCAAGAATGGTGGATTGGCAGGCATTGTCCCTCTTAGTACTCCATTGGGGTACTGCTGTTGTGCCCTCTGAACAGCATCTTGGTATCCAAGCCATTGAGTTTATTTTCATACTTCTGTTTTGGGGCATTCCAATTTTTCTTGTAATGTTGGATAGGAATAGAATTCTTATCTACTGCCTGCTAGCAGCCCACAACACCTTGTTTATATGTGATGATTAGGATTTGGAGCCAATGCTTATAAAATATGATCTTTATTTTAAAGTGACTAAATGTTCACTCATGAGGTATACTAGTAATTCACTCGTAAACTAGAAAAACAAGTAATTTTTTCTGATCGTGGTATTTTTAAATCACCCTAATTCTCTTTTGTGACAACTGTTATTTATAAAACTTTACAGATTGTTGTGGAGGAGTTTCTAGAAGATATAAACAATATTCTGAATTCTGGTGAGGTACCAAATCTGTTTGAGAAAGATGAACTGGAGTTTGTGATGGCAGCTACCAGACCCAAAGCAAAAGAAGCTGGTTTAGCAGAGGGTAATAGGGATGAGGTAATAGAAACATTTCAAGTATTGTTTTTAAGGTATAATTTGAATAATTTTTTACTGCAGACAGAACAACTGAAATTATGGTACGTGTTGTACATGTGTAATTACCGTCTCCGAAAGGAAGAGGAAATTACTTCTTTATGGTGGTTCTGTTCTTAGCCAATATCAGAGATTGATTCTAGGGGTGAGAGATGGAAATAGGCTATTAAGTCAAGGAGGTCCATTTCCTTACCAGCTAGTAATAATTTGTTACAGTTTATGAGTGTACTCGATTTTGCTTGTGCTAACAACCTCATTATTGCTTTGCTTTCTTCTTATACTGAAATTAATATTTGGGGATGGCCTTTTCTCAGGTATTTCGATATTTTATTAACCGTGTCCGCCAGAAGCTGCACATTGTTCTGTGCATGAGTCCTGTTGGAGATGCATTTCGAGCACGGTGCCGAATGTTTCCATCGCTTGTGAATTGCTGCACGATCGATTGGTTTGTTCAGGTACCTAGTTTCAATCAAAGAATCTTGTTAAGATGTCCCAGGAACACAGGATTTTTATTTAAGAACATGGGACTGGCTTTCTTCAGCTGTTTCCTTGTTAAGCTTGCGGTTATTTCCTTCATTTTCTAGTATAATGTGCAACCTCTATCTAACATAATTAAAATCTGACAGTTTTTTTGCTTGTCTTTCAATGGTCTTGGCCTCTTTGGCCACATTTTTTGAGCAGTCCTTCAGTTACTAGGTTCAGTAATATTTCTCTATTACATTTTAAACTATGTGTATGCTAGTCTATGGGTGGTTTCACACAAGAGATCTGGCCCAACCTAGCCCCACCACGCATTCTCATTAAAAGCTCACGATCACACGAGCACATCTGCCCTCTGAGCTGCACTTGTTCTCGCCCCATCTCCATATACCTCCTATCTGAATTAAAAAGCCACCTGGATTTCCCCAGTAGTTTCCTCCGAATCACATTTAGGTTGCATAATCGATGGCTATCTGAACGCCCGGACGTGAATCATAAGCAGAAGAGCTGTGCGATCGCACCAAGCTGTTTCCAGCACAGTTGGAGTATTTTCCTAACCTCTCTCCGTGGAGTGCTTGTGCACTTCTCTGCTTAAGCGCACAAACCTGGGGACTTTAAAAAAAAAAAACACCCTTTCCATGGCAGGTCCATGGTTGAGGTGCACTAGCAGTGTGAATAGACAACCACTGCCAGAATCCTGCTGCTTCAACAGCCAGCGTCTGATCCCTCTGAAGCGGATCAAACTCACGGGGTGTTTTGGTCAACTGGATATTTTTACGTCAATTTACCAGTGTGAAACCACCTTATCTGGATAGCCCAGGGTAGCCCAAACTTGTCAGATTGTGGAAGCAAAGCAGGTGTTGGCCTTGGTCAGTATTTGAATGGGAGACCACCAAGGAATTCCCAGAGGCAGGCAATGGCAAACCACCTCCGGCTGTCTTTTGCCTTGGCAACCCTGTGTGGTCTCCATAATTTGGCTGCAACAAAAGCAACCCCCCCCCCCCACTAGTCTTTGTTTTTGCTTTCCTTGAAATTCCTTGCGTGTTTCTCTTTTTAAATTCACACCCAAATTGCATTGTGAAGAGAAGCTTGGTGGCAACTTTAGGTCCAGGTTTTTGACAATTTTCCCACAGCATAAAAGCCTTTCTTGACCTGCCCTTTGAGCCCCCAGATTCCTTGCAGCTCATAAGAGGCAGAAACATCCTTAACTTAGTCAAAAATGTTATTTTATTTCTTTTGCTTTTCTTGAAATGCTGATTTTTTTCTTTCCTGAGCAACAGCAATTACCAAATTAGAATCAAAATGTCACCTTCCAGCTGATATAGCAGGTCCAAGTCTCAGCATGGGGGCTTTACGACTGGTTCAGTTCTCACCTTTCTGCTGAACTCACTTGTCATAGGCAAACCACTCTCAGTCTATCATCAGTAATGTAATTATAATAATGTTAACCTGCCTTACAGAGTGGTTAAAAAATAATGGTTGTCAAGTATTGTCAACACTATATAAATGACTGGAATGAGTTGTCATACCATATATGTGGTTGGCACTCTCTCATCTACCTTTTTTTGGGAAAGCTAACAACTGATTGGAATGGAAGAGGAAATATTTGAGTACATGCTGAGTCAAGTTCCTTTGGAACTATTAGAAAGTGTCTTGACATCAGCTCAAAACGTGCTTGCAACTGATGAATCTGTTGGTTGTACTTTTTCCTGCCAGCCTTCCTGCACTGAAAGGTTTCTTCCATTTTCCCAAAATATACATCCCTTTCCACCAACAACCCATTCCTGCTATTCCTGTTCCTTCTAGGGGATGTACATGGCCACAAGGAAGAAAGTACCTCTGCTACACTACAGTAAATTGTGTGAATGCCCTTCTTGCAGCTACATTACTTAGTGCTTTGTCAATGGGAGAAGCAACCACATAGGTCTTCAGCACTGAAAGAAAGGGCACATGGATTGCAGCTTACAACTAGAGAGCTATGGCGCTTCCTGCACTCAAGAAACAAGCAAAAAATCCTAACAAACCAACCAAACCAAATCTAATAGTAGAATGTAAGGTACTATTCTGGTTCTGTTATAACCAGGGCCAGTTCTAGATTTGGGGGGCCCTCAACAGAGAACTCGCAGAGCCCCTTCCTCTTCCCATCACCAGCCCCCCCCCCCCCCGCTCACACTTGCTTTCTCAACCCTCCCACTTGCCTACTCACAAGCCCGCCCCCCCCGCCTACACTCTCTTTTTTCAATAGCATTGGACAGTGTCCTGGGGACGCCACCTGCATGCCCTTCCCCATGATGCTGGGTTCATGTGAAGCTAGGATCATGGGTGGCAAACCATTTTCTAGTGAGTGGGCAAAAGGAAGGGTGCACAAGTGGGCAGCAGGAAAGGTGCCCGGGGTTGGAGGCAGTGGACCTCATCAGAAGTCCTTGGACTTGGCAGCTACGCAAGCTCAAGGTTTGCCAATGCTGGCCCTGGTTATAACAACACTGTGTTAAACAGTAGGCCAACTAGTCTTTTTCTTTAGTACAATACAGTCATTAAGGTAAAAGCTGTTAGTACTTCATAGTAAAGGCCTTCATAATCTGGGATTTAGGTTTATGTTAATTATGAATACAGAAATCAAATGTTGGTGGTGTTGAATACATGGGTGAGATTACCATTGAGGTTATCTTTTTCTCCTTTTTTCCAGTGGCCCAAAGAAGCTCTGTTTTCTGTAGCAAGGACTTTTTTTCTGCCCGTTGACCTTGGAAGCGACAAGATGAAAGAGAAACTTTCTATAATGTGCGTGGATATACACCTGAGTGTGACAGAGATGGCAGACCGATACTATGCTGAGCTCCGTCGGCGCTACTACACCACACCTACTTCCTATTTAGAGTTAATAAATCTTTATTTGTCCATGCTGAGTGAAAAAAGGAAACAGCTGGTTTCAGTAGGTTCAATTTTATTGCCAGAAATATAGCCTTATGTTTAGAATTCTGCCTAATTTCTCTGACAGTCTTCCTTTTCAAAACAACACATACGTTATTGAGTGTTGCTTATTTTTCTATTGATTGATTGAACACGTGCTTTCTTCAGTTGGATCTGTATTGTAGATGGCTTGGTGAGAAATGCATGAGCAACATATCTTGTTAATTCCCCTCATAAAACCACTCGGATTCGTAAGTCATCGATGCCACCCACACACGACAGAGGCTGCAGTGCAGTCCTTTTCCATGTGGTTATGTCTATTCAGCAACAACTGTTAAGATGAATTGCCATATTCTGGCTCTTGATGAAGAAACAGAATTATTCTAAAACCTGAAAGATTGAGCATTTGAGGATGAGAACGCAAACATTTGCTTTTCAAACTGAAGATGCCCCATGGAAGTTGCTAAGGAAATTAAGCAGATGCCTTAAATACCAGTCCTATTTATTTAGAGTTGCCAGATGAAAGGAGAGACAAGGGAGCATAGTCCAAAAATAATACCTTCACTTTAAGGTAAAGACAAAGCCAGCAGTGTGGGGGCAGGCGGGCTGTTCAGTGTATTGCATAAGTCGCTGTATATATCACTGCCTTCTGGGCAGAAGCTGTGAATGGATGCTCGGTGCAATGAGATCCTGGCAGTGAGGAAGTAAGTTCATACCTTTGAGGCTAAGGTTGCTAAACTGAAGAAGATGAGAGATGCAGGGAGTGCTGTGTCGATTAGACTTTTCTTGGACTTGCTGTAGGCATCCCACTTTCAGGCAGAGGCAGCCCTGCCACTAAGCAAATTAGGCAATTGTCCAGGGCGCCAGCCTGAATTGGGCACCCCCATGTGGCTTGGTGATGTTATCAGTACGGGGGGGGGGGGGCAGCAGCCTTGCCTAGGGTGCCAGACAATCAAGGGCTGACCCTGCTTCCAGGTCCTCTGTTATCAAGCAAAATGAAGGTCTCAAGATAGAATGGTGTCATAATCACTACAAGGGACCCATTCCTGCTGTGAACTGGTACACTCTAAAGACTGTGTTCTTGGAAGTGGGAGATTTGGCAGTGGGTGCCTTGATAGTGGGAGATTTGATCCTCAGGAATGTCAAAAGATGCATCCGACAGGACTGCATGGTGACTTGCCTACTTGGGGCAAAGGTAGCAATTTTTTTTACTGTAGGTAAATGCAAAGGAAGATCTGGTATCTGTGGTGCACTGTGGCACCAATAAAGTTGGGAAGTGTAGTTTTCTTGTCTTAGGAGAAAATTGTAGGTTGCTTAAGCAAGATGACATCCAGACTTCTAAGGGAGCAAGTGACCAAAACACAGATCAGAATTGAATTTAGAGCCTGTTCTGAGGTCATGATGGTCAAGCTAAAAAAATTACTTCTCTGCTGTAAATGCAATGACCCAGAGCTGTCCTGCAGAATTGTTGTGAGTAGAGAAAGTCTGCTTAGTATAGGTTGTCAGTGTGATTTAACTGAGCTCAGGACTATCCTCTGTGACTAAGGACTTTGTGGATAAAATTGTTCGTATCCCATCCATCGTGGACTTTTTAAACAGTCCTAATATCAGATATTATACCCATAGCTTCCTGCTTTGTTGCCTTTGCTTGGCTGAGTTTCAGCTATAACAGTCTGGGTCCAGAATATCTGAGTATTATCAGAAGACATCCTAGGGGTGCTTCTGCTGTCCCGGATTAGACAGGTGGCAAGAGGATATAGCTACTTTTGGGTGGTGGCAGTACACCTTTGGAAGGCCTCCTCTTCTCTGGATGTCTGGCTACACTGCTGTTGTTTGAGCCACAAGTTTCTCAGTTTTTCCTGATTTGAAGTCTCATGCATCTTTTGGAATGCTATATGTGAGAAAGGATATAATTAAATAGTAAGTCAAATTATGTTAGGAACACTAGAAGTACAATGCAAGGAGTGCTTAGCATTAGCTGTTTTTGTCTATTAGCCCAGATCCAATTCTTGTACCAGGCAGCTACTCAAATGTAACAGTTTGTGGTCCCAGATAATGGGAATGCAGGCCTCCAACCAGTTTGGTGTGGCCCAGGTTAGTATTGTAGTGTAGATAGGGGATGTCTATCCAGCGGGATGAGTTTTGTTCCACTGGAAATGAGAATCTGTTGGCGCAACATAGGGAAAGGCTTCTTCCTCTTGCTTCTCTCTCTTTACTGCAAGATAGGAAAAGGGCTGCATTTTGCCCACATTGTTCACTAATTCACTGGCAGCTGCCAGAACAAGAGCAGGGCAGGAAAAATTCACGTTGTAGAGCCCAGCCCAGTGTTACTGTTGCACAGTGCTCTGCACTTTTTTTTTTTAAATTCCATCAGCCCTTCTCGTGCTTCTAATATGGTAATACTCATTTGAAGTTTTGAAAGAAGTCATCAATATATTGTTAATCCGTAATGTTTACTGTGTTTCAGGCTCGGGATCGTGTGAAGAATGGCTTAACCAAGTTGTTAGAGACAAACGAGCTCGTCGACAAAATGAAATTAGATCTCTCAGCTTTAGAGCCAGTTCTGAAGGAGAAATCAATAGACGTTGAAGCTTTGATGGAAAAATTAGCAGTGGATCAAGAAAATGCAGATCAGGTATAAATTATGACCTGTTAAAATGTATTATATTGTTTTAAAAATATATGTGCAGTCTGCTCCCATCCAAGCCCTGAGCAGACTGAAATCTGTTTATTTGAAACATTGTCCCAGTATAGTACAGAGCTATACACTGTGATACTCTAGGCAAGAAATATGTTTATTATTCTCCTCCTCAGCTCTTGAGTGCCTTATTTTTACTGCATTTGAAAAAAAACAACACAAGATGATACATTTGCACTCTAGGATCTGTAAATCTTTATTTATTCATGCTATATATAATAAATCGAACAACTTTCTTCCTTCTAATTCTAATAAAGGCTTTTTAATGTTAAGAATGACTGAAATGGACAAACATCAGGAAATTAAATTGTACATCAACACTGTATGGACCAGAATTAAATAGTGTTACAGTAGGTGGCAACCCAGGAATGATAACCCTGGGGCTCCCTTATCCCCACAACAAGTTCAGGGGGTGGGGGTGGAGAGAATTTTCAGTCTGAAGCGAGAAGGGGAGGCAAGCAAGACCTATATCCTTTCTTTCCACAGAAGTCCTCTGTGGGATCCAAACCACTGGTCTGGAATTCCCAACAGACCTGTAACATGTGGTGGAAGTTGCATAATTCACTCTGTGACCATAAAAGTCTGTTGAAAGCTGATCCAATACATTTAATATATAAAGCTAACTTATACATAGTCAGTGTTACCATGTACATTTGAGGAGACACGTGTACACTGGATTTGTGCCTGTATGAATGAGATCCCTTTCCTTCTAGGGTCCAGATTCACTGTGGGAAGAATTGTGAGACAGAATCTCTTTTCTGCCACTTCTTGCGCTTGTTTAAGGAGGCTGCAGGGTTAGGTTTTAACCAGCTGTCTAAGGCCCAACTTGACTACCATTTTAAAGTTAAAAAAAAAACGCTGTGAGGACCCAATCCTTATTGGACCTCCAGCACAGCCCTCTTGTTCTCCCCTCCTGCACATTTTCAAATGCTGAAAAAGCTGTAGGAGGGGAGACACCCAAAGTGGTTTGCTGTCCTCCCCCATGTTATTCTCACAAGAACCCTGTGAGGTAGGTTAGACTGAGAGAGTGTTACTGGCCCAAAGTCACCGACAGTGAGTTTCCATGGCAGAACAGAAATTTGAACTTGGATTTCTCATATCCCTGTCGAACACTATAACCACTAAGCCACACTGGTTTCAAGTTAAGGGATGTGGACAGCACAGATCCTCTCTTTTAGGGAAGGCAGAGCCCAAACATCAAGGTAGGACAATAACATTCCATGGCCAAGGTTGCAAGCTATTTCATGATTAAAATTCAACCACACAAAGTGGTCTGCTCATGCTTATTCTCCTGTTCAACCTGCCTCTTTTTATCTTGCAAATGCCTTTTGGAACAATTTTTGAGCAAGAGTTATGGGGACCTCCTTGGGAAAGTTGGGCACAAGACAAGTGGGGTGGTTCCAAACCAAAGAGGTAGAGATTGAGCCCAGAAAACAAAAGCGTGGTGGTCTTGGCAACATCAGATTACTGATCCATTTAGCTCAGTTTTGCCAGCAATGTAGAAAGTTTCAAGTAACTGAAAATGTCATGGATTAAAACAGAGACTTTATGCTTGCAAAGCACATACTCTTGTCACTTAGCAAAAGCTCTTTTTCTTTGATGAAAGGCACCTGAGATATTGCATTTTTATAAACTAGCAATGTAGCCAGAAGTGTTGTTTGCTCTAGCACGAGGAAAACCTTTTCATTTCTGTGCATCCTTTAGCTTCACCGGCATCTTAAAAAAAAAATTGCCTCATTTTTCACAGTCCTACAGCACACCGCTTGAGAATACTGTATGTTTCTGTTTCATTTCTTCACACATTGAACCAAACAAGTAGCAAAGATGGAAAATCAGCATGTGAACTTCAGCACTTTATTCACTTTTGGAAACTCATGTTGGCCAATTAATTTGCTTTCAGGTTCGTCGTGTTGTTCAAGAAGATGAAGCTATTGCGAAAGTAAAAGCAGAGGAAACTCAGGCAATAGCTGATGATGCTCAGCGTGATTTGGATGAGGCTCTCCCTGCTTTAGAAGCTGCCAACAAAGCTCTCGATTCTTTAGACAAAGCAGACATTTCTGAAATCAGAGTTTTCACTAAACCCCCCGACCTAGTCATGACTGTGATGGAAGCTATCTGTATTCTTCTTAATGCAAAGTAAGTCAGATATACCGCATGATTCAATGTCAGATTATATTTTGGGATTCCGTTTTGGTTTGGTGTGAAGTGACACCCATTTCCTAAAGCAATTTTCAACAGAAGAGTTATTGCTCTCTCACTCTCCTGAAATGTTTGTTATGCTCTGCATTTCCCCACCTCACAAGCTAGTGGAGCAGAGGTGGAAAAAGTTTAGGATATGATGACCCATTTTGTCTAAACATTATAGGTGAGAGGATGAGAAAGAAATACAGAGCCATGGTTCTGGCAGCAACTGCACATTCTTCATAACTCCTACTTCTGGCCTCAACGCCAGAGCTGCTACCAAAAGTTATAAAGTGAATTTGCATAAATATATATGTATGTGTGTGTGTTACTCCATTCCTAGTTCAGAAGGAAAAGGGAAGAAAAATTAAGGGTTGAATTTAATCGAGCATGACAAGCTATGATTGTGGATTTGATGTATGGGAATAGTCAAAAATCCCCAATAGTAAAACATGTCTCTTTTTACATTCTTGGGACAGATTCTGACTGTTTCTTCCAAATAAGCTAATGATTATGCAGTTTGATGATGAAGAGGTATGCTTCAGGCAAAGTCAGCTACTAACATCCCAAAGGAATTTAAGGATGCATTTCATCAATTACATGTTATCAGAAAGCAAATGAATGTCACAGAGAACATTAGTGCAGTATTTTAAAAGGATAAACCCACTCATTTTTTATAGCTAAGTAAGGCAGAATTAACATTTTTAACCTTTTAAAGTACTGCTGTCTTGGCTCTTTTAAAGCAAAATGTGCTGCGGTTAAAACCTAACCGCATTTACAGAGGTGTGATCCCACTGATTTCCTTGTCACATGTGTTCAGGTTAGCAGTTCCAATTCTGTGAGCTTTTTTTAAACTGAGAGAACATGCATGAGATGGGAAGAAGTCTTTACCACAGCAGCACACTATTACAGCCATCTGATATTATAGTTGTATTGTGAGAGTACCTAGAATGTCACACGAGTGGCACAACATCACTCAGTGGTCTTGTGAACGGAGTAACTACTAATCATTATGGCAGCATGCAAAGCAGTTGCATGCCACAGAAATAGTTGGAACATAGAGTAGGAGGATCTGGAAGCTTTATGGAGACATGTCTCATTGGAGATCCTCCTGTGGACCTTTCAGGCTTCGAGTTTGGCACAGATCTACATATCTTCTGATAAAGCAAAACAGTGTGGAAGAAGTAGCCTGCTCAGCTGACCAAACACATGCAGGTCTCTGAGTCCATTTGTACATAACTGACTGCATGTTGTACAGCTAAGGTTGTCTATTTATTTATTTTATTTTATTGATTTGATTTATATTTCCGCCTTCCCCACAGAAGGCAGGCTCAGGGCAGCTCACAGGTTAAGGGTCACAGGATCAAATTAATGTGGCCATACAAAATTAAAAACATAAAACATCAAAAACAATTACTAAAACCATGTGCTAATATCATGATTTCAGACAGCGATTAAATTCTTATGGTGGTGAGTAGCTAAATGATCAGTCTGTTGGGGAAGGCTATTAGTGTGTAAAGTTACATTATCTGATATTAAAGTGTAGTTACCGTGTCTAAATGACCTGCTGTATGTGTATCTGATAGAGTACATGCTCCTATATGTATCTCCCCAGGCACCAAGATCAGCTGCGGGGGGAGGCTTCCTCCATGTTCCTTCTTTTATTGTGGAAAGAGCTGTAGAAGCACAGTATAGTGTCTTTTCAGTTGTGTCACCCACCTTTTGGAACTTCCTGCCAAAGGAAGATACAGTTTGGCTCCAAGTTCATAAAACTTCTGTCACTAAAAATAATTTATGTTCTAGGGGCACTTCTGGGTCTTTATTGATAGCTATTAACTTTCATTAGCCTTATTAGTACCGATTTTTTTTAAAAAAACCCTCACTTTGGGTGACTCATAGATGTGATCAATAATCCTATCATTGGCCTGTATGGAGTACAGAGTGGAATGTAACAGTTTATACTGGATCCTATAGTTCAAACAGCTTTTTAAAATAACTTTTTTTCAAAGTCACTTATAAGGAAACACTAAAAATAATACTTATTTGGTATAAATGTACCTTATAAAAATTGAACTTGTTAATGATGGCATTTGCCTTCTTCTGAGATCATAAATGAGCTTCAGGCTTATTGTGAATTTTCCAATTGCTATTTCTAATCTAGGAATAAATTATATCTCATGCACAAACCACATGCATAGCATGTCTTCAGCAGCCTTTTCATGTACTTTTAACGAGCTGCCACAAATTTGGATGAGAGATGGTCTCCTCTATGTAACTTCAAAAGCCTAAACCAAAAAGGTAATTCCTGTGCTGGTTAACAGAAAAACAAAGGTCAAACTGTTTTGTCTAAGAGACTGCCTGAAGATAATTAAATTATATACTTATACCTGTGGCGACTTGACTAGAATTTCAATAGTAGTGACCCGGAGGGCCCAGTCTTCTAGAGGAATAGCAGCTTTGGCAGCCTGTTGTGCAAATGTCTTTATGGATTAAGTGAAATCCATAGAGGTGTCACTTGAAGTTCAATTCACATTACCACAAAGCATTAGCTGAAGCGTGAGGCATCAAAGCTCCATTTCCTTTGTGAACCATACTCCATCTTCTTCCTAAGACCTATCTTGTTGATTTCCTCTCTTCTCCATGCTGGAATTAATTATGTATAATGCAGAAATGTAACTGTCGAGTTGGTCTTTTATCGAGCACAAATTTAATCCTAGCCAAGTACGTATGAAATTATGCTGGGCGATAAATTCTCTGAGGCAGAAACAGTATTTCTAACATGTGCCAGTTTCTTTCAATCTTTCAGACCTGACTGGGCAACAGCAAAACAGCTTCTTGGAGACTCCAATTTCCTGAAAAAGCTTTTAGAATACGATAAAGAAAACATTAAGAGTCAAATATTGCAAAAACTTCAGAAATATATCAACAACGTTGATTTTGTGCCGGAAAAAGTAGAGAAAGTGTCAAAGGCATGCAAATCTATGTGCATGTGGGTGAGAGCTATGGATTTGTACTCTAGAGTCCTCAAGGTTGTGGAGCCAAAGAGGCAGAAGTTGAATGCTGCACAGGTAGTTTGTTAGTTGCACAAAGGGATTTATCTATTTCTTGTTAATTATTGAATGGGAAAAGAATGTTTTTCAACTGAGACTCCCCGCCCACTCAATTTTACCTGTTTTGCTAATGAGATCAACTTTCAGGTATACAATTAATTCTCCAGTGGCTTTCCCTTTAATAACATGGTGATCTAGAGCAATTATCGGATAATGATACATAACCATCGTGTCATGAAAATCTCCAACGCCCATTTCTGCAGATTGTAGTAAAAGGATTTTTTTCCTCCTGGCAAGTTGGCAACCTTAGTCACATGGTGGGTTCTCCAGCTGCATGTGTAGCAGCAATACAGGAAGCTGAATGCCAAAGGAAATGTCTGGCCATGTGGATTCTTGCCTAGTGTTGCTGTAATTGGGTTGCCCATGTTAATCCCATGTGGTCTGTTCAGACTAGCAACAAATTTAGCACAGAAATCTGCGTTCTTTTTGGGGTAATGGGTACATGGATTCAGTACATCTGACACTTGAAAGCGTCTCCATTTGGAAAGAGTTAGCCACGAAGCTGTCATCTCATTAAGACAGTAATGACAGAAGGCAATTGGGCCTTCCAAAATCTTGCTCTCTGGAGAGAATACTAAAATGCTGTTAATATCTGTGCCCCAGTACAGCTGTAACTGTGCCAGAATGCACATTTAAACATGCATCCAGTTGAAAGTAGAGCAGTTTGGTTAGATGACGTTGGTATTCCGATGGGCATGGAAATTTATGTCAATAAATGTACATCAGAATGTTGATGTCTTTCCATGTTTTACATTGGATACGCATGTACCGTAATTTGTATTTTGGCTCAATTAGTCACCTATACCTGTATATGAGGAGCCCCACGGCGCAGAGTGGTAAAGCTACAGTACTGCAGTCTGAACTCTCTGCTCACGACCTGAGTTCAATCCCAGCAGTAGCCGGCTCAGGTTGACTCAGCCTTCCATCCTTTCAAGGTCGGTAAAATGAGTACCCAGCTTGCAGGGGGTTAGATGACTGGGCAAGGCAATGGCAAACCATCCCATAAAAAGCCTGCCTCGAAATGTGAAAGCAACATCACCCCAGAGTTGGAAACGACTTGTGCTTGCACAGGGGACTACCTTTACCTTTTTACCTGTATGTGATTACAGTAGTTTAGAGTGCTTGTTCTAAAATATTAGCTTTATAAATTCTCAGCCCAATTTATTAATTTGGTCCTGCTGAAGCTCTTGTGAAATATAACAAGCTAAGGAGATAGTGTAAATGTGTGTGTGTGTGTGGGGGGGAATGTATCATTTCAAAAACTGCTTTTGAATGGATTTTTCTGTTTGTTTAATTTTTCAGAATGGATGACATGAGAACACACATACAGGACCCGTTTACGTTTCTGCTGTACTTTAGATGTCTTAAGTCTTATCTTTGTGGCCTGCATCCTACCAGTCCATGAAGCAAAGTCTGAATCATTCCTCCAGCCTAAGGAATCTTTCTCCAACTTGTGGTTCATCCTCCAACTGTTAAGTTGAAGGATGAAACACTTAAACAGTAGGAAGTCTCCTTAGGGTTAGAAGGACTTCTTTGGGGCTATGGTAGGATGCCATCCATTATTGTTACATTAATCACCACAGATGTATTCTAATAGCTAAAGAAGTGGTATGCAAGTCTCAGGTTCAAAGTTCAGCTCAACTGTAGAAGTTGCTGAGTGGCCCAGAGGAAGCCAGTATCACATTTAATGTGTCCTGGGTAGAATAATAAATCTTCTCTTACAGAGCTGTTTTGATAATGAAGCGTTTGACATACCATTGATGGATGCCATTATTTTATACCAATTAGGCAGAGCTTGATGGTACCATGGCTACCCTTCGAGATAAACAAAAAAAGCTGAGACAGGTAGAAGAACAAATTCAAGAATTACAAGACCAGTATGAAAAAAGTGTGAATGAAAAAGAGAGTCTTGGTAAGTTGTTCAGGCAAATAATTTCTCTGAAATTCAGGAAAATGATTTTTAGAATAGTCCTTCAGCAGTGTATTTTTACTTGACGTGCTGAAAGTTTTGCAGCAGCCATGTTTCGTAGCAGCTTTTGTACATTTATAGTATGTGAAGTCATCACCAAGGTTCATGAAGCTGTGTACACCTGTAAATTACATTCTATCCCCTTCTATTTTTTAAGAGAAAACACACAACATGAAGGTAGCCAATTGCAGACAGTTTTGCTCATGATATTATTGGTTGCCTAGGGAGAGCCAGGGCTTTCCCAAGAGAATTTCCAAAAGGCGATGATCACGCAGGATCCCCTGGGGCAGCAGGGGAACTTTTAATACATACAGTTTAGTTGTCAATGGCTGTTCACAGTTCGTTATTCTGTTTCTAGAAAAAAAAACATGTTAAAAGCAATTTGTTTTGGCGACATTGGGATGGGAGAGGTTTAAATAAACATCCAGGAACATGTGTGCACAGATGCTGTAGCTCCAGACAGTTTGGCAGTCATTAGTGTTCTGTCAGACAATCTCAGACAGACACCAGAAAAGCCAGTCTCCCCACCAATGAAACTCTTAATAATTATTCTTACAACAGTAGATGGTGGCCTATATCTCTACATGCCCCATGGTGCAGAGCGTTAAAGCTGCAGTACTTCAGTTATAAGCTCTGCTCATGACCTGAGTTCGATCCCCGGAGGTAGCTGGTTTTTCAGGTATACGACTCGAGGTTGACTCAGCCTTCCATCCTTCTGAGGTCGGTAAAATGAGTACCCAGCTTGCTGGGGGGGGAAGTGTAGATGACTGGGGAAGGCAATGGCAAACCACCCTGTAAAAAGTTTGCCATGAAAACATTGTGAAAACAACGTCACCCCAGAGTCATAAATGACTGATGCTTGCACAGGGGACATTTCCTTTTCTTACATGCACAAAGGCATCTTTCTTATGGCAGACATGTTTAAGTCCAAAATCTAGTTCATTGTTCAGTTTCCATAGTAGAAACAGATGACCATGATGGAAACTAAACCATTGGGTGCTCAAGTGCATCTTATTTTTCCTGCATAGTTAACTAAATCTCTGTCTCTAGTACTAACAAACCTGTTCATCACTTGGAGTCCTACATTCAGTGGTAAGTTAAAGATGTACTGACAGCTTTTTATTCTTTTACTGTGAACACACAGTAGTGAGAAAAAGAAATAGGCTCCTACTTTAAGCCTGGCAAATAAGAGGCAGCTTAAAGCTAAAATCCCAAGGATTGCTTACCCAGTGTAAATAGCAATTAGACTTCTGTGGAAAGATCCTCTGGTATACACAAACCATATGTATTGGAGGTCATTTGTATGTCTGAAACGCCAGTAACTGTAATATAGCTTGACATTAATAGAATCTATCACTGTCTTGCGGCACCATTTTCCATAAATGCTTTGAAGACTCAAATTTCCAGGTGGCAATTAGAGAACAGCAGTACTGGGAACGAATTAGCAGGAGAGAAAAATCTTTGTAGGGATATCTGAGCGAGTGCTTTTGGTTCTGGTCTTTCTATCTGTGGAGAGCTCCTATGCCTGTTAAAGAAACTCATTCTGAAGAAACATACTTCAATTTATGGAAACCCAGGAAGAAGAGAGAATCGTGATGAGTTAGATTGGAAACTGACTTCAGAGGATTTATGCCTACAAGCCTGGCTTTTTATAACATAAATTCATTAGGAAAACATTGCACTGAGAAAGCTTTTGTGAGATTTACTACTAATTGAGGTCACACAGTCCTTTGTTAGCTTAGAAAAACCCAAAGGAATGGTTTGCCAAAAATGAATTCTTGTTTTTAAACAAACAACGGCCACATTCGTGTAATGCTCTTACTGTTTAGCAAGGACCATGGCACTGACTCAAGCGCGTCTTACTCGAGCTGGGAAGCTCACTGCTGCATTAGGAGATGAACAGGTCCGGTGGGAAGAGAGCATTTTGAATTTTGAAGCAGAGATTTCCAACATCATTGGAAATGTGTTCATAGCTGCAGCTTGTGTCGCCTATTTGGGAGCGTTTACAGCTCTCTACAGACAGTTGGTGAGTAAAAAAAAAGCACAACCCACTACTTTCTCCCTTTTATGAACATATAGACTTTACTTCATTGTTTAAAATAGTATATTTCATAGGCACTTGTGCATTTCTTGACAAATCTTAATCTGCCAAATAAAAAGGGCTTGTCACATTAGGCAGATGGGAAAATAGTCCCTTTTTTTCAGTTGAACACCCCTGTTCTTCACTGCCAGTGTCTGAGAGAGACTTACCAATATCAATTTGTCCTCTGCAAAATACACAGTAATTTTCAGTGGCCCACAAATAGCAGGAGGAAACTCATCTACCAATGGATACTGTACAATGAGTACAGTACCCATGATGTCCTTGCAGAAATTCCACCCCTATGTACTTCAGAGATTCTCATATTTGACCTTAGTCCTGTTGGTTTTCTTGGCAGTGCCACAGTGGCACTGGTTGTGCAGGGTACACTACACTGGTTCTGCTGCTGTCCTAGCAAACAATATCCCCCCAACTTCACTTTCTACTGCAGAGGTTCTCTGGGGGAATCTCTTCTTTGCTGAGCTTCTTGTGCTGTTTTCCCCACCATTGGAAACATTGGTGGGATGGGGGTACCCTCTTTGACTGCCCCTCCAATTGGACCCGCTGTTCCAATCTTTTTGAGGCTTGGGGTTATTTGGCGGGAAGGGTCCAGTAGCTACACTGCAAATTTGGTGCATCTACCTCAACCTCCTCCCTGCCTAGACTCCTGAATGTACCCTAGGAGAGATTTGCCATTGATTTCAGTGGCCCCATAGGATATAATGCACCCAAATAGATTAGGGAATCGTGAATTATTCCTAAATAGGGTATCCATACCAATCTTGATATTCGGGAATATATTTCATATAAGAGAATCCTGAATCCAAATAATACCAAGTATTTTTCTCTTTGCATACCCTTGGGACACTTGCTGGAAGAAACCCTCAGCTTTTAGACCATGACCCATTCATTGTCTGAGACTAAGTAGAGGTACACCCTTCTATGAGAATAAAAGCCCAGCAAGGATATTTGAGGGAGTGGCAACAGAAGTGAAATGAATAAACTTTACACAAGGAATATTTTTACAGGGAGTTATTTTTTTTCTTTGTTGTGGCAATAGTATGCATTATTGAAAACAAGTATTTAAAAGTGGAAGTCTATGCAAAAGTGAAGAGGTTTTTCCTAATTGGTTTATTGCTATTAACTCCTCCTCGTCTCTTTATCTGAAAGGGATACTCTCTCCAGCAAGCACTCTTTCTCACATGTAACTATGTGCATTTCCCCTAACGGTTTTTGCTTCCAAGGCACGATCCAGACACTTTCAAAGAATCAAAAAAACAATCAACCTTCCTTCTCAAAATAGAAACCTCCTTCTGTTCCAAACCTCCATGAGACCTTTCTCTCTCAGACTACTCTATGAAGCCATAGGAATTTAGCCACTTATCCGGGGGTCGAGTAGGGTTGCACAGTTCATTAGCAATCCTTTTCATTCTTTGTGCTTATACAACTTCAGACATCTTTGGATTGCTGAATTATTCTATTTTATATATTGTTACTAAAACAACTCTCGATTTTTGTTCCTTCATGTCAGCTAATAGATGGTTGGATCAGGCAATGTCAGAGTCTAGACATTCCTATTAGTTCTGACTTCAGCCTTATAAATATTTTGGGAGACCCTTATGAGATTCGACAATGGAACACTGATGGACTGCCACGTGACTACGTGTCCACTGAGAATGGCATTCTTGTTACTCGGGGGCGACGATGGCCACTGATGATTGACCCCCAAGATCAGGCAAGTATTTATTTAAGAAAATACCATGCTGGGTTTTTAAAAAAAAAAAAAAAATCAATTGATCGCAGCAGTTATATTATTGTATGTTTTTGCCATCAACATAGGCCCAGCAGAGCATGATATTATTAGAACATCAATGTTCTAACATAAATTGTTAGAACATCAATGTAAGAAGAAAGCTGCCTCCTCCATGTTATGACAGTGTTAGTGTTTTATGGTTACCATACTGCAATTGTTTTATAGTATGATCTCTGTCATATCAAAGACAATGGTATAAAGATGATAGTTTTCATTATTTGTTCGAATGATCCATATGATTTCCAATAATTCAATAGTAAAAACATTACAATAAAATAAATAATGTCCTAATGTAGGACAAAGATTCAGCCCAACCTAACAAAGTTGTCGACTCAAGACAACACACAAAAATGTATGGAACAGTTGGCAGTCAAGAAATTTTCATGTCCAGAAAAAGGTATAAAAGAAAAACATGGCTATGAAATAACATCAATTTACAATGCTTGTGGAGCCTATCCAGGAAAGGCATTTACTCACCTTCTGTGATAGGCCATTCCATATGGTGGGGGGCTACCGCTGACAAAGCTGATGCTCGCTCAAGGGTCAAGCAGGCCTCTTGAAAACAAGGAACCTCCGGCCTCTGCTGCTGTACTGAGCAAAGTTGGTGAACTGCTCTGTACGAGGAGAAGCAGTACCTCAAGTACATCAAGATGGGCAGTAGTGTTTGTAGCAGTAGAAAAGAGCAAGAGGCTAGCAGCACCTTAAAGACAAACACAATTTCTAGCAGAGTAAGCTTTCATGACTCACTGGTCACTTCTTCATATACAAGTACCTGGATAACAGTTCAAGGAGGGCTTTAAAAGTTGAAGCTAGCACTATATAGCAGCCAATATAGTTGCTCCAAATCAATATGTCATGTGTATGAAATTTGAATTCTGCCCCCCTCCCCCCCCAAAAAAAACCCCCCCAGACTGCTGCATTCTGCATGTTGAATTCCTGAAGTAACACTTAAGGGCAGCCCCACATAATGTGTTTTACAGCAGTCTAGTCTGAAAGTTACAGAAGTATGGATCAGTGTGGCCAGGTCCACAGAGTCAAGAAGCAAAGAGAGAGCTTTCATTTTTATTTATTCTTATTTATCTCATTTATACCCTGCCTGCCCTATCTAAAAAATGGGTTCAGGGTGGTTTACAGCATAAAACCATCAACAATAAAACAAAAAATAATATCAATGAATAAATATCAGGAAAAATCATGCCTTATATCAGGCAAGAATGAATACCTCAGAAACTCCAGTGCCCAGATAATGTCCAAAAATGGCAAAGGCACTGGAAAGCTGGGGCTGCAGACAGAGAAGACCAGAATGGTTGAACGTTCACCACCTCAGTCAGAAGCCTGGTGGAACAGCTCGGTTTTACAAACCCTATGGAACTGTAAGATGTCCCTCAGGACCCTGATCTCAAGTGGCAACATGTACATAAAAGGCACTCCTAACAAACACACTCACCTGTTTTTCAAAAAGCAGGTTTGGATACAAGAATACCACCCAATTCTTTATTCAAGTTGACAAAATTACTTTGACCCCATTTAGAGTGAGTGCATCCATCCCCCTTGAGAACATTTCTCCCCCCCCCCCCCCATCCTCAGCTGCTTCTTTTCTTGAGGAATCTGTTTCAACCCGTTCACCCCCTATCCTTTTGACCACAGCACCAATTGAAAGCAGAAATAGCTGCATTTGGAAGTTCAGGCAACAAAATGTACCACTGAGTGTCATCAGCGTATTGATAGGAGCCATTTCCCAGACATCAAATAATTTCATTCAGAGGTCTAGTATCAGTATTGCAACATTAGTGGTAGTACTGAACCACACAGGATTTCCGATAGTGCTGAATCTGCCTCTCTGAAGGAAGCGGTCTGCTATCAATCCAGCAGAAAGGACCAAAACCAGTAGAGGGCAACATCAGACGCTTTAAAGCCCTTGTTGCGATCAATTCAACAGAATAGTCTAGCTAAATGTATTGCAGCAGCAAACAGATCTAACAAATTACCCTTATCTATTTCGACCCAAAGATCATCTACCAGTTCAAGAAAATCTGTCTCTGTCCCAAAGCCAGGCTAAAACCTTGTTGAAATAATTCAAGAGAAGAGTCCTCATCCAGTTTTGTTTCTCTCCTACCATCCACTCCAATCAGCTTGCCTCCATAAGGCAGATTTGTAACCAGTCAATGATTTTCTTCATCCAAGAAGTTTTGTCAAGTTTTGACCAGCCAAGAGAAGCAGGATCCTTAGGTTGCTTTTTACAAGGACCCTGTCTGTATCGGTCAGAGTAACTGATATGAAACAATCCATATTTGTTTGGTTGGTGTGCCATTCTGTGGTCTTTGCTTGGGTCCCCAACATATGGATATATGAAGCTGCCTTATACTGAATCAGACCCTCGATCCATCAAAGTCAGTATTGTCTACTCAGACTGGCAGCAGCTCTCCAGGGACTCAAACTGAGGTTTTTCACATCTTTTTGCCTGGACCCTTTTTTGGAGATGCCGGGGATTGAACCTGGGACCTTCCGCTTACCAAGCAGATGCTCTACCACTGAGCCACCGTCCCTCCCCAGCAATTAGAAGAGCAATTTTAAAACATTTAAAAAGCAGAAAAACAAAGGATACAATAAGCACACAGTAAAAGCAAAACACATCGCCCTCAATAGTTATCAGTCATATGATCTAAAGGACCTTTCCAAACAGAAATTGTTTCATTTTTCTTCAAAAGATCAGGAGAGTGAGTACTGGCCTCACTTCCTATGGGAAGGAGTTCTGTCACCCGGTGTTCTATAACCTGCCAGAAATCCCCCCTGAGGAGTCTGTACCGCTGTGCACCAACTGTAGTGGTGGATTTTCATTTCCTTTTGCCTTGTGGCTTGTTTTGCAGTTGTGCAGTATATGAAATTGATTCTCCCTAGGGTCATGGATGGTTAGATCATGTAATTAAATGATGCTAGCCAGAGGGGAGCCTAGGGCTCCCATAATGCTGCATGAAAATGCACACGCATGGAAGTGGCATTGATAACATGAACTCCGACAAATAGCAAATGGTAAGACTATAAAAAATGTTTATTTATAAATAACCAACTGGTTTGTTAGATCCAAGTGGACACCAATTGGCAGAGGACTTTATTACCTTTTTATGGCATGGCTATCCAGACCAAATGGCCAAGCTACACTGTGTTACCATGAGACCAGGCTGCATACTTAATCAACAAACAGCTTGTATTTCAGCCCACAATACCTGATCCCCTCGTCTGATGAAGTGTGCTTAAGAGAGCACACGAAAGCTTACGTTCTAAATAAAACTTGGTTGGTCTTAAAGGTTCAACTTGACTCCTGCTTTGTTCAACTGGTTTGCTCACTTTTAATCTGAACAATTGTCTGTGGAGTGCTCTGCATCGAGGCCAGGTCAGTTGGGGGAACAAGGACACCCATTGGAATTGGTCTCCTCTCTCTCCACATCCAGTTGCTGTTATTAGCTAACGTCACCCTTCCTGATGCATGGGAAGAATCAGGTAGAATTGTTATGTTTGCACTACTCCCTGTGATTCTGGAATTCATTTGACTTAAACATCTTAATTATCTTTCCAGTAAGCCCCATCATTCTCTGACTTACTAAATTGTTATTTTCTTTGATACGCAGGCAAATCGTTGGATAAGAAACAAAGAAGCAAAAAATGGTTTGAAGATAATTAAGCTAACAGATGCAGGTTTCCTGCGTACCCTGGAGAATGCCATTCGTCTGGGGATGCCCGTTCTTCTAGAAGAGGTTTGAATCTTTTTTTGGCATTAAAATATTTTCCCATTTTTCTTATGTACTTATAGCTACTAGCTACATTCATTCAGTGGAATCTGATAGGCTGCCCAGAGCTCCACATATTCAGTCATTTCATTGATCTTCTTCATGGTCTCTGTGCAGTCCCACATATGGGTCTTGCCGCAGGCAACGGATCCATACCTCGGAGCTCCAATAGCTCGCCTATAACGTCTTTTGGCGCGCTTTCCTCCCGCTCTGGGGAGCAGGCAGCGACCGCGCATGCCTGGAGCGGGGGGAGAGCGCCCATTCCACTCAGTTTCTTTCCTACCGCCGCCCGGACAACACCCTCCTCGCTGCGTTCCTCCTTAGCTCGTCCATTACCTCATCCTTTCGACCTTTTTTCTTCACTTGGTATCGTATCTCTTCTTCTTATATCTTCCCTTTTCGTCCCGAAAAATTAAAAAAAAAAACAAAAAAACTGTTTCTGCGCTATCTTTCCCCCTTTCTCCCTTCCCCCCCTCCCTTGTCCGGAGCGCATGGAAGGGAAAGTTACCTTCAAAAAGTGCACGCGCTGTGGGACCAAAATCCCTTCTTCAGATGGCCACAGCCACTGCCTGTTTTGCTTGGGGGAAGCTCACCGAGTCGAGTCCTGCCCTCACTGTGCGAACTTCGGCAAGCAGGCCCGAAAAAACCGTGCGGCCAGGCTCCGGAGTTTCCTGATTGAGTTGTCCCTAAGGGCTATGCCCGCGTCGGACTCGCCGCCTCCCCAACAACAGGCGGGAGATTCGGCTTCTACGGACGTGTCTCTCTCTAAACAGAAGCACAAGTCCGATAAAAAGTCATTGAAGCACGCCGAGACCGGCCATAAGGCTTCAAAAAAATCGCGCCATTTGGAATCTACGGATCCGGCGCCCAAAAAATCTCGTCATTCCGGATCGGCTGATTCGGCTCCGAGGAAACTCCACTCGCACTCGGCTCCTAAGAAGCCTCGGGCTCCAATCTCGACATCGACGTCTATGGATCCTGCGGCCCCAACGCAGCCTGCACTTCCGCGTGAGTTGTCGGCTCCGTCGGACGTCATCACCAACATGCCCCAACTGACACCTCACTCATCCACAGCAGTAGAGGTTATACCAGTCCACTCTCGTTCACCTTCGGTGCACAGCGTGGTTCCGACCGACTTTCTAGAACCCGACCTGACTACCGATTCTACTCAGACCTACCTTAAACCTCCGCTTCGGATCAGATCCTTCCGAGACATTGGGATTTCTCCCCTGTATAAGGACTTCCGAGACATCGGGATTTCTCCCCTGTATAAGGACTCGGCTACTCAGGCCTCAAACCAAGGTCGCTCTCGTTCGCCCTCCCATCGAGTCCGATCCCGGTCGCCGCCTCTCAAGGGCCGCTCCAGATCACCACGTCGGCGTCGAGACTCCGACTCCTCGGATTATTATCACGACTACTACGCCCCTCCTAGATACGTCCTTCTCGGTCCCCATCTCTGGAGGGTTCAGGTTACTCCCCGTACCGCTACGAGGACTCTCCTAGACCCCGTGATCGACTCCGTGATTTCTCACGACGACTCCGCGATTCTCCACGGCCCCGTGGTTTCGACCGTGACCTCTCTTCTCCTCGACCCCGCGATCAAGATCGGACCCGAGAACCTGATTACTCTCGAGATCGGATCCGAGAGCCTGATTACTCTCGCTATTCCCCTCGACTCCGTGATCGGCTTCGGGAATGCGTACGTCACTCTGATCTGCAGCGATCCCGGGACCACTACCAAGCAGAGGACGCTAGACCGCGCACTCCATCAGCCTCGGCCTCGATTGCTCCTCCGGTCTCCACTCCTACGGACCAACGTGCTCAGACGGTAAAGCCTAAGACCGTTCCTTCGGACCCGATCCCGCCTCCACATCCTCCTTCGGGTGAGGATTTCCGTTCCGACCCCGACTCGTCAGCATCGTCAGACTCTGAGGACCATCCTGACTCGGTAGTCTCGGACTCGGTACCACAGCCCCGACTCTCTCCATCAGATGCGTCCAAGGCCTATCTCCATCTAATCACCACCATGGCCGAAGCCGTCAACATTACTCTTCCGTCGGACTCACCTAAGGTCTCTGACATCGTACACGACCTCGTGCAAACGGACTTCCCACCTGGCTCATTGCTTCCTATGCTACCGGTGCACCTCGAAGGCCTCCGCGAAACCTGGGACAAACCTGCTTCGGTCCCACCTACCTCTAAACGCTTTGACTCTCTCTACAGAGTTCACGCTCCTGAGGCTAAATTTCTTGCTTCTCATCCGGCACCCAACTCTATTATTGTGCACTCAGCCACTAAGGCTAAGCCCTCCAGACATCCGACACCTCCTGACCGTGAGGGCAGGAAATTAGACACCCTGGCCAGGAAGATGTTCAACCTTGCCTCCACAAATTCCAAGCTGAACAATTATCTAGCCTACTTTTCGGCTTACGTCTTCAACTTGGCCAACCAATTTACGCCTCTTATTCCTGCCCTTCCTGAACCTTCCCAAAGAACGGCCTCCGCCTTGGTATCAGAGCTGTCTAGAGTGTCGAAGCAACAGATCAACACCATACGCCATGCTGTCTCCTGCTCTTCCAGGGTCTTTGCGTCCTCTGTTGCCTTACGTCGCCACGCCTGGCTAAGGTCCACCAATTTGCAACCGGACATTAAGCAAAAGATCGAAGACCTCCCCTTCGATGGCCTCGGCCTTTTCCATGCTTCTACTGACGAGGTCCTCACCTCAGTAGATGACGGGCGCAAGCGTGCGAAGCGCTTGGGAGTCTCCCAACCGTTCTCCCAACAGTCCAACCGTACAAAACCCTGGAGACCATCATTTCAGAGGCGTCAAAGGTCACCTAAGCGTAATGATTTCTGGAAGAGGAAGACTGGACAGCAGAAGCCTCAGTTTCAACAAAGGCCTCGGTCACAACAGCCTAAAAAGTCCTCCCTTCCTTCTAAACAGTCTCTTTGACTTTCCCCAACCGTTTTTCCACACACGTCTGTCACCATTCCTTCCCACTTGGAACTCGATAACAACCGACTCCTGGGTGCTGACCATCGTGCGCTTAGGTTACGCAATCGAGTTCATTTCTCCACCTCGCCACCACTATTTCATAGCTACCCCTCCGTCTTCTCTCCTCCGTCAGGAGATTCTGGACTTGCTCCACAAGGAAGCCATAGAGCCCGTCCCTCCCCTACATCGGGGGACAGGCTTCTATTCAAGATACTTCCTAGTTCCCAAGAGGGATGGAGGCAGGCGTCCCATTCTAGATCTAAGGAAGCTCAACAAGCACATCGAATACAGGAAGTTCAGAATGATCTCCCTGCAGTCCATCCTGCCCCTTATTCCCAGGAATTCCTGGATGGCTTCCCTAGATCTTCAGGACGCTTACTTCCATGTGACCATTCGACCTCAACATCGGAAGTATCTGCGGTTTGCCATGGGCCGGGACCACTACCAATATGTGTCCCTACCTTTCGGCCTCTCCACTGCGCCCCGCGTGTTTACCAAGTGCATGGCAGTAGTGGCAGCTGCGCTTCGCATTCGGAACATCCCAGTCTTCCCATACATCGACGACTGGCTTCTTGTAGCTCCGACACAACAGCAATTGGAGCACAACCTCGACACAGCTCTCACTCTTCTGAGTTCCCTGGGCCTTCGCGTGAATGCATCAAAATCACACCTCACACCTACCCAGGACCTCAAGTTTATAGGCGCCCTTCTCTGCACCTCCCTGCATCGAGTCTTTCTCCCCGAGGATCGGGCACAGACTATCATTGCCCTAGCCAGGTCAGTTCAACAACAACCTCGTCAGTCTGCGTTCACAATCCAACGCCTGCTGGGCCTTATGGCCGCTACAACATCTGTCCTTCACTTTGCCAGGCTACGAATGCAACAACTACAGATCTGGTTTGTTCGAGCCTACCACCCTCAGACACAACCACAAAGTGTTTTGCTCACTGTTCCACAGAGAGCGCTTCTATCTCTCACGTGGTGGACTGTACCCAACAATCTCCTCGAGGGCAAGCCGTTTCTACCGACTTCCCCGACGGCCACGATAACAACAGATGCCTCCAAGTGGGGATGGGGAGCCCACCTAGAGGACAAAACTGTCAGAGGGCTTTGGACGACCTCCGAGAGCCTCATGCATATAAACTGCTTAGAACTGATTGCGGTACACAGAGCTCTTCAATCCTTTCTCCCACTAATAAGGGGCCAACATGTTCAGATCTCTACGGACAATATGGCAACTGTTTATTACATAAACAAGCAAGGGGGCACCAGATCCCTCCGTCTCTGCCGTATAGCTGTACTGCTCTGGGAATGGTGTGTCAAGCACAACATATTCATGACTGCCATTCATCTTCCCGGTGTGGAGAATACTTTGGCCGACTCCCTCAGCAGGATTCGCATAGACGACCATGAATGGTCCATCAATCCGAACTACCTTCGGCGTATCTTCCGATGCTTCGGAACACCCAAGGTGGACGCCTTTGCATCCAGGGACAATGCCAAATGTCCTCAGTTTTATTGCAGGAGGGGCAACGACGCCTTTCTGCACGACTGGACAGGTCCCCTTCACTACTTCTTCCCACCGACCCCCCTTCTGACACGGGTGTTGGTGAAAATAGCTCGGGATGGCACAGACTGCATCCTCATTGCGCCATGGTGGCCTCGGCAACCGTGGTTCACGAGGCTCCTTCAACTGTCCCGCCACACTTACTGCCGGCTTCCTCCTGTGGGCGACCTCCTCTCTCAAGCCAACGGTCAGGTTCTTCATCACAACCCTCGAGTCCTGGCCCTGGCAGCCTGGAGAATACATCCACCTACCTCTCTACAGAGGTAGCCAATATCATCCTCAACGCAAGGAAGCCTTCCACGAGACTTTCTTATCAACGTAAATGGAAGCGCTTCTGTTCCTTTGCGACATCTAATCATCTGCAGCCGGAATCGGCACCCCTTAACCTGATCCTGGACTATCTGCTTTCTCTACAGAAATCAGGACTCTGTTATTCCTCCTTGAAGGTTCACCTTTCTGCAGTTTCTGCTTTCCACAATCCGATTGATGGCAAGACTGTGTTCTCCCACCCTTTATCTAAGTCCTTTCTTAAGGGCATGTTGCACCTCAACCCACCTGTTAAGCCCTTTGTTCCGACTTGGAGTTTATCGTTAGTCCTTTCCTGCCTGATGAAAGCCCCTTTTGAACCTATGGCCACCATAGACCTCAACCTTCTTTCCTGGAAGACAGCATTACTCGTAGCCCTTACCTCGGGTAAACGGGCAAGTGACTTATGCGCCTTCCGTTACGATCCTCCCTACACCATTTTCCACAGGGATAAAGTTGTTTTGCGACCGGACCCTGCGTTCCTGCCTAAGGTTGTCTCCCAGTTCCACTTATCAACCTCAACTTCTCTACCAACGTTTTTCTCCAACCCATCCGACCAGGGACAACGAGCCCTACATTCCTTGGACGTTAGAAGGGCTTTATCCTTCTACCTTGACCGTACACAACCTTTCCGTAAGGACCCTAACCTGTTTGTGGCCTATGGGAACCCTCACAAGGGTCTTAAAATTTCTACCCAAAGACTGTCTAAGTGGGTAGTCAGTGCCATCAGGTTGTGCTACGAACTGGCTAAACAGCCTTTGCCCGAAGGTCTTAAGGCCCACTCTACTAGAGCGGTCTCGACGTCTTCGGCCTTTCTGCAAGGCGTTTCTCTAGAGGACATTTGTGCGGCTGCATCCTGGTCCTCTCCATCCACGTTCGTCTCCCATTATGCGCTAGACGTTCGTGCGAGACGTGACGCCTCCTTCGGTCAAGCGGTCCTCAGATCCATCTTCCACTGAAGCCAGGGGTGAGTGCATCCGCTTCCATCTTTATGTTGCATACCATGTCGCATAATATCTGATTGCATGTGATCTGATTGGTTTATGTGACTAACTTTCTTCTTTACCAGCACCCTCCTCCAGGTCATCTAGCTGGCTAGTCACCCATGTGTGGGACTGCACAGAGACCACGAAGAAGATAAACAGGTTGCTTACCTGTAACTGATGATCTTCGAGTGGTCATCTGTGCAGTCACACACGCCCACCCAGCCTTCCCCGCTGCTGGCCTCTTGTAATTGTTGCTTAACCTTGTATAGTGTCGGTGCCAACGGCGGCTGGAAGAAACTGAGTGGAATGGGCGCTCTCCCCCCGCTCCAGGCATGCGCGGTCGCTGCCTGCTCCCCAGAGCGGGAGGAAAGCACACCAAAAGACGTTATAGGCGAGCTATTGGAGCTCCGAGGTATGGATCCGTTGCCTGCGGCAAGACCCATGTGTGTGACTGCACAGATGACCACTCGAAGATCATCAGTTACAGGTAAGCAACCTGTTTTTCTCTTCTGTTAGAAGAGAAGAACTTGACTCATCCAGTAGTAATGAGTATACACGATATTTCTTTTTTTGTCAACCATTACAGGTTGCCCTTGTGAGTGCTAGTTTTAGTGCTGCTAGTTTTAATGAATCTAAAGTAGTAGTAGTGACATTGATTTTCGCTGCTCACCCTCTGCATTAATTGCTGCTGGTTCTTATTGGTACAAAGAAAGCCATAAGGGAGTCATAATGAAAGTCAAACTGTGCAGATCCTTCAGAAACTCCAAAATCATAGATTGCTCTCTGGCTGAAATGAAATGTTATATTTTATATGGGTCAGAACACATCCATGCCCATGGAGGGGAGGGGCTGTTTGCCTCTTTCTGTGCCTCCATGTCTCCAACGAAGAACACCCACCTCCCTCCTTGCAGCGCTCTGTTGAAGAAGGGAGCACTGTTAAGGCCCTGTACTACTTCATGACAATGAGTTGGGACAGGCAGCCTGATTCATATAAGAATATAACATCTATATTCGACAACATAATATGACATCTAGTTTGTACCTCAGTCTTCAGTTTAACCAATGTTAAACAAGCAAGCTCATGAATTTGTATATTTAAAATGTTCACTGGCCATCTTTCTGCCTTACGAAAGTCAAGGCAGCTTATAGTGAAAATAGAACATACAATATAAAAACACATAAAAAGCTATGAATTAAAATGAAAACTGCCAATAGGCAGAAAAACTAAGCTATGCCATTCTGAATAACCCTGCGTTCATCTGTGTCCTAAAGATTGAGGTGGGGTGGGCATACCACCCTGAGGAGATTGTTCCATAACTGTAAGGCTGCCACCAAAAGTACCGTCTTGTGTAGCCACGAGACAAGCTTCATTGGCTGACAAGACAGTATCTTCCTGTAATTTAAATTTCCAGGCAGGAATGTATGGGATTTAGTTTATTGAATGAATATATGGACTTGGCTTATTGTCAGTGTGTTCTCTCCCTTTCTTCCTTCAGGTCAGTAAAATGGGGTTTTCAAGTCTCTTGGTCTAGGCAGGCTCCAGCATCTTGAAAACTTTACTGACAGAGGGCAGAATCACAGATAGAGCTATTCCAACCACTGCACGCTCATGATACATATAACTGTGAAGATCAAACAGTTGTTTGTTAAGCAATTTACAATACTGCAATCCCATATAACACCTGCAAGCCTTCCTGCCTTTGGTACAGTGTTCTGTGGATATGCTGAACAGCCTATCATACAGAAGACACTGTACCCAAGGCACTGTGTGTAGATGTCTACAACCAGGGCTTTTTTTGTAGAAAAAGTCCACCAGGAACTCATTAGTATGCGAGGCCACACCTCTGACATCACCGTCATTTGCATACTAGGCCACACCTCTGACATCACCAAAAGTGCTATATCTTTTTTGAGGTGGTCACCACACCTCAAAAAAGATATTCTAGCATTGGAAAAAGTCCAGAAATATATATATATATATAGCCATCCCAGAAAAAAAATCAAATTCCAACACACTACTTGATCACAAAAGCCAGCATGGTGTAATGCTTGAAAGAAGAAAAAGAGAAATAAAGCAAATAGACAGGGGAAAAGACTGACAGAGAGAGAGAGACTGACAGAGAAAGAAAGACTGAGAGAGAGACAGAAAAAATACTGTCTGATTGACAGAGAGAGAGGGGGGAATAAAAGCAAATAGAAAGGAAAAAGAAAGACTGACAGGAAGAAAGAAATAATGAATGAAAGGGAGAGAGGGGAGACAGTTGGAAAGAAAGAAAGAAAGAAAGAAAGAAAGAAAGAAAGAAAGAAAGAAAGAAAGAAAGAAAGAAAGAAAGAAAGAAAGAAAGAAAGAACTTTCTATTTGACAGAGAGGGAGGGGGGAATAAAAGCAAATAGAAAGGAAAAGGAAAGACTGACAGGAAGAAAGAAATAATGAATGAAAGGGAGAGAGGAGAGACAGTTGGAAAGAAAGAAAGAGAAAGAAAGACTGACAGAGAACAAAAAGAGAAAATACTGTCTGATTGATAGAGGGAGGAATAAAAGCAGAAAGAAAGAAAGAAAGAAAGAAAGAAAGAAAGAAAGAAAGAAAGGAGGGAAAAAGATGAAATAGGAAGAAAGAAAAAGGAAGGGAAGGAGTGAAAGAAAGGAGGGGGAAAAGGAAGAAAGAAAGAGAAAAGAATGAAAAAGAAATAAATGGAAAGGGGATGGGAGCAACTCACTGGTAAAACTGCTGACTCTCAGCAAGCGCGACTGGCCTCTCTGAACTCCGCCAGGCACCTGGAACTCCAGAGGCCCTGACACACGCGCGGCTGGCCTCTGCGGACCCTGCCAGACATCCGGAACTCTGGAGGCCCCTGCGCACACGCGGCTGGCCTCCCTGGACCCCACCAGACACTCAGAACTCTGGAGGCCAGCCTGGCCTCTCCAAACCCTGCCAGCCAGCGGGGAAGCTGCCTGGGCCGAGCTGGAACTCTGGCCTGGGCAGCCGGAACGCTACCCGGGCCAGCCGGAACGGCATTCTGGTGCATTCTGGCTCAAAAAAAGCCCTGTCTATAACCCAAAATAGCAACAAGATGTTGCAACATCTTTTTGCAAGCTCATATCAGCCATTTTGCGTTGCGCAGGCAGAGCCGGTCCTGCCACTAGGCAAACTAGGCGATTGCCTAGGGCACCAGCCTTCTGGGGTGCACCAAATTGGGTGCCCCCATATGACTTGGTGACATTATCAGTGCGGGGGGGGGGACCAGAAGTTAACCTTGCTTAGGGTGCCAGACACTCTAGGGCCAACCCCGTGCCCAGGAAAATCTAAATAGTAACTGAGATCTTATCAGTTTATGCTGTGAGATCTCAGGCACCATTTTGGCTTGCTAGACAATGCCCAACGTGAGCTGAATGGGAAGAGGGAAAGTGGGGAACCAGTGTGGGGGAAGAGTAGGAACTGGAACAAACAGGAAGAAGGGGAAAGATTGGGGGAAGCAGAAGCCAACATGGATAAGATGGCAGCAGTGGGGAATGAGATTTCCCCTGTTCCATGAGTCCTCCCACGCCCACCAGTTGTAAAATTCTAAAAACCAACATGCATTGCTACCGGTGCTGTGAAGGATTCATTGGGTAAGAAAGCTCTCTTGTTGGGCACTGGTACTCTAAAACTTTAAGCTATAACACAGAGTTCTTTGGGCCTTGGCATCTTTCGTTAGCTGCAGCAAAATGTCAAGCTAAATTGTCAAAGGACTGAAATTAATCGTAAATGAAATAGAAAGAACTGCAGCAGTTTGCCATGATCACTGTCTTTCAATATACCCTGTGATGCTTTATCAGTTTTTATTATGTCAGGTTGTAGACATTTGGTTTTATGTTCATATTACTCTCATTTTCCACCATGGTTTTCCACTTGTTCAGTTATTAAACACATCCAAAAAATTTCCATTGAGGTTGCTGAAACCCTTATTTAACCTTCAACTAAGAGTGCTGGTGGACTTTAGTATGTGTTTTGTTGTGTAATATAACTACTGTGTGTTTATATAGAACTTTCTGAGTATTCAAAGCACTTCGTACATTTTGTCTCAGCGAGCCTAACAGTCCTACATATTTGGCAACAATATTATCCCCCCCATGGCAGAGGAGTGAGGTGAATTTAAAGAATGTGATTTGACTGACCAAGGCCACCGTGTGGCTGAGATGACATTTGAACCAGGAACTTCCTGGATCACTGCTCAGGCTTTCAGCCATCCTACTAAAGGAGTTCATATCAATTTGTTTGCATTGTGGGCACTTTTATTACTCTGAATGTTTTAGCATTGATATACCAGCTGCCTATTTCGCTGGACCATAAAGAAGTGAAACTAACGATACAACCAAGAGGAATGTTAGAGAATATTCAAAATGGTGTAAGGTTGGATTAATATAAAGTGGTGGGGGAAGGGATGTTAATATTGCATGGCATTAGTTGTTGTTGGTCTTAGCTAACTGGGGTATAGGTCTTAGTGCCGTGTTGGTAGTTCAACGTAAATGTCTGTTTGGTAAGTGGCAGTTCAGGAGGGCAGAGTGAAATTCCATGTTAGGCACTGAAAATAAAGCAGCAACACTATTGCAGTGCCCTCATATGGATCAGCCACATTTGGAATAGAGTACTGTTGTGACTCTGTCAGCTCAGAAAAGGATATCCTAGAGCAGGAAAGGGGCTAGAAAATATGATGCAGAAGTTGAAAATACTTTCCCTAGCCTTTGAGTGTTTTTAGTTGAAAAGGGAAGCTCGTTATGTGGTTTGTAAAATTAGTGTATAGAAAGTGGACAGAGAACTTCCACCCTTCCCCATAACACTAGATCTTGGGTTCACCTGATGAAAACTGATGGGCACTAGGCTCAGAAAGGGGGAGAAAGGAAAGTACTTCACATAATTAACTCACTGCGTTCACTAACATTAGATGTGGCGATGGCCACTAACTTAGACATCTTTAAAAGGAGATCTGACAGTTTCATGGAGAACAGCTCTATCAGTGGCTATTAGCCATGACAGCTAAATGGAACTTCCATGTTCAGAGCATAGCTATGTATATCAGTTGCTTTTGGTCACAGCAGTGCAGGACTCTTGGATTCATTGCCTCTCAGAAGTTATTGGCCTCTCAGAAGCATCAGATTGGCCACTGTGGAAATGAGGGATCGGGGCTTGTTGGTATCTATAAGTATGTAAAATTGCTTCTCTTCATCATTTTAATAGCTTAAAGAATCACTGGACCCAGCTCTGGAACCCATTCTTTTGAAGCAGACTTTTATTTCTGGTGGGAGAATGCTCATTCGCCTTGGAGACTCAGACATAGACTATGACAGGAATTTTAAGTTCTACATGACAACCAAAATGCCAAATCCACACTACCTGCCTGAGGTATGACTGACACTTTGAAATCAGTCTCAACACAGCCAGATAAGTGGTTACTGAATGTTTAAAAGATGATGTGCAGAGACTGATCCTCAAATGATTTCTCATCTTTCCAAAGTTGTATCAAGCATAACTTGTGTATTTTTATTACGGTTAAAAAAATTGCCTCCATCTCTCTCTCTCTCTCCTTTTGTGATAGAGACTCTTCATTGGTGAGAGAGAATGTTAATCTTTTTGGACATCGGTTTGAGTGTGCGCAAATACATCATAGCTAGATACCAAAAGTGAAAATAATTTGGGAGCTTACCAAGATATCATTAAATAGACTGACATGTTGATTAGTTGATATATGCCAGTATGTCCCCATGGTATACACCAGTGCATCCAAGCAAATCTGAGTGATTGTGACTGGCTGTGAGCTAGTGAGCTTTGAAGCTAATGAAGGATTGGAACCTGACAGTGCAATCCTAAACAGAGTGACACCCTTCTAAGTCTGTTGAAGTCAGTGGGCTTAGAAGGGAGTCAGTCTTCTTGGGATTTCAAAGCGGCAAGTTTCCTTTATTCAAGAAAAATAGCCCAGCCACTGAAGCCACACATTGTGGATGCTGCCAAAAAACAGAACCCTATTTGAGGTCTTCCTTTTTTTCTGCAGTGTTCAATGCTTGCCTTGTTGTGACGTCACCATGCATTTTCCAGCAGAACCAAATGATGGCTTGGATTCGCCAGAGGTTTTCCATAGGCAGAAATGGGAATTCCCTGCCCTTGCAACACTACTCCTTTGGGGCACAGGCTTTCCAGGAATGGCTTGTGAGGGATGGCAGTCTGTAGCATGAAGGGGGATTTGGTGAAAATCTCTTTCCTTTCCATTTGCAGAAATCCTTCCCCTGAATCCAAGCCAATGACTTGGGGTGGGACAGAAAAATGCACAACGGGGTGAGGTTTGATACAAAATTGCTGGTTTTGCTGCCATCTCCACTTCACCATAGAGGGATTTGACTGTGACTGGAGCCTCCTGATTTAACAATTTAAAAAAAAAAGCTAGCTGTATTTACCTTTCTCAGCCCTGTCAACACAGATAAATAAGTTGCAGCACAGTTCCTATATGACTGCTCAAAATTAATGACCGACACAGCTCTGCTGCTGAAATGTATGAGAGCACTGTCAGTTCTCCTGATTGTCAAGCCTCATCAGATGATGTTAGCCTGGTTGGTTTTTGCAATGAGCTGAGAAGTACAGGAGTAGGTTTTAACCTAGCAGCTCTGCAGGATCCAGATGTATTTTCAAAGCTTTTCAACCACACCACTCTAAATAGTTGCATAATTCTTTCAAACATTACTTCAATTTTGCCTTTTTCAATGTTGTAAAATATTTATTTAATAATAATAATAATACAGAATGGTTTGTTTTTCCCCTCTTAACTCACGTGTATTTAAATGTTTGAAAATTTAAGAAGAGAGACTTGGAATATCATTCCTTTCAAAAATCTGGTTGGATATTGGACAACTGTAGGCTGTGTCCTTTACATTGGCACAGTACTGATTTTGGCATGATGCCAGTCTAGCTAGTTGGTATCCTCTGCCGTTTCAACAAAGAAAATATTTTTAAAGACCCAACTCCATGAAACTTAGCAATCTCAGTTGGCTTGATAGTGATACCCACCCATGCCTAGCAATTATGGAGTAGCATGCTGTTGAAGTCCCCAAACCAGTTATATCTCAAAGCAGCCAACCAACAAATGCTGACACTGGCATCCCTCCCTGACATCATCGTGCCCCACCTGCATGGAACAGCACAAGGGAGAAACCTTCCTCTCTGGGGAGGACCATGATGTGCCCTGTAGGAGTCCTGTAGCTCCCAGCCGTTGGAGAGTTCTGCTGATGTGGTTATGAATTCCCTCCTGCAAACACATGCCCTTTTGGACAGGTAGGCAAACAGGCAAGGAATCATGGACGTTCCATCCATATTACCCAGACGCTCACACAGCTCACCCCTGCAGAAAAACCATGGCCTCTCCTACATATTCCAGGGGATAATAATGCCTTGAGGAACCTTTTTTTTTTTTTGCAAAACTAAGTGAGGGGCATCAAAACTAGGGCTGTAACAAGAGAGCAGCTCATTCAAAGAAGGCATTCCTGTCATCTTTCTAATAGCTCACTGGGGAAATATGCTCATTGGGGAGGACTTGAATGAGGGGCTGGTATCCCTCCAGGACTAAGGCAGAGGTCACCTTTGGCCAGAAATAAGCTTATCAGTAGCTATCCATCTCTCCCACTTTCATGTGAGCTTACATTAGCATGACATTGTGTCACCATCATATACCGGGCAGTATCTTACCACTCTATGCATCAAATGTCCCCTTTTCCTGAAATCCTCTGTTTTTGGAGCCCCTTCCAACTATAGGAAAGATCATTCCCAGGGTCTTGGAACGGCACAGATTGACAGCTTCGTGGTTTGGTTGGGGGAGCTAGACTGAGGGGAACAAAGAAGTGAAATTGCTCCTCCTTCCTCTTGTGCAAGCAGAGCTCCACTGAGGAAAAGGGTTCAGTTCATCCTCTTGTCCCTCCTCACTCCAGCCCACCAGCCTTTATGGCTTTGCCCCTGTACAGATCATACAGTCTCAGAAGTTATCATTAGAGAGGGTTGGAAGAACTGTAGCATTGGAGAGGACTGTGTGAAAACTCCATTTTCCTATTACACAGAGGGCAGAATACTGTCTGAATTTCTACTGATCTCCAAGAGAGACCATTCTGCACCATCTATTCTTACCCTGTGTTGTGAATGTGAGAGATGCTGCCAGCAGCTATTGAGGCAACACATAGTAGATAGATGTTGACAGGAGGCAGTAGGGGGCATTCACAAAGTTTGAAGCAGGAGGTTATAATTGATGATGGTGGTGGTGGTGGTGTTTCTCATTTATAATCCATCTTTCTCACTGGGACTCAAGGCAGATTACAGATATGATTTTAAAAAAACTTTAATCTGATCAGGAAGCAGATTATAAAGTCTGGTAACATTTAAATCTAACAGCAGAAATTTCTAGTAAGACAAAATGATGCAGTTGGACTGGGATTGTAGAATGGGGAAAGGTAGACAAGAACAACACACACAAATATCTTGTCTGGTTAAGGCGACAGGACAATCAAGGCAGGAAAAACTTTATCCCTAAAAAAAAAGTAGCCTCCTGAGCTGATCTGTTACACCCCAGCTTTGCTGTCTACACGGATGCCTTCCTGAAACATTATGTTCTGCGCATTTTGTTTACCTGTGTGGGGCGCATTGTCCATGCATCCCCAGCGAGGAGTGAGGGTCAGCAGATTTGTCCATGTGAGCGTTCTGAAAGTTGAGGTGATGCAATGTTTATGCTCTTCCTTAAAAGTTAGCACAGAATGCTTCCTTTTTTTATGCAGACTCCCTTTACTCAAAGAACTCCTCCAGCTCCCCCACCCTGAGCATCTTCTGAGTCTGCTCTACATGAGACTAGAGAGTTGTGGCTTGTACCAAAGCAGCTGCACCAGCATTTGATTTAGAACCATGTAGTGGCAGTAGAATGCCACACTAACTTACCTCCGAGCTTGTCTGGCAAGCATCCACATTGTTGTAGCTCATTTGCCATCCTACGCAGACTGGCTTTAAGATTTCAGTGTTAATTTGGGAGGTGTTGACAACTCAAATGCTTTTGAATGGCACTAAAATGCATAACTGAATTTTGAATTATATGCCAATTTTGAATTATATTGTTAGACTATAAGCTGTTCTTTTTCCTCTCGTGTTCTGCTGCAGGTGTGCATCAAAGTTACAATTATCAATTTCACTGTTACCGTATCGGGCTTGGAGGATCAATTGCTGAGGTTTGTTTGCTAAATTAAGACTTTTCATTGAATTCAGCACAGCGTTAAAGTACGGTGTTCTAACCAGGGGTCATTTTGTAGAAAACTGGTGGTGGAGCTCATCCAGGGATTGTTATCCAGCTGCACATACTATTCAATGGCCAAGGAGGTGGAACTCTCAGAAAAGTTCAGGAGCTGTGCTCCTGTGAGCTCCCACTGAATCTGAGGCTTGGTTCTAACTGTAGTTATGGGAAGTACTTACCCAAAGCACAGAACACATCATTGTATGGATATTTGTACCTTTATACCTATGAAGGCAAAGTTTCCGTATTGCTGATTTTCTTCAGATCTCCATAGGTGATGATTGCGCGGTATTGCTTACATTGAAGACAGATGGCAAGTGCACCAAGAGACTGTAGTGCATATATTAGGGGAAAACAATGAGATGTTCAGTACAAGTTGGTAGCGTTTAGCTTAATTTGCTGCTTTGAACCTCTTGCTAAGTCAGTTCACTGTGTGTAAACTGTTGGTGATCTGGAATTTTGTAGATACACCTGCTGGATTTGCAGTCCTTATTTGCTATCTTGAAGTAGCTTGTCCATGAAATAAACAATTGGAAGTGTTGTCATTGTTATGGGGGGGGGGGGGGCGGTTTAAGCAGGAACGCACAGGAATGCAGTTCCAGCTGACTTGGCATCGGGGGGGTGTGGCCTAATATGCAAATGAGCTCCTTCTGGACTTTTCCTACAAAACAAGCCCTGTGTGAAACAGTGGTGATGTCAAGGGGTGTGGCCTAATATGCAAATGAGTTCCTTTCTTTTTCTAAAAAAAGGCCCTGATTGTTATTATTGATTAATGACCCTATCTCGGCTCCTGCCGGGCTCTGGGTGATGTACAGCATGCTTTAAAAACAAGTTATACATTAACACAGCACACAGTTTGGTTAAAATAATAAAAACTCAAACGTTGCCCTATAGTTTTTTTCTGCATCTTGGACCGCCAGGTTGTCCTGTTGAGGGGGGGTGGTGCGGGAAAGAAAACTTACAAAGCATCTGGGAGGGGGACTAGGAGAAGGGAGGCACCAGCTGAATAATAAACTATTGCTGCCCTCAACCAAAAGCCTGGAAGAAAATCTCTGCCTTACAGGCCCTGCAGAATTGCATAAGTAAGAACTCATACATGCCCATGAATAGTTCTGTAAAGATACAGGTACATGCAGTGGCATGTGTTAATTTTCCTAGTTAACATTTGAAGGGTACAAACAGTAAAACGGACAATTTAATAGTGCTTTCCCCATTAAGTTGTTTACAGAGACAGATTCTAGCTTTTAAATGAGCTGAGGTAGGTAGGTAGCACTTGCACCCCTTCCCTCTCTGTCTCTGCGTGTTTCTGCTTTTCTCTCCGCTGCCTGCTTGAGAAAGGTTTGGTTTGATCTGCTGCAGACCTAGAGACCATATGATTGGAACTATATGACTGGAACAGTGTTTTTAATGGTTTGAAACAAAGAGTCTTGAAACATTCACATCAGTCTTTCAGACCAAGGTTTGCTCTACCACCGAGCCAGGCAGCAAAGAAAGGCATCCACCTAAGGACTCCTGCTTTTTGATTTCTTGTGCTATTTCTGTCTCTCTAATAAAATTGCTTTTCATAAGAATTCTGCTTTAAAGGATATTTTATTTTGCTTTCATATTTTACGGAGGAGCCTGTCTAGATTGCTTGGTTACACACTTCCTAGGAAAGGCCTTGGCAGGAGCAATCAGGGTAATCCTGAAAGCACTTCTCCCTCGCTGCTGGTGTTTGGTTTTTGAGCAACCAGCTAGCCTTGACAGCTTGACAGTAGCAGTGGTCGGAAAAAATGGTTCTTGCTATCAGCTAGAATTACCAAAAGAGGTTGGCCTGAGATTTTTTTGCTTCTGTGCCAAAGGCATCCAGGTGATTAGAAGAAGAAATGAAAAAGTTGGGTAAGAAAACTCTTGTAATATGTTGAAGGGGCTGAGTGATTTTACAGTACTGGCCTAAGCCGAGTCACACCCTTTTAAGATCATTGACTTCAGTGGATGTAGAAGGGTGTACCTCTGCTTTGGACTGCAGAGTTAGGGCCAGGCTTAGACATGATAGTGTCCATGAGTCTGACCTGTCAATGCTGCTGGCATTTTAAAGTGATTTTAAAATGCTGCAAGGGCCTGATCCTGTTGAGGCCCACAGTGCATTGGACTGAGGCACTTTTGTTCCCACCCACCCCCACCTTTTCAAGTGCTAAAAGAGCTGTGGGGGTGAGGTCATTTCAGCACTTGAAAAGATGTGGGGAAGGAGTGCCTTAATCCATCACACTCCAGGTGGCTGTAATGTCCACAAGTTGGATCCATGGATGCCATGTCTAATTTGGCCTAGAGTCTCTCAGTAATATCTTAAAAGAAAGCATTTTTCCCCTCCTTAATTATTCTAATACATTTCCCAAGCCAAATACCCATGCTTTCCCTTTGACAAGATCACAGTCAGCTTTCAGGTGCAGACCTAAAGACACTTGCCTGGGAGTAAACCCCATTGAATGGCGGAAGACTGACTGACTTCTGAGTAGTCCTGCTCTCACAGATTGCATCCCATGAATCTTAGTGCTAATAATGTAAAACTTTTAAATACTTTGATCTGGGCTTTTTTTTGCAGAAAAAGCCCAGCACGAACTAATTTGCATATTAGGCCACACCCCCTGACATCACCATTGTTCCACACAGGGCTTTTTTGTAGGAAAAAACCCATCAGGAACTCATTTGCATATCAGGCTACACACCCTGATGCCAAGCCAGCCAGAACTGCATTCCTGTGCATTCATGCTCAAAAAAAGCCCTGGCTTTGGTCCTATGTGCATTCAAGAAATTGAAGAACTAAGACTACAGAAGGAAAGTGGCCTGAGTTCTCAGAAGAAATTGTACATATTCCAAGTATTTAGATACATTCATAAATTACATTTTAAAGACATTTGTATACATTAATCGAAGGAGAATTCTAACCTCTTTGAAGCCAATCTCCTGTAGAAATTGTATCTGCCTTGTCTCAGCTGTAAGATGAGGAATTAATACCCTATTTTCTTAACATATTTTAATACGTTCTAAAATGCCTTTTACTTCCGATTTGATGACATTCCTTACCCTGCTAGGATGACTTGAAAGATTAAAGTCCAAGGACCTTAATCTGAGATGGCTAGGAAATCACTGGGTATATGCTGGTGCCTGTTAAGACAGTAACATTGCAATCCTAAAAATGTTTTCTTGGGAGTAAGCCCCATTGAATAGTCTGAGTAGCACTGTGAGTAGATCTGCTTAAAACGGCACTGCAAAGGTATAATACTGTAGTTGATGATCCACCTTGTTAACCCTGTGTTTTAACTTTTGATCTAGTGATGTCGTGCGCCTAGAGAGACCTGAGCTGGAGGAGCAAAGAACCCAGCTCATTGTGAGAATTAATTCTGATAAGAATCAGCTGAAAGCCATTGAAGACAAAATTCTAAAGATGCTTTTTACATCAGAGGGGAATATCCTGGACAAGGAAGAACTCATCAACACACTCCAAGAATCAAAGGCAGGAAGCTTTTTAAAAAACAGACAGACAGAGAGATAGAGTTGTGATTTAAAATTAACCACAGAACATGGGTCTGTGTGAAACTTTGGCTAGTGGAAGGATTTTCAGACCTAGCTATATTTTAAAGATGGGTCTTCTTGACCTTTGAGGCAAGAATGAAGGAAAAAGTATGAGATATGCTATAATACCTCTGCCATTTCATGATTATGAATCTACATAATGCTTAATTTGTATGAATATTGTGAAATTTGCAGACTAATTTTGCTGTAAATGTTTCCAATCATGGTTACCATGTCGAATATTGTTTTCTGAATTTCAATCATTTAACTACTTCCGATAAGCCCATTTTAAGAGCCGTACTTTCCCATACAATGCAGAAAATTACTGTGATCCTTTCCCAGCATTAGATGAATTAGCACAGTAAAATTACAGTATGTCCTTTTACAGCTGTCTCCTCACCATGTATTTTTTGCCATTTGTTCTGAAGAAGAAATGGAAACATGATCTCTCAGTTCTTTCACTCATTACGTTAGAGATTAAATCTGACTCAGAGTTAGTTTGCAGTGTCATTGAAAGTCCCAAATGGACAAATCTGATCATTGTGAGAAGTAAAACAGCACTTGGCAAAAGCTGGCTGTTAGTTTTAGGTAGTTTCAGTAAAGTGCTGAAGAAGCTCAGGAGAATGAATTACTCTTTGGCTATTACTGACAATATTTCAGCCTTGAGATATAAAAGAAGGTGATTTGGTGCTCGAAAA